>NC_088419.1:71525217-72127717 GCF_034236695.1 Oncorhynchus nerka
CAAATCTAAGTTTTATCCATTTTAAATTCAGCTGTAAGACAACAAAATGTGTAAAAAGTCAAGGGGGCTGTATACTTTCTGAAGGCACTGTAAATGTCTTCTTATGCAATCATAGAAAGCATGCTTGTTTAAGATATCATGCAAAGGTACTGTAGGAGGTCTGTGGAGATCTTCACAATTGCTGTAATAATCTGCTCAAAATCTTGAAAAGCATTGATCACTTGCGCTATGTACTTTTAATGTAATCTCAGCTGCTATCCAGGTCATTTGGTTGTGCTATTAGATGGTGTGATAACACATTAAGTTGTTTTATAAATACCAAAAATCTGACATTGTTTTTCCATTGGAATTTGGTTGTGCGTTGAGATGGATGAAAGCACAGTGATAACACATTGGGAATTCAACAAACTTCTGGCTTTGAGTTGGTGAATAAAGGTTGAACTCTTACTGATCAACATCTCAACCAAATATTACCAAGTTGAAATTACGTGATGTGCCCAGTGGGCCGTCCCCTGCTCCATCCTCTCCAACCTGTATGTGTCTTTCGGAGGGGTTGAGATTAAGCAGAAGTCTACATTTGGTTGGACGGACCTTGTGTACAATGTATCAATAAAGTTCTCTCTCTCTCTCTTAGCTAAAAATCTTTAGATCCATCCATATACACTACAGATTGACAAAGCAAGATACAGGTAAGATGTCATTCCTAAGAGAGCATGTTTAGGTGGGTTTATTTGAGTGCTATCTGGCCACTAAAGCCCCAGTGCATCTATCTACACTATCTACTCCTGTATTATTCAAGCCCTAAGCTCCATGGCCATGACTGGAAGTTGATTGGAGTCTTGCTGTGAAGGAAAGGATCAGAAATGTCAGGAAAGGACATGCATTTACATTCCTCCTACCCCCATGGGGATGATATCCATCTACAGACTCATTAGAGACTGTTTCCCATTCCTCTGTGTTTATACAGTCATTTTGTTACGTACTAATTCCTCCTGAATAGTAAACAAGTAGAGAAACATCTCCCCAAATAACTTATGATCTCATTGATCAACGACACATTGTTTTGTTTCAGGTCTAACAGCGTTGATAGTCCAGACTGCAGGGTCTGAAGGTATAGCACAGATTCACACATACACCCACACACATACTCATGCACATAGAAATATTACGTTTCCCTCTTTCTCTAGGGTCTCCCAATATCAGAGCGCTTGTGTATGTTTGAACCCCTAGATCAGCCATCTACTTAAGGGAGTCTATGTCCTTAAGATGCAATGTGAAAACAGGTGCTAACTGGTCCTGAACATCGCTGGTTCAGACACACACCTCACAAAGTTATCACCCCAAATGCCTTGTCTGTGGAGACAGTTACTACATCACTGTAGTTGCCAGGGACAACGGCGGTGGGTACTGGTGTCAGGCTGGCTCAACCAAGATCTTACTCAGTAACCCCGCCCCCCACCTTCCCTGGCAGTGATCCCCAGCAGCCAACAGCACTTCCAAAGGGAGCGCTTCTCTCTCCAGTGCCCTGCTGTGCCCGAGAGCAACTCCACAGACTGGACATTGTGGCAGCTCACTGACTTTGGAGTTAGGTCTGGGTGTCAGACACCAGAGGGCACTGTCAGGAAGGAGGTTCCTGGGGCATGCAGCCTCTCCTCTCTACTGTGGGCTGTACTGGTGTGAGAGCGGCAAGTGGGGGGGATGCCAAGTGCCTACAGCAATGAAGATTATGCATAACATACCAAATGATCTGCACTAGATGTAGTGGTCTAGTGTCTTTTCTTGTCCTCTCTGTCTCACAGGTTCCATTAACATGCTGGGCCCTGCTCACCCTGTCACTGAGGGAGATGTGATGCCAGTACTAGTTCTGCAAACCTAGCCAGACCACCATCTACAAAGATAGAGGTTGTTTCTGTGAAAGTCACAGAGATGACCATAGACAATGTGACCAGTGCAGAGACAGGTGTGCTGACCACGACAAGAAAGTGGGGAGCCAAGAGAGCTGTCTGGCTGTGAGAATTAAGACCTAGTGGTTGTGAGCGACTGCGGCCCAAATATTTTACTGCCTTCTTATTGCTTGAAATACAGATTAATATACAAAATACAAGATGCATAAAAATAAATAAAAAGTACAAACAACAATCTAATAAAGCAAATAAACAAAACAATTGCAACTCTGCATGAGCAGGTGTTCTATTAATGCCTTGAAGCAAGCATAGGGGACAAATCTATCCAGCTTAAGTGTGCCCTGGAGTTCCTTCCAAGTCTGTGGGGCACAGTAACTATGTACGATCTGCTATCTTAATTTGATCACTCTGTTGTTGCAGATACATAACAGGAAATGCAAATTGTAGTGCATTCAAGGTTTAAAACAGCTTCTAAAGTTAGTAATTTCCACTTACAAATATGACTTGATTTGTTCTAACGAAAAATGTATCAACCCCAAAAATGTACATGAATTATAATCCAGATAATAATTCACATTTCCTCTTGCTGCAGGATGTTCCTGCTTTGAGAAGCACGGTCAAATTAAGAAAGTGTTTTTGTCTCAGTTCATTAATTACACTCAACAGCCAAAGAAAACAGCATGCAGGGAGTTGGGAGCAAATGTGTGGTAAATGTCACTAACCTGCCTGTTATTGTGTTCAAGGTTGCATATGTGGTGCACTAGCAGCTGTTTCTACTGCTAAAAAGGTCCACCCCCAGGAGAGGAGCCCCAGACCAACTAACAACAAATGTTCCCACAACTTTAGAGAATGTTCCCTTAAGTCTCATTAGGTCATTAATGTTTTCATAGGAATGTATCCGTGATGTGCAAGGAACCTTTCCAAGAGACTATTCCCTTAATGTCAAATAGAACTTACCCAGAATGTGGTTCTTAGAACGTAAGATATTAATGTTCTAAACGCTTCAGTGGAATGGTGCAAGAACTTCAGTTTTCTGTGGGTTAGGAGAATATTCCATCAACATCCCACCAAACACACACAGAACATGGTTGCCATGTCCTCAGAACATAAGATTTTAATGTTCTAGACATGTTTCATGGAAACATACAGTTGAAGTCGGAAGTTTACATACACCTTAGCCAAATACATTTAAACTCAGTTTTTCAAAATTCCTGACATTTAATCAGAGTAAAAATTCCCTGTCTTAGGTCAGTTAGGATCACCACTTTATTTTAAGAATGTGAATTGTCATAATTATAGAAGAGAGAATTATTTCTTTCAGCTTTTATTTCTTTCATCACATTCCCAGTGGGTCAGAAGTTTACATATACTCAATTATTATTTGGTAGCATTGCCTTTAAATAGTTTCACTTGGATCAAAAGTTTCTGGTAGCCTTCCACAAGCTTCCCACACTAAGCTGGGTGAATTTTGGCCCATTCCTCCTAACAGAGCTGGTGTAACTGAGTCAGGTTTGTAGGCCTCCTTGCTCACGCACGCTTTTTCGGTTCTGCCCACAAATTTTCTATAGGATTGAGGTCAGGGCTTTGTGATGGTCACTCCAATACCTTGACTTTGTTGTCCTTAAGCCATTTTGCCACAACTTTGGAAGTTTGCTTGGGATCATTGTCCATTTGGAATTCCCATTTGCGTCCAAGATTTAACATCTTGACTGATGTCTTGAGATGTTTCTTCAATATATCCACATAATTGTCCTTCCTCATGGTACCATCTACTATGTGGTGTGCACCAGTCCCTTCTGCAGCAAAGCACCCGCACAACATGATGCTGCCACCCCCGTGCTTCACTGTTGGGATGGTGTTCTTCGGCTTGCAAGCCTCCCCCTTTTTCCTCCAAACATAACGATGGTCATTATGGCCAAACATTTCCATTTTGTGTTTCATCAGACCAGAGGACATTTCTCCAAAAAGCACAATCTTTGTCCCCATATGCAGTTGCAAACCTTAGTCTGGCTTTTTGATGGCGGTTTTTGAGCAGTGGCTTCTTCCTTGCTGAGTGGCCTTTCAGGTTATGTCGATACAGGAATCGTTTTACTGTGGATATAGATAATTTTGTACCTGTTTCCTCCAGCATCTTCACAAGGTCCTTTGCTGTTTTTGTGGGATTGATTTGTACTTTTCGCACCAAAGTACATTCATCTCTAGGAGACAGATTGCGTCTCCTTCCTGAGCGGTATGACGGCTGCGTGGTCCCATGGTGTTTATACTTGATTACTATTGTTTGTACAGATGAACATGGTACCTTCGGGCGTTTGGAAATTGCTCCCAAGGATGAACCAGACTTGTGGACCACCATTTTTTCTGAGGTCTTGGCTGATTTCTTTAGATTTTCCCATGATGTCAAGCAAAGAGGCACTGAGTTTGAAGGTAGGCCTTGAAATACATCCACAGGTACACCTCCAATTGACTCAAATGATGTCAATTAGCCTATCAGAAGCTTCTAAAGTCATGACATTTTCTGGAATTGTGATACAGTGAATTATAAGTGAAATAAACAATTGCTGGAAAAATGACTTAAGTAGTAGATGTCCTAACCGACTTGCCAAAACGGTGTTTTTTTTAACAAGGAATTTGTGGAGTGGTTGAAAAACAAGTTTTAATGACTCCAACCTAAATGTATGTGAACTTCCAACTTCAACGGTATGTGTAACAAAAATATATTAATTACACATCACGTGTTGTTACTGTTGCCGAGCCAATTAAGGTGCTGATTGTTGAACAACCGATCCATTCACAGCTCTTTGTATGTTGGAAAGGTTAGGGACACTCACAGACACAAAAAGTTTTTTTCAACATAGTGTTTTCAACTTACATATTTGATATACAGATACAGTGCATTCGGAAAGTATTCACTCCCCTTGACTTTTCCCACATTTTATTGTGTTATAGCCTGAATTTAAAATACTTTTTTTTGTCACACAATACCTTATAATGTCCAAGTGAAATGATGTTTTTCTACATTTTTTATTCAAAATTAACAGGCCCTCCAATTTAACACACTGAACTCTGTCTGAGAAGTAGCTGGTGAACCAGGCGAGGCAGTCATTTGAGAAACCAAAGCTGTTGAGTCTGCCGATAAGAATGTGGTGATTGACAGCGTCGAAAGCCTTGGCCAGGTCGATGAATACAGCTGCATAGTATTGTCTCTTATCGATAGCGGTTATGATATTGTTTAGGACCTTGAGCATGGCTGAGGTACACCCGTGACCAGCTCGGAAACCAGATTGCATAGTGGAGAAGGTACGGTGGGATTCGAGCTGGCCGGTGATCTGTTTGTTCGCTAGGCTTTCGAAGACTTTAATAAGGCAGGGCAGGATGGATATAGGTCTGTAATAGTTCGTGTCTAGTGGTTTCGCATCCCTCCAATAGAGTTCCAGACGCATGTAGAATCTATGCCAAGGCGCATTTAGGCTCTTGTGGTGGCCCAACACCCTATTACGATGTTTGTGTCCTTTATTTTGGCAGGTACCTGAATGTGATTACATGGGCATGGTCATTTATACTGTCATTTCTATTCAACATGTCCTCACCTGGGATTTGAACTCACAATATTTTGGTTCACAGCATTATGATCTTCCTGCTAGGCCACCATGTCTATGTCAATGTCTCATTTAACCTGTAGTGCTACCCTTGGGACCATCTGTTGACAATCTTGATGACTGATACACAGGAGAGTTCTTGCAACGTTTGCATGAAACGTGTCTAGAACATTAATATCTTATATTCTGAGAACATGTTCTGTGTATGTTTGGTGTGGCTCTGATGGAATAATCTCCTAACCCTCAGAAAACTGGACACAGGAATATCTTTGCAAGTAAGGTTCCAATAAAACGTGTCTAGAACATTAATATTGAATATCCTGAGAACATGGTAACCACGTTCTGGGTAAGTTCTGTTTGACATTATTAAGGGAATGGCCTCTTGGAAACTGTCCTTGCACATCACTGGAACGTTTTTAAGAAAACATTAGGTAATGTTCTCTGAAGGTATGGGAACATTTGTTGTTAGCTGAGTTTGATGTGATAAGTAACTTGGCTATGCTACTTAAACATTTCAGTGACCGGTCAGCATTGAATCAACATCTGCATTGAATCAGGTAGGCCTAGGTTTTTAGCATTAAGAATAACATTGATCCCATTTGTCATTATGACACATTGTTTTCTTGGCAATGGGGCATGGATATGGTCTGACAGACTTGCCCTGCCTTTCAAAGGCAGTCTCACAGTCAAGTTCACTAAATCACACTTTTATTTATATGTGGCATGAGTAACAACCAGTGACCAGCCTGACCACATAGGCTAAACCACACCAATCATTCTTAGAATAAAAACAAACAGTCTTCTGAGTAGAAGACTGGCGTGGTCCCACCAGTCTATTAGTTTCTGGTAAAATATTACCATAATCACATAATCATGCAATATCCTAATCGAATTTAAATAGGCTACTTCTTCCTGAAAAATACTGGCAAATTTTTTGGGGGATCTGAACACAAAATATTTATTCAAGCCTCCTTGGTTGAATTTTGAGATGTTATTTCCGAGAACAGAATTTGATTGAATTCAGAAAAAGATATAATAATAACCCATTTCAGATTGCCACCTTAGCCAATATTCATAGGAATGATCTGAAAAGACTAAATAAATAGCATAAGCCTGTCTTGAGTTAATTTAATACCCTTTTGCTGAACTTCTTTTTGTAATCTTGTTTTGAAAGAAAAGGGTACACCAGTCTGTGTGATGTCATCTGACTGGCACAGTAAACACGTGTTGGAGCAGGTCCAACTCTTACTCAAAATGTGCAGGGAGAAATGTGCAGTCTAGGGTTCCCTCCCTTCATTGCGTAGGAGTCTAGTCTGCGAATCACTTGTGGGTTTTAATTGGCCGGGTTCTCAAAATTAACGGGAATCCCTGTCAGAGAAGAAACCGGCAGCCTGCCTCTCTCTCAGTCCTTATAAAAGCAGACACAGTGCAGGACTCAGCAGGATTTGAACGGAGGGTCACTCTTTCAAGGTACAGTGAGACCTTTCACTCTCAAGTCATTGTGCATAGGCTATATGATTTATAATGGAATATAAATTAATTGAGTTGTGATGTTCTTTGTTCTCTCCTTTCTGTCTGTCTGAATGCTATTGCTCAGGTTGAAACAGAGGACACCTGTGAAGATGACTCCATCAGTTATTTCTACTCTTCTTCTGCTGGCTTGTGCTCTCCCATTCAATTCTGCTCAGTGTGAGTATTTTTAATCACTGCATATGTAAATAGCTTTGATTCGTTTTCTGGTGTGTGGTGTTTCTGGGTTTTATTCTAAATGGTTCTAACCTCCGTTAGAGATGATAAGGATGCATGTTGTCACTATGTAAATTACCATGAGCGTACTGAATTTCTTTCTGTAAAAGTATAACAGACTGTATATGCTTTATATACACTGATTTATATTTACTCATTCACAAATGATTAACTAGGAGGGGAAAATAGTTTTTTTCTGGCTCTGTAATGTAGGATTCCACCATTATCTTGTCAGTGTGACAAGTCCATGTGACAAGTGACAAGTCCATGTGACAAGGCCTTATTGTTGAAATGATATTGATACTGTTGTCATTGCTGGTGACTTGTGACTGTCTGTTTGTGGAAAGATCTCCATGACTGTGTGCTAGACAACTGAATGACACAAAATATTCTTTATGTTGTTGACCTTTCTGTATAGCAAGCTGTAGTGGGAGATGTGGAGGAGAGTATTACAGGGGTTACATGTGCCAGTGTGATTATGACTGTCTCACTCACGAGGAGTGCTGTAAGGACTACGAATCCCAGTGCACCACCAGTAAGGACTTTTATCTATTTATTTGTGGTATCCGAGTGACATTACATTATGATAAACAAGATGTGGCTCATAATAACCCATTAGAATGCTTGACGTGTTTTTAGATGATATAGACGCACATGGGTGTACAGGTATTATGCGTGGGTTATAACATAACCAGGAGGGGACTGGTGTGATAATGGATGTACTGTATGTCTGACTGTGTACCAGGTGACTCGTGTAAAGGGCGGTGTGGCGAATCCTTTAAGAGAGGCAGGCAGTGTGACTGTGATCCGGACTGCGCTCGCTACAGCAAGTGCTGCCCAGATTACAAGAGCCAGTGTGGTATTGAAGGTTAGTAAAATGTCACACACCTAGCATGGTCTTCTGAAGTAAAATTCTACACTGAAACCATGCATGTTTTTTTTTGCATGTACGGTACCTTCAGAAAGTATTCATACCCCTTGACTTATTCCATATTTTGTTGCATTACAGCCTGAATTCAAAAGGGATTCAATAAATGTATTTTCTCACCCATCTACAAACAATAACCCACAATGACAAAGTGAAAACATGTTTTTAGAAATGTTTGCTAATTTATTGAAATAGAAATACAGAAATCTCTCATTTGCACAAGTATTCACCCCCGAGTCACTACTTTGTAGAAGCACCTTTGGCAGTGATTACATCTGTGAGTCTTTCTGGGTTTTAGATGAACCAACTTCAAAGTAATGACTTGGGACGTCGGGTTTGATACGAAAGCTTCTTTTAGTAAGAATACTTGTTCACTTTACATTTAACAACTTTGTTTGGGTACAGAGCAATGCAGGTAAGATGCTGTCGGAAAGTCAGCCACAATCACTAGCACCTGCACATAATTGGCGCGTTATCTCTCTCATTCCTCTCGCAAGGCATTCTGGAACTTGCAGTCAAAAAGCGTCAATTCAAACCAATACAATTACATATGTAAATAACTGTAAAGAAATATGTTTAGATACAGTTCAATGAGTTAACTTAAACATTAACTCTGTAACACATTAAAGTTACAACACTGGGTAAGCTTTCCACACTTGAATTGTGCAACATTTGCCCATTATTATTTTCAAAATTCTTCAAGCTCTATCAAATTGGTTGTTGATCATTGCTAGACCTAAATTTTCAGGTCTTGCCCTCGAATTTTCAAGTAGATTTAAATCAAACTGTAAATCGGCCACTCAGGAACAGTCACTATCTTCTTAGTAAGTGTACAGTAGATTTGGCCTTGTGGTTTAGGTTATTGTCCTGCTGAAAGGGGAATCCATCTCCCAGTTTCTGGTGGAAAGTAGACTGAACCAGGTTTTCCTCTAGAAATATGCCTGTGCTTAGCTATATTCCGTTTCTTTTTTTATCCTGAAAAACTCCCCAGTCCTGAACTATTACAAGCATACCCATAACATGATGCAGCCACCACTATGCTTGAAAATAGGATGCATGTTTTGGAATATTTGTATTCTGTTCAGGCTTCCTTCTTTTCACTCTGTCAATTAGGTTAGTATTATGGAGTAACTACAATGTTGTTGATCCATCCTTAGTTTTCTCCTATCACAGACATTCAACTCTGTAACTGTTTTAAAGTCACCATTGGCCTCATGGTGAAATCCCTGAGCGGTTTCCTTCCTCTCCGGCAACTGAGTTAGGAAGGACACCTGTATCTTTGTAGCGACTGGGTGTATTGATACACCATCTAAAGTGTCATTAATAACTTGACAATGCTCAAAGGGATATTCAATATCTGCTTTAAAAAAAATGTTTACTCATCTACCAATGGGTGTCCTTCTTTGTGAGGCATTGGAAAACCTCCCTGGTCTTTGGGGTTGAATCTGTGTTGGAGATTCACTCTTCCACTGAGGGACCTTACATATAATTGTATGTGTGCTGTACAGATGAGGTAGTCATTAAAAAAATAATGTTAAATGCTATTAATGTGACTTATTAAGCACATTTTTACCACTGAACGTATTTAGGCTTGCCATAACAAAGGGGTTGAATACTTATTGATGGAAGATATTTCATTTATTTATATTTTTTATTAATTTGTAAAAAAATAAAAATAATAATAATAATACTTTGAATTATGTGGTATTTTGTGTAGACCAGTCACAAAAAATCTCAATTGAATCCATTTTAAATTCAGACTGTAACACAACAAATTGTGGAAAAAGTCAAGGGGTATGCATACTTTCTGTAGACACAAACTTTTCTGTATTGCATCCACAGGTAAAGATAGTATATAATTTAATGTATGAAATAACATCGTATAAATTATAGTATGACTTACAATGAAAAAGTGGTTAGAGTTAGTTGATTTAAAGATAGGCATGTTGGCACTAGGCATGTAAATATGCATGTAAATGTTAAACTCATGCAGTAGCCTGCGTCAGTTCATTTTTTTCTCTTTTAATAATTACTACAGACACCAAACAACCAGGCAGCACAACACCACTGAAGACTAGCTCATGTAATAACGTAAATGATGAAACACCAAAAGGTATAGCTTTTATTTAAAGATAGGCATGCTGGCACTATTCATGCAGTATATTCATATCAATAGCGTTATGCATGTTAAAATGCAGAAGCCTGTCTGTTCATCTTAATTATTTTCTGTCTTAGTATTTACCATTACAAGCACAAAACCAGCCAGTACAACACCAAAGACTAGCTCATGCAATAACGTAATTGATAACAAACCAAAAGGTATATTTCATTAAGTATTAGATTTGAGAGATATTATAGGAAAGTTGGTTGCTTTTGGATACTCTGACTCATTTAGTACTTGGTTGACACACCAGAGCCAGAGCCTCCCCAGATCCAGCCAAATGAGGAGCCAGAGATGACTCCCAATCCACAGGAGGAACTAAATGAAGGTCAGTATCTTCAGAACAACCTTACTGAGGAGATGGATAACCAACACTTCAGCCCTAAATGAGACTGAAAATTTAATTTTCACAATTATTCACTCAGGCCAACATCTTCCAATGACAAAGTCAAAACATTCCCTGTAATAAGAGAGTAATATTGTCTAATGAAAAACACAGATCTTTTGAACTTTTCCTGACCAGTCAAACATGGCAGAGAGTGTGATTCCAAGATGTTTTGGATTGGCTGCCTGTCCTGCTGCTGTGACATTCTCTCCAGCTGTGACTTGAGCCGGAGCCCGGAGGCCATGTCTCCTCAGAGGTAGCCAGGAGCTCTGTGTCCGGGCCAGCCCCAACGGCCAAGAGAAACATGGGGAAATAATGTCATTATGAGTGGGCCGTGTGGAGGAGGGCAACAGGCACAGTCTCAATCAAAGAGAGAAGTGAGGAATGGCGAGATGAGGCCAGGATGGATGAGGAGATGGAAGTGTTATATGTGGGTTGCAACCCAAAGGTCGATTCGGGATAAAACAGGGTGTTTTTGGATTGATGCACTCTGGCCAGTCCACTACAGACCCGTTGGCACTGTAGAAGTGTATTCCAGCCTGGAATGTCATCAGTGTCTGTGGTTTGATTCAAGACATGCCAGGATGAACTAGAAAAATAGGAAAATATCAGAGAGACAGAGTTGTGCAATTACACATACCACCTATAACTCAGTTATGTTAATAAACAATTACATTCATTTTCAAATGTGTCAGATGACCAGTTCATGCCATTGGTCACTCCAGAACCAGAACTCCAGGATGAACAGGGAGATGGTGAGAGAAACATTTTCCTCATTTCTCAACATAGCTACAAATTCACTTTTTATTTAGCCTATGTTGAATTGCTAGTTAGAAGATGTGTGAATGTGAATTTGACATTCATTTGCCCTTATTCCCTTCCACAGATGTAAAGGGTGAGACCTGGCCAGAACTCCCTGTTCCCTCTCCTGAGGCTGAGCAAGAGGCCATTTTAGAGGGGGACTACACACCCTTCCCTGAGGAATGGGATCCAGAGGCAACACCTAGCCAAGAGGGGACCCCACCAGCAGAGGCCAACCCCTACCTTGCCGAACCAGCCAAGGAGGTTCCCACTGAGACAGCAGGTAAGGGATTCAATGAAATTCAATCTTTATTGTCCCAGTACGGCCATTAATTATGCAGTCAGGACAGGAGTTTACAAAATGCATATATACTGTTAGGATCTTATTTTTCAGAGTAAATAACTCACAGACACTAGAGAAGCTTAACCAAGTTTAATTATGCCAAAGGGTCTTTACAGCTGTAATTCAGACAGCCAAACAAACATTTCTCACCATCACAGGTATATATATCCCACTTAAGACACTCCTCCCTCTTATGGTACATCAGCTGATATCTCAAAGTGCTGTACAGAAACCCAGCCTAAAACCCCAAACAGCAAGCAATGCATTTGACAAGGTGTTTCACAATCTACTTTGAGTCATTTGGAGTCAAATCAAATCTGACACAGACATCAAATCTCATGTTTTTCAACTCCAGACTCCAGTGTTCCTGAGGGACAGCCTGATTCCAGCAGCAGCCCGTCTGCATTAGACACAACTCCCCCTAGATCCTCCTCTGAGCCCACCCCTGCCTCCCCCCAGCCCTCCGACCAGGTCTTCCCGAGCTCAGTGCCCCAGCCTGGGCTTACTCCTGCAGAGGACACCCCTGAACTCCTATCTGAAGGACAGAGTGAATTGGACCCTGAGGGTCAGGAGGCCGAATCTGAGAACACACTGCCAAAGGACTCTGAACCCAGACCCTCAAACCTAGAGAATGCTGCCACCACACCAGCCTCCGACCCAACCTCTACCGGCCCCACACAGGGTACACCCTCAGGCCCAGAGGATCCTGAGGCTACCCCTGCATCTCTAGACAGCACCACCCCCTCCACCAAGCCTGACCAGACACCCAGTGCCCCTGAAGGATCTACCCCAAGCTCAGAGCAGGACAGCTACAAGGAGAATGCCCCAACAACCACCCCTTCAGACCCACAGGATCCCAATGCGGCCTCTGAGGCACCAGCATCTGATAGTGGTCCCGAAGCTAAACCTGGCAGAGTGGACACCCCAGAAAGTTTTGATGACAGCAGTATCCCCCAGACTGGAGATCTGGCAACGCCTCCCACCTCAGATCCTCAGGCCACATCCACAGACCCAACGGGACATGAAGAGGAAGGAGACAAGGCCGCACCAGAGGAGACCACTACAGACCCCATGAAGCTCACTCTCGTCCCCACCATCAAACCCACCCCCAACAAAACCACGGAGAAACCCAAGCCCAGTAAACCCACAGGGAAACCCAAGCCCAGTCCTACACGGCCCAGCACCCTCACTGATATCAACCAAGATCTGGGCACAGACAACCCCAGGGACTACCAAGCAGGTAAGCTTAACCATGTTGGATCTTGCTTTGTCTTACTTTAATAATATTGCAACGAAACAGTCAAAGTGGTAGAGCACCTATTACTGGGCAATGGTAGAGTCACCAGCCTTATTACTGGGCAATGGTAGAGTCACCAGCCTTGTTACTGGGCAATGGTAGAGTCACCAGCCTTATTACTGGGCAATGGTAGAGTCACCAGCCTTGTTACTGGGCAATGGTAGAGTCACCAGCCTTATTACTGGGCAATGGTAGAGTCACCAGCCTTATTACTGGGCAATGGTAGAGTCACCAGCCTTATTACTGGGCAATGGTAGAGTCACCAGCCTTATTACTGGGCAATGGTAGAGTCACCAGCCTTATTACTGGGCAATGGTAGAGTCACCATCCTTATTACTGGGCAATGGTAGAGTCACCAGGCTTATTACTAGGTCGATTTGCCAGCCTATCCTTTCCTTAATGTGTCACATTGGATTGTATTACTTCTCTTGGATGAAAAGGGCTTCCTCTTGTCAAGTGTAGCGGCACTATATTAACTGGTGACAGTCAAAGGTGACAGTTTTCCCATAGCCTAAGAAGACAGTCCAGCACTTTCTGTGGTTTGGAAAAAAGTCCTCAGCTCCTTCACAGAGCAAAACAGACAGAGGTCACATTAAAGCAGCAATCAGCAGTTGAAACAATAACAAAGCGTTCTCACGTCACTGTTTAAGTAAAAAGCTGAGGGACGGGCCTGGAGAAATATAGACTATGGATACAAGGACTGACCAACCCTGATATCAAAATTATAGTTTTAACCATGTTGAGGCTATTTAGTGTTTGTTTACATTTACTTTGTTTACAAACATTGGAGTAAAACAAGCTTATATTTTGGGTTCTGATAAAGTACGACAGCTGAACTCAGCTCATGAACTGTTATATTCTTCAGGAATCAATGGGTACATGTCATTCATTTATAAGTTAAAATAATTGCTGTAGCAACTGCTGATTGCCCCTTTAGCCAATTAACACTTGGACAGACACTTCAAATGGTCCTGGTTCACTTGTTTTTCTTATTAGTCCTCGTGTGCTTCCTTTTTCTCCAGATGAACACAATGACACCAACATCTGCAGCGGTCGTCCCGTCGGCGCGGTGACTACGCTGAGGAATGGGACCGTGGTGGTTTTCAGAGGTCAGTGCCAGACCATAACACTTAGACTATATAATTACAGTATCTAGACCATGTACCAGACACACCAGATGTTGGGTTTGCATTCCTAGACCGCACCCTGTCTGCCTTTGTGATGTTGTGACTGGACTGTCCTTCAGCTCTTATCCACATTTTGTAGATGTGACACTGATTGTTTTTCAAACCCAAGAGAACCCCAAACATGTAAATGTTTCACGTTAATTTACAAGGGTAAAGATGGTTAGCTACAGTAAGACAACCCCTGTATTATAGACTAGAAGATAGATAGAGGGTAGGCCATCATTGTAAATCATTTGTTCTTAACTGACTTGCCTAGTTAAATAAAAAAAATAGGATGAGGATGAAAAGTAATTGAGGACTCGATGCAGATGGACATACCATACCAGTGTTGCTTCCACTGTCCTTCTTTAGGACACTATTTCTGGGTGTTGGACAGCAATAGGGTGCCTGGACCTGCCCGTGGGATCACAGACGTGTGGGGTGTCCCTTCTCCCATCGACACAGTCTTCACCCGCTGCAACTGCCAGGGCAAGACATACTTCTTCAAGGTACACCACCTATGTAACATTAAAACATAAGATACCCAAAGCAAATGGGAGAATTTCCATTTTGTCATACAGTATTACTGACTTGAAGTGAAGGGTATCTGTTCAATAGGCCTAGAATGTAACTATCCCAAACATAGTGTTATAATACCTACTTTTATACTACATTAAGTGGAGTTGATAGAGAACAAAATTGTTTATCTATGTGCCTTCTCCCCTCCATAGGGTTCTAACTACTGGAGGTTCGAGAATGGCATGATGGAGCCCGGCTACCCCAAGTTAATCAGTGCGGGCTTCGATGGGCTGCAAGGACAGATCACGGCTGCCCTGTCTGTGCCAGAGTACCGCAAGAGGAGAGAGTCGGTCTACTTCTTCAAGAGAGGTGACTGACTGCTGTACACTACTTACCCAGTGGAGGCTGCTGAGGGGAGGACGGCTTATAATGTCTGGAACGTAGCGAATAAAATGGCATCAAACACATGGAAACCATGTGTTTGTTGTATTTGATACCATTCCACTCCAGCCATTATGAGCCCGTCCTCCCCAATTAAGGTGACACCAACCTCCTGTGACTTACACCATAATGTGACAATATAAACTCTGATATAAATACATTAGAATAATTTTTATTGCTAAAGCCAGTGATAATAGATTTACTCATAGGTTTCGGCTGTTTCTGGTAAAGCACAAAAAACAAGCATGCCCATGTCATCCTGAGCTACCACGTCTAATATCTGGATGATTGTCTGTTCCAGGAGGCTTGGTGCAGAAGTATTCCTACCAGTCTGGCATCAGCCCTACATGCGGCAGGAAGGTCCACTACTCTGTTTATACCGTACGCAACCGTGTTGCTAGGCAAGCAGGTAATGAGCTGCCCAACTTGACATTTCAGTCCTTTCACTGAACATTTTATTAGTCTGAGGCAGGCAATGCTGAGAACCTGGAAAACCACTCACGGACAGGTTTTATTTGATCTGAGATGCATTTAGTTCTCTATAAAGACTCAGATGCGGCTCGGAAGGAGGGTAAGAGAAAGAGGAAACGAGGTTCACTGAATGTAAGCAGGTTATTCAGAGAAAACAATCACAATAGTCAGGTTGTGTGGGTGCAGAATCAGATTCTAGTGGAATGTCGCAACAATGTTTTTATTAGAAGTAAACCGACAGATTTAAGAACTAAATAATTTCCTCAAACTGGAATTTGTACTCCCAAGACACCTAGACAAATGTTCCAGTTCAAATATCTCACTCCTCAAATTACATTTTGTCACTCTCTAAACTGAATGGTCTCTCCTCTCAGCGCCTCTGCTGGGACAGGAGATCAACATCCGTCTGACCTGGAGAGGCTTCCCGTCCACCGTGACCTCCGCCGTGTCCATCCCCACCCACAAGAAACCAGAGGGATACAACTACTACCTCTTCTCACGCTGTAAGTATTTAGCCAAGATACTATTTTTATTACCCAAATCCGAGCCTGTAGCCGGTCTTTGATGAAAAATGGTTTGGTGGAAAACCCTGCACCTGTCGGTCTGCTGTAAAAATCCAGTCCTAGACCTTCGAACAACGTAATGTCGGACACATCTGAGCCCCATGTGTCTAGGCAGGGTGGGTCAGAGAGGAGGGTGGAGTAGATGGGTCTGCTGGCACGGCTTGGTCCGGATCCTGTCCTAGGAGTTTGTGTCAACAGCAGCCCTTCCTTACTCCATAAGGAGGGAGGTGTTTGTCTAGTCATTGTCATTAAGATACACTAAATTGGGGCTCAGGGTCTGCTGTGGCCAATTAAAGAGGCCTCCCACAGGTCATGTTTTTCTGACAAAACATGGTTCATTGTTGGTGGTTCTGTCAGTATCATATTGCTACACAAACTTGAAAATTCTTGGACATATATGAAGTGATTAACATTTTCCTTTGCCAGTTTTATATTTTGCATGGTTCAGTTCAAAACAAGGAAACTCTGCAAATGAGACCAAGTGAGCCATTTGGTCCAGAGACCAAGTGAGCCCATATTTTCCTCAAATTAACCCACCCTCTTCCCGTGTCTTTCAGCCAAATACTACAACGTCAATATGGGAGATGAGCGACCTTTCATAGCAACTCCCCCGGTGAGCTCTGCTCCCCAGAAGAACTCCGCCAAAGACTTTTTCAACTGTCCAAAGGAAGTTTGAGGAGAAACCGCAGGGACATTCAAAAACAGATTCACTGACACCATTTTCCTAATGGATCTCAAACTTTATTAGCATCATTATTCATAAAACCAACAATGTTTTAGCAAAGACTCCACGTAACAAATCTTTAAAAAAAAAAAGATTATTCATCATAACAATGAAATGATCAGTGATCACCATAACTACAGCAGATACATAATTTAGATTTCTGGTAAACGCAGGTTCTCTTTGGAACCATGGTGCCCAGTCTTGTAGCGGGAATGATGTCTTGTGGAGATGGAAATAATGTTGGGGCAGGAGCTCTGATCGGTTGTTTATCGGGCAAATCTCCTCCCAGTCCCAGTTACACCCCGTGATGGCAACGTCCCTGGTTCCCATCAAACGAGACATATTGGTATGAGACAAAGGTCTGCTTTATTAATGTAAAAACAAATCATTCTGATTCTGTACAGCGCCTGTATAATATATAATGCAAAGACGATGCTAATGTAACAAATCATTTTAGATGAAACATTTCTCTTTGCATTTTTTGACTATTAAAATCGATTTAACATCAACAATTATTCTCGACTTGGTTTTATATGTTGTATTAAGAGCTGTGCACAATATAAATGTCTGTTCACTCACCTCTCCTCATGCGGTTCTCTGTCCAGCGTTGGAGCTGTCGGCTGTGTCCTGGTCTAGAGGGTTTGGGCTGAGTCCTACTAGTGTCTAAAGCAGAGAGACAAAGGGAGCAGTTACACACGGCTCATTCTAACACTACTACAGCCAAAACTGAGAACGCAATACGGCCTACTAGTCAGAGACAATGGACCATTTAATTAAACATTCCAAGGAGGTCAGAGCCAAGCTCCTATAAAACCAGTATAAATACTCACATTTGAGAGGAATCTCACAACTAGAATGTAGACCATATACAATTCCAACAACCAGTATGAATGGAGGGGTATTGGTAAGGGTATAGAGTAGGCCTGTTGGCTTGGGTAGGGCACACTAAGGTATTGAGGGTTAGCTAGTGGAGGTTAGATGTTAGAGAACTGCAGACCTGTTCAGTAGGCTACCACAAATGGAATCTGAACGCTGTTCGCTAGAAGAGTCCGCTGTTTCAGCCTATTGCATTTCTTTGCAGCGCATACATAATTTCAGATTTTCAAAATGTATAAAATCTCAACTCCAGTGCAAAGGCATTTTAGAAGCATTGCCTCTATAGCCAATACTGAACACTCGTCCATTTTTCATCGCGCAGTCTTGAGATTTATTTTTTATTGTTATTTTGTAATGCTTTTTGTGACGTGGATCATATTTACTGTTAATCAGGTTAGATGATCCTCGTAATGTTATGTGGAAAATACAACTAATGGGATGCAGAATTAAACGTATATCACACGCACAAATGCGACCAGTTATTTTTTGTATATGCATTTAATTTATTTCACTAGCAAACGTGAGTGAACTGCTGGCACTTTAGAGCCCACTGAATGTCCATCTTATGTTAGCTTGAAACAATTAGTGTTGACCTTTCCACAACACACGGAGTCAAAAAGGGATTTGTCCATGTTTTTACGTACAGCTGACAGTCGGCAAACTCAGCATCACAACAAACAGGAGGGGCAGACAAGGGGTAGCTATGTCCAATAATGATGTATTAATCTCCATGTCCATTTACACAAACTCCGTACATGTCTGTGTTGCAGCTTGAGAAATCGGGATGTTAGATTTACTCAGTGGATTTATTTTTGATTATTTTTGTATTAAAAAAACAACAGTAAAAAAAAAACAGGCCCTATTAATTTCTGCTTACTTTTAACTCAGATCTCGTACCTGCATACAGCGACAGAGAATTGCATAGTTGGTACGCAAAATGTGTGCATGTTGGCAGGTCTGGTACTGTAGAGAGTTGGGGTCAGTACCTGCAGAGCTGGAGGAGAGTTCCTGGCTGGTAGAAGGCAGGCCGCAGTCATCTGAGACCTGGGTAGGTTCCTCTATCTCCCTCGCCCGAGACATTACAGGTTCCAGAGACACCTCCACACTGGACACAACACACAGGTCATTCACTCTGGAGATCACACCATTACTGTTGCGGTTCAAGTTCAGTCAGCTATACAATTTGAAGCTTTACTTTTGATGAATTTCATAGAGTAAGCAAAGTGGTCTCACAGGTCTCCCCCCGGCACCATGAAGACATCATCCCTCTCGTCCCCAGGACTAGGTCCTTCAGCCACCACCAAGCCTGGGGTTGAGGTGGTTACCATGGGAACAGACTGAGAGGTCTGTTCCGTGCCGTCAGATGGCGGGACCTCTGCAAATATGGACACTGGTGGGAGGGGGAGAGAATTAGCAGACGCTTATCCAGAGTTTGTTGAAATGTCTGTTACTTGAACACAAACATTTATTTGGGATGCAATCTGAGGTGCAGTTAACTCTAATGAACTTATTAACCCCCTAGAGTCGATTGACACACTGGTTGCATATTAAAAAAATCCCCATCAGTCTGTCAGTTTAAGCTAGAGATCTGTTTTTTTGCATTGGATGCTTCTCAATGGACTCCATCTACCAGTGTCGCACTTCCGCATCTGCAGTGAAAGGTGGCTAGAGCGGTGTTTGTTAGACCAAGAGGCATCCCGAAAAGTCTTCTCACATTAACGTCTATAGCGTCTGGACCATTTGGGCCACAAACGAATGGGACTCCACTCTACGACCCCCACAAGTGCCACAGGTCTCATCTGAAGGTTAACCAATACCTGTTTTAAGTAACAAATGGAAGTAGTTTTGTGCCTACCCCAAAAAAGGGGTTACATACAGTACCAGTCAAAAGTTTAGACACCTACTCATTCCAGGGCTTTTCTTTATTTGTACTATTTTCTACATCGTAGAATATTAGTGAAGACCTCAACTATGAAGTAACACATGGATTAATTTAGTACCCCAAAAAAGTGTTAAAGTAAATATATTTGAGATTCATCAGTAGCCACCCTTTGCCTTGATGACAGCTTTGCACACTCTTGGCATTCTCTCAACCAGCTTCATGAGGTAGTCACCTGGAATGTATTTAAATTAATAAGTGGAATTTAACCCCCAAGGATTTGACAAATGTGATTGGTTTACCATATAACACTGGCCTACGTCTCGACTTATGCTACGCAGAATATCAAATCTCAACGACTGGAAAAGTGTTTAGCGTCACCACATCCTTATGATATACACTACTGTTTAAAAGGTTGGGGCCACTTAGAAAAGTCCTTGTTTTTGAAAGAAAAGCAAATTTTTTGTCCATTTTAAAACATCAAATTGATCAGAAATACAGTGCACACATGGTTGAGGTTGTAAATTACTATTGTAGCTGGAAACGGCAGATTTTTAATGGAATGTCTACATTGGAGTATAGAGGCCCATTATCAGAAACCATCACTCCTGTGTTCCCTAATTCAAGTTTATAATTTTAAAAGGCTAATTGCTCATTAGAAACCCTTTTGCAATTATGTTAGCACAGCTGAAAACTGTTGTCCTGATTAAAGAAGCAATACAACTGGCCTACTGTAGACTAGGCCAGCATCCCGGAGTCGCCTCTTCACTGTTGAAGTTGAGACTAGCATTTTGCGGGTACTATTTAATGAAGTAGCCAGTTGAGGACTTGTGAGGAGTCTGTTTCTCAAACTAGACACTAACGTCTTATCTGTTGTGCACCGGGGCCTCCCACTACCCTTTCTATTCTGGTTAAAGTCAGTTTGCGCTGTTCTGTGAAGGAGTAGTGCACAGCGTTGTACGAGATCTTCAGTTTCTTTGCAATTTCTCGCATGGAATAGCCTTCATTTCGCAGAACAAGAATAGACTGATGAGTTTCAGAAAAAAGTTATTCGTTTCTGGCCATTTTGAGCCAGTAATCGAACCCACAAATGTTGATGCTCCAGATACTCAACTAGTCTAAAGAAAGCAAGTTTTTTTGCTTTTTAAATCAGCACAACTGTTTTCAGATGTGCTAACATAATTGCAAAAGGGTTTTCTAATGATCAATTAGCCTTTTAAAATGAATAACTTGGATTAGCTAACACAACGTGCCATTGGAACACAGGAGTGATGGTTGCTGATAATGGGCCTCTGTACACCTATGTAGATATTCCATAAAAACTCTGCAGTTTCCAGCTACAATAGTCTACAATTTATAACATTAACAATGTCTACACTGTATTTCTGAAAATGTTTATGTCATTTTAAAATGGACAAAAATAAGTGCTTTTCTTTCAAAAACAAGGACATATCTAAGCGACACCAAACTTTTGAATGGTAGTGTATATATATATATATTCATTGACCACAAGAGACAGGTTGGAATGTGACAAACACTTGACAAATCAACTTCTTTTTTTCTAAATTAGTGCAGCTTGAATTCGTTGATTCAATACAGGACATTTGTAAACTATAACGGAAGAATTGTGTCATACAAGTATGCTCAATACAAAAGAACCAACTCATTGCAGCTCTGCCACAAAAATGGAAAAGGCAATTACTTAAAAACATTCATAAATGGCTTGAAATTACTAATATAAATCATAAAATATATCAGTTTCACTAACAGTCAAGAGGGTTGACAACTATGCTGCATAAAATTAAAGATAGTTTGGAACAGATTTTTCCATGTCCCAATACCATCGGGTTTATGAACTGACATACGATTGATGCATCAATTCATTATTTTCAATTAAAGCCATTATCTAAAATTCTCACAATACGGGGTATTCAACAGTTAGACCGGTGCAGACTGCCATGCGGAAACAGAACAGAGCATCTCTTTTGGTACTGTCCATCGGTGTCTTGTTTTTGGAGTCAAGTCCAGGAATGCTTATTATGACATAATATCTGGGTGTGGTTGGACCTGCAAACTGTATTGCTGGGGGACTTTAAGGACCAGTCAGTCAACAGGAAACATTGTGCACTTAGGTTATATACAGTGCCTTGTGAAAGTATTCGGCCCCCTTGAACTTTGCGACCTTTTGCCACATTTCAGGCTTCAAACAAAGATATAAAACTGTATTTCTTTGTGAAGAATGAACAACAAGTGGGACACAATCATGAAGTGGAACGACATTTATTGGATATTTCAAAAAAGTTTAACAAATCAAAAACTGAAAAATTGGGCGTGCAAAATTATTCAGCCCCTTTACTTTCAGTGTAGCAAACTCTCTCCAGAAGTTCAGTGAGGAACTCTGAATGATCCAATGTTGACCTAAATGACTAATGATGATAAATACAATCCACCTGTGTGTAATCAAGTCTCTGTATAAATGCACCTGCACTGTGATAGTTTCAGAGGTCCGTTAAAAGCGCAGAGAGCATCATGAAGAACAAGGAACACACCAGGCAGGTCCGAGATACTGTTGTGAAGAAGTTTAAAGCCGGATTTGGATACAAAAAGATTTCCCAAGCTTTAAACATCCCAAGGAGCACTGTGCAAGCGATAATATTGAAATGGAAGGAGTATCAGACCACTGCAAATCTACCAAGACCTGGCCGTCCCTCTAAACTTTCAGCTCATACAAGGAGAAGACTGATCAGAGATGCAGCCAAGAGGGCCATGATCACTCTGGATGAACTGCAGAGATATACAGCTGAGGTGGGAGACTCTGTCCATAGGACAACAATCAGTCGTATATTGCACAAATCTGGCCTTTATGGAAGAGTGGCAAGAAGAAAGCCATTTCTTAAAGATATCCATAAAAACTGTTGTTTAAAGTTTGCCACAAGCCACCTGGGAGACACACCAAAGTCCAGACCTGAATCCAATCGAGAATCTGTGGAAAGAACTGAAAACTGCTGTTCACAAATGCTCTCCATCCAACCTCACTGAGCTCGAGCTGTTTTGCAAGGAGGAATGGGAAAAAAATTCAGTCTCTCGATGTGCAAAACTGATAGAGACATACCCCAAGCCACTTACAGCTGTAATCGCAGCAAAAGGTGGCGCTACAAAGTACTAACTTAAGGGGGCTGAATAATTTTGCACACCTAATTTTTCCGTTTTTGATTTGTTAAAAAAGTTTGAAATATCCAATAAATGTCATTCCACTTCATGATTGTGTCCCACTTGTTGTTGATTCTTCACAAAAAAATACAGTTTTATATCTTTATGTTTGAAGCCTGAAATGTGGCAAAAGGTCGCAAAGTTCAAGGGGGCTGAATACTTTCGCAAGGCACTGTATATATATATTTTTTTAAAGCAGAAATGTTGCAGATGGGGGCGGATCAAGTCTCTATTGTGAGAATAGAGGGATGCATTGCAAGAGGAAATGGTAGAATTATGATTTATTGGGAAAAATGGGTTTATCTGTGTCTATCTGAAGGGTGGAATAAGTATATTGACAAATATACAGTGTAAATGTCTGAGGTCCTTCAATCATGGGTGAGGGTTGGGATTATTGCATGTTTTGCTTTTCGTTATTTATGTTTTGTTAAAATAAAAAAAAATAAAAAAATTCAGGACATGATTGTTTGAAGGACAAAAGGGCCAAAATGCAGTACTGTCCCGCACAATCCAGGAACATGTAGTCACCCTAGTGTGTGTGTGTGTGTGTACCGTACCTGGGGCAGCCACCTGCAGGGGTGTGGTGGGAACACTGAGGCCCCCAGACTCATCCTCATGACCAGGCAGGAACAAAGGACTATCATACATCCCAAGACCTACAACATACACACACACTTGACTTCACCAAAGAGAGATGGACATGGCAAAAGTAAGATCTCTCCTAATCAAATATCTCTAAAAAGGTATCTGAGAAAAACAGTGAGGAGCATATAACTAACATGTTGATCTCAGTGGTGTGTATGAGGAAAGAGAGAGTGGGTGTGTCTCAATGGTAGGGTATGGAGAAATAAAAAAGAGATGAGGTGTGCCTAAGTACAGTCCAGTACCTCCTTGTGATGCCAGATGTCCCAGGTCAGAGTGGGAGGTGGTGGTCTGGGGCATCAGGTCCTCTGGGGTGCCGAACCTGAACCGGGGTACACCAGCCACCTGGGGAGAACTGGACCATAGAGAGCGACAAGAGGTTAGAAGTACTATGGGGTTCCTATGGGGACTTTACTAGTGGTGTTTAGCTGCTGATGTGTGTGTGTTTCTCACTGGATAGCTTCTGCAAAGCTGTCAGAGCGGTGTGGCGGCACCAGAGTAGGAGTACTGGGAACCATCCTGTCATCATCGTCAAAAAAGTGCTGCTGTAAGAAGGCAGAGGGAGGAAAGAATATTATACTAGATCCTGAGCGGAATTTATTTTTGGGTCCGATACAGTTTTTTGGGGGGGGGGCAAAACTCACCGATACATCTGCCGATATACTGTTTTACAGCGGGTAAATGAAAGTAATATTTACACATCGAATTTTCCTAAATTGCCATACAAAAGAACTGTCCAAGAAGTAATTCTTCAAATGGTGATTTATTACATTGTGACAATGACACACGAGAATGGCCACATTTCAGATTTCCTCCCCCCCCCCCCCCCCCCCATTTTATTTATTAAATATCGGTATAATTATCGTCCAATACCGATATAGCGCTAAAAGGACAACATCAAACACTGACAACAGAACACATGAGTTGCAGTTTAAAAAGGGATAGCGCGAAATGTTCAACTTAACCAGATAAACTTGTGTATACAATTTTATATGTCTGAGGGGCAGTTTAAAGGAAGTTGAAGGATGTTTTCACGAGCCATTGCTAACTAGTGTTAGCCAATGCCTGGAAGTCTATGGGAACAGGTAGCATGCTACCTGTTCCCATATTGTGACTTACTACAATATTGTGACTTACTCCGCCGCTGGCCATCCCAGGGGTGAGCTGAGGGACTCTGCCTACCGACTGGCAACGCATGGGGCGCTGTAAGGCACACACACACACAACTCGGTACTACACAGATAACCATACCACAAAAACAGCAATACAATTGTCTTACGCACAGACACACATAGTGTAACTGGCTATATTGAATCATAAGCACAAACCTGTACCTGAGCAGTGGGTCCCCGTTCCTGGGTGATGTTGAGGCGGGGGGGCAGCGGATGGGGTGCTCTCCGTGGAGACTGGTGCATTCTGGGAGCAGAGCTGGTTGGGTCACTTGAGAAGGCTTCCATACTGCTGTTGCCCTCGACTGACAGAACAGGAGACGACACTGTGGTTTAGTTTGGCAGAGTTCCTACATCAAAATCCAACACAAAAGTAATCTCTCCATACAGACAGACGCAGTTACATCATTGTCTGTTGAACTAACAGATACCCCAATAATATTGTAAAATAGGCTCATGTCTAGCAGTTTCCGACATGTTGAATCTACTGGCTTGGTTAATCTACCAACAGAGCGACTAAAATGTATCTCTCAATCCAGACAGACATCAACATATTACATCTCTCTGTCACTCAAGTGTCAGATGTCTAACCGACTGTGGAAACAAGTGTGTGACAGTTTCCAACGTCTTACAGCTGTGTGTCTGGGAGTCAGCCGGGTGCTGGGTGGAGTCAGATGCTCCTAGACTCTCCTCCGTCTCCGTGCCTGGGTCTGTCCCATCAGGACCCTGGGAGGGAGGGAGGCAGGCACACACAGTGGGAGAGAGAGAAGACGAGGAAAGAGGGCGGAAGGAGATGTTACAGGATGTTTCCCACGCACTGGATGTTTCTACTGCCCTGCAGTGTTGTGGTAAGCCGCACATGCTGATCATGATTAATATCCCTTGTACAGGCATTCCCTTAGAGGTCTAGTAACTTTAAAGCTAGCTAGACGGAGAGGGTGTGCCCCGCTTTCTTCTGCATCCACACCCTGACCACAAAGCCCCCACCCACCCACCCTTCTCCCCTGCCAACCTTCCAGGACCTTCAGTTCCCACACACACACACCGTCACTCTAGATCACAACACAGACATGAGGTAGCAGAGTGTAGCAAGAGCACTGGTGAGGCACCAATTCGTCACACAGAAAAACGTGCATGTGCACACAACTTTGGTTACAACATTGCCTGGCTGTAACATCCGAGAGACATGACAGTTGGAAAGAATTAGGGAGTGGGTGCAAGACAGGAAATGAGAGAGAGTGGAATTACAAAACACATGCTGGAAATGACATCGTTAAGTTAGTAACCGCGCATGTGTGTGTGTGGATCTTACCTCTGTGTCGTCGCCTTCATATGCCTCATTGCCATCTCTGCTCCCATCATTGCTCTCCTCCCCCTCATCCCCCATCCCTCCATCATCTTCATCCTCCTCCTCCTCCTCGTCATCCTCCTCCTCCTCATCATAGTCCTAAAGAGAGGATGTAAAAGGTCTCAATGAACAGTCAAGTTGAATTTCAACATTGAGTATGGGCTGCATATCAACATTTTCATCCCATCAAATAGAGTTCCAGATTTCTAAGTGACATATACTCTCAGATCGTTTTAGGCAAGATTTTTGCTAGGATTTGAGGGAGTTCAATTGACCATTCACTAAGCCCCGTCCCCAAATGTTGGGCAACCAATCACAGAGAGCAAACACCTCAGGCAAGCTCACATTTGAAATGCATGAAAGCCATTGAGGGCATAACAAAAACTGAGTTTTCATCCAAAAACAAATTGTTTAAATGGCTAAATAATTTAACAGTACACCAGGGGTACTTGCTACTGTGATTCTGGAAATGCAGAGCCTGTTGGAGTATTTTTAGAATACAGAATTATACTTGTGTTATTGTTTGCTAGCTCAGCCGGTAAAGAAGCCTTCACTTTATTGACCACTCAACATTGCTGACGCTAGCTAGCTAAGTAGCCAGATAATATAACTAGGCTTTTTTCTAAATGTATGTTAGCTAGCTAAGTTATCCATGCTATGAATAGAAATTTCATCTGCTGTCGACATCTGGATAGGATTTGAGAGTGCTTGATAACAACTGGCTGCATGCCGACAGTGCATTCAGAGCCATCCAGTGGCTAGCAACACAACAACCTTCATTTTACCAGGTTCCTGTGAAGCAATTGTAATGACAATCCACCATGACACACACGAGAGTCTCCTGATTAGCATGGGGTAGTCAGTTTAATTTCATTGTGTATTAGAAACACACTATGAGATCACTGTGAGGGGATTTCGCCAGTGGTTAGAAGAGGAAATTGGGCTTCCTGGGAAAATGTAACAGTAACCAAGGCTTAGCGAAGGATCAATTAGTGTCTAGCAACTAAAATATTTCAAATCGACTACAGTCGATTCCCTTTGTCCGTACCGGTTCCTCTTCCTCATCCTCCTCCTGCTGCTCGTCCTCGCTTTCAGAGTCGGTCACTATGACGATGACATCGTGCTGGGGGTTCTTCGTTGGCGTCGTATGAAAATGAGATGAATGCGGTCTCGGACAGGAGCAGCTCTACGGGGACAGACTGAGACGCTGCACCCTCTTCAGCCTCCTCTAGTACTGGGTACTCCTCCACCACCTGCTGGCACACACACGATTAGACACACAAACCAGACTGAAAGACCATATCAGCCTCTCGAGAGAATGGGTAGTACACACATACCTGGCTGGTCTCTGGGGCTTCCTGGCTCTCTCCAGGCACCAGTCCCTCTGCACTGCCCTCAGCCAGCACCTCCTCCTGGGCCTCTGGCTCCTCTGGGTCGACTCTCTGGATGATGCGTAGCTTCTTGGGGATGGGGGGTTCAGAGGGGTCCTCCTGGGGGGTGTCTGTGTCAGCCACCATAGAGCTGTCCTGCTCCTCCTCACGAGGTCTCTTGGACATGGAAGATGTTCCTGGGGTGGCTGAAACTGGAGAATTGAAAAAATACACAATTCTAGCTTAACTTGGTAGATATGCTGTTCATTCAATATTAGAGGACCAGTGGTAATGCAGTGAGAACTTCACTCATTGTCAACCCTTAAGCTTAGTTAGACAACACTACTATACCCCAAATCTATAGAAACTCCTGGTTAGATTTAATCAAGATGCTCACCTGTCCCAAACACGGCTGTTGACGTCGACGGCCTCTCCATTTGCGAACTGGGTGCAGCTTCCATTACTGGGGCCGGGGGCTGCTCCTGATTGGCTGGTTCAGTGTGGGGCAGGCTCTGTTGCTGTGTTGGCTGGACGAAGGCTGTGGTCTGGGTCTGCTGGACCACCAGCATTGGGTTGGTGGTCTGAACGTTGGGGCTGGTTGACCGTACTGAACCGCTGGCACTGCCGTAAACAGTCACATGCTCAGGCGGGCCCTCGGATGACTGCATGGCTGGAGGGGTCACAGGTGACAGGGTCAATACTGTTCAGAGATGGAAATACCATGTCTGCGGTCTGATTCTCGATCCTTCCGTCTGAAATGTGCTCGTTCTCCCCCTCATTGATCTCATCTGATTCAAGTAATAAAGTGCACTTCAACTACCAAAACACTTCACAAACAGCCATCCTGCGCTTTAAAAAAGACCAATACTCAAATATTAATGCTATAACATTCACATCACACCCAACAGTGATATTGGTTCCACAGAACTCACCTTCCTGGTTCTCCACCTGTGTGGTTGGCATGACGGTGGCAGTAGGGGTGGGGGTGGGCACGGTGGCAGGGGTGATCATGGGCCTGATGCTTGCCCGGGGGGTGGGCTTGTTCCCGGGGATGGCAGGGGGCTTGCTGGGGCCTTGAGCACCCAGAGGGGTAGGCTTGATGTTGGCAGTAGGGGGCTCAGAGGTACTGGTGCTATGGGGAAGGGGAAATACAGATGAAAACGTCATTGCACAAGTTACCCAAGTGTAGTGAGTGTGTTTGCGGGAGAGAGAGAGAGAGTGTGTGTGAACACTTTACCTGCCCCGGTCTGCAGCTTGGGTGGTCTTCAGTGGTCCTCGCTGCTCTGTGGTCCTCTGCTGTTCCTGAGCCTATAGGTAGAAGAGGAAAAATGAAAAGCAATCCAGGCTAGTCAGGTAGAAAGCACAAGTGAAATCTATGCCTCCATCTCTCACCTTACTGGGACCCTGTTCAAGAGGCTCATCCCTCTGCTCTCCGTGTCTCTCCTGCTGTTCCCTCAGGTCCCGCAGCTCCCTCTCCTGGCGGCTCAGACGGCCCTCGTATTGGGACTTCAGAGCACTGACTCTGACCTCCAGCTCCTCCCTCTGCTGTTTCAGCTCCTCATTTTCCTTCTGCAGCTGGTCCTTGGAGCCTGGGGAGGAGGATGGGATAAGGTCAAAAGGTCCCCCCCTTTTTTTGCTAACATCTCATGACAGAAAATATCAGAGATCAGCATTCACATACCGTTACAGACAAATATATTTGCACCCTTGCACTTTTCTTAAAGCTGCAATATGTAACTTTTTGCGTGACCCGACCAAATTCACAGAAATGTGAGTGCACACTATTTCTATGCTTCTTGTTCTTAAGTTTGACTTTTGTACACCAGATTCAAAAAAATTGAGAGAAAAAAAGTGATATTTCACAGGAGTTTAGATGTGACAATGATTCTCTACACTATACATTGCTTGTTTTGTCAAACTGAAATTAAGCAAACTATTCGATACCGGTACCCCTTGTACACTGCTCAAAAAAATAAAGGGAACACTTAAACAACACAATGTAACTCCAAGTCAATCACACTTCTGTGAAATCAAACTGTCCACTTAAGAAGCAACACTGATTGACAATAAATGTCACATGCTGTTGTGCAAATGGAATAGACAACAGGTGGAAATTATAGGCATTTAGCAAGACACCCGCAATAAAGGAGTGGTTCTGCAGGTGGGGACCACAGACCACTTCTCAGTTTCTATGCTTCCTGGCTGATGTTTTGGTCACTTTTGAATGCTGGCGGTGCTTTCACTCTAGTGGTAGCACGAGACGGAGTCTACAACCCACACAAGTGGCTCATGTAGTGCAGCTCATCCAGGATGGAACATCAATGCGAGCTGTGGCAAGAAGGTTTGCTGTGGCAAGAAGGTTTGCTGTGTCTGTCAGCGTAGTGTCCAGAGCATGGAGGCGCTACCAGGAGACAGGCCAGTACATCAGGAGACGTGGAGGAGGCCGTAGGAGGGCAACAACCCAGCAGCAGGACCGCTACCTCCGCCTGTGTGCAAGGAGGAGCACTGCCAGAGCCCTGCAAAATTTTTATTTTTTATTTTATTTCACCTTTATTTAACCAGGTAGGCTAGTTGAGAACAAGTTCTCATTTGCAACTGCGACCTGGCCAAGATAAAGCATAGCAGTGTGAACAGACAACACAGAGTTACACATGGAGTAAACAATTAACAAGTCAATAACACAGTAGAAAAAAAAATGGGCAGTCTATATACAATGTGTGCAAAAGGCATGAGGTAGGCGAATAATACAATTTTGCAGATTAACACTGGGGTGATAAATGATCAGATGGTCATGTACAGGTAGAGATATTGGTGTGCAAAAGAGCAGAAAAGTAAATAAATAAATAAATAAAAAACAGTATGGGAATGAGGTAGGTGAAAATGGGTGGGCTATTTACCAATAGACTATGTACAGCTGCAGCGATCGGTTAGCTGCTCGGATAGCTGATGTTTGAAGTTGGTGAGGGAGATAAAAGTCTCCAACTTCAGCGATTTTTGCAGTTCGTTCCAGTCACAGGCAGCAGAGTACTGGAACGAAAGGCGGCCAAATGAGGTGTTGGCTTTAGGGATGATCAGTGAGATACACCTGCTGGAGCGTGTGCTACGGATGGGTGTTGCCATCGTGACCAGTGAACTGAGATAAGGCGGAGCTTTACCTAGCATGGACTTGTAGATGACCTGGAGCCAGTGGGTCTGGCGACGAATATGTAGCGAGGGCCAGCCGACTAGAGCATACAAGTCGCAGTGGTGGGTGGTATAAGGTGCTTTGGTGACAAAACGGATGGCACTATGATAGACTGCATCCAGTTTGCTGAGTAGAGTGTTGGAAGCCATTTTGTAGATGACATCGCCGAAATCGAGGATCGGTAGGATAGTCAGTTTTACTAGGGTAAGCTTGGCGGCGTGAGTGAAGGAGGCTTTGTTGCGGAATAGAAAGCCGACTCTTGATTTGATTTTCGATTGGAGATGTTTGATGTGAGTCTGGAAGGAGAGTTTGCAGTCTAGCCAGACACCTAGGTACTTATAGATGTCCACATATTCAAGGTCGGAACCATCCAGGGTGGTGATGCTAGTCGGGCATGCGGGTGCAGGCAGCGATCGGTTGAAAAGCATGCATTTGGTTTTACTCGCGTTTAAGAGCAGTTGGAGGCCACGGAAGGAGTGCTGTATGGCATTGAAGCTCGTTTGGAGGTTAGATAGCACAGTGTCCAATGACGGGCCGAAAGTATATAGAATGGTGTCGTCTGCGTAGAGGTGGATCAGGGAATCGCCCGCAGCAAGAGCAACATCATTGATATATACAGAGAAAAGAGTCGGCCCGAGAATTGAACCCTGTGGCACCCCATAGAGACTGCCAGAGGACCGGACAGCATGCCCTCCGATTTGACACACTGAACTCTGTCTGCAAAGTAATTGGTGAACCAGGCAAGGCAGTCATCCGAGAAACCGAGGCTATTGAGTCTGCCGATAAGAATATGATGATTGACAGAGTCGAAAGCCTTGGCGAGGTCGATGAAGACGGCTGCACAGTACTGTCTTTTATCGATGGCGGTTATGATATCGTTTAGTACCTTGAGCGTGGCTGAGGTGCACCCGTGACCGGCTCGGAAACCAGATTGCACAGCGGAGAAGGTACGGTGGGATTCGAGATGGTCAGTGACCTGTTTGTTGACTTGGCTTTCGAAGACCTTAGATAGGCAGGGCAGGATGGATATAGGTCTATAGCAGTTTGGGTCCAGGGTGTCTCCCCCTTTGAAGAGGGGGATGACTGCGGCAGCTTTCCAATCCTTGGGGATCTCAGACGATATGAAAGAGAGGTTGAACAGGCTGGTAATAGGGGTTGCGACAATGGCGGCAGATAGTTTCAGAAATAATGACCTACAGCAGGCCACAAATGTGCATGTGTCTGCTCAAACGGTCAGAAACAGACTCCATGAGGGTGGTTTGAGGGCCCGACGTCCACAGGTGGGGGTTGTGCTTACAGCCCAGGATGTAGGATGTGTTATTTTAGTGTTCCCTTTCTTTTTTTGAGCAGTGTACACGGCGGATGACACCCGTTAGAAAAAATACAGAACGGTTCCGTATTTCACTGAAAGAATAAATGTTTTGTTTTTGAGAAGATGGTTTCCGGATTCGACCATATTAATGACCTAAGGCTCGAATTTCTGTGTGTTATGTTTATAATTAAGTCTATGATTTTATAGAGCAGTCTGACTGAGCGATGTTAGACACCAGCAGGCTCGTAAGCATTCATTCAAACAGCACATTCATGTGTTTGCCAGCAGCTCTACTGTTTATGAATTCAAGCCTATCAACTCCCGAGATTAGGCTGGTGTAACGATGCGGTGTGAAATGGCTAGCTAGTTAGCGGGGTACGCGCTAATAGCGTTTCAAGCGTTACTCGCTCTGAGACTTGGAGTAGTTGTTCCCCTTGCTCTGCATGGGTAACGCTGCTTCGAGGGTGGCTGTTGTCGATGTGTTCCTGGTTCAAGCCCAGGTAGGAGCGAGGAGAGGGCCGGAAGCTATACTGTTACACTGGCAATACTAAAGTGCCTATAAGAACATCCAATAGTCAAAGGTATATGAAATACAAATGGTTAGAGAGAAATAGTCCTATAATTCCTATAATAACTACAACCTAAAAACTTTTACCTGGGAATATTGAAGACTCATTTTAAAAGGAACCACCAGCTTTCATATGTTCTCATGTTCTGAGCAAGGAACTTAAATGTTAGCTTTCTTACATGGCACATATTACACTTTTAACTTTCTTTTCCAACACTTTGTTTTTGCATTATTTAAACCAAATTGAACATGTTTCATTATTTATTTGAGGCTAAATTGATTTTATTGATGTATTATATTAAGTTAAAATAAGTGTTCATTCAGTATTGTTGTAATTGTCATTATTACAAATACGTTTAAAAAAAATTAAATAAAAATCCGGCCGATTAATCGGTATCGGCTTTTTTTTGTCCTCCAATAATCAGTATCTGCGTTGAAAAATCGTAATCGGTCGACCTCTAGTGGCCATGTACGCCACCAACTCAATCATCCCTGGCAGAGTGGTGCAAGGAAAATAACCTCTCCCTCAACAAAACTAAAGGAGCTGATCGTGGACTTCAGGAGACCGCAGAGAACATGCCCCCATCCACGGGGCCACAATGGAGAAGGTGAAAAGCTTTAAGTTCCTCTGCGTACACATCATTGATCATCTGAAATGGTCCACCCACACAGACCGTGTGGTGAAGGAGCAACTGTGCCTCTTAAACTCAGCTTCAGCTTGGCCCCTAAGACCACCCCAAACTATTACAGATGCACCATTGAGAGCCTCCTGTCGGACTGTATCAACGCCTGGTACGGCAACTGTACCGCCTGCAACCGCAGGGCTCTCCAGAGAGTAATGTGGTCTGCCAAAACACATTACCGTGGGCACAGTGCCTGCCCTCCAGGACACCTACATCATCAGATGTCACAGGAAGGCCAAATAGATCATCAAGGACATAAACCTCCCGAGCCACGGCCTGTTCACCCAGCTATCATCCAGAAGGAGAGTTCAGTTCAGGTGCATCAAAGCTGGGACCAAGAGACTGAAAAACAGCGTCCATCAGACTGTTAAATAGCCATCACTAGCTGGCCTCCACCTAGTACACTGCCCTTAGTCATGGTCGCTAGCCGGCTACCACCCAGTTACTCAACCCTGCACCTTAGAGGCTGCTGCCCCATGCACATAGACATGGAACACTGGTCACTTGAATAATGTTTACATACTGTTTCTCTAATTTCATTTGAATATACTGTATTCTAGCCAATGCCACTCCGCCATTTTTCATTCTAATATTTATATATTTCTTAATTCCATTCTTTAGATTGTGTTAGATACTACTGCACTGTAGCATTTTGCTACACCCGCAATATCATCTGCTAAATATATGTATGCGACCAATAAAATGTTATTTGATTTGACGCGCAACCTTTGACAAAGACCACGTTTTTGGACACTGGGTTGAACATTGCACTCCAAAACATCTTGATATTCTGCTGATTCCATGTCTTGCACACGTTCAAGGTCCCCAGTACCATAAGCAGCAAAGGAACCACACAGCATTATCACACCTCCTCATGTTTGGTTGTAGGGGGGGGGGTTATTATCTTTGAACGCTTCATTTGGTCATTGGTAAACATAGGAAGACCCCACTGCTGCAGGAGACAAGAAAGCCTGATTCAACTTCTCAAAAACCCACCCAAACAAGCCTAAATCCTGGGGGAAATGTTCTGTGGACCAATATATCAAACCTACAGCTCTTTTGTAATACAGACCACTGCTGTGGGGATATCAATCACCTCTGGTGAGCCATCGGGGACACCGGCCCCCCATGTTAGGGTCCTGTTAACTCAGGCTAGCTTGGCATGCTAGCCTGCGACGGAGGCTCTTCACAGTTTAGAGGGCACAGTGTAGACAGGAGCCAGGGGAGGCTAAAGCTTCCTGGAAATGTTGCAGCCCGAGGAAAGCGGAGCACACCGAGTGGGTGTCTTTGGCCGATGTCTTGTTTCCACAGGAGCAGATTCATGTCGGGAGCTTTTCCTCGTTTGGGGTGGGAGATGCTTTTGTCGCCATAGGTTGGATACTATGTTTTTAGCTGTCAGAAAAAAAAACTAGCTCGGTAAGCTAGTCCAATAACCCACTAATCACTAGCTATCTCTGAGGGCGGCACTCGGTGTGATGGCCGGATACCGTTTCCGAAACAGGTCAGAAAAGATAGCTCGGGGTGTAGCTGGTAAACTTTTCTTGTTGAAGTAAAACTACCAAAGCTAGCTACCGGTGGCTAGCTTGCTAACGACTAGTCACTGTTTGGATACAGCTAACTTGGTCGTAAATGAGTTACCCGTGACACAGCTGTACCCATTCCTCCCTCAAATAATTTTCCTCTAACTATGGTTAAGGAAAATTGTCACTACCGCTCAGTCCTGAGAATAGCACCCGGTGCGCGAGTTGTAAGCTCACGTCTATAAACAGTTTAGCTAGTTCTGGAAAACGCAGTCGTCGTGTCGAGGTAAGCTTTCTGATGAAAAGTGAGAAGAGGTGTTTGAATGACTCAGGTACTGGGTTGGACTTTTTGTAGGGTAGGAGGGACACCCTTCCCAGACTCACACGTCGTCTCGACAGCCAATAATGGCTGGCATAGTGTAATAAAGGCTGCTGACGAATACGCTGGGGGAATATCCCGTAAGTGAAATACCGAAACTAATACTTGAAAGAAAACAGCAGTTGATGTAGGGCACCTCTCAAAACTGTAAGAATTATAGCAGTTTGCTTCTGAAGAGTGGGCCAAATTGCTAGTGGAAAGGTGCAGCAGGCTCATTTGTCTGCAGTAATCTTGCCCTAAGGCTGTGCAACCAAGTACTAGCTCCAGGGTGCCAATTACTTAAAAAATAAAGACAACTGGATTGGACTAAATAAAAACTCTAAACTTCATTTCACAAAAATAAAATTGGTTATGCAATGCTGAAGATACAATAACAAGGTGTGGAGACCAAAAGTGTTTTCAATTTCAACTTATTTTAGAAGAAAAATGGAATCATTTAAGAAAAGTGCAAGTGTGGCAAAATATTTGGCCGCAACTGTATACTTCAATGCAAACCTCAGCCACACTCAAGCTTGAGCCACAGTCAGGTTTGTCTGGTCTGGCCTCTTACCCATAAGCTGGTTGATCCTCTGCTTGGCCCCGACAAAGGCCTTCCTGGTCTTCTCCTCCTTCTCAGCCATCTGCTGTCTGAGGGTGTCCTCCTGGGAGGCCTTCTCCTGCAGCTCCTGTCTCAGCCTGGTCAGCTCTGTCTGCAGCCTGGAGGCCTGTTCCTGCGACCCGCGCACCTCCGCCTCACGCTCACCCACCACCTGAGAGGAACACACCAAGGTCTGTGATAGTAATATGGTTTCATACAACCAGGTACCTTTACCACCCTTTCTGAGCCAGTAGGCATTTTCCCAATAGGCATTTACAATTTTGGTGAAAGTCATCCTGGATGTTGCCTGGGAAAAAAGTATAGGGGAAACACTGCTCTGACCTTGTTGAGGTTGTCCAGCTGTCCCTCCAGGTCTTTGGTCCGGGTCTCAGCCTGTCCCAGGGAGTCCTTCAGACCCTGGAGCTCCTGGGCTGAGGCCTGCTGGGCCTCCTGCTCCTGGGCTGGGGTGGACGCTGCCTCAAACACCATCTGGAGAGGAGATCAGTCCAACGCTGAATACATTACGGCAGGATTCACACACTGAGAATGTCTATTTAAAATCAAGGACATCAGGTTAGACATCGAGTGTTCAACTTGATCCCACCTGGACCAACACATTTGTTATTCAGTGACAACATGAGTAAGGGTATTATTAGTTTAATGAGAAAACAATTGAGATGAATCTTGTTCTTGAATCTTGGGAGTCTGAGTGAATTCAAGGCTGGGTTTCATGAAACAGCTTAGTTACAAATCAATATATATACATTTTTAAACTTTGCCCTGTACAAAACCAGAACAGGTACCAGGTGTTTCACCAACTGACCTTGTCGTGCTCCACCTTGAGCTCCTCATACTGTGTCTTGTAGCGGCGTCCGATCTTCTTGACCTGAGTGATGGTGCGGAACTTCTCCTGGATGTCCAGGTTCATGGCCTCCATACTCCTCCTCCGAGCATCCCTGTCAGAGCTCACCTTCCCCAGACCCTCACGCAGCATCTGCACCTGGCTCTGGAGGGACGTCACCGAGCCGCCACTCCTACAGGGAGATCATACATTAATATAAAACATCACAAAATACTTTTTATAGTACAATCAGCAGATTCTCACTTTTTATGTCTTGCGTTGTTTGCCAATTCATTGTGTAGCATGGTGTTTTTACAAAATAGGTTCCTCATTGAATTCAGCTTCCTTGCTGTCCTTGGTACCATGTAATAACAGAAAAGTCAAACTGAGCGGTATTCAGTTTTGGATTCCAGACTATATATTCTGTTTATATTACAGCCTAGGCTAACTCTCACCTGGCCACCTCAGCCTTGAGTCTGCCCGTCTCTTCAGTGAGCTGCTGGATGCGTTTGAGGTGAGCCTCCTTCTCAGAGTGGAGACGCTTGTACTCCTCTGGGTCTGTGTCCTTCTGCTGGCTCACCAGGTGCTAAAGGGACACACAGGAGTTAAACAGAACACATTACATTTCAAATCCAAAGTCAATAAACAGGCTTTCGGACCTTACACAAACTGTGAGTCACAAGGAATCATACTTTGAGAATGTTTTTATTGTTTTATTTGGGGTGGGGGTATTTGTTTTCTGTCATTGAGTAATATTTCATGGGTATGTTATAATATGATTGGGACAAATTGTGTAAGGAATAACACTAACCTGTGTTCTGGCCTTCCAGCGTTTGATGTCCTCTTCCAGAATCCTCTTCTCTGCTTGCAGCATGCCGCTCTTCTCACTCAGTTCAGCGTTGGACTCCTGCATGGGCATTATGTCCGACTCCAGCTTACGCACCTGACAGGCAGGGAGAGAGATATGAAGAAAATGTCAATCAAAACAAACATTTAAAATAAAAAATAATAAAAAGTTGGCCTCTTGCCTAAAACAGCCCCTCCCCCCTCCCGCCAAAAACAGGGACCAAATTCACACAAGGTTTCCAGAGAAAAATTACTTAAGATAGGGTTTTGTTATTATAACCAAAGGTTGGTGCTTTGACACTGAGAAAGTAAACCTGCTGTCTTACTTTAGCCTGTGTCTGCTGGAGCTCCTGCTCCATCCTCTCCTTCTCCTCCCTCAGCATCTTGTTAGTCTCCATCAGGACACTCATGGTCTCAGTCTTCTTCATCAGCTCATCATGCTTAGCCAGGGTCTTAGCTGTCACCTGGGGTCAGGGGTTAAAGATCATAAGCAGCACTGAGCTATTATCATCTTAAACTGCTCTCTCACCCATACTCTCTTCATTTATGAATAAAACTGTTTTTCCACTCTCCATTGAACAGGCATTTTAGTCTAGGAAAAGGCTTAACCTGGGTCCAGGTAACTACCCTATGAAGCCATAAAACATTGGCTGTCCATAGTGTCCAGCTCACCTGCATTCGCTCTCTCTCAGCACTAAGGCTCTCCTGTAGTTCTCTCAGCTCTCTCTCCAGGTGCTCTACTCTCAGCCTATGGCGAAGACTCTCTCCTTGGGCCACCTCGAATCGAGACTCCGCTATCTCCTTCTCTCGGCGCACAAACCTGCAGCGTGACAGGGAGGGGACAGAGGCCATGATGAGAAAAAAAGGGTGTTGTAGTAGTGAAGTAATTGCGTGGGGGGGGGGCATTACCTGAGTATCTCAAGGACCTGGTCCTGAGACTTGCCTTCCTCCGTGAGGGAGATGTTCAGAGGGCTCTCGTTGGCCTGGCGCTGCAGGGTGGCGGCCATCTTGCAGCTCATGGTCTGAATCTGTTCATGGAGGAGGCTGTTCTGCCTCTGCAGCTCTTCAGAACGAGACACCACCTTAGACATCTCCTCCTAACAGAGAGAGTTCATGCACATTACAGCCTTGTGGTGCACACCAACTACGTAAACTGTACAACCCTTGCAAAAGTGAGTGGCAGTTTACAATCTCTAGCTTCCAACAAGTATACAAATATATTTTACACCATCACCATCTACACTTCTAACCATTTGCCACCAACACCATATATATTATTCATAATATAAGCATCTCCTTTGATTGCAATCAATCAACTGCAAATACATACCTTGAGGATCCTCTCCTGTTCCTCCCAGGAGACTCTGGCCTCCAGCAGCTGAGCAGAGGCTCTCTGGGCCCTCTCCTCCAGCTGCTGTTTGAGCGTGGCTGCCTGCAGAGCCTGGGCCTTGGCTGCCTGGAGGGACTCCACGTCTGCAGCGTGGAGCATCATCTCACGCTCATACTTATCTTGTGCCTCTGACGCCAGTTTGGCCTGGGAGGGGGGAGAAGACCAGCATTATAGACCAGTTTTAGCTGACCTTCTAGCTGGAATGCAATACATAATGTCTATAAGTACCTAGGTGTCTGGCTAGACTGTAAACTCTCCTTCCAGACTCATATCAAACATCTCCAATCGGAAATCAAATCAAGAGTCGGCTTTCTATTCCGCAACAAAGCCTCCTTCACTCACGCCGCCAAACTTACCCTAGTAAAACTGACTATCCTACCGATCCTCGACTTCGGCGATGTCATCTACAAAATTGCTTCCAACACTCTACTCAGCAAACTGGATGCAGTTTATCACAGTGCCATCCGTTTTGTCACTAAAGCACCTTATACCACCCACCACTGCGACTTGTATGCTCTAGTCGGCTGGCCCTCGCTACATATTCGTCGCCAGACCCACTGGCTCCAGGTCATCTACAAGTCCATGCTAGATAAAGCTCCGCCTTATCTCAGTTCACTGGTCACGATGGCAACACCCATCCGTAGCACACGCTCCAGCAGGTGTATCTCACTGATCATCCCTAAAGCCAACACCTCATTTGGCCGCCTTTCGTTCCTGTTCTCTGCTGCCTGTGACTGGAACGAATTGCAAAAATCGCTGAAGTTGGAGACTTTCATCTCCCTCACCAACTTCAAACATCTGCTATCTGAGCAGCTAACCGATCGCTGCAGCTGTACATAGTCTATCGGTAAATAGCCCACCCATTTTTACCCACCTCATCCCCATACTGTTTTTATTTATTTACTTTTCTGCTCTTTTGCACACCAATATCTCTACCTGTACATGACCATCTGATCATTTATCACTCCAGTGTTAATCTGCAAAATTGTAATTATTCGCCTACCTCCTCATGCCTTTTGCACACAATGTATATAGACTCCCCTTTTTTTTCTTCTTTTTTTCCCCTACTGTGTTATTGACTTGTTAATTGTTTACTCCATGTGTAACTCTGTGTTGTCTGTTCACACTGCTATGCTTTATCTTGGCCAGGTCGCAGTTGCAAATGAGAACTTGTTCTCAACTAGCCTACCTGGTTAAATAAAGGTGAAATAAAAAAAATAATATAATGTATGTATGGATGTATGAACCAGTATCACAGTTTACATGGTTAGCGACAATCAAGCTAGGTAATGCTCTATACCAAGCATGCGGAAAACAAGGTAGCAAATAGCTTTGTCAGATATGCCATATGAAAAGTTGGGACACCACTGCAACAAGATAAGGGCCAATTAGCCACGGCCCACTTCTCCCTCTCACCTGCTCCTGGCTGTCCAGCATGGCCTGCTGTTCCTGGGCTGCTGCCACCGCCGCCATCTGTAGAGCCTCCTGGTGGTCCGCCTGCACACTGCTCAGACTCCTCCTCAGCACAGCCACCTGACACACACAGGGATAAGGAAAACAGGAATTTAAATATTAAATGTGTGGAACAATGGGGACCCCGGCATTGTGTGAACCCAGCACTTACGTGCGCACTGGAGGTGGTTAAATAATACAGAACGCATCAGCTACCATTTGAGCTATACAGTGTGGAAATGTTTCCTTAATAGTCATAATAAAGCACTGTAAGGGAATAGATGTTTAGCAATGGTCCTCTCTGCATCATACCTGCTGCTCCACGGAGGCCAGGGCTTTCATCTTCTCCTCCTGCAGGCCCTGCTTCTCCTTCTCTGCCTCCAGGAGCTTTTTCTCCAACTGACGGTGCTGCTCCTGGGCTTCCTTCACACGCTCCTCAATGGCAGACCGAGCCTGCTCTGTCACCTAGAGAGACGAGGGAGAGAGTGCCAGAGGGATTTAGGACTGTACCGTTTACGATAGGGGTCTGAATAAGGGTATGAGGGATATGGTTTGAAGACTAAAGTTCGAAGGTCATGTTTTTTTTACGTCTCTGCATACATTATGAAGAAGTCAAAGTTTCGTGAGCCAATACTAACCAGCATTAGCGCAATAACTGGAAGTCTACTGGTATGCTAGCATACAGTACAATGGTATCCATGAGTATCCTACTTAGGGGCCAGGGTAGTATCCTACTAAGGGCTTAGGGGCCAGGGTAGTATCCTACTAAGGACTTAGGGGCCAGGGTAGTATCCTACTAAGGACTTAGGGGCCAGGGTGGAGTCCTGACCTGCATCTCCTTGTCCAGGGACTCCTCTAGGCTCTGGCCCATGGCTCTGTACAGCTCCATGCTGGAGGTGGCGGTCCTCAGCTGCTCTGTCAGCTCCTCTGCCCGTGTCTCTGCCTGCTTCAGGCGGCCATGCAGATCCTCAGAGTCCCCTTCTGAAACCTGGAAACCTTGAGGGGTAGGGAGTTAAGAAGTGAGGGGGAAAGATGAGAAGATGAGGTGAGGAGAGGTAAGTGTCACAGACAGAGCACAGCTAGCATGGGCAGCATAGAACGAGAACCTTAATAAAGTATCAATAACACTGCTAATGGTGCATCTCCAGAACACATTGTTTCAAGGTTTTATTTAGCCCGTTTTACTACATTTCCTATAAAATGTCATAAGACAAACTAATGACAGCATAGCTGTAGACACTGACCTATAGCTACATGGAAAACTAGGTATCCCACAGCTTTAATAAGCAAACATGCTAACAAACGTTTCTGCTAGGAAACTAAATAACTGCACTCTGACCCACAACTTATTTGTAGTGAGGCACCGAAATTACATTTTTGGCCGATATGATATTTTCCTTGCCAAAAAACCCCGATACTCGATATTTAATTTTAGCTGCCTTTTAAAATCATTCTATTACAGTTAAATAGGTTACACACACACAGGCAGCGGTCCAAGGCACTGCATCTCAGTGCAAGAGGCATCACTACAGTCCCTGGTTCGAATCGAGGCTGTATCACATCCGACAGATTGGGAGTCCTATAAGACGGCGCACAATTGGCCCAGCGTCGTCCCGGTTTGGCCGGGGTAGGCAGTCATTGTAAATAAGAATTTGTTCTTAAAATGCCTTGCCTAGTTAAATAAAAGGTTACACACACACACCAATGTACGCATGTCCCCATTACCAGTAAAACATAATCAAAACCTATTTCTTTCACTTGTTGTTTCGTTATTCAATTGTTCAGTCGTTTCATTCTCAACCAGGATTTCTATGGAATGCCGTTTGGGTCTTTGCATGTCAAAAAAAGACCTTGTTTACTAATCAGGACCTGAATATGACGGCACGTCACATAACGCATTCATTGATGTTTTACGAGTGATTGTGTAATAACTACGTATTTCAAAAGTCACAACGATTCATCGATATGTATGCTATGATGTTGTCTCGCGCACCTACAGTGCTGGTCATTAAAAAAAAGCTAGCTAGCTCATGGATGCAAACAATGTTCTTCCCCAAAAACGACAATCTGTTTCAGTAGCTATCCTAGCTAGGTGTCATTTAAAATAACCCTAATTTATAAGACAGTTCTTATTTGATTAATGGTGGTCCGACTCCTCTATGTGAAGCTAGCCACAATAGGGATTAGCCACAACAGGGGAGTTTGCGGTTAGCCTTCAAAATAAAAGTATGTCATTGACAGTGATGCAAATGAATAAAAATAGTAGAATTATGACATAATTGAACAGATCATGCTAAACGAGGTTGGAATGTTATATAAAATCAACAAAAATCTGTTGAAATCACAGCGGATGTATTATACTTTAGAATTGCACTGGGGGTGGCAGGTAGCCTAGTGGTAGGAGCGTTGGACTTGTAACAGAAAGGTTGCAAACTGATAGAGGAAATTATGGTTGAAATGACTAATTATGTATACATTCCAATCAGAACTGACTAGTCCAAATGCTATAATGTACTGTACATGTGCATTTTCTCTCTTGCTCCCTTTCCCAATTGTATATAACGTAGTCAGGAGTTTAGTAACAATGAAGGTCTGTTCCTTAGTTCATTCAGTTGTACAAATCTCCAGGTGGTGGGAACGGGCCATCTCCAGATTGTCTAGAATGTTGATTTATACTGACTGGCCTTGACTTCGTGCTGATAACGCGAAGGCTCAAGAGCTAGAGGGCCCCTCTACTTGTAAATAGAACGTTTGGAAAACGCTGACGTCATTTTCAGTTTATAACCTGTGGAAATATGTGTATGCGTTTAGTACTCTCTTGAAATAAACGCTGTTACCTTTGGCTTTTAAGGCTGGTCTCAATCTACTTCATGCATAATTAATGAACTTACAACTCATTAATGAATTAGAAATGAGTGCGAATTTGGTTTTGGCTATAAAACATACAGGAATTTAGAATTCCTCTATCAGAAACCCAGAGCTGACAAGGTAAAAATCTGTAGTTCTGCCCCTGAACAAGGCAGTTAACCCACTGTTCCTAGGCCATCATTGAAAATAAGAATTTCTACTTAACCTCTCTGCGCACGGAACCCGGTAGCGGGATGAAATTCGACAACATACGGTGATGGCAACATAAATAGTCATATTAAAAATTCATAAAAATACAAGTGTCTCACATGTTTCGAAAGCCTAGAATCTTGCTAATCCAACTGCGTTGTCAGATTTTTAAAAGGATTTACGGCGAAAGAATACGATGCGATTATCTGAGGATAGAACCCCATAAAAAACAACTACTTCAACCAGCACAGGCGTAAAAATTCACAAACTGCAATAAAATAAATAGTTTACCTTTGACGATCTTCCTCTGTTTGCAATCCCAATGCTCATTGTTACACAATGAATGGTCTTTCGTTTGATAAAATCAATTTTTATAGCCTAATATAAAACATTTTGTGAACCGCTTGTGTCGTGAATTCCGTATCATTCCATTAGACGACACATTCGAGGTAAATACACACACAGAACGTGACTTTTCCAGTCATGTTTGGTTTCATTGCAAACAACTGGTTTGTTTGTAACACAAACAAATCTGAAGGGTCAATTCGCAGGACGTATTGAATGAAAGAAACCGATTTGAAGACAACAAGTAATGACATCATTGTGCAACAGAGATATAGTGATATGACCGCTGTTTTGTTGATTGACTGTATTTTAACCCAAGGACCACTGATCGTCTTGAAATCTAGCATTTTTAGCTAATATCATCCGATTCCGAAATGTTCACCGATATATTGTGCATCCCCCCCTACTTATTTGATAGATTCATGAGTGTTAGACAAAGCAAGGAAAGTGAACTTCAAAACATGATGTTTAATTGGAATGTGCAACTGTTGTTGATAAGTGATGAATATGCTAGCTTCTGACATGACTGCAAGTCTGACATTTAGCTGGGAAATTTGAAAAATATCAGAGGCTATTTAAAGACAGGATAGCAAACTGGGATTTAAACCCTCTTAAAATAGTAATTGTGTAAGTGGCTGTATTGAAGAAAACTCTGAGTACTATCCACATTCGAGCCATTCCAACATTCAGGCTACGAGAACTTCTATGGGTGGTTCCAAAACATTCTATGATGTCTCAGAAGGCAGTCAACCTGATGTGATTCTGTACGGTGTATGTACTCTTACCTCTGATGCCCATGGGAGTGGGCGGGGAGCTCAGGGACAGACGACCACCCTCTCCACTGCCCTGCTGCAGCCTGAGAGAGCTCACCTCCAGCTGGGCAGCACTCAGCTGATCCCTGGTCTTCTGGAGCAGGGCCGTCTGGGCCTCCAGCTGCCTCTTGGCATCCATCAGCTGCAACTGGATGGGGAAAGGCGAGGAAGGGTTGATTTTGTTTATGGTATGTGACAAAATGCTTGAATTCTGCCTTTTTGAAGCAAGTCTTGGGGAAAAAAGTATAAGTGTTATATTAAAGGAGAAAGAGGGATAGAATCCAGGTAGAAGGGGGGGGGGGGTTTGTAGTTGGACATGGGATGATTGTTGGTTGGACTTACATCTTGGTTTCTGCTCAGCAGGTGGCGTTGCTCCACCTCGTGCTCCAGTCTCTTCTGCAGCTGGCCGATCTCCCTCTCCTGCTTCTCTATCTGGGCGTTCAGACGCTGCCTGGTGTCTGTCTCGGAGCGCTCCAACGTGGCCTGAATGAGCACACAGGGAGAACAGTTAAAACATGACACGAATGCAGAGAGAACAGTGCCTCAACCAATTTATGAGTGGTTAGTGTGCGATGTATCAATTGTTTTGAGATTGGTGTGTGTGTCTGTAGGTACCTCTATGGTCTTGAGATTGGTGAGCAGCATGTTCTGTCCTCGTTGTTGGGTCTGCATGGTCTCCTTCTCCTGGGTCAGTCTGGACTCCACTAGCTTCAGCATCTCTCTCTCCTTCCTGAGGCTCTCAGCACGACCCTGGAGGAGGAAAACACTCAGCTCAACTGTGGCTTAGAAACTAGATGTAATACATGTATAGAAAGACCACTAACACACACATTACGAGTGTGAGACCAAGTATTGTCTTTTTTTCTAATACAATTAACAAAATACTTGGAACACACAAACATGAGGTACACACACCTCTGCCATGTTTAGTTTCTCCTGGACAACCCTCAGGTCCTGGGTCATGGTGTGAACAGTCTGCTCACACTTCTGGGCTGCAGCAGCCATTATCTGTCCCTTCTCCATCAGAGAGGCAATCTCCTTCCTGTAGCCCTTAACATTATCCTGAAGCATCTCATACCTGGGGAGGGGGGGGGGGGGGGGGGCGGTCACCAGGGAGGATCAGTAAGTTATCAAGCGAACTTTGCAAAAGAACTCTGAAATAACTTCTTGTTCCCACATTGAGAAAGACAAAATGTCCAAAACACTTTGGTAAGTGTAACTTACCCACAAATTCCAAGGATTTTTGAAAAACCAGGGAATTTGGGCAAAGTTCACAGAATTTTACAACCCTAATCATGTGCCATTGAGTTGAATAGTGACCTGAAAGTGATGTGCAATTCTCTTACCTCTTGGAGGTAAACTCCAGTTGGGTGGATATCTTGGCATTCTGGAATCTCTGGTCAGACACCTGCTTCTGTAGCTTCTCACTCTGCTCCATCAGGGCCTTGTCACTCTCAGACCTCTCCCTCTTATAGGAAGAGAACACTTCCTGCAACTAAAAAACATACCAAACAAGATGTTCCTTTGGATAAGAGTAATGTAACCATTTTGTATAAAACCAATTGAAGGATATTGTTTGTGATCTACCATAACATGGAGGTTTGGTGGAACAAAAAGGACATATGTTTGATGTATCAAGCAATGCTGCATATACATGTACACTGATATGCAGACTTCCATTCTCAATGTTAAATGGTAGACTGCCACAGAATTCCTGTAGTTTATAGGTGTATACTGCCCTCTAGTGACTGACTAAGAAAACGTGTAAAACAGCGCAGAAGATTGTGAGAGTTCACCTGTCGGAGGGCTGCCTTGGCCTCTACCACCTCGGTTGACTCGGTTGCCATAGTAATGATTCCAGTGGGTGTGGTGGGGGTGGCGGCAGGGGAGCGGCGGGGGTGCTAGAGAACTCCTCAGCAGCTGCTGCACCTGAGACAAGAGGTCAATATGTAATTAATATATACACATCCCAAAGTTATCCACTGGGGCTGGGACAAAAATTAGTTATTGAAGAACCAAAAGCCGGCACACGGTATATGCTTCTCCAGTACTTTATTCATGCACCCACATATACATTTCTGCTACACTAGCCTCATCAGGCTCCGAAGAATGAAATGTTTGCGAATTAATCTGAACCCGACCTTGCTGAGGGAAGCTGACTCCGGTGGCCTGGGCCAGCAGCACTCTGTACATATCTCTCTGCCTAACGATGGACTCAGCCAGCTGCATCTGGTGGCTCCGCTGCTCTCGCAGAGCCTCCAGCTCTGCCTGGGCCTTCTCCAGACTGCGCTCCAGCTCACTGCACCTGTGTGTGGGGGGGGGTTGGAATGACCTTCACTTATCCACAGAAACATTTTACTGACACAGGGGAACCTAAGGGGAAGGTGGAGCAGGAGCTACTATCATATTGCTTATGCCAATCCAACAATGTCAGATCCACAAATGTATCTAGTCTAGTTGGTTGTTTCTGGATGGAGAAAAGGACAGTCGGACACTTATCTTGGGGGCTTGGGTTGAAAGCAAAACATAAATGATCTGCAAAAAATATGGACAATTAAGTATATCACACTTGGTGCCAGTGGTCTCTTCCTCCTCCCTCTCCTGTGCCTCGCTGAGCTCTCGGAGGGCCACCAGGAGGCGCTGGTTCTGCTGCTGGAGCTCCTCCACCCCACGAAACGTCACCAGGTGCTGCGTGATGACCTCTGACGTGCTGCTGATGTCAGCAGAGCTCACCTCCTCGTCGTGGGCTACATGGTTACCACGCGCCTCCTCCAGCTCAATGAGTAGGACACGGATCTGGTGGGGGAGGGGGTGAAAAGGTATGTCCCAAACCTGTATTCTTGAAACCATCACTTTTTGATCGACATTGTTATTGATTTTCCACACCTAATTCTACGACAATAGTGAGGTTTGCAAGGTTAAGACAGGATGTTCTGTTTGGGCCATACCTGCTGCCCCATGTCTGCAAGCTGCACATCAGACCTCTGGTTGTCTCTCTCCAGGACAGAAGAGCGCTTGTTGGCCTCGTCAGTCACCTTCTGCAGACGGTGAACCTCCTGAAACACAGTAACTAGTTATAATTCCACTGAATGGGTTCTGCCACACTATAAGTGCACATCATAGGCAAGTGCAGTGCAGTTCACGAATACCAACCAAGGCAAGCGGTACCGGAGCATTAAGTTTGACACCAACAGGCTCCTGAAGAGCTTCCATCCCCAAGCCATAAGACTACTAAATAGCTAACAAAATGTCCACATACACTATCTGCATTGACCATTCCATTTATATGTATATTCTACACCCACTTGATTTGCTCATGCACACACAATCATATACGCTGCTGCTACTCCGTTTATCATATATCCCGATACCTTACACCTATACATACAGTTGAAGTCGGAGGTTTACATACACCTTAGCCAAATACATTTAAACTCAGTTTCACAATTCCTGACATTTAATCCCAGTAAAAATACCCTGTTTTAGGTCAGTTAAGATCACCACTTTATTTTAAGAATGTGAAATGTCAGAATAATATTAGCCTCAAATAAATAATGAAAAGTGTTCAATTTGGTTTAAATAATGCAAAAACAGTGTTGGAGAAGAAAGTAAAAGTGCAATATGTGCCATGTAAGAAAGCTAACGTTTCAGTTCCTTGCTCAGAACATGAGAACATATGAAAGCTGGTGGTTCCTTTTAACATGAGTCTTCAATATTCCCAGGTAAGAAGTTTTAGGTTGTAGTTATTATAGGACTATTTCTCTCTATACCATTTGTATTTCATATACCTTTGACTATTGGATGTTCTTATAGGCACTTTAGTATTGCCAGTGTAACAGTATAGCTTCCGTCCCTCTCCTCGCGCCTCCCTGGGCTCGAACCAGGAACACAACGACAACAGCCACCATCGAAGCAGCGTAACCCATGCAGAGCAAGGGGAACAACCACCCCAAGGCGAGTGATGTTTGAAACACTATTAGCGTACGCTAACTAGCTAGCCATTTTACTTTGGTTACACGAGCCTCATCTCGGGTATTGATGGGCTTGAAGTCATAAACAGCGCAATGCTTGACGCACAACGAAGAGCTGCTGGCAAAACGCCCGAAAGTGCTGTTTGAATAAATGTTTACACGCCTGCTTCTGCCTACCACCGCTCAGTCAGATACTTGTATGCTCAGTCAGATTATATGCAACGCAGGACATGCTTGATAATATCGAGTAATATCAACAACCATGTGTAGGTAAACTAGTGATTATGATAGATTGTTTTTTATATGAAACGTTTAATTAGCTAGCAACTTACCTCGGCTTACTGCATTCGCGTAACAGGCAGTCTCCTTGTGGAGTACAACGAGAGAGAGGCAGGTCGTTATTGCGCTGGACTAGTTAACTGTAAGGTTGCAAGATAGATCCCCCGAGCTGACAAGGTGAAAATCTGTCGTTCTGCCCCTGAACGAGGCAGTTAACCCACCATTCCTAGGCCGTCATCGAAAATAAAAATGTGTTCTTAATTAACTGACTTGCCTAGTTAAATAAATATTAAATAAAGTGTTTTTAAAAAAACGGATTTCCGATTGTTATGAAAACTTGAAATCGGCTCTAATTAAATCGGTCATTCCGATTAATCGGTCGACCTCTACTTTATATACAGTAACAGTCAAAAGGTTGGACACACCTACTTATTCAAGGATTTTTCTTAAAATGTTGAATATTTTCTACATTGCAGAATAATAGTGAATACATCAAAACTATGAAATAACATATAGAATTATGTAGTAACCAAAAAAAGTGTATATTACTTTATATATTTCAACAAAGTAGCCACCCTTTGCCTTGTTGACAGCTTTGCACACTTTTGGCAACCTCTCAACCAGCTTCATGAGGTAGTAAGCAAAGAAAAATGACAGCCCATCAGTACTTTAAGACATTAAGTCAATACGGAAAATGAAGAACTTTGAACGTTTCAAGTGCAGTCCCAAAAACCATCAAGCGCTATGATGAAATTGGATCTCATGAGGTCGACCAGAGGAAAGGAAGACCCAGAGTTATCCTCTTCAGCAGAAGTTATTTAGAGTTACCAGCCTCAATATTGCAGCCTAAATAAATGCTTCACAGAGTTCAAGTAACATCAACTGTTCAGAAGAGACTGTGTGAATCAGGCATTCATGGTCTAAATGCTGCAAAGAAACGACAACTTTTTAAAATTTAACTAGGCAAGTCAGTTAAGAACAAATTCTTATTCACAATGACGGCCTACACTGGCCAAACCCAGATGACGCTGGGCCAATTGTGCGCCGCCCTATGGGACTCCCAATCATGGCCAGTAGTGATATAGCCTGGAGTCGAACCAGGGTTCGAACTACTTAAGGACACCAATAAGAAGAAGAGAATTGCTTGGGTCAAGAAACACGAGCAATGGACTGGTGCAAATCTGTCTTTTGGTCTGCTGATTCCAAATTTGAGATTTTTGGTTCCAATCGCCATGTCGTCGTGAGACGCAGAGTAAGTGAACGGATGATCTCCACATGTATGGTTCCCACCGTTAAGCATGGAGGAAGCGTGATGGTGCTTTGCTGGTGACACTGTCAGTGATTAATTTAGAATTCAAGGCACACAACCAGCCTGGCTACCACAGCATTCTGCAGCGACATGTCATACCATCTGGTTTGCACTTAGCCTTGGTTGGTATTCGTGTTTTAAGAGGACAATGACCCAAAACACACCTACAGGCTGTGTAAGGGCTATTTGACCAAGAAGCAGAGTGATGGAGTGCTGCATCAGATGACCTGCCCTCCACAATCACCTGACCTCAACCCAATCAAGATTGTTTGGGATGAGTTGGACCGCAGAGTGAAGGAAAAGCAGCCATCAAGTGCTCAGCATGTGTGAAGTCCTTCAACACGGTTGGAAAAGCATTCCAGGTGAAGCTGGTTGAGAGAATGCCAAGTGTGCAAAGCTGTCATCAAGGCAAAAAGAGTGGCTACTTTGAAGAATCAAAAAAATATTTAGATTTATTTAACACTTTTTTGGTTACTACATGATTCCATGTGCTATTTCATAGCTTATTTCTTCACTATTATTCTATAATGTAGAAAATACTAAAAATAAAGATAAACCCTTGAATGAGTAGGTGTCCAAACTTTTGACAGGCACTGTATTTTAATTACTTTCTCATGTTCTTATTTTTCATACTACTTTACTTTTGTTTATTGATTTTGAAAGAGCAAGCAAGAAAAGGCATTTCACTGTACTAGTGCAGGTGACAAAAAACTAAAATACATTGCATTGCAGTGCAGTTCATCAATACCATCTCAAATACATTATTTTCACTTACCCTAGACATTCTGGATGATACAGTTTAGTGCAGTTCAAAACCATCCCAAGCCATTGCATTTATCATGAGTTCACTGGATTGGTTTCTAATTATCCTTATATATCCTCAGATGTTTGACTAACAAAAGTCTCTTGGTCCTCTGTATGGCAATAATAAAATGCACAAACTAAAACCCACACACCTTAACTGCCTGTTCCAGCTTGGATGAAAGGCTGGCCACAGATTTCTGCATACGCTCATGCTCATCCCTCTGGCGTTTGAGGATGGGACCCTTAGCCTCCACCTCCTGCACTATGTCATCCAAGTACTTATTCACCCGCTTGTTCTCCACACGCTCCAGCTGCAGTGCCTCCTGGGTCTCCACATACGCTGTGTACAACTGGAGAGAAGAGGTCGCTCAAACAGTTATACAGTCCCACCCTCAAACATCAGTACTATGAGCGTAATGTGTTTTAATATAACCGTTTACTTTGCAAAGTAAATCTCTGCAGATGAATTCTGTAAATGTTAAGTAAATATGTGACGTGAAAATGTGTGACATAGAAGAGTCCTCTGTCACCAAAGCAGTGCAACTGTGGCGTTACCTCAGTCAGCTTCATGCCAGGTTTGACTATCTTGGCAACGGCGACTGCGGTCGGGGACATGGTGGTAATCGTTTCCTCTGACAGCACTGAGGCTGCACCGGCAGAGCCTGGACACACACAACCATGCACAGGGTCAAAGTTCATCCTCCATCTAAAACTGAGGTCTTCAGAGCGTGACCAAAGAAGCCACATCAACCTAACACAGATCAGTCAGTGGACAGTTTATATTAGCCATCGAATGCTCATTCAAATAACATCAAACTTACTGGTAAAGAGGTTAATTCTGAGAGACATCGTCCAAAATGAAGCAATTTCACAGTCCAGTCAATTGTTCAATAGAATCAGGCAAGATTGTGTCTAAGACCTGACCTCTGAGCTTGGTGTCGGACAGCAGTTCGTTGGCATTCTCCAGTTCTTTTTCCAAATTGACGATCCTCTCCTTCAGCGCAGCAGCCTCATTGTCCCGACAGTCATCCATCTCCTGCAACCTCACCTCTAGGGCCTTGTTCGCTGTAGAGAGGAAAGGAGAGGATAATGGTAGTCTACTTGTGACAAGCAAACCAAGTGCCCATGTCTGAAGGTTTGCATCGAGATGGTGTCTGTGTGGTTTCTCTCTCACTCTCACCCTCTCCAGCATCTTTCAGCAGCTTGTGCAGCTCCTCTACAGCCCCACTCAATTCCTTACTCTTGGACTCAGAGTCTGCAGCAGCTCCCTGGGAAATCAAGATAAAGGGTTGTTGGCCAGTGTTGGGAAAGAAACAATGTATTCAATGCTCCACATCATCCAGCACAAAAATGTTGCATGCACCTGTTAACTAAAATGTTCTCCAAAAGCGTACTTACAAAAAAAACATCAAGGTAGCAATGATGACCACCATTATTAGGGAGCTATGGACTATCCACTGGAATCCAAAACAAATCCAAGACTTGCTCTACATACCTTGTACAAGTTGGAGAGCTTTATGTTGGCATTCAGCTCATTTCTAAACTTCTCCTCCATGCTAGCCTGCTGCTCCTTATCCTCTTTCAGTTTGTTGATTATGTCTTCAGCCTGCTTCTGAAGGCCTTCATTTGAAGTCTTCAAACTGGTCACTTGGTCCTGGACTCTGTTCAACTACAAAAAAAAAGACAACTTTAATGTTGACAGAGTACTGGGGGAGAAGCCAGTCAGGTAATAGTTTGTTTTTGATATGTGAATGACTCCATACTCAATAGATGAATATGATAACCAGAATGTACAGCTATAAAGATATATATATATATATATTTTAAACTGTCATGTTCTTACCTCATCCTCTTTGTTCTCCAAGCTGCACTTCAGCTCCAGGATCTGGTTGCCCTTCTGGCGTGAAAGAGCCAGCAGCTCCTCACTTTTAGCCTTGAGCTCTGTGTTCAGCCAGACAGTCTGGCCTCGCAACAGCTCCTTTTCCTGCTCCATACGCTTCTCACGGTACTGAGGGAACCGGAACAACAGCATGGATTACACATGATATATACATGTATTAGATCATTTCAACACCTTCCTTGAGAGGTGGGTCCTATTCAAGTGGCCACGAGCTACAGAGCGTTCAAATAGGCTCACCTTGATGTTGACCTCTGAGGATTCAAGCTCATCCAACTTGAGCTGCAGCCCCATCTTTGAGGCATTGACTTCCGCCACTTTGTCATTGAGGCGCTGCAGGTCCTCTGATTAAAAAAATAAATCCAATAGACATTAGATCAAGTGTGTGTCTGTGTGTTTGCATCTCTCCACATAGATTCATCCATACCACTCAGATAGGCCACTTCCTGGGATCTCCTCTCCAATGTACGCACAAGCTCCCGCTTCTCTGCCTCCAGTTCATTTTTGGCTTTACAGAGCTGGGCCTAGAATAAAGATGTTAAAGTCAATGTCAAGCCCAAAAAAGGTGTCAACACGAACCTAAGGCTGGGTGATATGGCCTAAAAAATTATCAATGGTTTTAATGTTCTCTAAATAAGCTTTGTTGTAAAATTAAAAGGTCAAACACAGCATTTCAAAACAGTCAGCAATAAATCTAATGAATTCAGGGCTTTTGAAATTATACATTTTTAAAAATCTATATATTTTTTACTTTTATTTAACTAGGCAAGTCAGTTTTAAGAACAAATTCTTGTTTTCAATGACAGCCTAGGAACAAGTGGGTTAACTGCCTTGTTCAGGGGTAGAACAACAGATTTTTAGCTTGTCAGCTCTGGGATTCAATCTTGCAACCTTTCGGTTACAGGTCTAACGCTCTAACCACTAGGCTACCTGCCGCCCCATATATGCCTTCCACAACCACAAGACCAAGTAATAATGTAATTATTTTATGAAAATAGTCCAGCCTGCCTTTTCTTTGCAATAATCACTCTTCTGGCTTTCAAGTCTGTCTATGAAAATACCCTTTGTTGCAAATGTAACCAGAACCATGAGTAATGCACATTCAGTAATAATGACTAACTTCTTGCAGCAAACATAGAAAACTAACACAGGTCTCAAACAATCCCTTAAGCACAAGACCACGTGCAAGTGAGTAGCCAGCTAATCTTTATAGTGGATCCAATTGCATGGATCCACTAGCTAGCTAACAAGGAAGAAAAGTTTCATTGTTATGAATACACCCTTCTGTCCATCTCTAACTGTTTGAACAGCATGTTAGCCTGTCCACTTGGTTTAGATATTGAAATCAAGTGGCCTACCTTATTTCTCAGAATGAGAACGAGTTGCCAATTCCTTATACAATTATGTTTTATGCTTATTTCACATTTAGAAAAACAGACTAGACAGCTAGTCGTCTTTGGTTGAAATGCCGCAATGCCATGCGTGACAGAAAAATAACATTAATTTCCAAAGGGTATCATTAGAAAGCTTAAATTCTCTATTACAGTAAAATAATGTCTCAATGTGTTTCGGTGTCAATATGACTAATTCTGTTGTACCAAACCGCAAATAGCAAGTTGAAAATGCTTGTCAGAGAGGAAGAAGTTCTCTCTTAGCTTTGTTGTTGTGAGTGGCAGGGTCTTGGTCAGGGTGTGTGCAAACAGTGAGAAAGAGACTAACAGAGGTTTCACTCTCACCAAAATAAGCCCAATGTTATTCTATGGATATAAGCTTGGCGCCTTAACAACGACTCCCATTGTTAGGGCGCATCTCGTCATTACATTCAGATCTCTGGTGTAAATGGAAGGTGCACACAGCACAGAAGGAGCTTAGGAGACTTGACCAAAAATACATAAGAACATGTGGAGATAAACACTTATAAAAAACAAAAAGTAGAAGTTGATTCATGTGATAGAGGTATTTGGAATATCGGGCAAAACAAATTTGAATAAATGTTACATATTACCTAGCCCTACACAAAGCGTTAAAGAGGTGACAAGACCATGAGGCTCTCACCTGTTCAGATGTCAACTTCTCTTGGTTGATTTCATACTCTTTATTCTTTTCTAGTACACTCTTGAGTTCTTCATCTATAGAAAAAATTGCAATTTCATAAAATGGTGGATCGTCATCCCCAATGATGGGATGTACTTGTCCCAAGGTCAAACTTGGGTCATGGTCAGTAAATTGCAAAGAATCACATACCGGGGTTTACATACTGTACATGTACTGCAGTGGTAAGTAAAGAGCCTTTGAGTGGATCAAGAAGCTAGTTCCACTTACCGATCTTGGTGAACTCCTCTCGGAGTTTGTGGTGCTGTTCAGTCTGGGTCACAAACTGTTCCTGACTCTGTTCAAGACGTTGCACTTTCTCAAAGAACTGTTGTTCTACAAGAGTGACAACACATGTTAACGTTGCTGCTATTGTCTCGAAGGTGTAAATGATAAATCAAAGTAGTTTAATAGGAGTTATCTGGGAGTATAGAGAAGTTCTTAACAAACGAACTAGTCATCCACCACGTTGCCAACATCAGCCAGTAAGCTAAACAATTTAGACATGGCTGATTAACAATGTTGACAAGCTACCCTAGCTAGCCAACGATTTTTTAATCCATCATATCACTATGCCTTGTGAGATAAACAGTTGGGAAAGGCCATCCACGTTCTGCGATAACGAACGTACAATGTAAAATATTTGTTTAACTAAAACTCATTGTTCGATCTGTGATAACATTTTATTTTATAACTAAACCAAGATAGACCACTGCCCGTCGTTTCAAATGGGAACAAATGTGTCATGGTGGGTATAGAACAAGCCTGGAGGTGGGCGGAGCCAAGCAAGAGCAAGCAAGATCCTATTGGCGCTTACTAACACGCATGCGCATATTTCCGTTAGGGAACGCCTACTCTATAGTGCAAGTGCGCAAAAACTACTCTTACTAAACAACACAATTTAAAAAGAACACTTTGGCAAAGAGAAAAGTCTACAAAAAAACTTAGTCCACTGTGTTCGTAACATATTATAGTTTTAGGAACAGAACATTGTATGGAGATCAAATGTTTAATCAATGAGCAAATTAGCACAATGTCGGCCAAAATCCATCTCGTTCCATCTTCTCCCACTGCAGGCAACAGGGCTTCCTCTCACTACCATATTTGGTAGTGAGTGGAAACGCCACGCGGATATTTCAAATGTATACATCCGGTGAAAAAACAACCAGACAGATGTATCTGTGATTCTGTCTTTAGCTAGCTACGTAGCCTAGATAATTTTAGCTAGCGAGCTGGAATTGTACACATCATTACAATGACTTATTCGGATATAACTTACCGCTATCGACTCTAAATTGCTCCTGGTGTGACTTGAGGGAATCTATTTCATATTGCAGATCAGAAAATAACTTTTCTAGTTTATTTTGAACAGCTTTTGGTAGCTTCGCTATCTCAGCGCGCTCCAACGCTTGAAGTAGTACTGTAGCCATATTTCAGCCACACCAACTCTGCTCTGAGCAGGCGCATTGATGACTTGTTCGCTCACATCGTGGTGTATGATGGGAAAAGTAATGTTTACTTTTTTTTGTGACTGGGACTGTAACTTTAAAGTCCTGATTGAAAGTGCACTTCAGTCCAGCAAAAGGTCTTATCTGAGTCTTTGAAACCAGTGCTGAATGTTTTCATCTCAGGGTTTTAATAACTTTTATTCTCATTAAAAAACAGTTGTATTATATTACCGGTACAATCGCTAAATCCAATACAATATACAATATATATCTCCTGTTACAATTCCCCCAGTTTACAGTGACTTTAAGCAAGGAGTTGCTCTTTTTTTATTTAACCTTTATTTAACCAGGTAGGCAAGTTGAGAACAAGTTCTCATTTATAATTGCGACCTGGCCAAGATAAAGCAAAGCAGTTCGACACATACAACGACACAGAGTTACACATGGAGTAAAAAAAACATACAGTCAATAATACAGTAGAAAAATAAGTATATACAATGTGAGCAAGTGAGGTGAGATAATGGAGGTAAAGGCAAAAAAGGCAATGGTGGACACCAAGGAACTTGAAACTCTTGACACGCTCCACTACAGCCCTGTCAATATTCCTGTAGTCCACGATAATCTCCTTTGTTTTGCTCACATTGAGGGAGAGGTTGTTGTCCTGGCACCACACTGCCAGGTCTCCGACCTCCTCCCTATAGGCTCTCTCATCGTTGTTGGTGATCAGGCCTACCACTGTTGTGTCATCAGCAAACTTAATGATGGTGTTGGAGTCGTGCTTGGCCACGCAGTCGTCGGTAAACAGGGAGTACAGGAGGGGAATGGTATCCAACACGTGTTAGATACCATTCCATTGACTCCATTCCAACATTTTGTGAAAATGTGTCAATTTCAAGATATGAATTCATAGTGCATTTTACATAACTCCCATGGTTTATTTAAGAAATACCTAGGTGTCTGGTTAGACTGTAAACTCTCCTTCCAGACTCACATTAAGCATCTCCAATCCAAAATTAAATCTAAAATCGGCTTCCTATTTCGCAACAAAGCATCCTTCACTTATATGCTGCCAAACATACCCTCATAAAACTGACTATCCTACCGATCCTTGACTTCGACGATGTTGTTTACAAAATAGCCTTCAACACTCTACACAGCAAATTGGATGCAGTCTATCACAGTGCCATCCGTTTTGTCACCAAAGCCCCATATACTACCCACCACTGCGACCTGTATGCTCTCGTTGGCTGGCCCTCGCTTCATATTCGTCACCAAACCCACTGGCTCCAGGTCATCTATAAGTCTTTGCTAGGTATAGCAGCACCCACCCGTAGCACACACTCCAGCAAGTATATTTCACTGGTCACCCCCAAAGCCAATTCCTTCTTTGGTCGCCTTTCCTTCCAGTTCTATGCTGCTAATGACTGGAACGAATTGCAAAATCACTGAAGTTGGAGACTCATATCTACCTCACTAACTTTAAGCACCAGATGTCAGAGCAGCTCACAGATCGCTGCACCTGTACATAGCCCATTTGTAAATAGAACCATCCAATTACCTCATCCCCATGCTGTTATTTATTTTGCTCCTTTGCACCCGAGTATCTCTACTTCCACATCTATCAATCGAGTGTTTAATTGCTAAATTGTCATTATTTAGCCACTATGGCCTATTTATTGCCTTACATCCCATATCTTACCTTATTTGCACACACTGTTTATACTTTTTTCTATTGTGTTATTGACTATATGTTTGTTTATTCCATGTGTAACTCTGTGTTGTGTTTGTGTCGCACTGGTTTGCTTTATCTTGGCCGGGTCGCAGTTATAAATGAGAACTTGTTCACAACTAGCCTACCTGATTAAATAAAGGTGAAATAAATAAAATCACCAACAAACTATCATGGTCCAAACACACCAAGACAGTCGGGAAGAAGGCAAGACAAATCCTATTCCCCCCCAGGAGACTGAAAAGATTTGTCGTGGGTCCCCAGATCCTCCAAAAGTTCTATAGCCGCACCATCGAGAGCATCCTGACCGGTTGCATCACCGCCTGGTATGGCAACTGCTCGGCATCCGACCGTACGGCGCTACAGGGGGTGGTGCGAATGGCACAATACATCACTGGGGCCAATCTTCCTGCCATCTAGGACCTATATACTGGGAGGTGTCAGAGGAAGGACCAAAAAAATTGTCAAAGACACCAGTCACCCAAGTCTGCTACCGCACAGCAAGCGGTACCGGAGTGCCAAGTCTTGGTCCAAAAGGCTCCGGAACAGCTTCTACTCCCAAGCTATAAGACTACTTAACAATCAAATAGCCACCCGGACTATTTACATTGACACTGCTGATACTCGCTGTTTATTATCTATGCATAGTCACTTTACCTCAACTTGCATGTACAAACTACCTCGACTAACCTGTACCCCCCCCTCTCATTATTGTTATGTAATTTTATTGTGTTACTTTTTAATTGTTACTTTAGATTATTTAGTAAATCATTTCTTGAACTCCATTGTTGGTTAAGGGCTTGTAAGTAAGTATTTCATGGTAAGCTCTACACATGTTGTATTCGGCGCATGCACATTTTTTGTTTTGTTTTGATTTCCAGCCATTATTATGAACCGTCCTACCCTCAGCAACCTCCATTGCTCTACAATAGTACTGGGATATGCAGGGTCAGACTTAGCATCCTGGATCCTTAGAGAGAGTACAGGTGCTCTATAGTTGTAAAAAGAGGAATCATTATGGAGAAAAAAAATTGCCAAGACATGAAAACTTTGAGAGGTTGGACTTTTAAGTATCTTGGGGGTCTTTGAATCACAGTTACATTTGGTTATCTACTAAAATCAGCCTGCATTTCAAGTCTACAGTTAATCAGAGAGCAACAATAAGCAAAACACACAAACAACCTGTGGTGAGCAAACAGACATGTATTCGGAGATAAAAAAGAGATAGATATTGGGATCCAGATTAGATGGATAAACGGTTTCAGATACTGTAGTTGTCTCCTATTTAGCTTACAAACATGATTTACTATAAGGTTTAACAGTGGTTTGTTATACAAAGGAGTGTCTGGCAACATAACATATACAATGGTTCAAAATTGCTGTCTTCATTAGCAACAGGCACTAGCATTAGCATAATCACCAACTAATTGACAAATTACTAACAATGTAATTATTGTAGGCCTATGTTAAATTCAATATCTTTTGAAGACCTAAATCCAAATACCCAATAAAACATTACTGCAGTAGCAGGATTAGAAAGAGACTATTGCCTCAAAATTCAGAATAATAAAATATACCAGAGTTGGGGAAGTTATTTGTCTCATGATGTGAAAGTGACTTTAGTAAGCGTTGAGGTAGAAACACTTCTCTTTGGAGTACATTTATATAGAGCAAAGAGTAAAACCAGAGATGTGAAGCTTATGAGAACGACCAGAAACACAATACAAGCTTTATCATTGTCTGAAAAGAGAGAATGGTACAAGGACCACATGGTAAAGGGGCATGTAGGTAATTTGATGTCAGAAATTCATGTTGTACTGGAGGTTGGTCTAGTGGTCAACACAGTCGCCTCCAGATTACACATGTCCCCCAACAATGGGTTCACATTATGTTTGTACTAATTCAAAAGCTTATCATTGTGATCATTCTTTAACTTGTTTAAATTAATGAACTGCATCATGTTGATTACGGGTGTTCTCACATATTGTCCTCTTTAAAGTGAACTATGGGGTAAAAAAAAGCTAAATAACTTAGTTTTCCTTGTATTCACACGGCCCTTGCCTTTGAATGAGGACTCAACTCTTTTGCCAATTCACTTCACCTATTTTGTGGTCCGAGTCCTCGTTGCATTCACATTGCTATGTTTAGAAAGGAAACAAAATATTTTGCCAATATTCACTCAATGCACTCTGGGTTTTAATAAAGTGCAGGACAAGCCATTCCACCAGAATGTGCTATCGGACAGCTAATAGATTGCTTTTTAATAAGAGGAGACATAAATCATTGCAATCAGAACATAATATTAACATGTAAATATTATTGGTAAGATAATAAATAGCAGAAGAATAACTTAATTAAATAATTAAGATTAAATAATGCTGTAATTGAACATTGAAAAGGCTACAGCCCCTTTAAGTGCTAGCATTGATTTAGTTCCCCTTGTGATTTTCACCAAATATACAAAAGTATATGGACACCCCTTCAAATGAGTGGATTCGGCTATTTCAGCCACACCCGTTGCTGACAGGTGAATAAAATCGAGCACACTGCCATGCAATCTCCATAGGACAAGCAATGGCAGTAGAATGGCCTTACTGAAGAGCTCAGTGACATTCAACGTGGCACCGTCATAGGATGCCACCTTTCTAAAAAGTCAGTTCAAATTTCTGCCCTGGTCAACTGTCAGTGCTGTTATTGTGAAGTGGAAATGTCTAGGAGCAACAATGGCTCAGCCGCGTAGTGGTAGGCCACACAAGCTCACAGAATGGGACCGCAGAGTGCTAAAAAGTCTGTACTCGGTTGTAACACTCACTACCAAGTTCCAAACTGCCTCTGGAAGCAACGTCAGCACAACAACTGACCTCAACCCCATTGAACACCTTTGGGATTAATTGGAACGCAGACTGCGAGCCAACATCAGTGCCCGACCTCAATAATGTCCTTGTGGCTGGAAGCAATGTTACAACTTCTAGTGGAAAGCCTTCCCAGAAGAGTGGAGGCTGTTATAGCTGCAAAGGGGGGGGACCAATGCCCATGATTTTGGAATGAGATATTCGACGAGCAGGTGCCCATATACTTTTGGCAATGTAGTGTATATCCTCATCATTGACAAGTAATTACAGCTTTCAGGCTTTAACAACAGTATCTTCAACTCATGGCACAGCAGAGAGATCAGATTTATTCATGACCTATACTCAAACAATGTTCTTTATGTCTTTTACACATATCTAAGCTACATTTGGTATCCTGCAAAAATTACTATGATTGTTTCTTGCAAGTTGAACACTATATTTAGAGAGACATTACCTCCAGATGCGTCAATGAGCAGTCCAGCTGATAAATGTTTCCCCAATTCACAGACTCAAAGGGTTTTATCTACTATTTTTGAGTCAATTCATACTTGGGTTAAATACAATATAGATAATGTAGTAAGAATCTTGGAGGGACCTTGAGATGGATTATGACAAGGAGGAATGGGCAGCATGTATCTTTCTACTCATGCAACACCACATTCTGCTGTTCCAGTACAACATTTTACACAGACAACATAGAACCCCATACGTTCTTAATAAGTTTGACCCTCAAAGACCCCCAAAGTGTTTAAAATGCAAAACAGGAAGTGGCACATACAGTTGAAGTCAGAAGTTTACATACACCCTAGTCAAATACATTTAAACTCAGTTTTTCACAATTCCTGACATTTAATCATAGTAAAACATTCCCTGTTTTAGGTCAGTTAGGATCACCACTTGATTTTAAGAATGTGAAATGTCAGAATAATAATAGAGAATTATTTATTTCAGCTTTATTTATTTAATCACATTCCCAGTGGGTCAGAAGTTTACATACACTCAATTAGTATTTGGTAGCATTGCCTTTAAATTTTTTAAACTTGGGTCAAACGTTTCAGGTAGCATTCCACAAGCTTCCCACAATAAGTTGGGTGAATTTTGGCCAAATCCTCCTGACAGAGCTCGTGTAACTGAGTCAGTTTTGTAGGCCTCATTGATCGCACACGCCTTTTCAGTTCTGCTTACATATTTTCTATAGGATTGAGGTCAGGGCTTTGTGATGGCCACTCCAATACCATGACTTTGTTGACCTTAAGACATTTTACCACAACTTTGGAAGTATGCTTGGGGTCATTGTCCATTTGGAAGACCCATTTGTGACTAAGCTTTAACTTCCTGACTGATATACCCACATCATTTCCCCTTCCTCATGATGCCATCTATTTTGTGAAGTGCACCAGTCCCTACTGCAGCAAAGCACCCCCACAACATGATGCTGCCACACCCGTGCTTCACGGTTGGGATGGTGTTCTTCGGCTTGCAAGCCTCCCCCTTTTTCCTCCAAACACAACAATGGTCATTATGGCCAAACAGCCCTATTTTTGTTTCATCAGACCAGAGGACATTTCTCCAAAAAGTACAATCTTTGTCCCCATGTGCAGTTGCAAACCGAACTTTTGATGGCGGTTTTGGAGCAGTGGCTTCTTCCTTGCTGAGCGGCCTTTCAGGTTATGTCGATACAGGACTCGTTTTACTGTTGATATAGATACTTTTGTATCCGTTTCCTCCAGCATCTTCACAAGGTCCTTTGCTGTTGTTCTGGGAGTGATTTGCACTTTTCACACCAAAGTATGTTAATCTCTAGGAGACAGAACGCGTCTCCTTCCAAAGCGGTATGACGGCTGCGTGGTTCCATGGTGTTTATACTTGCGTACTATTGTTTGTACAGATAAACGTGGTACCTTCAGGCATTTGGAAATTGCTCCCAAGGATGAACCAGACTTGTGGAGGTCTACAATTTCATTTCTAAAGTCTTGGCTGATTTCTTTTAATTTCCCCACAATGTCAAGCAAAAAGGTACTGAGTTTGAAGGTAGGTCTTGAAATACATCCACAGGTACACCTCCAATTGACTGAAATGATGTCAATTAGCCAATCATTAGCTTCTAAAGCCATGACATAATTTTCTGGAATTTTCCAAGCTGTTTAAAGGCAGTCAACTTCATGTATGTAAACTTTTGCCCCACTGGAATTGTGATAATGAATTATAAGTGATATAATCTGTCTGAAAACAATTGTTGGAAAAATTACTTGTGTCATGCACAAAGTAGGTTGTGCATGACCTACTTGCCAAAACTATAGTTTGTTAACAACAAGTTTTAATAACTCCAACCTAAGTGTATGTAAACTTCCAGCTTCAACTGTACAGTTCCAGTCAAAAGTTGACACACTCATTCAAGGCTTTTTCTTTCTTTCTTTTTAATTTTTTTTTTCTACTTTGTAAAATAAAAGTGATGACATCAAACTATGAACTAACACATATGGAATCATGTCGTAACCAAAAAAGGGTTCAATCTAAATATATTTTAATTTAATATTTTTCAAAGTTGCCACCCTTTGCTTTGAACATGCTTGCCATTCTCTCAACCAGCTTCATTTTTTATTTAAATTTTACCTTTATTTAACTAGGCAAGTCAGTTAAGAACAAATTCTTATTTTCAATGACGGACTAGGAACAGTGGGTTAACTGCCTGTTCAGGGGCAGAACGACAGATTTGTACCTTGTCAGCTCGGGGATTAGAACTTGCAACCTTTCGGTTACTAATCCAACGCTCTAACCACTAGGCTATCCTGCCGCCCCATGAGGTAGTCACCTGGAATGCTTTTCCAACCGTCCTGAAGGAGTTCCCATATATGCGGAGCACTTGTTGGCTGCTTTCCCTTCACTCTGCGGTCCAACACATCCCAAACCATCTCAATTTGGTTGAGGTCGGGTGATTGTGGAGGGCAGGTCATCTGATGCAGCACTCCATCCCTCTCCTTCTTGGTCAAATAGCCCTTACACAGCCTGGAGGTGTGTTTTGGGTCATTATCCTATTATAAAACAAATGATAGTCCCACCAAGCGCAAACCAGATGGGATGGCGTATCGCTGCAGAATGCTATGGTAGCCATGCTGGTTAAGTGTGCCTTGAATTCTAAATAATTCACAGACAGTGTCACCAGCAAACCACCCCCACCTCTATGCTACACTGTGGGCAGCACACCAAAATTCGCAAATTTTACTCATCAGACCAAAGGACAGATTTCCACCGGTCTAAATGTCCATTGCTCGTGTTTGTTGACCCAAGCAAGTCTCTTCTTATTATTGGTGTCCTTTAGTAGTGGTTTCTTTGCAGCAATTCAACCATGAAGGCCTGATTCACGCAGTCTCCTCTGAACAGTTGATGTTGAGATGTGTCTGTTACTTGAACTCTGTGAAGCATTTATTTGGGCTGCAATCTGAGGTGCCGATTTCCAAGGCTGGTAACTCTAATGAACTTATCCTCTGCAGCAGAGGTAACTCTGGGTCTTCCTTTCCTGTGGCGGTCATCATGAGAGCCAGTTTCATCATAGCGCTTGATGGTATTTGTGACTGCACTTAAAGAAACTGTGGGAAAAGTGAAGGGGTCTGAATACTTTCCGAATGCATTGAACACGGTTTCTAGGGTTGCCCAACCAGATTCTGGTCATTAATCAAGAAACAAGGTTCTGAACCCTTTTAGACTGATTCTTTTAGAAAATGGAAACTTTTATTAGCAAGAACATGAATGCTATTTAATTGGATTTTAAGGACAAGCCACTAACGATTTCAGTGGTATGAGATTTTGCCTATGGAAAGACTTAGCGCTGTTGGATGAAAGGAAATGAAAACATTAATACGGAAGTGTGGCAGTGATAAAAGTAAGGACAGGAAGGGGAAACTGTGTTTTTTTTGCCGATGTGGAAGCTTATTGCATGGTGAAATGTGAGCGGGAAGTTCGGCAACGATGTGGAAACTTCATTTGTATTGGCTGCCAGCTAGCCTACTTCAGCAGTACTGTATCATTTTAATCATTTTAGTCAATAAGATTCTTGCTACGTAAGCTTAACTTTCTGAACACTCGTGACGTGTAGTCCACTTGTCATTCCAATCTCCTTTGCATTAGCGTAGCCTCTTGTGTAGCCTGTCAACTATGTGTCTGTCTATCCCTGTTCTCTCCTCTCTGCACAGACCATACAAACGCTCCACACCGCGTGGCCGCGGCCACCCTAAGCTGGTGGTCCCAGCGCGCACGACCCACGTGGAGTTCCAGGTCTCCGGTAGCCTCTGGAACTGCCGATCTGCGGCCAACAAGGCAGAGTTCATCTCCGCCTATGTCTCCCTCCAGTCCCTCGACTTCTTGGCACTGACGGAAACATGGATCACCACAGACAACACTGCTACTCCTACTGCTCTCTTCGTCTGCCCACGTGTTCTCGCACACCCCGAGAGCTTCTGGTCAGTGGGGTGGTGGCACCGGGATCCTCATCTCTCCCAAGTGGTCATTCTCTCTTTCTCCCCTTACCCATCTGTCTATCGCCTCCTTTGAATTCCATGCTGTCACAGTTACCAGCCCTTTCAAGCTTAACATCCTTATCATTTATCGCCCTCCAGGTTCCCTCGGAGAGTTCATCAATGAGCTTGATGCCTTGATAAGCTCCTTTCCTGAGGACGGCTCACCTCTCACAGTTCTGGGCGACTTTAACCTCCCCACGTCTACCTTTGACTCATTCCTCTCTGCCTCCTTCTTTCCACTCCTCTCCTCTTTTGACCTCACCCTCTCACCTTCCCCCTACTCACAAGGCAGGAAATACGCTCGACCTCATCTTTACTAGATGCTGTTCTTCCACTAACCTCGTTGCAACTCCCTCCAAGTCTCCGACCACTACCTTGTATCCTTTTCCCTCTCGCTCTCATCCAACACTTCCCACACTGCCCCTACTCGGATGGTATCGCGCCGTCCCAACCTTCGCTCTCTCTCCCCGCTACTCTCTCCTCTTCCATCCTATCATCTCTTCCCTCTGCTCAAACCTTCTCCAACCTATCTCCTGATTCTGCCTCCTCAACCCTCCTCTCCTCCCTTTCTGCATCCTTTGACTCTCTATGTCCCCTATCCTCCAGGCCGGCTCGGTCCTCCCCTCCCGCTCCGTGGCTCGACGACTCATTGCGAGCTCACAGAACAGGGCTCCGGGCAGCCGAGCGGAAATGGAGGAAAACTCGCCTCCCTGCGGACCTGACATCCTTTCACTCCCTCCTCTCTACATTTTCTCTTCTCTCTCTGCTGCTAAAGCCACTTTCTACCACTCTAAATTCCAAGCATCTGCCTCTAACCCTAGGAAGCTCTTTGCAACCTTCTCCTCCCTCCTGAATCCTCCTCCCCCTCCCTCCTCCTCTCTGCAGATGACTTCGTCAACCATTTTGAAAAGAAGGTCGACGACATCCGATCCTCGTTTGCTAAGTCAAACGACACCGCTGGTTCTGCTCACACTGCCCTACCCTGTGCTCTGACCTCTTTCTCCCTCTCTCTCCAGATGAAATCTCGCGTCTTGTGACGGCCGGCCGCCCAACAACCTGCCCGCTTGACCCTATCCCCTCCTCTCTTCTCCAGACCATTTCCGGAGACCTTCTCCCTTACCTCACCTCGCTCATCAACTCATCCCTGACCGCTGGCTACGTCCCTTCCGTCTTCAAGAGAGCGAGAGTTGCACCCCTTCTGAAAAAACCTACACTCGATCCCTCCGATGTCAACAACTACAGACCAGTATCCCTTCTTTCTTTTCTCTCCAAAACTCTTGAACGTGCCGTCCTTGGCCAGCTCTCCCGCTATCTCTCTCAGAATGACCTTCTTGATCCAAATCAGTCAGGTTTCAAGACTAGTCATTCAACTGAGACTGCTCTTCTCTGTATCACGGAGGCGCTCCGCTCCGCACTGCTAAAGCTAACTCTCTCTCCTCTGCTCTCATCCTTCTAGACCTATCGGCTGCCTTCGATACTGTGAACCATCAGATCCTCCTCTCCACCCTCTCCGAGTTGGGCATCTCCGGCGCGGCCCACGCTTGGATTGCGTCCTACCTGACAGGTCGCTCCTACCAGGTGGCGTGGCGAGAATCCGTCTCCACACCACGTGCTCTCACCACTGGTGTCCCCAGGGCTCTGTTCTAGGCCCTCTCCTATTCTCGCTATACACCAAGTCACTTGGCTCTGTCATAACCTCACATGGTCTCTCCTATCATTGCTATGCAGACGACACACAATTAATCTTCTCCTTTCCCCTTCTGATGACCAGGTGGCGAATCGCATCTCTGCATGTCTGGCAGACATATCCGTGTGGATGACGGATCACCACCTCAAGCTGAACCTCGGCAAGACGGAGCTGCTCTTCCTCCCGGGAAGGACTGCCCGTTCCATGATCTCGCCATCACGGTTGACAACTCCATTGTGTCCTCCTCCCAGAGCGCTAAGAACCTTGGCGTGATCCTGGACAACACCCTGTCGTTCTCAACTAACATCAAGGCGGTGGCCCGTTCCTGTAGGTTCATGCTCTACAACATCCGCAGAGTACGACCCTGCCTCACACAGGAAGCGGCGCAGGTCCTAATCCAGGCACTTGTCATCTCCCGTCTGGATTACTGCAACTCGCTGTTGGCTGGGCTCCCCTGCCTGTGCCATTAAACCCCTACAACTCATCCAGAACGCCGCAGCCCGTCTGGTGTTCAACCTTCCCAAGTTCTCTCACGTCACCCCGCTCCTCCGCTCCCTCCACTGGCTTCCAGTTGAAGCTCGCATCCGCTACAAGACCATGGTGCTTGCCTACGGAGCTGTGAGGGGAACGGCACCTCAGTACCTCCAGGCTCTGATCAGGCCCTACACCCAAACAAGGGCACTGCGTTCATCCACCTCTGGCCTGCTCGCCTCCCTACCACTGAGGAAGTACAGTTCCCGCTCAGCCCAGTCAAAACTGTTCGCTGCTCTGGCCCCCAATGGTGGAACAAACTCCCTCACGACGCCAGGACAGCGGAGTCAATCACCACCTTCCGGAGACACCTGAAACCCCACCTCTTTAAGGAATACCTAGGATAGGATAAAGTAATCCCTCTCACCCCCCCTCCCCCTGAAAAGATTTAGATGCACTACTGTTCCACTGGAGGTCTTAAGGTGAATGCACCAATTTGTAAGTCGCTCTGGATAAGAGCGTCTGCTAAATGACTTAAATGTAAATGTAAATGTATTATTTTCTTCAGTTTTTGTTATAAGTTACTTAGAACATTGTTTGACTATAGGCCTATGGTATATGATTATCATTGTTTCTTTCTATGTGGATGTAAAAAATATATCCATGACGGATTCACCACTTGAACAAAGGCTTTTGTCTGATATATCAATAATATACATATTCAGTAGCTACCCATCATACAGGGCTACAAAAATATATACTGTACCCATCTAAAGTTTAGACACCTACTCATTCCAGGGTTTTTCTAAATTTGTACTATTTTCTACATTGTAGAATAATAGTTAAGACATCAAAATAATGAAATAACATGGAATCATGCAGTAACCAAGTGTTAAATCAAAATAGATTTTATATTTGAGATTCTTCAAAGTAGCCACCCTTTGCCTTCATGACAGCTTTGCATTATCTCAACCAGCTTAATAAGGTAGTCACCTGGAATGCATTTCAATTAACAGGTGTGCCTTGTTAAACTGTGGAATTTCGTAATGCGTTTTAGCCAGTCAGTTGTGTTGTGACAAGGTAGGGGTGGTATTCAGAAGGTAGGCCCATTTGGTAAGACCAAGTCCATATTATGGCAAGAACAGCTCAAATAAGCAACTTGTTTCTTCAATGCAGTCACAAAACCTTCAAGCCCTATGATGAAACTGTCTCTCATGAGGACCGCCAAAGGAAAGGAAGACCCAGGTGGTTACCTCTACTGCAGAGGAAAAGTTCATTAGTTATAAGCCTCGGAAATCGGCACCTCACATTGCAGCCAGAATAAATGCTTCACAGTTCAAGTAACAGACACATCTCAACATCAACTGTTCAGATGAGACTGCGTGAATGAGGCCTTCATGGTCAAATTACTGCGAAGAAACCATTACTAAAGAACACCAATAATAAGAAGACTTGCTTGGGCCAAGAAACACGAGCAATGTACATTAGACCGGTAGAAATCTGTCCTTTGGTCTGATGAGTCCAAATTTGAGATTTTTGGTTCCAACCTCCATGTCTTTGTGAGACGCAGAGTAGATGAACGGATGATCTCCGCATTCGTGGTTCCCACCGTGAAGTATGGAGGTGATGGGGTGCTTTGCTGGTGACATTCAGTGATTTAGAATTCAAGGCACACTTAATCAGCATGGCTACCACAGCGATATGCCATCCCATCTGGTTTGCACTTAGAGGGACAATCACTTGTTTATCAACAGGACAATGACCCAACACACCTACAGGCTGTATAAGGACTATTTTAACAGTGAGTGCTCGTCAGATGACCTGGCCTCCACAATCACCTGACCTCAACACAAATGAGATGGTTTGGGATGAGTTGGACCGCAGAATGAAGGAAAAGGAGCCAACAAGTGCTCAGCATATGTGGGATCTCCTTCCAGGCTGTTGGAAAATAATTTCAGGTGAAGCTGGTTGAGAGAATGCCAAGAGTGTGCAAAGCTGTCGTCAAGGCAAAGGGTGGCTATTGACGAATCTCAAATATATTTACTCTAACACTTTTTTGGGTACTAAATTAATCCATGTGTTATTTTATTGTTGAAGTCTTCAAAATTATTCTAAAATGTAGAAAATAGACCCTTAAATGAGTAGGTGTGACCAAAATTGGACTGGTATTTTTATGTAACCATTGCTTAACTAGGCAAGTCCGTTAATAACATTCTTATTTCCAATGATGGCCTAGGAACAGTGGGTTAACTGCCTTGTACAGTGGCAGAACAACAGATTTGTATCTTGTCAGTTGGGGGATTCGATCTAGCAACCTTTCAGTTACTGGCCTCAACACTAACCACTAGGCTACCTGCTGTCCCGGTACTGTAGATCTCGAAAAGAAACATCTTAGCTTTCAATTCATACAGCCAAATTACACAGTTAGGGAGCTAAAACTTCTGCTATCAGAATTAAGTGAATCGGCCCCATGTTTAATTTCTTAATTCCACTATAATCAGGAACCAGTGCACCATTAAACTAGCCTGGCTGACGCAACCCACGTGGTACACAGTGAGTCAGGACTTCCAGTTAGGTTTTAGGACTTCATTTTGTATCAGCCAAACTACCATAACACAGCAGTGGGACATACATTTTCAGACTTCACCATGTCGGTGGCAAGCAACGAACTCACAAACTGGCTTCTTGTGTGTGTGATTCTGTATCGATACATGTGTCGGAATTTAAGTCAACAACGCAAAAATGAATCGACCTTCTTTATTTACCGACAGAGGTCTATAATAGCAGGGTTAGAGTTCACACAGATCTGTAGAGCACTTGGCTGATCCACACACACAACTGTATTTCTTTCAGAGCAATTACGCAGTAGTGCCGCAGTAGGGAACCAGAGGTAAAATCAAAATGGAGGATATTCAACTACCACAGGAAATACTGCAGGAGCAGGTTCACAATTGTATCAGTATACTGGGTCCCGTTCAGCAGGGTGCGATGTACAGTGTTGCAGATAGAAATGCCACAAGTAGAGCTGACATGACTCCTTACTCTACATTTCAGAAGAGCACATCTGTTCTAATGAAGTATATTTATATTTTAACATTGCGTGACACGGTGCCCTGCTGAACACTGCCCTGGAGTGGAGTGTTTAAACAGTGCAAGGCCTGAAGGCTTCCAAATGACCAAGGCCACAGCTCAATAGTCTAAAATTGGCTTCCTCTTCTTTCCTTGGACCTGAACTAATATGTTAACTGTGTTTCCAGATCAGTATAGAGGAAACAAGGAGAGGAAGCCACTATACACCATTGAGACACAGCCCAAGTGTGTAAATGAAACAGTACAATGGGACCCATCGATACAGCTCACTAGTCTAAAATTGGCTTCCTCTTCTTTACTTGGACCTGAACTAATATGTTAACTGTGTTTCCAGATCAGTATAGAGGAAACAAGGAGATGGTACACCATTGACACAGCCCAAGAGGGTGTACATTGTACTGAAACAGTACAATGTTCACCTTTAGGAGCCACACGATCCAAAGATGTCAGTGATACATTTTAAATAATTCCTTCCCCCTGCAAGTGATCTATTGAGTCATTTGGAAACTTTTCTATACAAAATACCTTTTAATACATAAGTGAATTAGGCTCTACTCTAACAATTTGTTGGGTGTAGGTACAATCACTAGATCAACGATCAAGGCATGTCCTTATCTGCACCATCAGAAATACAATCTCACTCAAAGAGCTCTTACCATGAAAAAAAGTGTACTTTTACAGGCCTACATCAGAGGTCTAGGCCTTACTTTAAAAAAATTATAATACATAAAACCCCAGAACTAAAGCAGCCCTTAAAATCTCACTGAGTGATGATGCAGAAACTTCTTCAGAAATACCCAGTATGGTAAGAGCTAGTTGGCTTGGGTTCCATCCCTCCACAGCTATGGGACACCACAAGCTAAAATGATAACTCTTCTCATACCTTATATTTGGAAATGCATATTTTCAAGCAGCAATACAAAAAAACTATTCATGAAGAACGCATAATCTCTGAAAAAAATACCGTATGAAAACGTCCCTGCTACCTTGTTTCTAAGTACAAAACCTCCGGAAGTAGCAACAAGTCCTTTTCTTTTTTCTTTGTTTTTTTTCTTTTCCGTATTCCCCCCCCCTCTTTTTTTCCAAAACGGGTAAAATTCAGTCCTCAGATGCGAGTGTCATGAGCGATGACGGTCATCTCCATCATACCATTTTTGCTGAAGGATTCAGAAACATGCGAGCCTCGTAGAGGGGCCTAGGGGTCTGCTTGGGGGGACTGCTAAGGGCTCCTGGGGGCCTATGGGGCAGCCGCTCCATTTTAGGCCAGGGCCGGGAAGGCCTCTGGATCATCCACATTGGGCACAATCACCCCGCTCGGCTGAGAGGAGTGTTAGAGGGTTGGGGAAGAGAGGAAATGAGATTGATCAGACATATACAGTGAAATGACCATGTATGTTGTACTTAATCCAAATTCCTTTTAATCTCAAATCCTTTCCACAGCAGCTGTAACAGACTAGTAGTAATTAGTATTCTTTACCTTGTCAGTGCGTCCTCCACGGGTCGGCCTGGTGGGGGCTCCACCATCACGCTCACGGGGCTCCCTGGGCTCACGCTCACGAAACTCTCCTCTGCCCTCTCCACGCCCTCGGCTCCCCCTGCCGCCACGGGGCCCACCACGACCACGGCTGGGGCGTCCAAGGTCTCCAAAGTTTATCTCCAGCTGGGCTGTGATGTCATTGGCCGGCTTCCGGAAGTGGTGATCGTCCTCAGCCTGAGAGACCGAGGGAAGAAATAGATCATCATCAATGACAGAACACACATCTGAGCAACATTGTCATCTTATGGCAGACAGACCAGTAGGATTGTTAAGCGTCTGCTGGTTTAAAAGTACTTAGTTGCAAACCAATTCTACATGTAGAAATAGGCAAAAATGCCTGCCGTCAGTTGCCCACCGGTGGGTAGTCCCTAAAACCACCTAGCCTAGCCGACAGCAAGCGAACAAACGGCCCCCTACTGTGCACACTGACAATTGTTCTGGCGAGTTCTGCATTAAAGGGAGTGTAAGATTTTGACAACCAATCTTCTTTATACTTAACCAGACTCGGATGAACTCATGGATACACTTGTAAAGTCACCGCATGTAAAGTTTCAAATTGAGCGAACAAATGTTAACAATGAAGATGCTAAGGCCCAGCATGACTCGATCACCATTTATGATATTGTTTGGATGGATGACCATCTGTGGGCTATCACAGGGGTCAAGCACACCTTATCTGTGGCTGGATGTTCCCACAAAACCCTGGGAGAACAGACACTGTGGTGTGAAGACAGATTAAAATAATGTTACTGTGTCAATTAAATCATCAAATTTGGATTGTTTCAAGAGTTCATAAAGAGCCGAGAACCATTTTTACATGTTTTATTGTACTGTAAGTGGTATAGATTTATTGGTACAGGGAAACTGTTATTTTGTTGCCGGACGGCATTCAGTTCAGACGTAGTGAAGCAGATGTGCGCTCATATCATTTAGATAAGAGTTGATGATTAGATCCAAGCATGTTAGCGGTTTCTGTGAACTTCAAGTCATTGTGCTAACGCTAGTTAGCAATAGCTTACAAAACAACCAACTTCCTTCCAAATGCTATCCATGAGTTCAGGGGGGTAGGCAGAAAAAGAGCCAGAATTGCCAAAATATCACACTCTCCCTTTAATTTTCATGGGGAGAGAGTGCGTGCGCTTCTGTCAGATGTGATACTCACCTTAGGGGCAACTGCCTCAGCCTCCACCGCAGCTTCAATAAGAGCATCAGCTTTCTTCTCCTTTATTGGAGAGGGACGAAAACATAGTAGGTCATGTAAAATAAAAAAATGGAGGCTAAGTCAGTAGTGTGGTTTTGACAGTCTACTCACGTCCTTGGACTTGTGCAGCACGTATCCTTTCTTCCACTGGCTGTCGGCTCCCTCGTTGGCCTTGCGGATGTTGAACTCCACTTTGGTTTTCTCCTTGTCCTGCTGGGCCTTCCATTCATCCAGAGTCATCTCCTTGGGTTCCACTTCCTTAGGTTCACCAACCTCATTCTCCCTACAACACACAGCAGAAAACAGAACTGTCAGAACACACAACTGGCAGGAGAATATGAGAAATATGGTGGAGAACCCATCCAGACCGTGCTTTTAAATTCCTGAGAGGGAGTGAACAAATGCACACTGGGCAGAAGAGGGAGAAATGGTTTAAGGCTCAGCCCTCAACTCACTTGTTCTCAGAGTCAGCAGGCCGAGGCTCCTCTCCCTCGGGGGTCTCCTCGGTCACGTTCGATTGGTCGTGCTCGCTGTGGAGAGGAAAAAAAAAAAGTTTAGCTCTCATACATTGAGTATGTTGGCAGGTGACCAGGACAGTATAGAGACCAGGGGTCTTGACTCAACACGTCAAATTAGTTTACACACAACTGAACAAGGTAACTCAACAACACTAGGTTTGCAGACAGCCCTTCTTTGAGAAAGTCGAGAGAGAAAAAGTGTTGTGTGAGGTCGGCTGTGCTGCTCACCCCATCTCATCCTTGACGGTGCCCCAGTTGTGAGATCCACTTCCTCCACGTTTCTCCTCACCTTTCTGGCTGCTGAAACATGGGCTTTAGTGCACAGCTTCACATCAATAGTCTCTCCAGCAAAAAACATACTTTATCACATTTTTTTTTAAACTAGTTCTTATACTTCAAACAAGTAGTTCTTATGCACCAGTTCTCCAGACAAAGATGAAGCCTAGTGCTGGACTACAAATTCATCTCAATGGATAATGACCCTAAAAAGATTTTTTGCCCCTCAATCCGGACAAAAAAAAAATCTAGTTAGAATAGAGATTCTCCATTGAGCATGCCATTTAGATCCGGAGTAGGAAATCGGCTTAATAATGAGATACGACTTATCCATCCCAGAGTTAATACATAATTCACAACATGACACAGAAGACATACGATCGATCACTGCCGCTGTGCCTGTCGAATTCACGCTTTCCTCTGGCATCAAAGCCGTCGCTCCTGCCCATGCCCCGGCCCCTGCCGCCACGGATACCACCTCGGCCACCTCCACGTCCTCTCATCTGCCTATCACCAATGGGCCTGGACAGACAAGGAAACCAACCAATCAACAGGCTGCCTCACAGGAAGCTACAGTTGATGTGTATTCAGTGAGGTGAAACATTGTACATAGAAATGTAACGAATAGAGCAGACAACAGACCCCAGTACATAAAGGAAGATATAACAAACATTAAGTGTTAGAATGAGGACCCCAAAACACAATGTGTGAAAAATACCCAATACTGTGAACTACACTGAAACAGTGTTATGCCATAGTCATACAGATCTTACCTTTCCTTAGGCACTGTTTGAATACTTTCAAAATGCACTCTTAATTCCACCCTTCCTTAGAGTAGAGTCCTGCAGGGATCCGGTTTTATGGAGCAGCATCCGCCCCGGCCACATAAATTCTGAGCCCCACCCAATATCAGGAAAGAGTTCTCTGCAACCCGACTCACCCAGATCGATAAATAGAATTGTTCCGTGAGCCGATCTGTTACCCCGCCATATAACATCAATATATTTAACTGTTTGTGACTCCAGAGTAGTAGGCATCATTATTTTCAATCCCCTTCCCTGCATGAATTAATTTGTCTGCATGTCTATTCAACATTTGGATAAACAGAAACCATACCATGAATTAAGAAAAATATATTTTCATTTTCACAATGCAACAAGTCACTCAAACCACTGAAAGAGCCTTCTAATTAGCCTTCTTAACTGTGATGAAAGCCAATAGCTGTCCTAAAACAGCCGCATTGGTTTACACGTTATATAGCCTATTCTCACGTGAGGAGAGGGAACATGATCTCGGGATGTGGACAAATTAGAATTTTTTGGCACCACACAAATAAGGGACAGTTCCCAGCTCCAAACACACTCAAAGCGTGGCATGGCTGAAAGCCTTGTCTGCCTTGTCTCAACCCAATAATCTCCTGGGTTTAAAAAAAAGTGTATTATGTTGATTTAAAATGTTTTCAGCCCACAATGTAATTGTTCTGAACCACGACCCGACCCACATGTTGACAGAATGTTCATTTCACCCACAAGTTGATATTTTTGCGGCTCACCGATATGTAGCCATGGGTATCCGACCCGATGCAGGATTCTACCTTAAGAGAAATCACCGTTGAATTGTGAGTATATAAATTTTTTTAAACTTGGCTATTCATGATAGATCAGCAACTCTTTATACAACAGAAAAGACGTATTTGAAATGCATCATAACAGGGTTTTATATGTTTACCGCCACTCTTTACATACACACCCTGCTGTGTGGTTACAGTTTAATATATGTGGGAAGGCAAAGGTGAAAAACCATCAGTGAAAGTGGCATGACTTTGTAACTTAACAGTAGAGTGGTGGTGGAGTGGAACCCATAATCAAGGTATGTTTGAGTTACCTCTGACAGCCCGAGGGGGAAAATTCCTGTCAAATAGAGAAGGGGGTCACTTTTGTTAACAATAAACAACTGGTAAGTTTACATTTTTTAAGCGAGAACAATACTGTCTTACAGAAGGCCAGTGTGGGTTCTGTCATTTGTATCAGTCATCACTAGAACCGCTAAAGCAGTAATTTGGACTGCCCATGAATTTAAATAAAATGATCACTATGCCATCATGTCCCCTCCGTACTTGACATTTCCTAAAAGGTTCTACAACACACTGTCGCTAGAATCTTAATATCGTAAACAGAACCTGAGTTATAACCAGTTTTAGGAGGGTATGTCATTTAAGTTTGTGGGTTTTCCCCCGTTGCCCCAACTTCTCCCGAGCATTGAAGGTGCTGTGCCCAGTTGGGAGAAGAGTGGATGAGCGCAGGGAAGCGAACAATGCATAATTATGTAATCACCAATTGTCAGTGAAAAACAGGGCAGGCCATTCTACTGTATTTATCTACTATTTATAATCTCTAAATGATATGTCCCCTATATTAGTCCACCAAATCACAGTCTTATCAGTCCACTCTGGCTTACTTGGAGTACACAGTGAAAGCGTGCGTAATGGACCAAGACGAATGGATGCACATGCTGCGTTAGCGTTGCTACAAAATCTGAATGAAAATGACTCCGATGCCGGGGAAGAAATTAATCATGACATCTCTGATGATTATTCTTCTGGGCCTCAACCTGAACCCTCGAGGCTTAAGCGTAAAAAAGTCTGAACGGTGCACCCTGAGAAGGTGCCCGAGCCACCACCAAATGAAACTGAGACAGGAGAGGACAGCACCGTGTAGATAAAATAAGACTGTGACAATCTCAGCACAAAATGTCATCAGAGAGCAGACCCTACACCACAAGCAAAAAACAATATCAGCAACGTCTCCTTGTTTATGTGACACCATGTAAGCGCGAGCTAACAATTTACAATTTTGGACTGCTATCACTCTGAGAAAGTTAACATGCTATTATTGCTTTGTGACAATATTCAATATTTATCAAGCACACTTGGCACGTATGTTTAGGCTACTGATATATGTAGATGTTATTAAAACAAGGTGTTACCTCGTCCCAACACATAGGCCTTCTGTTTCATAGTTGTAACATAACTCCAAGAATAAAATGGACCGAACAGTTACATTTGTGTTGCGTTTTTACATAGAGCCTAAAACACTAAACTAAGTCAAATGATATTGTGTTATATAAAAAAACGTATTCTAATGTTACCTAAGACCTTCATAAACAACCAAATTATTACTTTTTGATAGCATATATGAAATGTATTAATTACAATGTTAGAATGTGGCAGTCAGAATTACTGCTCATTAGCTTGAGGGGGTCCTCCTCGAGGCCCAGCGGTTCTAGTGTTAAGGACTAATATCAGTTTGTGAAATCAGATGGGTTGCTGCTTGGCTGCAACAAAGGTCTGTACCCACAGGGATCTGAGTCGTATTATTGTGTGGGAGTAGTTCTTCTGCCTTTCACTCCTTTTCAAAACACCCACGTTTGGTGCCAACTGAACACAGCCTTGCTCTACCCAGAACTCACTTCTCCACAGAGAACTCTCCCTCGGCTGGCTTATCTTCTCCGCCGGGGGGTCTCTCGAAACGGCGTGGCGGCCGCCTGTCTGTCCGGGGGGGTCTGTCTGTAGGGGGGCGGCCCTCGCCCTGGCCCTCACGGGGTGGACCCCCAGCGGGTCCCTGACCCTCACGTCTGGGACCCATCCTCCTGGGACCAGGTCCTGGAGTAGGACAGGACAGAGGAGAGTTAGTAATTGATCCCCCAATAAAACAAGTATAATACTCATTTCCTCCCAAAGATTCTTTAGCTAAAATAACTTGAACAGGAATTTAATGGAGACTAACTACAGTTAGAACTTTTCTCAAGACCCAACTCCAAAAGAGAGCAGGACTGATGTGCTGAACTGGAGTGTAAGGGCACACTATTAAAATACGGAGAATTAAAAAAATATATAAACAGAGGTTGAGCTTTGTATTATCCACCATGCCAGTACACAGCAGATGAAAACATGCTCGGAGACTGGTCTGACAAGTCCCTCCCACTGTTGACCAAAATAGACTCCCACACCATGCACCACCAGCAGCTGAACGCACGTTGGTGCATGCACCTGTCTCTTCTCTTGGGGTTCCATTTTTTTTTTACTTTGCTTTTGACTGCCGTAACTGGGCTGCTAACAAAATACAGGGGCCTCCTATTTAACACTAACCATGACAATGTATAGGCGAGTAACACTAGTTTACTCACGCAGACGTAAACAATGTAATTGTTTGGTCAATATATCGCCTTCTATAACCTTGTTCGTTTACCGAGTAGCAGAAAAAGCATACTCGTGAAGCTTCTTTATTTGAGACTAACACAAAACACCCATATTCACATTCACAACCGCGCTACGCAAGATGACATCATTCCCTGCCTTGTTGAGAACAATGTGCGCCACTTAGCGAGTGACAGTTAGGTGACTGCCGCTGTTGCACAGTCCAAACCTGGGCCACGCGGTTGGTCACGACACGGGTTAATGCAACCAGGTAGCGAAAGAATAGTGAGCTACCTAGCTAGCCAATTCGTAGGTTAACTAGTTAGAAAACAAGCCTCAATTTTAACCTAGCACGATTGCTTCACATGTGAAAGTTGGCTTACACCCCGGTGTGAATACACGGTTAGCTAGGTAAACAATTTATGTTGCAAAAAAATGAATTCGCCAATCGTGCATTTAACAAGTATGCACTAATCAAACACTGGTCAACAGGTAGTTGGTAGCAAGCTAGCAAATTACTTTGGCTAGCTAACGTTGGCTAATTAACTTGCGGCTAACAATCCTGGCTAAACAAGGCCAGAGGCGTTTTAATATTGGCAGCAAAACATGTTCGTTTTCAGGGGGCACAATAATGTACCACACCTAGTTAGACTGTCGTGACTTTTTTGTGCAACGACTGTGATAAGCGTTTCAACTTTAGTTGACAAAGGGAATCATGTCGACCTCATGGAGGATTTGAAAGCATTGCTAGCTAAGTTAGCTAGCTAACTTAAAGCTAATACTTAACTATCCAGGGCGAACTGCGATTTTGCAGATCAAGAGGACAACTATTGCGGGAAACAGTCTTACCATCTTTCTTCAGAGTCACCGGTGCCAGAGGCTCATCTTTCTTATCTGCAGGGACGACCTTCCTGTCTTTCTGGGACTCCTTTTTCTGGAGCTTGGCAGCTTGCGCCGCGGTCTTAGCGGCACCAGGGACAGGAGCCTCCTTCTTCTTGTTCTCCGCCTCCTTCAACAGCTCGAACGGGTCCGACTCGTCGTCAAATAGTTGGTCGAATCGGTTAGCTATGGCGCAGCCGAAACCTTCTTGCATATGTCCGGGCATGATGGCGCCCCTTCAGCAGGATTTTCCTCCGATTCTACGAGGCTTGGTGCGAACACTTCGCTAGATGTTGCCACAAGATGGCTGGGGAAAGAACCTTCTTCTCTTCCGGCGTGATAGACATCCGGGACAAAAACTTTGGCGCCGGGTGGGGCGTGTAGTTCTTTGATGAGGGAGAGTGTCGGGAAAACATAAGGGGCGGCTCCCTCAAATAAACTACCATACCCACAACGAGGGACGAGTTAATCATTTAGTTTTTCTCCAGTTGACAAACATGAATGCTCATGCTGTCGTCTGTTGTAGTTTTCAATTTGCATTCAAGCATTTACTTTGTATGAGGCTTGTATGGGAGATCTTTCCCACCCTTTCTATACTCTAAATCCACTGTATATATACACACACACACCTAATAGCCATATTCATTCTCAAACATTTTGCAACATTGTTGCTCCATAGAATGCCTCCACAGTTCTTTGCAATGTCAATTAGGCCTAGGCCTTGACCAAGTCTGACTTACAAATCTAAAACACTGTTCTGGTAGTGACCTGAGACATCTATGCACAACTCAGAACAGTCAATATTTTGTGATCTTTTAAGTATCAGTATATGCTGGTTCGCTACACTTGCAATAACATCTGCTAACCATGCGTATATGACCAATACACTTTGATTTGATTTATAGGCCCTAGGGGCTATTGATAATTTCATTGGATATGGGTAGGAATACTGATCAGCAACTTACAGTGAGTGACGCAGAAAGTGTGAGGGCCAGCTAGTATGCGGACTCCTTTAGATGGGATGCTGCTAGCTAAAAGAGAACCAGGAGTCATGGTCAAACAGGAAAGGTCTGGAAAGATAATTTAAGGGCAGCAGATGGCAGCAATAGAGGAGTCAGAGGAGAAGAGCCAGCCAGCCACTGTCTTATTATGTCTCTATCTTATTACAAAGAGGATTAATCAGGGGTTGAATTACTATTTGTAGCCTATGGAGGGTATAAACATTTTATTTGTGTGGAGTGGCCTCTGAAGTGCTGAGATTTGGGCCTGTATTTATCAAGTGTCTCAGAGTGCTGATCTAGGATCAGGTCATGTCCATAATAATCTGCTTCATTATAAAAGGCAACATTTATCGTAAATCACCACTCCTACTCTAAGACACTTGGTTAATATGGACGCAGACCTAAATAGGTGTATTTTTCCCGCTAGGAGTGCATAAGGCTGATAACCTGATAACTCCTAAAAAATTAAGGTGAGAAATAATTATGTACAACGTTTCTACAGACAAGCTGTCTTCAACAGGGTATAATGACAAACACTGTGAGATGACTCATTTATATATAGATAACCTCATAACTCCTACCTGATGTCTGTCAACATTATTATGTACATTGAGAGACATAGTCTAGCCATGTCTATAGTGGAGGAATCAACCAGACTCTGAGAAATGGTACAACTTTGACACCACAGATGAAAGGGGTTCGTTCCAGAGAGGGAAGCTCCATTTTACATCCAATTTTTCCTGTCTGCCTAGCGCCCACCCTAGCCATGACTGGTTCTGTTAAAGGTTTGACCCATCCCAGGATGCTGTCCTCTCTGAAATAAGAATATGATGAATCATGTTTTTGAGCCCTGATAGCAATTGCTCATGATCTCCGCCGCTCTACAGACGGGACAGTAGTGACTGTCATTGTCATTGAGCTGCCAGGACATCACATCAGACTGCGCAGAGGGAATGCTCCTCCGAGGCTGGATCAAAGCCATTTACTACCTCTCCAAGTCATTTCTGGCGGGATATCAATGTTTGTCTGGATTTCTATAGCTCTCTATATCATTTTATAGCGGCGATTTATCTGCTTGCTTCAGCCTATTGTTGCTGGTGAGAGAGAGAGGTGTTTGTTTGGTGGAAAGTGTATGCAAATTAATTACGCACAACACAATTCACATGAACGATGACATCTGCAGTTACGAAGGCGATGATCGAATCTTACGCTCTCATGGTCTTCGTCATGGGGTCGTTTTTCGTGTATTTCTGCGGCATGGTTTGGGCATTCTGCAACCCAAAACTCAGCGGTGTCGAGGAGGAGATGCTGACAGAGGCTCCGGCAGAGGACAACAGCTGCTGGGTGTGCGCCCAGCCACCCCCGGAGCAGATACACTACCACACATGTGCGCACCCCGGCGGGACACCACGGAGAACAGGGGACTGGATCACACAGACCACATATGTGAACTTTATGGGGGATAGTAGACCTACTGCTGACAGCCTCCTAACAATGGACCGCATAGGATTTGCATGTGGAGACAACAGTCAATCGTGGCGCAATTTGGATTGATTGACACTATGCATTTATTTAGACAGTGATGGCACGTCATGTGAATATTTCTGTTTTTGTGTAGCCTATGTTGTGAGTAAGCTATGTGCATATTTGCTTTTATTTCAATGTCTGGTGAAACCTTTTTATTGATTGTTATCACAGCACTAAAAAAACAAGCAAGCCAGAGAAACAATTATGTGAAGTGGATCATGCATTTACAGTAGTAGGCCTTATATGCTGGTTAAAATGAACAAAAGCATTACAGTTAGCGTAGGTCTACCACTTTGAATCCACAAAGTCATTCAGGGTATCAGTGGGGCAGACATCATTAATAAAAGTCATATGGTTTATTGGAATGTTATTACATTATTTGATACATTAAATAATACACATACTTTAAAATGTGTTTGTGACAATACATGCAATGCAAATACAATACATTAGTAGCAGCAGCAATGAGTGACATGGTGGCAATCAAATTAGAACATAATACCAGCACTCATTGTCTTTGAGGCCTCCCAATGTAGAAAAATAAGGCAAACAGTATTCATCACTTCCATCAATGACATAGTGTCAATCAGATGAGGTTTTTTTATCGCCTCAGTCATCTGCAGCACAGGATAGGAGTGTCTGTCCATTAAATAGGAGTTCTCTCTTGTCCAGTGTTCCTTCATTCAGGCTACTGTGGAGTTGCTCTCATACCCTTCTTTTCCTCCTTCAGTTTCCTGTGCACTTTGTCTTCCAGTTGCAGTAGTTTATCATACAAGGCATCTGACATGTCCCGTCAATATCCATCTGAGAAGGGAACAGAGAGGCGATCAGACACAGCAGGGGACTGATGCTAAACAACTAGCTGATACTGATAGTATGGTCTGGCAAATGGCTTTCTGGAGTGGATTTGACAAGGATAGAAAGGCAAGTCATGACACCCAACAGATAGAACAATTACTTCATATTTATTCATTTGTACGGATGCAATGTTAATCTACAGTTACAATCCACCACTTCAAAATGATCTAACAAGTAATATAATCAGACAAATTAATATCAATACTTGCCAAGCTGATATGACTGAAATTGAGATCTTGCTTGGTTGGTAGATTGGTACTCAAAAATAGTTAGGCTGGTACTGTATTTAAAAAACAACAATAGAAATATGTGATGTTCATGTCGCAGATTCAGATAACTTGAGGTTGTTGTGAAAACGGCTTACAACTTTTAATGTGTACAGTATCACACACTTGAATTGACTTGGGTTTGTATAGCTATAGCCTAGCTAGTTAGTTTGGATTAACTGGATATCTGTTGTTTGTACAGCTATAGCCTAGCCAGTTATCCAGTCAATCCAAGCTAACTGGCTAGGCTATAGCTATACAAACCACAGATATCCAGTCATGCATATCTGTGGTTTGTATAGCCTACCTTGTGAGGGTGTGTGTAGTTGTTTCCCGGGCTTGAGGTTAGACTTTGGTATTTAGCACGAGGATCCAGAATCAGGTTTTTGCATAAACAGCCATAACTGCACAATTAAAAGAGGTATAGATGAATCAAACCCTTAAATCACAGCATTAAAATACAAACAGAGATGAGTGCTAATATTGTGTGCGATATAAATACAGAAAGGTCATCTGTATCAATAGTTCACTGTGAGAGGTAGAAGTGCTATTGGTGCTTGTACACACCAGTGAGGGCACGTTATGTGTGGTAAATTCCAGAACCTCTACTACATTTTGTGTGTGTGTGTGTGTGTCTATGTGTGTACATACCAGAGCCTCCGCTCCATTTTTACTGAGTCAAGGTGAATATGTTGGTAAAGATTCTAATCTATCAAAATAAGCCAGAGAGATCAGACTCATCATCATGATGAAAGCAATACAGTGCATTTGGAAGTATTCAGACCCCCTCCCCTTTTCCACATTTTGTTACCTTAGAGCCTTATTCTTATTCTAAAATGGATGACATATTTTTCCCATCATCAATCTACACACAATACCCCATAATGACAAAGACAAATCAGGCTTTTAGACATTTTGCAAATGTATATAAAAAACAAACAGAAATACCTTATTTACATAACTATTCAGAACCTTTGCTATGAGACTCGAAATTAAGCTCAGTTGCATCCTTTTTCCATTGATCATCCTTGAGATGTTTCTACAACTTGATTGGAGTCCACCTGTGGTAAATTCAATTGATTAGATATGATTTGGAAATGCACACACCTGTCTATATAAGGTCCCTCAGTTGACAGTGCATGTCAGAGCAAAAACCAAGCCATGGAGCTCCGAGACAGGATTGTGTTGAACCACAGATCTGTGGAAGGGTACCAAAAAAATTGCTACAGCACTGAAGGTCCCCAAGAACACAGTGGCCTCCATCATTCTTAAATGGAAGAAGTTTGGAACCACCAAGACTGTTCCTAGAGCTGGCCACCAGGCCAAACTGAGCAATCGGGGGAGAAGGGCCTTGGTCAGGGAGGTGACCAAGAACCCGATGGTCACTCTGACAGAGCTACAGAATATCCTCTGTGGAGATGGGAGAACCTTCCAAAAGGACAACCATCTCTGCAGCAGTCCACCAATCAGGCCTTTATGGTAGAGTGGCCAGAAGGAAGCCACTCCTCAGTAAAAGACACATGACAGCCCGCTTGGAGTTTGCCAAAAGGCACCTAAAGGACTCTCAGACCATGAGAAACAAGATTGTCTGGTCTGATGAAACCAAGATTGAACTCTTTGGCCTGAATGCCAAGTGTCACGTCTGGAGGAAACCTGGCACCATCCCTACAGTGAAGCATGGTGGTGGCAGAATCACGCTGTGGGGATGTTTTAAAGTGGCAGGGACAGGGAGACTAGTCAGGAGCGAGGGAAAGATGAACAGAGCAAAGTACAGAGAGATCATTGAGCTCCAGAGAGCTCAGGACCTCAGACTGGGGCAAAGGTTCACCTTCCAACAGGACAACGACCCTAAGCACACAGCCAAGACAACACAGCAGTGGCATTGGGACAAGTTTCTGAATGTCCTTGAGTGGCCCAGCCAGAGCCCAGACTTGAACCTGATCGAAAATCTTTGGTGAGACCTGAAAATAGCTGTGTAGCGACTCTCCCCATCCAACCTGACAGAGATTGAGAGGATCTGCAGAGAAGAATTGGAGAAACTCCCCAAATACAGGTGTGCCTGTAATCGCTGCCAACGGTGCTTCAACAAAGTACTGAGTGAAGGGTCTGAATACTTATGTAAATGTGATATTTCAGTTTAAATGTTTTATACATTTGCAAAAATGTATAAATAAACCGTTTTTGCTTTGTCATTATGGGGTATTGTGTGTGGATTGATGAAGGAAAAATATATATTTTAGCAATTTAAGAATAAGTCTGTAATGTAACAAAATGTGGAAAAAGTTAAGGTCTGAATACTTTCCAAATGCACCATATTTCTTGGAAACTGAAAGCATCTTGGAAACTGAATACATCTTGAAAACTTGAGCGTTGACATGCACAGTTGAGTGGAACAAATGATTATTCCCCTTTAAGAAAGCCAGAGAACGTGCATGAGCATGAGCAGGTTCCAGAGGAGGGTGGGGAAAGAGTGCAGGATGCTTTAAGTCAGGTTGGTCATCAATACAGAAGTGATAAGAGACACCACCACAGTCAACTGGGCTCTCCAATACAGAGCCCTGAGGTCAGAAGAACCCTGAGGTAAGCAGAATAGTAGAGGTGACTCTGGAATCAGCAGTGAGCAACAAAAAAAATATCCAGGGAAGAGGAGGACAGAACTACTGTCATAGAAACTGTGGTGTTAATTTTTTATGAAGAGTGTTGCTATGAAAAGGCAGTTGGTGAAGGGCAGATGGATCCAGTGTCCTCAATGTCTTTACAAAAACTACTATCTCAGGTGATGTATAAAACGTTCATGAAATAAGATTACATGACCCAAACATATGTCTTTATGATTATCTATCTATTCACTACATGACCAAAAGAATGTGAACACCTGCTCGTTGAACATCTCATTACAAAATCATGGGCATTAACATGGAGTTGGTCTCCGTTTGCCTCTACTCTTTTGGGAAGGTGTGCTAGAGGGAAAACCTGCAGGAAGGTTTCGCTCCAGGAAAGGGGTTGGTTTCTTTCACCAGCTACCACAGCCACAGCCACAAAGTCAAAGTTGTATATATGAAATCAGCTTTTTGGTCTTAATTTAAAGGTCAGGGTTAGGCACAAGGTTAAGGATACGGTTAGGTTTAAAATCACACTTTAAATAAAATAAATTGTAGAAATAGGCGGGGGGGCTCTGGTAACTAGTGACGACGCGAATCTATTTACAGTAACAGCGCTGTCCACTAGTCTAGCGGAGAAAGAGAATGTTGCAATAAACTTGTTTCCTTCACCGATACAGTAATAAAACCAAGACGTGTATATTTACGTGTTCGCTCCGGTAACTAACACGCCTTTGGTAATTATCGCTTGTTTAAATCAATAGAATTATATATAAATACAGCAACTATTTGTCCACAAACTGTAGAGTACGACGTTGAAATCAGACTACTGCCCCTCGCTAACACCGCATCCTATGGTATGATTGGGCGACATCCTAGCCCCAGCCAATAGCGTTCAGACTACTGTCAACCCAGATATAGGAAAATAAGAGTAGATTGAGTAGAAAATCCTGTCTTTGTCTGGTTGAGTAGAAAATCCTGTCGAAGTCTGTCACATAGTCACATCCTGAACTCTGTGATTCACATAAACCTATATCCATTGGTCACATGAATGTAGTCTTTATTGTAAATCAAAACAGACAATGCATCATTTAGGAGATTTGTTTTATTTTTATTTTGTTTTATTTCGTCTGTAACAAATGATCTCCATGACAAATCAGACAAAATTCAATGTTTTAATTGATTAAAGAAACATTTGAGTACAAAGATCTTATAAAACTCAACCACTATTTAATTTCCTTGTGCACTGACACACTAATAACCTCTATACAACTTCATTACTATACAATAAGTATGCCCTCATTTGCTTTATAGATGGAAATCTGTAATAATACAATAATAAAGCATTCAATCAAGCTGAAACATTGAGATGCTGTGAACAGGTCCCATTTTGGTCTTAATGATATATATCAATGCATGCCTCATCCATATTACTGACTATCAAACCATTACTATGGACTACAATATATGTACAAATATACTTCCCACAGGGCAATATAACATCAGTTCATGGTCAAGAGAGAACCTGAAAATGATAAATGAAATACAGAAATAAAACATTAACTGACTTTATAAATATTTCCTGTATATAGTACGCTTACTAACTTGATCGTGTAGTTCATAATTCCTATTCTTATTTCTCGTGTTTCTTTTCTATTAATACATTGTTATTGAAAGCCCATTGTTGGGTTTTGAGTTTGCAAGAAAATAATTTCACTGTGCTTGTGCATGCGACATTAAAACTTGAATAGTGTTTGATTTGGGTCTCAGCCTATAACTGAACAACCTATAAAGATGGCCCATAATGACACCAGAATGTGAATAATAAGGTCCAGGGGTGAAGGTTGCTGAGAAGAAGGAGAGTAAAGTTGCATCTGTGTGTGATTGTAGGAAGCAGGACATCAAAACTAAGCCTGTAGACCATGAAGACAGGAGACAGGTTGATAACATATTGAAGTCATTTAGGGTTCAAACCTAAAGCTAATGGTGAAAGAATTGCATAATCATAATAGCTACTATAGTAACGGTCTTGTTGTACAACAACTGTCCTTGTGTGCAGTTGAGATTGTCTGAAATCATTCTGACTGATTATCATCCTCACCTTAACTCTATTCAGAAATCCTCTAATCACCGTTCAGCTCTCACTCTCTTTCAACAGAGATACATCATAAACAGTTGTCCTGTTCAGAACAACTGTGCATTTTAACACGTTCAATACAACACAATGATAGCTTAGAACATTTGTTATCAAGGTAGCAAACACACTAACCATTTAAAAAATCTTTCTCTCTAGAAGCATCGTTTCTTACAATTCCCTTTCCAAAGACCCATCAGAACTTAGTTAGCACATCCTCTCCCCTACAGTCTGGATCCTGATTAGCACCATAATCTGCTCAGTATGGACTGAACATGAACCATGCAGTTTATTTGTAATCTGTTCAGTATGGACTGAACATGGACCATCAGTAATGCATTTTATTTATAATCTGCTCAGTATGGACTGAACATGGACCAGCACTAATGCATTTTATTTATAATCTGCTCAGTATGGACTGAACATGGACCAGCACTAATGCAGTTTATTTATAATCTGCTCAGTATGGACTGAACATTGACCAGCACTAATGCAGTTTATTTATAATCTGCTCAGTATGGACTGAACATGGACCATAAGTAATGCAGCTGATCTACGATCTGATTTGGACAGTTATTTGGTCACAAATATGAATGAGAACCAACATTTGTACACCCCACATTGCACAAAGCCTACTGTCATTTTCTGAAACTACTCTCGACTGAGATGTTTAACGAAATACAAAACTGAATCTAGAAAATTGCACAACGTACAACTTTGTACAAATTTTCCCATGCAAAAAGAAGCTGATCAGTACCCAAATATATAAACAGAAAGCAAACTGAAATATAAACAATACATAAATATCAATACAAAATATTACTATTTGAGATTTAACAAGATCTATTGAAGTACATACACACCAATGTCTTTGAGCACTCTTGGTCAAATATCACTGGCAGACAATGTGGCAAAGTGTACTGCCAGAGAGTACTATAGCTGAGATATGGTCGAATGATGGTTATTGCCTGTTATGAATTTGTTCATCACTTGTAACTCTTTACTCAAAGCCAACAGATTAGATATGTTATATCTATATGACACATTGTCAACAGATTCAAAATGGATGATAGTAAGTCAGGATCATGTAGAGTCATATAATGCATTGACTACATTACCATTATCCCTGTTAGCTCTAAGCAAAGTGTACAAAGAAACGATCAGTGACTGAGATGAATAACCTTGCAAAATAAAAATACAACTTCTAATGTATCAAAATTCTCCAAACTGAACACTGATGGTTTGCTTAATGAAGACATCTGATTTACATTCAAGTAGTCTTCTTAAAGAAAACACAATTGAATTCATAGACGTGGCATTACATTACACTGCATTAAACAAGGTGGAAACGTCATACTTATTTCTAGCACCATTTGGAATAAATTATACATTTTCAAAAGTGCAGAACTTTCATTGCTAGATTTCACTTTTACTTCTCTAGCTGAGACAACGGACAGCCATTTGTAATTTTTCTGTGCATCAAAAGTTGAACTGAGTTGACCCTTTGACTTATAGACCGATGCTTAATGTGTTGTTGATGCGTTTCATCCGTCTGTCTGTCTGTGTGTGTGTGTGCTGGCCCAGGGGTCGGGCCCTAAGCTTGGCTTTCCAACAGCACTCTGTGAATCTCCTGGAAGGAAGGCCTCTCCTTGGTGTTCCTTCTCCAACAACACAGCATGATCTTATACAAAGAGTCAGGACACAGCACTGGCTGGGGCAGGTAGATCTACAACAGATAGACAAGACAATCAGGTACAATACAGTAGAACATAGGCAGGTACATCTGCAGCAAAAGAGAGTGAGTCAGTTTGAGTGTGTCTCTCACCTGTCGTTTCTGGTCCCTGAAGAACTCCCCAGTGTTCTCTATGACCTGTTCATCAGTCAGCTGGGAGTAAGGCTGCTCCTTACAGAAGGTCAGGGTCTCCCACAGTGTCACCCCAAACGCCCACACGTCACTGGCTGTGGTGAACTTACCCTGGGAGTGAAGAGGCAGAACAACAGACATTAGGCTACATGCGTTATTGAGTTTAGATGATTTGTAGGGGCTTAAAAATGGGATAGTTCAACTGATAACCAAAGCCCTCATTCACAGGCCCATTACAGTAAACATACACTGAGTATACCATAGATTAGGAACACGCCCCCCCTGCCCTCAGAACAGCCTCAATTTGTCAGAGCATGGACTCTACAATGTGTCAAAAGCATTCTACAGGGATGCTGGCCTATGTTGACTCCAATGCTTCCCACAGTTGTGTCAAGTTGGCTGGATGTCCTTTGGGTGGTGGACTATTCTTGATACACACAGGAAACTGTTAAGTGTGAAAAACCCAGAAGCGCTGCAGTTCTTGACACAAACCGGTGCGCCTGACACCGACTACCATACCCCGTTCAAAAGCACTCAAATCTTTTGTCTTGCCCATTCATCTTCTGAATGTCACACATACACAGTCCATGTCTCAATTGTCTCAAGGCTTAAAATGTCTTCTTCAACCTGTCTCCTCCCTTCATCTACACTGATTGAAGTGGAAAAAACATTATGAACAGACTATGTTTGATCCCACACTTGGGACTCTGACTCTATTGGTTACACAGACTTTTGGCCTCCCATCCTGTTCTAACCACCTCTTGTCGGCTTAGTATTCATGTTACCTGATGAAATTGCTGTACAATATGATCTTGTTGCCATCTAATGCACATTCAAAAGTCATAAATCAGCACTGCAGAGCTCTTCCTGTCCTATGCCCTGCCTTGATTCATGTCTGGAAATGTGCATGTACACCGTGGCCCATCTACTGTTGCTAGCCTCAATTCTGACTTGTGGTCTGTGTTAACCTTTCTGGTTCGAACCTTTTCCGGCAAGACAGATCTTCCAAAGGTGGGGGACTGGCAATCTTAACCAAGCATCACCTTCAGTGCTCGGTTGTCTCCACCAAGTTTGTCCCCAAACAATTTGATATGCTGGTTTTAAGCATTAAACTTTCAAATAGCTCTTTGTTGACTGTTGCTGGGTGCTATCGTCCTCCATCAGCACCAGCCTGTACCCTACCTGCCCTAAGCTCTCTCCTGGCCCCTTACACTAAGTCTGAATTTGTCCTGCTAGGTGACCTAAACTGGGACATGCTTAAACCACCTGACCAAGTCCTAAAGCATTGGGACTCCCTAAATCTTTCTTTAATGAGCAAGCGTTCCTTCATGATCTGGCCTCTGTAAATGGGAATAGAATCAGCTTGATCCCCTCTGTTTAAGACACTTGGGCCTTCTTTTTTTGGATATTTTCAGCAGTATTATTAACAAAGAGGCCCCCATAAAGAAAATTAGAATTAAAAACAGGTTCAGCCCCTGGTTCGACCGGGATCTTGCAGAGTTACTCCACCTCAAGAATTGCATTTGGCGAAAGGCTCGGCACACACATACTCAGGGTGACTGGCTATCGTTCAGGCAAATGAGAAATAAGTGCACTCAGGCTATCCGGAAGGCCAAAGTTAGTTACTTTAAAGGAGCAATTCTCTCTCTGTGGGTCTAACCCCAAGACGTTCTGGAAAACGGTTAAAGACCTGGAGAATAAACCCTCCTCCTCACAGCTGCCCATGTCCCTTAAAGTTGATGATGTGGTTGTTACTGACAATAAGCACATGGCTGAGCTCTTTAATCACAACTGACCACATTAAGTCAGGATTACTATTTGACTCAGCCATGCCTCCTTGCAGGTCCAACATTTCCTCATCTCCCACCCCTTCTAACGCGACTAGCCCCGATGCTGCTCCCTCTTTTTCCCCTGCCCCGCTCCAAACCTTTTCCCCACAGGCGGTCACTGAGTCTGAGGTGCTAAAGGAGCTCCTTAAACTTGACCCCCAAAAAACATCTGGGTCAGATGGTATAGACCCTTTCTTCTATAAGGTTGTCTGTCTCTCCTCTCTGGGGAGGTTCCCATTGCTTGAAAGGCAGCCACATTTAGTCGTTTATTTAAAGGGGGAGATCAAGCTTATCCTAACTGTTATATGCCTATTTTTATTTGCCCGATTATCAAGTGTTGGAAAAACTGACTCGCTTTCTTGATGTCTATAGTATTCTCTCGGGTATGCAATCTGGTTTCCACTCAGGTGATGGATGTGTCACTGCAACCTTAAAGGTCCTCAATAATGTCACCATTGCCCTTGAATCTAAGCAATGTTGTCCTGCTATTTTTATTGACTTGGCCAAAGATTTTGATACGGTAGACCATTCCATTCTTGTGGGCCGGCTAAGGAGTATTGGGGTCTCCGAGGGGTCTTTGGCCTGGTTTGCTAACTACCTCTCTCAAAGAGTGCAGTGTATAAAGTCAGAACATCTGCTGTCTCAGCCAGTGGCTGTCACCAAGGGAGTACCACAAGGCTCGATCCTAGGCCCTACGCTCATCTCAATTTACATCAACAACATAGCTCAGGCACTAGGGAGCTCTCTCATCCATTTATATGCAGATGATACAGTCTTATACTCAGCTGACCCTTCCCCGGATTTTTTGTTAAACGCACTACAACAAAGCTTTCTTAGTGTCCAACAAGTGTTGGACACTAGTGTTCTCTTAGTGTTCTCTGCCCTTAACCTTGTTCTGAACACCTCTAAAACAAAGGTCATGTGGTTTGGTAAGAAGGATGCCCCTCTCCCCACCGGTGTGATTACTACCTCTGAGGGTTAAGAGCTTGAGGTAGTCACTTCACACAAGTACTTGGGAGTATGGCTAGACAGTGCACTGTCCTTCTGTCAGTACATATCAAAGCTGCAGGCTAAAGTTAAATCTAGACTTGATTTCCTCTATCGTCATCGCTCCTCTTTCACCCCAGCTTCCAAACTAATCCTGATTCAGATGACCATCCTAACCATGCTAGATTACGGAGACGTAATTTATAGATTGGCAGGTAAGGGTGCTCTCGTGAGGCTAGATGTTCTTTACCATTCGGCCATCAGATTTGTCACCAATGCTCCTTATAGGACACCTCACTGCACTCTATACTCCTCTGTAAACTGGTCATCTCTGTATACCCGTCTCTGTAGACTCACTGGTCGATGCTTATTTATAAAACCCTCTTAGATAGGGGGAGGCCTGAGATATTTACTGCAGCCCTCATCCTTCACATACAACACCCGTTCTGCCAGTCGCATCCCTGGGTCTCTCCTCTTTTCAGTTCGCTGCAGCTAGCGACTGGAACGAGCTGCAACAAACACTCAAACTCGACAGTTTTATCTCAATCTCTTCATTCAAAGACTCAATCATGGACACTCTTACTGACAGTTGTGGCTGCTTTGCATGATGTATTGTTGTCTCTACCTTCTTGCCCTTGTGCTGTTGTCTGTGCCAAATAATGCTTGTACCATGTTTTGTGCCGCTACCATGTTGTGCTGCTGCCATGTTGTGCTGCTGCCATGTTGTGTTGCTACCATGTTGTGTTGCTACCATACTGTGATGTCATGTGTTGCTGCCATGCTATGTTCTTGTCTTAGGTCTCTTTTCTGTAGTGTTGTGTTGTCTCTTGTCGTGATGTGTGTTTTGTCCTATATTTTTTTACAATTTTTAATCCCAGCCCCCGTCCCTGCAGGAATCTTTTTGCTTTTTGCTAGGCCGTCATTGTAAATAAGAATTTGTTCTTAAATGACTTTCCTAGTTAAATAAAGGTAAAAAGAAAAAGTGAACTAAGGTATCTATTCCACATAAGACCACCAGGGGGCCACCACGTCTCACCAGCTTCTCCCTCCCTCCCTCTCTCCCTCCCTCAGTCCTACCAGCAGTATGCTCTCCCAGGACATCCATCGTATGGGCAGCACGGCCCGACCCTGGATGCGGTAGTAGTCTCCACTGTACAGGTTCCTGCTCATGCCAAAGTCAGCAATCTTGATGGTGTAGTTCTTCCCCACCAGACAGTTCCTCGTGGCCAGGTCTCTGTGGACAAAGTTAAGCGAGGAGAGGTACCTCATCCCTGAGGCAATCTGAGTGGCCATGTAGCGCAGGTCACTGTAGCTGGAGCAGAGGAGAGGCAGAGATGGAGAGAGAGAGAGTCAGCACCAGGAGAGGTGAAGAGATATACAGGATTACACACACACCCCTGTCCCAGCCTCCATCCCCTTTTCCCTACCCGACAGTGGTTACTTTGCTGATGAGTGCTATCTGTCCCTCAGGTTCATGGCGGGACAGGAACTGGTTGAGGTCACCGTTCTCCATGTACTCTGTGATCATGCAGAGGGGGTCGCTGCAGATACACACGGCCAGCAGACGGATGATGTTGGGGTCCTTCAGACGTGACATGATCTTAATCTCCTTCAGGAAGTCATTCCTGATTATAACACAGAGGTCAGTGGTTAGAGGTCAGTAGGGAGACTGAGAGCTTTGAATGATAAATATGAATTAATCCCAAAACACACACATAAAACATGTGCTGGAAAAATCACTCAAAACATGTCTACGTTGTCAATACATTTGGGAGCAGCAGAGGCAGACATTCACTGTGTTCTCTAATCAGGAGTGTGCTTCCCCCTCACCTGGCGTTTTTGTTAGCATCTGCTCTGAGCATCTTAACAGCAACCAGTACTGGCTGGTTGTCACTGATGTTGAAGGAGAAATCCTCATCTATAAACTCCTTCATGCCCTCTGCCTCACACAAGTGGACCTGTAGGGAGACGGAACATGGAGACTCTTATCAACACACTACATCTAGTGGTCACTAATGATGGTTCTAAAGAGCCTGGAGACTCTGATCAACACACGACATCTAGTGGTCACTAATGATGGTTCTAACAATGGTTCTGAAGAGCCTGGAGACTCTGATCAACACAAGACATTTAGTGGTCACTAATGATGGTTCTAACGATGGTTCTGAAGAGCCTGGAGACTCTGTTCAACACAAGACATCTAGTGGTCACTAATGATGGTTCTAAAGAGCCTGGAGACTCTGATCAACACACGACATCTAGTGGTCACTAATGATGGTTCTAACGATGGTTCTGAAGAGCCTGGAGACTCTGATCAACACACTACATCTAGTGGTCACTAATGATGGTTCTGAAGAGCCTGGAGACTCTGATCAACACAAGACATTTAGTGGTCACTAATGATGGTTCTGAAGAGCCTGGAGACTCTGATCAACACACGACATCTAGTGGTCACTAATGATGGTTCTAACAATGGTTCTGAAGAGCCTGGAGACTCTGATCAACACACAACATCTAGTGGTCACTAATGATGGTTCTAACAATGGTTCTGAAGAGCCTGGAGACTCTGATCAACACACTACATCTAGTGGTCACTAACGATGGTTCTGAAGAGCCTGGAGACTCTGATCAACACACGACATCTAGTGTTCACTAATGATGGTTCTAACGATGGTTCTGAAGAGCCTGGAGACTCTGATCAACACACTACATCTAGTGGTCACTAATGATGGTTCTGAAGAGCCTGGAGACTCTGATCAACACAAGACATTTAGTGGTCACTAATGATGGTTCTGAAGAGCCTGGAGACTCTGATCAACACACAACATCTAGTGGTCACTAATGATGGTTCTAACAATGGTTCTGAAGAGCCTGGAGACTCTGATCAACACACTACATCTAGTGGTCACTAACGATGGTTCTGAAGAGCCTGGAGACTCTGATCAACACACGACATCTAGTGTTCACTAATGATGGTTCTAACGATGGTTCTGAAGAGCTTGGGAACTCTGATCAACACACGACATCTAGTGTTCACTAATGATGGTTCTGAAGAGCCACAAAGGTTGTGCAAGATTTTTCTTCAGCCTAAATCACCAGAATAATCTAATTAATGACCCTGATCAATATTGTGCATAAGAAATGAGAAGTGCATAAGAAATAAGTTGAATTAATGTAAATCAAACATGGCATTGATTACTATGTAATGTCCAGAGAGCACAAACCTCTCCAAACTGTCCCTCGCCCAGCTTCTCTTTGAAGGTGAGCAGTTTCCTGGGGAACTCTTCCACTGCCACGTCCTTCCCTGACAGCAGGTCCATGGTTAAAGCAGGGACCGCGTACGTGTTGCCCCCGGTTACGCCCTGCAGGTTGACGATGTCTGCCTCTGCATAGTGAGGGACTCCGTCCTGGGCAACTGTTGCAGTGGGAGCCTTGGAGGCTGTCACTGCTGTGCTGGTCGAAACTGATGCCAGAGAAAAGAGTTGAAGGTAGATTCAGCAATATGACATCATCATACACAATGGGGTGACTTCATGCTTACAGAATGAGCAGACATGATCATTTTTCAACCTCCTTAATTCAACTCTCTCATGTCTTTTCTGGTCATTTAAACTCTGCCTTGTGTGTCTGGTCTACTCACCGGCATCCTTGGAGGTGTGGGAGAACTCAGGTAGCATGCGTATGAGTCGTGATGGTTCCTGGTAGTCAGGGCCCAGGGGGAAGATACGCTCGTAGGTGGAGCTAGACTCCTGCTCGCTGGGTGCTGACGATGATGTTGGGTTGTTGTGGCTGTAGGCGAACGTCTCGCTCTGTAGTGACAGACTAGCAGTTAGTTCATCGTCCAGCATCCGCCGCGAGGCCTAGAATAAAGGATGCTGGGGTAAAGAGACACATCTGACCAGCCTTGATTGATCAACACGTGGTAGGATTTATTTACCCAACTTTTAATAATATTTTACATTTCCGGGTAGTAACAAGCAGTCACAATAACTAACGTTCACAATTCAGAGAAATGGAGCATCAAAATGCTTTTTTGACTCAGGAAAAACTCATTTGTATGTATGTGTGACCAGGTGGCATCTCTCACCTTCTCCAGCATCTTCTGCCAGACCTGCCTCCAGAGGATGATGACAATGATGGCGACAAGGATTAGAATGATGGCCACCAGGCAGACAATCAGAATTCTGGTGTTGCTGTCATCTATTTTGTGGGTGGGGTCATCCCCTGGGGAGGGGATAGAGGAAGACATAATTTGATTGGATTACATAATTAAAGCAGGAAATGCTTTGCATGAAATGCATTGCTCACGGGTGGGAGTGTGTGTTACAGCTTGTGTTTGTGTGATGCATGTGGAGTGGGCACTGACCTGGTTGAGTGCTAGTGGGGGGGCTGCTGCCGGTCTTGGGGGGTGCCAGGGTAGTATTGTACATGGCTGTGTCTGGAAGAGCAGAGACAGACGTGAATCACAACAAAGAACAGATAATAGTTTACAGATTCATATTGAAAGGGGTGTTCTCTATACATGAGCTGGAGGTGATCTGAGGTGTGTGTACCGGTACACATGTTTACCTGACTGGAAGGTGATTTCGCTAAACATCATCCAGGCTTCAGCAAAGTAGAACTGGCACTTGATTGCGCTGGCCATATGATTGGCCAGAGAGATGGTGACGAAGCGGGCGCTGAGATTGACGTCATCCACCACGGGACTAAAGGAAAGGGGCGTGGCCTCCCAGTCAGCCTCAGAACGGAAGTAACACACCACCTGGCGGAATGCCTTGACATGCTTCATGAACATGTTGTTACAGTGCACCTAGAAACAGAGAAAGAGAGAGACAGAAAGAGAGAGGGGAGAGCAAGAGGGGTATATGTTGTTACAGTGAAACAGGTTATTACAGTCAACCTGCAGGAAAAACGTTTTAGGGCGATGGAAAGATTTGGAAATGCAATGCCTGTTATTTGGGAGGTGGTGAACACTTGAAATACCAGCTGGAGTAGCAAGAAATGGGACTCCCGAGTGGCGCAGCGGTCTAAGGCACTGCATCTCAATGCTAGAGGCGTCACTACAGACCCTGGTTAGATTCCAGTCTGTACCACAACACGCGCACAATTGGCCCAGTGTCGTCCGGTTTAGGGTTTGGCTGGGGTAGGCCGTCATTGTAAATAAGAATTTGTTCTTAACTGACTTACCTAGTTAAATAAATAAATAAAGGTTACATTTTAAAAAGAGGTTGTCTGCCTCCCCCCAATCCTTTCACACACACCTTCATGGTGGTGAAATTGCGAGTGCGGTCAAACTCGAACATGATCTCCACGTATCCATTGGGAAAGCTCTCATTGGTCCATCCCACGTAGTCGTAACCAGGCCACACATTGTAGACGTGGCTGTGGGTGAAGTCATCTAATCCACACATTCCATCAGTCAGCTGGCCCAGGCCCTCCGTCATACTGGGGATGGAGAAGGAGATAGGAGATGAAGATAGAGCTCAGTGTTGGGAGTATTTTGCGGTAGTCAAAATACAAAGTAAAAATCTCTAGAAAACCTTGTTTCTGTGGTGAACAAGAGAGTCTGTGGCTGAACTATCCTTTTAAGGAGACCTGGCGACATGTAAACAACTACTTGACAACCTTGCTTCCCTCCACCCACCACTAGGTGGTAGCATCATATTATCCACCACCCTCAATATCTCATCTTGGCTGTGGTATCAAAACAGCCATTTTCTCTTCTTGGACTACTTTAACAGACTCAAACTCAGAGAGCGAGAGGAGAAAGAAAGAGAGAGAGGGAGAGAGAGAGACTTCCTGACTACTATAGCAGAGACAAACTGATGGCAGTGTCATGGAGGATATTGTTTAGCACACAGTGACTCAAACACTAACACAGAACGGAAGGATACCCAAATAGTCATTTATGCTCCCAAGAAGTCAGGTTTAATTCCAAAAACACTTAATCAAACTCTCCCACGCGTTCATGGATCAGAAGCCATCCGTGGGTGTAATTGTTTGTGTGTGTGTGTGTGTGTGTTCCTAACACTCCATTGCATAATTGCACAGAGAAAAATGACGTGTGTGTGTGTGTGCGTGGCATAACCACAGTGATGCATGCCACGGTCTACATCCTGCCAGAACTATGGCAACCAGGCAACAACAGGGCCAGTGTGGAACCAAGGCTCAGAGGTTGGTGAAGGAAAGACAAAAGGAGGAGGAGGAATAACAGAGAATGAGGTTGGATGAACCCGAGAGAGGAGGGATATATTGAGAGGCGGAATGAGAAGGAGGAAAAAACAAGGACAAGGAGATGAAGGAAAAGAGAAAAGAGGAGCAGCAAGATGACGAGGGAGGTAGAGAAGGAAAAGGAGTTATGCACACCCACCTGTAGATGACGGCTCCATCATACACCGAGTCATTGAGGTGGACAGGCTGGCCCTCCAGACTCATCTGTTCTCCTGCTGGGGCGTTGTAGGACACCAGACCATCTGACATAGAGAGAGACTGCATTAGCCCACTGAGCTAAAGCCTAGGCAGCGAGTTTGCCCAACTCTGTCTACCCATGGCTCAGAGTAGGGAGCTCCTCCTCCTATCCCTTTCTCCTCTCCATCTGTCTTACCAAGCCACTCACAGCCGTAGAGCTCTACCCTCATGCAGACGTTCATGGAGTGGTCTGAGACGGGCATGAACCTCACGAAGCGGGCGATGATCGGAGGCTCCAGGTCCTTCAGCACAATGTCATATGCATTCCTGTTTCCCTCTATCACCTACAGCCATGAATCAATCAACCAATTAGCCTAAATAATAAGAAATAAATCACACATTCCAGTTCCCCTTAACCACCGGAGAGTGACGTCACAAATCACCAAAAGTACCATTATCAATGTATTAACATTTTTATATTCCTGTCCTCCTTGTCAATCATTAATCATGTAAATCAATAATCACCTGTTTGCCCTGTCTGTTCCTCCAGGAAATCCAGCGGCTGCCGTCACGGCTATATTTAATCTTGTACATCTGGGCGAACTCGTTGCCGATGCCCCCTGCATGGCGGCCCTGGGTGCCCACCAGGGTGATGAAGTGGAGGGAACGCAGGTCTATCTGGAGGAACTCCTTTAGACTGTCTGGTTCAACCGTTATCTCTGGACACCATGCACCATCACCCTCCTCAAAGTCTAACCTGAGGGTGGGAGATAAAGGGGTGGAGAGGATGGGACAGAGAGGAGGGGGTGGAGAGGGTGGGAGATAAAGGGGTGGAGAGGATGGGACAGAGAGGAGGGGGTGAAGAGGGTGGGAGATAAAGGGGTGGAGAGGATGGGACAGAGAGGAAGGGGTGAAGAGAGTGGGAGATAAAGGGGTGGAGAGGATGGGACAGAGAGGAAGGGGTGAAGAGGGTGGGAGATAAAGGGGTGGAGAGGATGGGACAGAGAGGAAGGGGTGAAGAGGGTGGGAGATAAAGGGGTGGAGAGGATGGGACAGAGAGGAAGGGGTGAAGAGGGTGGGAGATAAAGGGGTGGAGAGGATGGGACAGAGAGGAAGGGGTGAAGAGGGTGGGAGATAAAGGGGTGGAGAGGATGGGACAGAGAGGAAGGGGTGAAGAGGGTGGGAGATAAAGGGGTGGAGAGGATGGGACAGAGAGGAAGGGGTGAAGAGGGTGGGAGATAAAGGGGTGGAGAGGATGGGACAGAGAGGAGGGGGTGAAGAGGGTGGGAAAGAGAGGAGGGGGTGGATAGGGGAGGAGAGAGGGCAGGAGAGGGAGAGAACAGGAATAAAAAGGAGAGTAGAGAGAAAGGGAGGCGGTGAACACAGATAGAGAGAAAGGGAACAGAGAGAGAGAGATGGAGGGAAAGGGAAGAGAAAAGGGAGAGAGAGGTCAGTGGAAATTGTGGTGGGTGGATGTCAGTTCATACAGTCTGTTAAACAAACACATTTGTCGTAAATTAATGTGAAAGTGTTCATGTAGGGTTGAGCTGGCAGGGGAGAGGGGAGGCTAGCCAGAATAAAACTATGCTGTCCAGAACAGAACCTAGATTACATCAGTCTAAAAATGAGAGCAGGCCACCCATTCTCCAACAAGCACACATGCACATGCAATCACTCTCTCTCTGTTTCTTATTTTTCTCTCTCGCTCTTTCCAGGCTGAACCATGTGGGTTTTTTACACACATGGAGCAGAAACTGATACCCAGTAAACTGAAAACACACACACACAATCTTGAAAACTGTTTGTGAGTGTATATGAATGTGCATGAGTGTTTGTGTGTGTAGTTGTGGGGGAGCCTGCATGTGTCCAGTCCACAATCGAAATTGAGAGGTATTTATGGATGTATATGTGTGTTTGTGTGTGTCATTGGCGACTGGTGCCACTTAAGATGAGGGAGGATGATAATTGTTGTCATGAGCATGGCCTTATTTCTATTACAGCATAATGGATGACTGTCATTCATATTCCATTCACCCAGATCAATGTAACATCAATAGGTTTAGGCTATTACATGATACTCTAATTTCCCCTATACACATTGTCGTGTCTCTGGCATCATTAAAGTGAAGACTGTTATTTTATCAAATCAATTCTCTGTAATTATTATTAAACTAATCATGTAAATGTAATTAACTACGAAGTTGGGGCACCAAGGAAAATCTTCAGATTACAAAGTTATAATTTTCCTAATATAACTCTTCTAATTAATAAATAATTATTTACCTCACGTTAGTCTCATTCCAAACATTGTAAATTGTTGGTTATCTGCACAAACCCAGCCTTTACTATGAATCATCCATACACCAATTGTCTTAATCATTTATTTACTAACTAATTAAATAATCACAGAAATGCATAAACAAACAAACAGTAGATATGGTTGCAAGGAAATGATAGGGGAGGTTGCCTAGTGGGCTGAGCCGATATGACGGCTTGGTGAACAAACGGACGTGGGTGTGGACTGAGAAGGGCGGGAAAGACACAAATGAAATGCTAATCCTCTCCACACGAACGCTCACTCATTCGGGAATAATTGCAATCAATATATATTTACGCTCAGTGTGTCGTCGTGATCTCTGTTGGAACTGTCCGTCTTTCTTCAGAGTACCATTCAGAAATGTTCTCATGGTATAGATGTTTCGGCAGTTGTCGGTCTTCCCATCCCAGGTTGACATCATTTCTAGCTGCAGACTAGTAATTAGTATCTAAGATTTGCTCTTATTCTGTCAGGATCGATAGTCTCAGAGTTGAACCATTTCCCGCGTGTAGCCAATGCTTCACGTGGTATGGTTAGGAATTCAACAACCATTACAACCTTAGCTTAAACTGAGATTTTTGTGGTCGCTACTCAAACCTTTGCCCCCTCAGCTGACTGAGGTATGCACGGTCTGAAGAGGTTTTATTCGTAACAGTAGAAAAGTGCTGTTCTATGACACCAAATCATGTCTGTGCTCACGGGGCAGGCCAATGACTTAGTTAAACTTTAAAGGGAATACAATTATCTTTCATTGAAGGTTTAACATCACCTTACATTATTTCACAAATAGTTTAATCTTTCCTCTTTCATTTTATACAAGAATCAGATGCAAACCATAATTGAGAAAAGTACATATACAGAGATATAGTCATGTGTGTTTCCTGTCCTCTCTGAGGTCACCAAATGAAACACACTCGTCATACCCATCCCTTAAGTGTCCACGGACCATTCCCACAAGTGGACATTTTGTATCAAATCCTCATTTTGGGGATTTATGAGTTCGCCATGTGAAATCCTTTGTTCTCTCTGTGTCTCTTTCTGCATGGCCAGGGGGAGAGAGTCTCCTCCAGGAACTTAGAACCTGAGATAACAGAACCTGGGTGTAGGAGAGAGAGAGGGGCCACTAGCTAAACCCAAAAAGGGCCACGTCATGACACCATCATGAGGTTGCTACAACCTAGCCTATGAATGAAAGTTTACAATGTAGCTGGGTGCACAGGTAGAGAGTAATCAAGGTGACAGACAGTGACACATTCAATGCCGCCTTGCACACTCTTGCCTGCATCTCGATTTTGGGAGTAATCATTAGTCCAACAGTTGAAAATATGAATTTCTATTGGACAAATTCAGGTATTTTTTTATCCCTGCGTCTTTCCGTTAGCTTCCGTTTAAGAAACGTTTTCAACAGAATCGGCGTAGAGTTCACTTTCATAGCAGTCACATAAAAACAGCATATATTTTATATATATATATAAAGTGGGGCAAAAAAGTATTTAGTCAGCATAATTTGCAAATAAATTCATTAAAAATCCTACAATGTGATTTTCTGGATTTTGTTTTCTCATTTTGTCTGTCATAGTTGAAGTGTACCTATGATGAAAATGACAGGCCTCTCTCATCTTTTTAAGTGGGAGAACTTGCACAATTGGTGGCTGACTAAATACTTTTTTGCCCCACTGTTTAGTTTAGTTTAGTTTATTTTATTTTTACAGGGACAGTGCACATTAATTTTCAACCGCAGTCCCTGGGCAGGTTATTAAAAACAATTACAATATAGACAATAGCACCATAGAACAAGCAAGACATAGCAACATAGGACAAGCAAGACATAGCATACAGACAGAGCAACATAGAACAAAAAGCAGCAAAGTGTTTCCACACCTCACAAGCTACAGACAACAGACAACATGGAAAGCGGCAACACACAGCTAGGGACCATGTTCACAAATCTGATGGACCTTTAGCCAGGTCTTCAAGCATTTTGTGAAAGTGTGATATGTGGTGCAGTTATGTGTGTCTGATGGCAGTGTATTCCAGACATGGGAAGCTCTCACAGAGAATGCAGATTTACTAAAGGTGCTTTTCCTTAGGGGAACTATACAGTCACCTCTCATGGCAGACCTTGTGGATCTGCTGCCATATGTCTGGGTTTTCTGTTTAACAAAAATATTGAGTGGAGGGGGAGCCAGGCCATTAAGGATCTTGAATACAAGACATGCGTCGGTGTATTGCACAAGATTTTCCCAACTCAAGCGCTCATGCTTTCTAAGGATGTGACAATGATGATGGCTATTGGGCTTCCTATCAAGCACTTTGAGAGCCTGTTTGTAGACAGACTGAATAGGTTTTAATGTTGTACAGCAAGCTTGGGCCCAACTAGTCAAGCAGTATGTTAAGTGGGGGAGTATCATAGAATTGAAGTACAGTTTTGCTACCTCTGTAGTCAAACAATTTCGTATAAATCGGAAATTAGCTAGGTTGAATTTGGTTATTTGAATTACCTTTTTCACATGCTTTTTAAAAGAGAGGTTGGAATCAAGTATGATGCCAAGGTACTTAAAATCGGATACCACCTGTATATATAATTCCTTCCCACAACCATCTATGTGCTCTCCTCTCACCTTGTCTCTTTGCTTGTGGACTTGTGCACAACACATCAGTTGTCTGTAACCAGGCAAAAAAATACCTTTCCAACGAAACCCTCATATCATGACCGCTACACAAATCCTACATCGTTGTCACATCATAGTAAGCATAGCTACTAGAACTAACTCATTAGTAAACCCACTACAATCATGCAGTACAGTGTACTGTCAGAAGGCAGATTAGCAGTTACACCGGTGGGCCGGTGGCAATGAATTAATAAAACCAAAAGCTTACCTTGACTTAGAAGAGTTCCCGTGTTGGATAGCCATTGCCTGCTAGCTAACACAGCATACCTCTCTTTTTGAGCCAGGTGTTTGAGTAGGCTAAACTAGCTAGCTGCATATGCTAGCTAAATGAAAGTTTTAAAAAATACAACCAAATATAGTTAGCGCTCTCTCTCTCTCTTGCTTCTCCTTAATTTAGGAATAAATGAATTTGTTCAAAACTGTTCAACTATTGTCTTCCTCTCTCTTTGAGTCAACTACTCACCACATTTTATGCACTGCACTGCAGTGCTAGCTAGTTTTAATTGATGCTTTCAGCAATAGATTCATTATCTGATCTTTTGATTGGATGGACAGCATGTCAGTTCATGCAGCAAGAGCTCTGATAGGTTGGAGGACGTCCTCTGGAAGTTGACGTAATTACTGTGCAAGTCTATAGAAAGGGGTGAGAACCATGAGCCTCGTAGGTTTTATATTGAGGTCAATGTACCTAGAGGAAGACAGAAGCTAGCTGTCCACCGGCTACACCATGGTGTTACCCTACAGAGTGCTGTTGAGGATACTGTAGACCTTCAATTTAAAACAGTGTGTTTTAATCAGTTATTTGGTGATGTGAATATATTTAGCATAGTCTTATCTAAAAAGGATAACTTTAATGTTTCACTATTTTATTTGTATGAAATTCACTGAGGAGGATGGTACTCCCCTTCCTCCTCTGAGGAGCCTCCACTGTGGGTGTGTGTCCGCGCACATGTGTGTATACAGTACCTGCCGTATCTAGCAGCTGTAGACTCAGACCACTGACTGGAGGCAGAGATGTCTTCATCCTGAATTTGTCCTCCGGACATCCCCAGAGGGTACCGACACACACCTACAACACAACTCAGCTTTTAGTACAAGCATGCATGTGCGCACCCATGCAAATCCACACATATATGCAAAGCATATACAGTTGAAGTCTGAAGTTTACATACAACTTAGCCAAACACATTTAAACTCGGTTTTTCACAAACCCTGACATTTAATCCTAGTAATAATTCCCTGTCTTAGGTCAGTTAGGATCACCACTTTATTTTAAGAATGTGGAATGTCAGAATAATAGTAGAGAGAATTATTTATTTCAGCTTTTATTTTTTTCATCACATTCCCAGTGGGTTCAGAAGCTTACACTCAATTAGTATTTGGTAGCATTGTCTTTAAATAGCTTAACTTGGGTCAAATGTTTCGGGTAGCCTTCCACAAGCTTCCCACAATAAGTTGGGTGAATTTTGGCACATTCCTCCTGACAGAGCTGGTGTAACTGAGTCAGGTTTGTAGGCCTCCTTGCTTGCATATGCTTTTTCAGTTCTGCCCACAAAATTTCTATAGGATTGAGGTCAGGGCTTTGTGATGGCCACTCCAATACCTTGACTTTGTTGTCCTCAAGCTATTTTGCCACAACTTTGGAAGTATGCTTGGGGTCATTGTCCATTTGAAAGACCCATTTGCGACCAAGATTTAACTTCCTGATGTCTTGAGATGTTGCTTCAATATATCCACATAATTTTCCTTTCCTATTGATGCCATCTATTTTGTGAAGAGCACCAGTCCCTCCTGCAGCAAAGCACCGCCACAACTTGATGCTGCCACCCCCGTCCTTCACGGTTGGGATGTTGTTCTTCGGCTTGCAAGACTCCCCCTTTTTCCTCCAAACATAACGATGGTCATTACGACCAAACAGTTCTATTTTTGCTTCATCAGACCAGAGGACATTTCTCCAAAAAGTACAATGTTTGTCCCCATGTGCAGTTGATAACCAGTCTGGGTTTTTCATGGCGGTTTTGGAGTAGTAGCCTCTTCCTTGCTGAGCGGCCTTTTAGGTTATGTTGATATAGGACTTGTTTTACTATGGACATTGATACTTTTGTACCCGTTTCCTCCAGCATCTTCACAAGGTCCTTTGCTATTGTTCTGGGATTTATTGGCACTTTTCGCACCAAGTACATTCATCTCTAGGAGACAGAACGCGTCGCCTTCCTGAGCTGTTTGACAGCTGCGTGGTCCCATGGTGTTTATACTTGCGTATTATTGTTTGTTCAGATGAACGTGCTACCTTCAGGCGCTTGGCAATTGCTCCCAAGGATGAACCAGACATGTGGAGGTCTTCAACTTTTTTTCTGAGGTCTTGGCTGATTTCTTTTGATTTTCCCATGATGTCAAGCAAAGATGCACTGAGTTTGAAGGTAGGCCTTGAAATACATCCACAGGTACACCTCCAATTGACTCAAATGATGTCAATCCGAAGCTTATAAAGCCATGTCATTGTTTTCTGGAATTTTCCAAGCTGTTTAAAGGCAAGGTACAGTCAACTTATTGTATGTAAACCTCTGACCCACTGGAATTGTGATCAAGTGAATTATACGCAAAATAATTTGTCTGTAAACAATTGTTGGAAAAATTACTTGTGTCATGCACAAAGTAGATGTCCTAACCTACTTGCCAAAACTATAGATTGTTAACAAGAAACTTGTGGAGTGGTTGAAAAATTAATTTCAATGACTCCAACCTAAGTGTATGTAAACTTCCGACTTCATCTGTAAGCCAGGAATCATCTACTATATTCAGCTGCGGGGCAATTTCTTTGGTCGGGGTGCCAGAACATAATTACAAATAATTTGTTGACTGCAAATTGACCGCAAGAAGCCCAAACAGATATAATATTTGATTAAAACATATTCATTTCAAACCTTGCTTACATTTGTATATGATCACGTCCCTATTATGCATGGAAATACTTGGGAACAGATTCCCCCAAATGAAAATCACTTGGAGCTCATTTCCTGGTGTTTTTACAGTTTATGTCCAACAATGAAAATGTAACCCCCCAAAAAAACGTTCTTTGGGGAGCCAAATAAAACCACACACAACCAAATTCGGCCCGCGGGCCGCAGGTTGGGATCCCTAATATAGGCAATAGCTCAAGAAATATTCAGGTCTGGACCACCTCCGCTACACCAAGTTGTGTGGTAGTAACTTTTACAGGCTGACTACACTGCTCGCATTGCGTGCGCGAGCGTTGCAAAATACATGTAGAAATCTATATTATTCAATTATTGCATCCACACTGCTCGCGTGCGCCAACGAGCGTCTGCGTTGCCAAGGGCTAAAATAGAAGTCAGTTCTATTTCTGACGCAGATCGCGCTGCAAGTCCTGCCTCTCCCATCTCCTCATTGGTTTATAGAAGCAGGTACCCACGTGCCATCTCCTCATTGGTTATACCCACGTGGGTGACTGAAAGACGAACGAGGTCGTGGCGGTAATGCACCTAATTTATGAATGTTGCCAATCGCAATATAAAGTCAAAAGAAGAAAAAGCCTAGGAGGAGAGATGACTAAATCAAATCAAATTGTATTCGTCACATACACATGGTTAGCAGATGTTAGTGCGAGTGTAGCGAAATGCTTGTGCTTCTAGTTCCGACAACTAGAAATGATTCAGTTGACCATTTGATGTGTGGATTAATTGTCGGAGTAGAGGACCTTGTGTATTTCAGGTAAAATAACAACTCAATGTTTATAGCCCAGGACAAATTATCTAGTGACAGCAAGCTAGCTAAATTGGACAAATTAGCTAGCAACTGCAAGCTAGCTAGCTAAATTGCAATAAATGTTTAATGCTTTTCGACCTGTCCCCAAATTAATGTAATTGGTTAAGAGTTTGTTTTGATATTTTAACCTGCGTGTCGTGATCGCGTTTGGTGTGGGGGGGGACAAAATACAAATATGCACGATGGCGCACGGGCGCTGCCGGTTTGGGTTCTGTGTTACTGGTGGGAGTGCTGAGCTCTCAGACAAACCCATAGTCTTTATTGACCAGGCTTTTCTGTCTAATCACAAACATACACCCGCCTACTACTTTCTTCTACAATAAAAACACGTTTATGTTTTGTCTTGCCTATTCACCGTCTGAATGGCACACATACACAGTCTGTGTTTCAATTGTCTGAAGGTTTTATAATCTCCTCCCCTTCATATACACTGATTCAAGTGGATTTAACAAGTGGCATCAGTAAGGGATCATAGCTTTCACCTGGTCAGTCTGTCATGAAAAGATCAGCGGTTCTTAATGTTTTGTATACTCAGTGTAGATGGTATCTATTCACTTTTACAAGCCTGAAATAGAATATCCTTTACTTTTGTTGCTGTTTCTAAGAGTAAAAATAAAAGGTGATTTTCCATCAATATAATCCCAGCAGGGCTGAGTGTATATTGAGTATTTATTGAGGTTTATGGTTTATAATCACTGCTTCAACTGTCTTCTCTACTCAGTAGAAAACTGATGTTAACAATTAACTTGAATACAACCCAACCAATGTCTTAGATGATTATGCAGAACATTTCAGCAAACTGTATAGATGTCCTGTTTGAGTGTGAGTGTGTGGGTGTACAGTGTGAGTGTACAGTGTGAGTGTGTAGGTGTACAGTGTGAGTGTACAGTGTGAGTGTACAGTGTGAGTGTGTGGGTGTACAGTGTGAGTGTACAGTGTGAGTGTGTAGGTGTACAGTGTGAGTGTACAGTGTGAGTGTACAGTGTGAGTGTGTGGGTGTACAGTGTGAGTGTACAGTGTGAGTGTACAGTGTGAGTGTGTGGGTGTACAGTGTGAGTGTACAGTGTGAGTGTACAGTGTGAGTGTGTGGGTGTACAGTGTGAGTGTACAGTGTGAGTGTGTGGGTGTACAGTGTGAGTGTACAGTGTGAGTGTGTGGGTGTACAGTGTGAGTGTACAGTGTGAGTGTACAGTGTGAGTGTGTAGGTGTACAGTGTGAGTGTACAGTGTGAGTGTACAGTGTGAGTGTGTGAGTGTACAGTGTGAGTGTACAGTGTGAGTGTGTGGGTGTACAGTGTGAGTGTACAGTGTGAGTGTACAGTGTGAGTGTGTGGGTGTACAGTGTGAGTGTACAGTGTGAGTGTACAGTGTGAGTGTACAGTGTGAGTGTGTGGGTGTACAGTGTGAGTGTACAGTGTGAGTGTACAGTGTGAGTGTGTGGGTGTACAGTGTGAGTGTACAGTGTGAGTGTACAGTGTGAGTGTGTGGGTGTACAGTGTGAGTGTACAGTGTGAGTGTACAGTGTGAGTGTGTGGGTGTACAGAGTGAGTGTACAGTGTGAGTGTACAGTGTGAGTGTACAGTGTGAGTGTACAGTGTGTGCGCACAGGGTTGACTGGTCAGTAGGAGAGGCAGAGGAAATGCAAGGGGACACTTGGTGAGAGAGAGAGAGTGTTTCTGTAGTGTATAGTATGATGGATGGTCACAGAGAGTAGAGGAGGTGGTGCAGGCCAGGGGGACTCTCCCTTCAGCATGGCCCCTCAGCTCAGCTCTGTCTGAGACACAGGAAAGTCTTTGTGAAACTGCCAGAAACAGCACACAGAACACACAACGCTCAAGGCCCTTTCTGTCCTCCCTCGCTTTTTTATCCTTCCTTTCTGTCCTCTCTCTCTCTTACAAATATTTGCTTAAAAGTCAAGATGGGGAAACCTTGCAGAGTTCGTCCTGGCAGTGATGGTGAGATTCAATTCAGAAAGAGATCAGTCCCAAAACAAAAAATTATTCCTGATGTGAGACTGCCTTTTTTCTCCTCTGCAGATCCCTGATCCTCCCTTCCATCCTCCCCCTTTCTTTATCTTCCCCTGACCTCCTCCATCACTCCCCTCCCTCATGCCCCAACAGACATCAGCCATAATTTACATTTACATTTAAGTCATTTAGCAGACGCTCTTATCCAGAGCGACTTACAAATTGGTGCGTTCACCTTAAGACATCCAGTGGAACAGCCACTTTACAATAGTGCATCTAAATCTTTTAAGGGGGGGGGGTGAGAAGGATTACTTTATCCTATCCTAGGTATTCCTGAAAGAGGTGGGGTTTCAGGTGTCTCCGGAAGGTGGTGATTGACTCCGCTGTCCTGGCGTCGTGAGGGAGTTTGTTCCACCATTGGGGGGCCAGAGCAGCGAACAGTTTTGACTGGGCTGCGCGGGAACTGTACTTCCTCAGTGGTAGGGAGGCGAGCAGGCCAGAGGTGGATGAACGCAGTGCCCTTGTTTGGGTGTAGGGCCTGATCAGAGCCTGGAGGTACTGAGGTGCCGTTCCCCTCACAGCTCCATAGGCAAGCACCATGGTCTTGTAGCGGATGCGAGCTTCAACTGGAAGCCAGTGGAGAGAGCGGAGGAGCGGGGTGACGTGAGAGAACTTGATAATCATCACACACTTCTCATATTTCCAGTCTATTAGTGGTAATCTTGGTAATAGAATTGCAATCAAATGTGATAACATCTGCAATTGTATTTGGAAACATTTAATTGGCTCTCCAGGCAGTTCAGATACTCGATCCTGGACCCCCAGGTTTGGGAAACCCTTCCATAAGTGAGAAAAACATCCATAACAATTTTACTGCAGTTTACTCACCTCTGGTAAAATAATGTTTCAAATAAAATCACGCTGCAGATTATAGTATATTTGATAATTTTTCACAGATCTGTGCTCTTTTGCGTGTTGAAAATATTTCCCTAATGAGTGGTGGAGGTTGGGCTAGTTGACCATGGTATTTCACCACTGGTCTGAGTGAACGAAGAGAAACATGAGTCCATTCACATACAGGTGTCCACTGCAAACAGAGGCAGGGAGAAAGAGAACCAGAGAGAGAAAGAGAAATAGGGGAAGACGAGTCCTGAATTTGCAGACATTGATAGTTTATTGATTTCAGACTAGAGTAACTGAAAAATCACATTATTTACATGTCTTATTACTTAATATTGCGTGAATGAAGCTCATGATATTATTGTCACAGCAGGACACAAATACAACAGAATGAAACTCTGAACAACAACATTATCTGCGATTCACTTGGTGAAAATAAGTAAACGGATCTATAATAAATATAATGTTCCATCAACTACAGACAGACAGATCCAAATGCTCAGCCCACAGACAAAGGAGGAGAAGGCAGAGAAAGTGTTTGATATTTCCTGGGATATAGTTGGTGAAAATAAGAGTCATTACCAGTGGCAGACTGGTAAGTCACCAAGTCAGACTCCATCCTAAACTAAATCATGCATAAAGCATATATATCAGTGGGGAGAACAACTATTTGATCCCCTGCTGAATTTGCAGGTTTTCCTACTTACAAAGCATGTAGAGGTCTGTAATTTTTATCATAGGTACACTTCAACTGTGAGAGACAGAATCTAAAACAAAAATCCAGAAAATCACATTGTATGATTTTTAAGTAATTAATTTGCATTTAATTGCATGACATAAGTATTTGATCACCTACCAACCAGTAAGAATTCCGGCTTTTCTTTAAGAAGCCCCCCTGTTCTCCACTCATTACCTGTATTGACTGCACCTGTTTGAACTTGTTACCTGTATTAAAGACACCTGTCCACACACTCAATCAAACAGACTCCAACCTCTCCACAATGGCCAAGACCAGAGGATGTTATGACATCAGGGATAAAATTGTAGACCTGCACAAGGCTGGGATGGGCTACAGGACAATAGGCAAGCAGCTTGGTGAGAAGGCAACAACTGTTGGCGCAATTATTAGAAAATGGAAGAAGTTCAAGATGACGGTCCATCAGCCTCGGTCTGGGGCTCCATGCAAGATCTCACCTCGTGGGGCATCAATGATCATGAGGAAGGTGAGGGATCAGCCCAGAACTACACGCAGGACCTGGTCAATGACCTGAAGAGAGCTGGGACCACAGTCTCAAAGAAAACTATTAGTAACACACTACGCCGTCATGGATTAAAATCCTGCAGTGCACGCAAGGTCCCCCTGCTCAAACCAGCGCATGTCCAGGCCCATCTGAAGTTTGCTAATGACCATCTGGATGATCCAGAGGAGGAATGGGAGAAGGTCATGTGGTCTGATGAGACAAAAATATAGCTTTTTGGTCTAAACTCCACTCGTCGTGTTTGGAGGAAAAAGAAGGATGAGTACAATCCCAAGAACACCATCCTAACCGTGAAGCATGGAGGTGGAAACATCATTCTTTGGGGATGCTTTTCTGCAAAGGGGACAGGACGACTGCACCGTATTGAGGGGAGGATGGATGGGGCCATGTATCGCGAGATCTTGGCCAACAACCTCCTTCCCTCAGTAAGAGCATTGATATTGGGTCGTGGCTGGGTCTTCCAGCATGACAACGACCCGAAACACACAGGCAACTAAGGAGGCAACTAAGGAGTGGCTCCGTAAGAAGCATCTCAAGGTCATGGAGTGGCCTAGCCAGTCTCCAGACCCGAACCCAATAGAAAATCTTTGGAGGGAGCTGAAAGTCCGTATTGCCCAGCGGCAGCCCCGAAACCTGAAGGATCTGGAGAAGGTCTGTATGGAGGAGTGGGCCAAAATCCCTGCTGCAGTGTGTGCAAACATGGTCAAGAACTACAGGAAACGAATGATCTCTGTAATTGTAAACAAAGGTTTCTATAACAAATCATACAATGTGATTTTCTGGATTTTTTTTAGACTCCGTCTCTCACGGTTGAAGTGTACCTATGATAAAAATTACAGACCTCTACATGCTTTGTAAGTAGGAAAACTTGCAAAATCGGCAGTGTATCAAATACTTGTTCTCCTCACTCAATATATAGAGAGGGGGGGGGTAGAGAGAGAGAGAGAGAGAGAGAGAGGAGAGGAGAGAGAGAGGACCCCTGTAACGTCACCATTGGCTAATACACTCTTACAGGTCATGCACGCACACAGCATACACACACCGATCCAGCTCCAAGTGGCTTCTTTCCCTCTCTCACCACTTATTTTTTTTCTATGTGCCCTGGCCAGTGAAAGGCAGGCTTGTTCCATCGTGTTTGCTGTCTAACCACAGGCTCCAGGCTCTGATATTATAGTAAATTTAGTTTGTGACCGTCTCGCGTAAACTCTCATAACCTTTCTATTGTATTAATATGAGAGCAATATCGCAGAGGCTCAAGATAGGCTAAAACAACTGGATGACCTGACCTTGGTGGGAGTTGAAGATATATATTGTGTGTGTGTGTGTGTGTGTGTGTGTGTGTGTGTGTGTGTGTGTGCATGCAGAGGATCCAGCTATCCCACTGGAGTCTGTGGTTAATGCATTCCAGACATTCTGACAGCAGGAATGTACATGGAAAGGGGCTTGCCATGTGTATTTGCTGGGATTGTTGTTCACCACTTAGAAGTGGTGGAGTGCAGAGTACCAATGGATCGGAACATGGCCAAAGTTACTTTAAATTCATTCAACAAAATGTTCTAAATCCAAAATATGCCCCATTGTGGGACAATCATTTTGAAGACAAGTGAGGGAGAAATCATCATTATTTCCATATTTCAAATCCTCTAGACTAGACAAAGACTTCCTAAACGCAAGAGAATGGATGAGGGAATTGTGTGTCTGTCCAATAAGCTATATCTTTATGTCCTTTGTCACTCAACAAATTTGCTATGAGTTTTGTTGACTCCAGCACAGGTCTTACTGTGTCTAACTACCATTCTGTTGCATGGATGAAGAAAAATAAATATCAGAATGCAGAAAATTTGCATGGCTGCATTTAGTAGCACTGAGAGGCAATGTGATGACAACTTTCCACTTTTTAAAATCCTTGAACAGTGCTGTTATACCATCTCTGTCTTTCCTATTTCCACTCTGAGTGGGCGACAAGATTTTCACTGTAGACTGGGAGCCATATAGAGACTCTGGAATAAGGCTTTAGTAGAGATAGATGGAGGAGAAATAGAGAGGGACTATAAGGCTGGAGTAGAGATGGAGCAAGAGAGAAAAACTGTATAACGCTGGACTATACATGAAGTAATAGAGATAGGTGAAAGCTGGACACTGTCAAGATGATCCACTCTGCTGTATATCTGGTAAACCAGATCAGAGACTTCTATCAACTGTCATAACGAGATGTAGAGAGGCCTGAAAACAACCACAGCACCCACCACTGCCCTGTCCCTTTGGAGAGAACACCCTCTTCTTAAAACCTACTCTCTCGCTCAGCCTGCCATTATAGCAACATGCTAGGCTTAAAGATCAGCCACATTGTAGGCTGTAAAATACACACATGAATGGAGAGAAGGGCGTGTCAAGTGTGTGTGTCACTCCACTGAAACATATGTTAAAGTTGTTATGTATGATCATGAAAGTCCACGAAAACGAATTGTCATTTCGCTGCACCAAGCTACAGATAAATACAAGTTTACAGCATATGAAACATAGCCTTTGTTTACTTTTAGGCGCCCCAGACGAGTTAGTGAAAAATGTTCTGGTGTGTTTGTAGTTTGCCGTGAGCAGGATGTAATTAAACAGCAATGTTAATGTGGAGGACTGACTGTACAATTATCTCCCTCAGAGTATAGACTGCCACGCCACAGCTGTAAAAGACCTCAAAGCACACACGCACGTGCAGACGCGCAGGCTCTCGTGTACACACACACACACTCCTAGGTCTATTGCTTGGCCCTGTGCCCTGCTCTTTTATACAATTCTAAACTTATATTTAATGAAAGCAGCTCTATGATGTTGTGACACATACTACAGTCCAAGGTCATTGCATTTCTCAGGACTTGATGATGGCTGTTGCCAAGGTGTTAGTGCTCCATCTCTGCACACCAAATGTTGCCACTGGGTTTCCTAGTAAAATATAATTGGTCGTCTCATTGACATCACACTTTCCCTCAGTGAACCACCCCTAGAGTGGGAACAGAACAGTGGAGAGACCCATGGACAACAGAACAGTGGAGAGACCCATGGACAACAGAACAGTGGAGAGACCCATGGACAACAGAACAGTGAAGACCCATGGACAACAGAACAGTGGAGAGACCCATGGACAACAGAACAGTGGAGACCCATGGACAACAGAACAGTGGAGACCCATGGACAACAGAACAGTGGAGACCCATGGACAACAGAACAGTGGAGACCCATGGACAACAGAACAGTGGAGACCCATGGACAACAGAACAGTGGAGACCCATGGACAACAGAACAGTGGAGAGACCCATGGACAACAGAACAGTGAAGAGACCCATGGACAACAGATCAGTCGAGAGACCCATGGACAACAGAACAGTGAAGACCCATGGACAACAGAACAGTGGAGAGACCCATGGACAACAGAACAGTGGAGACCAATGGACAACAGAACAGTGGAGACCCATGGACAACAGAACAGTGGAGAGACCCATGGACAACAGAACAGTGGAGACCCATGAACAACAGAACAGTGGAGACTCATAAACAACAGAACAGTTGAGACCCATGGACAACAGATCAGTGGAGAGACCCATGGACAACAGAACAGTGAAGAGACCCATGGACAACAGATCAGTGGAGAGACCCATGGACAACAGAACAGTGAAGAGACCCATGGACAACAGAACAGTGGAGACCCATTGACAACAGAACAGTGGAGACCCATGGACAACAGAACAGTGAAGAGACTCATGAACAACAGAACAGTGGAGACCCATGGACACCAGATCAGCGGAGAGACCCATGGACAACAGAACAGTGGAGACCCATGGACAACAGAACAGTGGAGAGACCCATGGACAACAGAACAGTAGAGGGACCCATGGACAACAGAACAGTGGAGAGACCCATGGACAACAGAACAGTGGAGAGACCCATGGACAACAGAACAATGGAGACCCATAGACAACAGAACAGTGGAGACCCATGGACAACAGAACAGTGGAGACCCATGGACAACAGAACAGTGGAGAGGCCCATGGACAACAGAACAGTGAAGAGACCCATGGACAACAGAACAGTGGAGACCCATGAACAACAGAACAGTGAAGAGACCCATGGACAACAGAACAGTGGAGACCCATGAACAACAGAACAGTGAAGAGACCCATGAACAACAGAACAGTGGAGACCCATGGACAACAGATCAGTGGAGAGACCCATGGACAACAGAACAGTGAAGAGATCCATGGACAACAGAACCGTGGAGACTCATGGACAACAGAACAGTGGAGACCCATAGACAACATAACAGTGGAGAGACCCATGGACAGCAGAACAGTGGAAACCCATGGACAACATAACAGTGGAGACCCATGGACAACATAACAGTGGAGACCCATGGACAACAGAACAGTGAAGACCCATGGACAACAGAACAGTGGAGACCCATGGACAACAGAACAGTGGAGACCCATGGAGAGCAGAACAGTGGAGACCCATGTGGACAACAGAACAGTGGAGACCCATGGACAGCAGAACAGTGGAGACCCATGGACAACATAACAGTGGAGACCCATGGACAACAGAACAGTGAAGACCCATGGACAACAGAACAGTGGAGACCCATGGACAACAGAACAGTGGAGACCCATGGAGAGCAGAACAGTGGAGACCCATGTGGACAACAGAACAGTGGAGACCCATGGACAGCAGAACAGTGGAGACCCATGGACAACATAACAGTGGAGACCCATGGACAACATAACAGTGGAGACCCATGGACAACATAACAGTGGAGACCCATGGACAACAGATCAGTGGAGAGACCCATGGACAACATAACAGTGGAGAGATCCATGGACAACAGATCAGTGGAGATACATGGACAACAGAACAGTAGAGGGACCCATGGACAACATAACAGTGGAGAGACCCATGGACAACAGATCAGTGGAGAGACCCATGGACAACAGAACAGTGGAGAGACCCATGGACAACAGAACAGTGGAGAGACCCATGGACAACAGAACAGTGGAGAGATCCATGGACAACAGATCAGTGGAGATATATGGACAACAGAACAGTGGAGACCCATGGACATCAGAACAGTGGAGACCCATGGACAACAGAACAGTGGAGACCCATGGAGAGCAGAACAGTGGAGACCCATGTGGACAACAGAACAGTGGAGACCCATGGACAACATAACAGTGGAGAGATCCATGGACAACAGAACAGTAGAGGGACCCATGGACAACATAACAGTGGAGAGACCCATGGACAACAGATCAGTGGAGACCCATGGACAGCAGAACAGTGGAGAGACCCATGGACAACAGAACAGTGGAGAGATCCATGGACAACAGATCAGTGGAGATACATGGACAACAGAACAGTCGCACTCACATCAAAGAGACAGAGGTAGCAGTTAAGGCCACCAAATGGAAACTGATAAGAGAATTATGTTCTTCAGGTACATAACCCAATTTAATTATATTACTCTCAGTCTGCAAACCAGAATGTGTAAGATCCTGGTCGAATGAAACAGACGGAGGCCCAGCTAAATAGTCAAAAAGGTTTATTCACGGAACGTTCTAAAGTCAAGAATACAAAACAATTTATTTTATACTGACTTCCCACGCCCACACACAAACATACGCACACACACAAACATACGTACACACATACACACAAACAAACGCACACACATGTCCTGCTACGCACACACTGTCTGTCTCACTACCCAGCCGACAGAGATAGTGACCTTGTCCTTGACGTACTCCCCTCTCTCTCCCAAATCTCTAGTCAGGTCGGCACCAAGCTCAGACAGTCTGTGTTTAAAATACCATAAAGACATTGTTTTTACCCTAATTCTGACTAGGACGACACATTTATTGATTATGATTTTATACATTCTAATCAATTCCATACAATTATATGTTTCAGGGCGGAATATTCTAATCATTCAATTAACAGACAATTCTCACTTATCAGAAACACACACACACACACACACACACACACACACACACACACACACACACAACGTTCTCCATACCATTCCCATGCCAACACTCACCTGGGTTAACCTGTGAGGTGACGTCTCCTAACAGGTAGAGCAGGATGATCAGCGGAAAGTGTCGCCCCCACAGGCACTTCATCCCAAAACACACACACACACACACTTTCACACACAGAGGGTCTTCAAACCTGAAATCAATGAGAAAACAACCGTCAGAATATGTCATACAAGTTTAAGTATTTGGACTGTGGTGAAATGAAACAGAGGTTTTAGGGTCTGTATTTGGATCCATGTGGTATATTCAGGCAGTTGGTGCAGTTTCATGTCTTTCCTCCAGGGAACCAGATCATCTGAGAGGTTCAAGGGAAAGCTGCAGCTTTTACTGGAGGAATGGTTTTCATTTGCTCAATAAAGACAATAATTGCTGTCTGAAAGTGGAATTTCCATTCATTCATTATCTTACCACGAGTGAAGAGTGAAAGCATATTAAAATGGCGCGGATAATTTAACATTACAGTAGCCAGCTCTGAGTAATAAAACTGTACATAAAACTATATCCCTACATCTAAATGTAAATACTTTAACATTCTTTAGTAGTTCTCCATCCCCTGGCTGTGTGTGTGTGTGTGAAACATTCTTTAGTAGTTCTCCATCCCCTGGCTCTGTGTAACATTCTTTAGTAGTTCTCCATCCCCTGGCTCTGTGTAACATTCTTTAGTAGTTCTCCATCCCCTGGCTCTGTGTAACATTCTTTAGTAGTTCTCCATCCCCTGGCTCTGTGTGTAACATTCTTTAGTAGTTCTCCATCCCCTGGCTCTGTGTAACATTCTTTAGTAGTTCTCCACCCCCTGGCTCTGTGTGTAACATTCTTTAGTAGTTCTCCATCCCCTGGCTCTGTGTAACATTCTTTAGTAGTTCTCCATCCCCTGGCTCTGTGTGTAACATTCTTTAGTAGTTCTCCATCCCCTGGCTCTGTGTAACATTCTTTAGTAGTTCTCCACCCCCTGGCTCTGTGTAACATTCTTTAGTAGTTCTCCATCCCCTGGCTCTGTGTAACATTCTTTAGTAGTTCTCCATCCCCTGGCTCTGTGTGTAACATTCTTTAGTAGTTCTCCATCCCCTGGCTGTGTGTAACATTCTTTAGTAGTTCTCCATCCCCTGGCTCTGTGTGTAACATTCTTTAGTAGTTCTGCATCCCCTGGCTGTGTGTGTAACATTCTTTAGTAGTTCTCCATCCCCTGGCTGTGTGTGTAACATTCTTTAGTAGTTCTCCATCCCCTGGCTGTGTGTGTGTGTGTGTGTGTGTAGCATTCTTTAGTAGTTCTCCATCCCCTGGCTCTGTGTAACATTCTTTAGTAGTTCTCCATCCCCTGGCTGTGTGTGTGTGTGTGTGTGTGTAGCATTCTTTAGTAGTTCTCCATCCCCTGGCTCTGTGTAACATTCTTTAGTAGTTCTCCATCCCCTGGCTGTGTGTGTGTGTAGCATTCTTTAGTAGTTCTCCATCCCCTGGCTCTGTGTAACATTCTTTAGTAGTTCTCCATCCCCTGGCTCTGTGTGTAACATTCTTTAGTAGTTCTCCATCCCCTGGCTCTGTGTAACATTCTTTAGTAGTTCTCCATCCCCTGGCTGTGTGTGTGTGTGTGTGTGTGTAGCATTCTTTAGTAGTTCTCCATCCCCTGGCTCTGTGTAACATTCTTTAGTAGTTCTCCATCCCCTGGCTGTGTGTGTGTGTAGCATTCTTTAGTAGTTCTCCATCCCCTGGCTCTGTGTAACATTCTTTAGTAGTTCTCCATCCCCTGGCTCTGTGTGTAACATTCTTTAGTAGTTCTCCATCCCCTGGCTCTGTGTGTAACATTCTTTAGTAGTTCTGCATCCCCTGGCTGTGTGTAACATTCTTTAGTAGTTCTCCATCCCCTGGCTCTGTGTGTAACATTCTTTAGTAGTTCTCCATCCCCTGGCTCTGTGTGTAACATTCTTTAGTAGTTCTCCATCCCCTGGCTCTGTGTGTAACATTCTTTAGTAGTTCTCCATCCCCTGGCTCTGTGTAACATTCTTTAGTAGTTCTCCATCCCCTGGCTGTGTGTAACATTCTTTAGTAGTTATCCATCCCCTGGCTCTGTGTGTAACATTCTTTAGTAGTTCTCCATCCCCTGGCTGTGTGTAACATTCTTTAGTAGTTCTCCATCCCCTGGCTCTGTGTAACATTCTTTAGTAGTTATCCATCCCCTGGCTCTGTGTGTAACATTCTTTAGTAGTTCTCCATCCCCTGGCTCTGTGTGTAACATTCTTTAGTAGTTCTCCATCCCCTGGCTCTGTGTGTAACATTCTTTAGTAGTTCTCCATCCCCTGGCTCTGTGTGTAACATTCTTTAGTAGTTCTCCATCCCCTGGCTGTGTGTAACATTCTTTAGTAGTTCTCCATCCCCTGGCTCTGTGTGTAACATTCTTTAGTAGTTCTCCATCCCCTGGCTCTGTGTGTAACATTCTTTAGTAGTTCTCCACCCCCTGGCTCTGTGTAACATTCTTTAGTAGTTCTCCATCCCCTGGCTCTGTGTGTAACATTCTTTAGTAGTTCTCCATCCCCTGGCTCTGTGTGTAACATTCTTTAGTAGTTCTCCATCCCCTGGCTCTGTGTGTAACATTCTTTAGTAGTTCTCCATCCCCTGGCTCTGTGTGTAACATTCTTTAGTAGTTATCCATCCCCTGGCTCTGTGTGTAACATTCTTTAGTAGTTCTCCATCCCCTGGCTCTGTGTGTAACATTCTTTAGTAGTTCTCCATCCCCTGGCTGTGTGTAACATTCTTTAGTAGTTCTCCATCCCCTGGCTGTGTGTAACATTCTTTAGTAGTTCTCCATCCCCTGGCTGTGTGTAACATTCTTTAGTAGTTCTCCATCCCCTGGCTGTGTGTAACATTCTTTAGTAGTTCTCCATCCCCTGGCTCTGTGTAACATTCTTTAGTAGTTCTCCATCCCCTGGCTCTGTGTGTAACATTCTTTAGTAGTTCTCCATCCCCTGGCTGTGTGTAACATTCTTTAGTAGTTCTCCATCCCCTGGCTGTGTGTAACATTCTTTAGTAGTTCTCCATCCCCTGGCTCTGTGTGTAACATTCTTTAGTAGTTCTCCATCCCCTGGCTGTGTGTGTGTGTGTGTGTGTGTGTGTGTGTGTGTGTGTGTGTGTGTGTGTGTGTGTGTGTGTGTGTGTGTGTGCTAGATAGGAGAAAGGAGGCAGGAATAAATTAAGGCAGCATTTCAGAGAGGGAGACAGAGAGAAACAGAAAGACAGAGGGACAGACGGACAGACAGACAGACAGACAGACAGACAGACAGACAGACAGACAGACAGACAGAGTGAGTGAGAGACAGAGGCAGAAAGAAAGAGAGACAGATCGAGGGACAGAGAGAGAGAGGGAGAGAGAGAGAGACACACAGAGAGAGGTCCAGCACGCCTCCTCTCTTCAACAGACCCAAACAGCCAATGGTCTAATCTTCTCTTACCTTAGAGGAAATGTCGATGTCCACTCACAGTGATCTTTTAGTGATTTACTCTAGTCTCATGTGGTTGTCTGACCTACCACTATTAATGATCCAGTAAAAGGTGTGGGGGGAGAGAGTTGGGGTGGCACATGTAAAAGCTTTACTGTCATTCTAACTGATTGTTACGTAATTACAAACAGTCTAAGGATGTGGCAATCTCAGTGTTAATAGCTTCTTATGTAACAAACACTATTTAAAGAAGGAGAACGACTGGAGCAGAATCATTAGTGGTTGTTCTATCTTTGTTAATATAAAAGTGAACATTTCTCTAGTAAGATTGTAATCTTTGGACAGCAATAGTTGGAAGTACCATGTAACAATGTGGAAATGCAATGTCAATACACTGCACCTATGCAACTACCATGTAAATTCATAGGGTTTCGGAACCTTAGGTAAAGTGGCAGTGTGGTTTTGAAGAGAAAGGCAGAGGGGTGAAGAGTGTACTATGGACTGTAAAGAGTTAAGCTGGAGAGATCAGAAAGCCAAAGGGGAGGTTCCCTGGTCGTCATCCTAGGCCAAAAGGGCACGTGTGTGTGGGACATTTCCGGCTGTTCATCCCTGGCCAAACAACTTTCTCTTGGCAGTGCGAGGCTGCGTAGGAGTGGCTGATAGATCAACATGTCAGGGTCAAGCAGCACAGCCCCCCCCCTAACCACACACACACACACACACACACATGCACAGGCACACACACACAGTCTTGTATAACTGACCTTGTGGGGACACTCAATTCAGTCCCATTCAAAATCCGATTTTCACTACTTCCCTTACTCCAAACCTTACCCTAAACCTTACCCTAAATCTAGCTCCTACCCCTAACACAAATTCTAACCAGAACCCTAAACCCTATAGAAATAGCATTATACCTTGTGGAGACTAACAAAATGTCCCCAGTTCTTAAAATGTTTTGTTTGTTTACTATACTTGTTGGGACTTCTGGTCTCCACAAGTATAGTGAAACATGACCACCCACCCACCCCCACACACACACTAAACCTCGCTGTGCCCTCTGCAGTAAACATTTACCCATACTAACCATCCTCCACACACTCACATAGCTCTACACCCAGAGACCACACTTGCACACTCACACCACCTAGGAACCTCACAACAACCAGGCCATTGCCATATATCAGTGTTAAAACCTGGAGTTTCATACAATATAACAGAGTTGTATTCTGGCTGTGGGATACATATTCAGATCTGCTGCCCAATACCACTGCCAAGATGGAACTCTGATGACACCCGACGTTACAGAACGACTTCTTTATCTATATACAGTTCCTATATATCAATAGACATTTATGATATCTTAAATTCCAGAATATAAGGAATCCTGCTTTCATGCAAGTCGTCAGACATTCGGCATACGATTTCTAAGCCATCCTTACTTTCACAAATACAATAACATCACTGTAATTGTGTTATTGTAATCAGCTAATCACAGAACAAAACAGCTGTAAAACTGTACAAACTCTCAACAGCTCCCCTTCACCAACACCCATCGACCTCTGAATGGCCTCATTGTGCATTCACCATCATCAACAAAATCATCTAGTTAGTTTCTCCTTCAGAAGTGCTCCATTTCCTGTTATATCAGATTACAGCCATATCACACTAAGATACTGGCCTCCTTATAAGGGTAAATATATAGGTGTTAATGCTGGGCTTAAACAGTTAATGAAACACAAACAGCTGGTGGCTTGTGTCATGTGTTGGGGAGGGAGAGTCAGAGAGGTATTTACCATGTGGCCAGAGAGAACAGCTCTCATGTATAAAAGTGGACATAGAGTTAGCGTGAAAAAAACCCAACAGATTCTCCATTTACCAAGGCCATGTTCTGTGACTTTCAACACCGCACTGTCATAAGATTCCACCTTTCCAACAAGTCAGTTGGTCAAATTTCTGCCCTGTTAGAGCTTCCCCGGTCAACTCTAAGTGCTGTTATTGTGAAGTGGAAACATCTAGCAGCAATAACGGATTGGCCGAAAAGTGGTAGGCCACACAAGCTCACTGAACGAAACCGACAAGTGCTGAAGCGCGTAGCACGTAAAAATGGTCTGTCATCGGATGCGACACTCACTACTGAGTTCCAAACTGCCTCTTGAAGCAACGTCAGCACAAGAACTGTTCGTCAGGAGCTTCATGAAATGGGTTTCCATGGCCGAGCAGCCGTGCACAAGTCTAGGATAAAAATGTGCAATGCCAAGCGTCGGCTGGTGTGGTGTAAAGCTTGCCGCCATTGGACTCTGGAGCAGTGGAAACACGTTCTCTGGAGTGATGACTCACGCCTCACCATCTGGCAGTCCAACGGACAAATCTGGGTTTGGCGGATGCCAGGAGAACGCTACCTGCCCGAATGCATAGTGCTAACTGTAAAATTTGGTAGAGGGGGAATAATGGTCTGGGGCTGTTCTTCATGGCCTCTTAGTTCCATTGAAAATAAATCTTAACGCTACAGCATACAATGACATTCTAGACGATTCTGTGCTTCCAACTTTGTGGCAACAGTTTGGGGAAAGCTCTTTCCTATTTCAGCATGACAATGCCCCCGTACACAAAGTGAGGTCCATACAGAAATGGATAGTTGAGATCAGTATGGAAGAATTTGACTGGCCTGCACAGAGCACAGAGGTTAAGAACACATACATATTCAAGGGTTTTTCTTTATTTTTTACATTGTAGAATAATAGTGAAGACATCAAAACTATGAAATAACACACATGGAATCATGTAGTAACAAGAAGTGTTAAACAAATCTAAATATATTTTATATTTGAGATTCTTCAAAGTAGCCACCCTTTGCCTTGATGACAGCTTTGCACACTTGGCATTCTCTCAACCAGCTTCACCTGGAATGCTTTTCCAACAGTCTTGAAGGAGTTCCCACATATGCTGAGCACTTGTTGGCTGCTTTTCCTTCACTCTGCGGTCCAACTCATCACAAACCATCTCAATTTGGTTGAGGTCAGCGCATTGTGGAGGCCAGGACATCTGATATAGCACTCCATCACTCTCCTTCTTGGTAAAATAGCCCTTACACAGTCTGGAGGTGTGTTGGGTCATTGTCCTGTTGAAAAACAAATGATAGTGGGACTAAGCGCAAACCAGATGGGATGGCGTATCGCTGCAGAATGCTGTGGTAGCCATACTGTTTAAGTGTGCCTTGAATTATAAATAAAGCACTGACAGTGTCACCAGCAAAGAACCCCCACACCATCACACCTCCTTCTCCATGCTTTACAGTGGGAAATACACATTCAGAGATCATCCGTTCACCAACACTGTGTCTTTCGGTTGGTACCAAAAGGACACATTTTCACCGGTCTAATGTCCATTGCTTGAGTTTCTTGGCACAATCAAGTCTCTTCTTATTATTGGTGCCCTTTAGTAGTGATTTCTTTTCAGCATTTAGACCATGACGGCCTGATTGACACAGTCTTCCCCGAACAGTTGATGTTGAGATGTGTCTGTTTCTTGAACTCTGTGAAGCATTTATTTGGGCTGCAATTTCTGAGGCTGCTAACTCGAATGAACGTATCCTCTACAGTAGAGGTAACTCTGGGTCTTCCATTCCTGTGGCAGTCCTCATGAGAGCCAGTTTCATCATAGCGCTTGATGGTTTTTGTGATTGCACAAGAAGAAACATTCAAAGTTCTTGAAATTTTCCGTATTGACTGACCCTTCATGTCTTAAATTAATGATGGACTGTAGTTTCTCTTTGCTTATTTGATCTGTTCTTGCCATAATATGGACTTGGTATTTTACCAAATAGGGATATCTTCTGTATACCACCCATACCTTACAACAACACAATTGATTGGCTCAAACGAATTAAGGAAAGAAATTCCACAAATTAACTTAAGGCACACCTCTTAATTGAAATGCATTCCAGGTGACTCCCCCCACTCACGAAGCTGGTTGAGAGAATACCAAGAGTGTGCAAAGCTGTCATCAAGTCAAAGGGTGGCTACTTTGAAGAATCTCAAATATATTTTGATTTGTGTAACACGTCTTGTTACTACATGATTCCATATGTGTTATTTCATAGTTTTGATGCCTTCACTATTATTCTACAATGTAGAATAATAGTAAAAATAAAGAAAATCCTTGAATGAGTAGGTGTTCTAAAACTTTTGACCGGTAGTGTAAGTACAGTGGTGGAAAAAGTACTCAACTGTCATACTTCAAATTCCTTAAATAAAGCCAACCAGATGGCACGATTGAATTGTTTAAAAAAAATGTACCGACTACCAAGGGCACACCAACACTCAGACATAATTTACAGACACATTATTTGTGTTTAGTAAGTCCATCAATTCAGAGGCAGCAGTAATGACAACACGTTATATTGATGTGTGTGTGAATTTGACCAGATTGCTGTTCTACTTGACCATTCCAAAAGTACTTTTGGGTGTCAGGGAAAATGGATGCGAGTAAAAAGTACATATTTTCTTTAGGAATGTAGTAGAGTAAAAGTTGTCAAAAATACAAATAGTAAAGTACAGATACGCAGAAAAACTAATTAAATTGTACTTCAAAAGTACTTTTACTTAGTAAGAGCTGTATTCTCCATCCAGGTAGGTATCTGCATGGAGCGTAGCGCTGTTGTCTCATAACAAGGCTTTGCTATGGTAACATCAGAGCAGGCTCTGACACACAGGACACAGGGTTATGGGCTGTCTCACATTCACCATTATGGAAAACTTCTGCTCATTCTCATTTCATAGCAGCATGGAACACTTATCCACTCACCAGTATCGTTTTAAACTCAAATTCCTTTTTCATGTGAAAAGTTACGATAGTTATCGAGTCCAAATGTAAATGTTTTTGCAATGTCTGTAAAAGTTTGCTGACATGTTAGGAGCTGAGATCAAGCTTTCAGTAATGATCAGTGAGTAACTCCTCTTGACAATGTTTTATTCTGATGCAGCAAACACTAGTAGTGTTTCTACAGTCCAATGGTTGAGCTACTGTTCAGTTTCACTCACCTCTCACTGACAGGCTGTCAGGACTGGAGAGAGAGGGAGGTAGACAGGGAGGGGGGAGAGAAGAAAAAACGAGAGCACAGGTGCATAAGCCCAACCACTCACCTCACTATTTAAAATTGTTCCTGACTAAAATGAGGTGGAGAGCATCTTGATCAGACTATTCACCCCCCAGCTCTTCAGGGTCCAACTAACTCTATCATTCTGCAGCTATAATAGAGGCCCTATAGACAGCAGAGAGATTTGTTGGATCTTCTGATCTGGAGGTAAATTCAGGGGAGTAGAGGGAGACAGGGGAGGAACAGGAAGAGAGGCGGAGGTAGCTGGACAGAACGAGGTACATGAGGAGGCACAGGGGGAGTTAGGGGCCCTCCTAGGCCTAAGGTGAGGGGCCGGAGTGGGGCAGAGTGGACAGACAGGACCTGTGTCTTGCCATACACTGTCCCTCACATTCCTCCTCACACAGCCTGCTCAAGTGGGCTTGCTGCTAGGGGTCTACTGGCGTGTGTTAGTACACAGCCTGCTCTATGGGGCTGCTGGGGCCAACTATAGGGCTAATTTTACTCAGGAATGGGTTTCATACACTCCTATAGCTCCTGCAGGAATCAACCTAGACTTACTAAGTAGGGCCTCCCCAAAACCAGCTCTCAAAGCCTATATTACTCACTGGGCTCTGGTTGGAGTTGAATGTACCATACTGTGCCTAGTGTGCACATATGCAACCTAAGTTATACAGTTGACTTCTGATACATGCAATGGGCTTGACAGTGTGCACTAAACTGGAGCATGCAGGGAATAGAAGTCATGGGTAGAGGATAGGGTATAGGGTTAGAGGCTGGGGATTGATATTTAACAAAGCAAGTGAATGGTTGTACTTTGGTCCACTGCATCAAACTCACCCAGAACCCCCTGTTGGCCACATGTTTGTCTTAACCTTTTTTCTTCACTTTTTTCCCTCTTCCCAGCATAGGGCGCTAGTCGATTCAGGCGCAGCTGGGAACTTTATGGATCGCGGACTCGCCCTTAAATTAGGGGTTCCGCTGGTGCCGATAGATTCTCCTTTCCCCGTGCACTCCCTAGATAGCCGGCCATTAGGGTCAGGGATGGTCAGGGAGACCACGGTCCCACTGGACATGGTGACGCAGGGGAATCATAGGGAGCGTATCAGTTTTTTAAATTATTGATTCGCCTGCGTTTCCAGTGGTGCTGGGGACTCCCTGGCTGGCCCGGCACAATCCTAAAATTTCGTGGAAACAGGGGGTTCTCCAGGGGTGGTCAGAGGAGTGTTCTGGAAGGTGTTTGGGAGTTTCCATCGGTGCTACGTCGGTGGAGAGTCCAGACCAGGGTTCCACGGTGTGCATTCCCCCCCGAGTATGCCGATTTGGCAATCGCTTTCAGTAAAGTGAAAGCGACTAAATTACCACCTTATCGACCGGGAAGGGATTGTACGATAGATCTCCAGGTAGACGCTGCGCTTCCCAAGAGTCACGTGTACCCGCTGTCCCAGGAGGAGACGTTGGCAATGGAGACATATGTCACGGAGTCGCTGGGACAGGGGTACATTCGGCCCTCCATTTCACCCGTCTCCTCGAGTTTCTTTTTTGTGAGGAAAAAGGAGGGAGGTTTGCGTCCGTGTATTGATTATAGAGGTCTAAACGCCATCACAGTGGGTTATAGTTACCCTCTACCTCTCATCGCTACGGCGGTGGAATCATTCCACGGAGCGCAGTTCTTCACAAAACTGGATCTCAGGAGCGCGTATAGTCTGGTGCGTATTCGGAAGGGAGACGAGTGGAAAACCGCATTTAGTACCACATCAGGCCACTATGAGTACCCCGTCATGCCGTATGGGTTAAAAAATGCTCCAGCCGTTTTTCAATCCTTTGTAGACGAGATTCTCAGGGACCTGTGCGGGCAGGGAGTGGTTGTTTATATCGATGACATTCTGATCTACTCGGCCACTCACACCGCGCATGTGTCTCTGGTGCGCAAGGTGCTTGGTAGACTGCTGGAGCATGACCTATACGTCAAGGCTGAGAAGTGTGTGTTCTCCAAACGAGCCTTCTCTTTTCTGGGATATCGCATTTCCACCTCGGGGGTAGTGATGGAGGGCGACCGCATTAGGGCCGTGCGTAATTGGCCGACTCCAACCACGGTAAAGGAGGTGCAGCGGTTTTTGGGTTTTGCCAACTACTACCGGAGGTTTATCCGGGGTTTTGGCCAGATAGCGGCTCCCATTACCTCACTGCTGAAGGGGGGCCCGGTGCGGTTGCAGTGGTCAGCAGAGGCGAACGGAGCGTTCAACAAGTTGAAGGCGCTGTTCACTGATGCGCCCGTGTTGGCGCATCCGGACCCCTCTCTAGCATTCATAGTGGAGGTGGACGCATCCGAGGCTGGGGTGGGTGCCGTGCTATCGCAGCGCTCGGGTACGCCACCAAAACTCCGCCCCTGCGCTTTCTTCTCAAGGAAGCTCAGCCCAGCTGAGCGTAACTATGATGTGGGGGACCGGGAGTTGCTAGCGGTGGTTAGAGCTCTGAAGGTGTGGAGACACTGGCTTGAGGGGGCTAAGCACCCTTTTCTCATCTGGACCGACCACCAGAACCTGGAGTATATTCGGGCAGCTAGGAGACTTAACCCACGTCAGGCAAGGTGGGCCATATTCTTCACCCGGTTCCGGTTTACTTTGTCTTATAGACCGGGCTCCCAGAACGTAAAGGCTGACGCACTGTCCCGCCTTTACGACACGGAGGATGGGTCCACCGAACCTGCTCCCATCCTTCCCGCCTCAAAGCTGGTAGCACCAGTGGTATGGGAGGTGGACTCGGATATCGAGCGGGCGTTACGGGCTGAACCCGCTCCTCCTCAGTGTCCAGCGGGGCGAAGGTACGTGCCGCTTGGTGTTCGGGACAAGCTGATTCGGTGGGCTCATGTCCTACCCTCCTCGGGTCACCCTGGGGTGACGAGGACAGTGGGGAGCCTTCAGGGAGGTATTGGTGGCCTACTTTGGCTAAGGACGTTAAGGGTTATGTCTCCTCCTGTTCAGTGTGCGCTCAGAGTAAGGCTCCTAGGCACCTTCCTAGAGGGAAGTTACAACCCCTCCCCGTTCCACAGCGGCCATGGTCACATCTGTCCATAGATTTCCTGACCGATCTTCCGCCGTCTCAGGGGAACACCACGGTTCTTGTGATTGTGGATCGGTTCTCTAAGTCCTGCCGTCTCCTCCCGTTGCCCGGTATCCCTACAGCCCTACAGACTGCGGAGGTGTTATTCACCCATGTCTTTCGGCACTACGGGGTGCCGGAGGACATCGTTTCTGATCGGGGCCCCCAATTCACGTCTCGGGTATGGAGAGCGTTCATGGAACGCTTGGGGGTCTCTGTCAGCCTGACCTCCGGTTATCACCCCGAGAGTAATGGGCAGGTGGAGAGAGTGAACCAGGAGGTGGGTAGGTTTCTGCGGTCGTATTGCCAGGATCGGCCAGGGGAGTGGGCACGCTACATTCCCTGGGCTGAAATGGCTCAGAACTCACTACGCCACTCCTCTACTAACGTGTCCCCTTTTCAGTGTGTGTTGGGGTACCAGCCGGTCCTGGCACCATGGCATCCGAGCAAGACCGAGGGTCCTGCGGTGGAGGAATGGGTACAGCGCTCCAAGGAGACCTGGAGGGCCGCCCAGGAATCTCTACAACAAGCGAGTGGACGGCAGAAGAGGAGTGCTGACCGCCACCGCAGTGAGGCCCCCGTGTTTGTACCGGGGGACAGGGTCTGGCTATCGACCCGAAACCTACCTCTCCGCTTGCCCTGCCGGAAGCTGGGTCCGCAGTGTGTAGGGCCCTTTAAAGTCCTGAGGAGGATAAACGAGGTGTGTTATCGATTACAACTCCCTTCCTATTATCATATTAACCCCTCGTTTCATGTGTCTCTCCTCAGGCCGGTGGTAGCTGGTCCCCTGCAGGACAGTGAGGTGCTGGAGGTCCCTCCCCTCCCTCTGGACATCGATCGGCGTACACGATCCGGGCCATTCTGGACTCAAGACGCCGGGTGAGGGGCCTGCAGTACCTCGTGGACTGGGAGGGGTACGGCCCGGAGGAGAGGTGCTGGGTACCGGTGGGGGACATCTTGGATCCATCCATGTTGAGGGATTTCCATCGCCTCCATCCGGATCGCCCTGCACCTCGTCCTCCGGGGCGACCTCGAGGCCGGTGTCGGCGCGCTGCGGGAGCCGCGCGTCAGGGGGGGGGTACTGTCACGAGTGGCGCTCGGCGGTCGTCATCACCGGCCTATTAGCTGCCACTGATTGTCTTTCCTCCCCCTCCTTGTATGTTTATTGGTAGCACCTGTTTAGGTATGATTAGTTTGTCTTTATTAGACAGCCGGCCCGCCTGGTTGTTGTGCGGGATTATTTCAGTGTAACCTTCGGCTCTGTTGTAGAGGTACGTGTTAGTGCCTGGTCGTGACTTTTCCGTTGTACATTTTCATTCCCTGTGTTTGGGGCCGTTACTATTGTGAGCACCCTGTGGTGCGTTGGTGCAATTAAAGACGCACAGCATTGCACTCTCTGTCTCCTGCGTCTGACTCCACACCCACGACACCCGCAGCATTACAGACAGGGGCAAACTAAATGCTTGATCCTATTTCTGTAATAAATCCTGAAGGGGAATTCAACCTTATGGTCCAACCTATCATATATGCATTAATAACAGATGAAGCTGGGAGTCTCAGAGCATGTCTGTCTGACAAAGTCAAACAGTCAACAGAAAACTCAGATCAAAGTCATCTTTAGAATAACAAACGAATGTCAGACAGCAAAGCCTTCTCAATGCTTTCACGGAGGCCACAAAGGAAAACAATCAGGCTTGAACCGGTCAGAGAGAAGTCAAACAAAGCACTCAAGGGCCATATCTGATACCTCGAGAGTCTGAGGTGTGGAGGTCAAATCACTGATGGGGTTATCAGAGAGAAAGAGTGAGACAGAGAGAGAGATGGAAAAAAATTGAGAGACCACTGTTCTTTTTTATAAACTCAAAACTGCCAAATAAAACACAAACGGGATCCTAAAGAATAAGTACAGATATAATAATTGTCTAAAATGGTTTAACCGTTGAAGAGAGAGAGAGAAAAAAAAAAAACTATTTTGAAAAAAATGTCAACACTACATGCACATTTTTTATGATTTTACTGTGTTATAGTTCATAAGGAAATGACTCAATTGAAGTACATTTATTAGGTCCTAATCTATGGATTTCACTTGACTAGACAGGAGCGCAGCCAATCAGAAAGAGTTTTTCCCCACAAAAAGGCTTAATTGCAGAAAGAAATACTCCTCAGTTTCATCAGCTGTCCAGGATGCTGGTCTCAGACAATCCCGCAGTTGGAAGAAGCCGGATGTGGAGGTCCTGGGCTTGCATGGTTACAGGTGGTCTGTGGTTGTAAGGCCAAATTCTCTAAAACAAATTTGGAGGCGGCTTATGGTAGAGAAATTAACACTCAATTCTCTGTCACCAGCTCTGGTGGACATTCCTGCACTCAGCATGCCAATTGCACACTCCTTCAAAACTTGAGACATCTGTGCCATTGCGTTGTGTGACAAACTGCACATTTTAGAGTGGCCTTTTATTGTCCCCAGCACAAGCTGCATGAGGTCTAAATCAGCTTCTTGGTAAATCACACCTGTCAAGTGGATGGATTATCTTGGCAAAGTAGAAATGCTCACTAACAGGGATATAAACACTTTCATGCACAACATTTGAGGGAAATAAGCTTTATGTGCATATGAAACATTTCTGGGATATTTTATTTCAGCTCATGAAATATTGAACCAACACTTTACATGTTCTGTATAGTTCTATCTGCACACAGTGCCCTGTCTTGTGCTCCCAGAGTAATACAGTGGGGCAAAAAAGTATTTAGTTAGCCACCAATTGTGCAAGTTCTCCCACTTAAAAATATGAGAGAGGCCTGTAATTTTCATCATAGGTACACTTCAACTATGACAGACAAAATGAGAAAAAAAATCTAGAAAATAACATTGTAGGATTTTTTATGAATTTATTTGCAAATTATGGTGGAAAATAAGTATTAAAAGTGGGAGAACTTGCACAATTGGTGGCTGACTAAATACTTTTTTGCCCCACTGTACATTATGTAACTGTCAAAAGGAAAGACTCATAAACTAAAGTTTTCCTTGTATATTTTTCTACCATAGAAGAGTCTGCTCTCCCTGTATAAAATATGGACGTATTCCCCTTCAATGGACTCTTTGTTGAAGTGACACATCTGGATAATTAAAGGGAGGTGAGACGTGGCAGTGTGTGTGTGGACTGTGTGTGTGTAGGCTGGTGGATTATTCCTACTGATGAATAGGCTGTCTGACTGACCCTCACACACACACACACACACACACACACACACACACACACACACACACACACACACACACACACACACACACACACACACACACACACACACACACACACACACACACACACACACACACACAGCTGGTCAAAGCACTGCATGAGTATTCCTGTTAATTTTAAAAAATTTAGACCAATCATGGGAATTAGCAGTAGAATACACAATGGTACAATTTGATAAGTTGTTTAAGGTTTGGACATTACAATGTGTGTAAAACAAAAATGGCTGTGAAACACCACAGGAACCCTCAATCCCACATCCCCATACAGTTTAACCTCCCATCCACCTCTTCCCAGCTTCACCTCATCCCACCTGCCAGGAAAACAGTGAGACCTCTCCTAGAGAGCGAGCAGGCCTTTCTAATCGACCTGGCCGGGGTATCCTGGAAGGATATTGATCTCATCCCGTCAGTAGAGGATGCCTGGATATTTTTTTTAAATGCCTTCCTAACCATCTTAAATAAACATGCCCCATTCAAGAAATTTAGAACCAGGAATAGATATAGCCCTTGGTTCTCCCCAGACCTGACTGCCCTTAACCAACACAAAAACATCCTATGGCGTTCTGCATTAGCATCGAACAGCCCCCGTGATATGCAGCTGTTCAGGGAAGCTAGAAACCATTATACACAGGCAGTTAGAAAAGCCAAGGCTAGCTTTTTCAAGCAGAAATTTGCTTCCTGCAACACTAACTCAAAAAAGTTCTGGGACACTGTAAAGTCCATGGAGAATAAGAACACCTCCTCCCAGCTGCCCACTGCACTGAAGATAGGAAACACTGTCACCACTGATAAATCCACCATAATTGAGAATTTCAATAAGCATTTTTCACGGCTGGCCATGCTTTCCACCTGGCTACTCCTACCCCGGTCAACAGCACTGCACCCCCAACAGCAACTCGCCCAAGCCTTCCCCATTTCTCCTTCTCCCAAATCCGTTCAGCTGATGTTCTGAAAGAGCTGCAAAATCTGGACCCCTACAAATCAGCCGGGCTAGACAATCTGGACCCTTTCTTTCGAAAATTATCTGCCGAAATTGTTGCCACCCCTATTACTAGCCTGTTCAACCTCTCTTTCGTGTCGTCTGAGATTCCCAAAGATTGGAAAGCAGCTGCGGTCCTCCCCCTCTTCAAAGGGGGGGACACTCTTGACCCAAACTGCTACAGACCTATATCTATCCTACCATGCCTTTCTAAGGTCTTCGAAAGCCAAGTCAACAAACAGATTACCGACCATTTCGAATCTCACCATACCTTCTCTGCTATGCAATCTGGTTTCAGAGCTGATCATGGGTGCACCTCAGCCACGCTCAAGGTCCTAAACGATATCTTAACCGCCATCGATAAGAAACATTACTGTGCAGCCTTATTCATTGATCTGGCTAAGGCTTTCGACTCTGTCAATCACCACATCCTCATCGGCAGACTCGACAGCCTTGGTTTCTCAAATGATCGCCTCGCCTGCTTCACCAACTACTTCTCTGATAGAGTTCAGTGTGTCAAATCGGAGGGTCTGCTGTCCGGACCTCTGGCAGTCTCTATGGGGGTGCCACAGGGTTCAATTCTTGGACTGACTCTCTTCTCTGTATACATCAATGAGGTCGCTCTTGCTGCTGGTGAGTCTCTGATCCACCTCTACGCAGACGACACCATTCTGTATACTTCTGGCCCTTCTTTGGACACTGTGTTAACAACCCTCCAGGCAAGCTTCAATGCCATACAACTCTCCTTCCGTGGCCTCCAATTGCTCTTAAATACAAGTAAAACTAAATGCATGCTCTTCAACCGATCGCTACCTGCACCTACCCGCCTGTCCAACATCACTACTCTGGACGGCTCTGCCTTAGAATACGTGGACAACTACAAATACTTAGGTGTCTGGTTAGACTGTAAACTCTCCTTCCAGACCCATATCAAACATCTCCAATCCAAAGTTAAATCTAGAATCCAATTTGTAAGTCGCTCTGGATAAGAGCGTCTGCTAAATGACTTAAATGTAAATGTAAATGTAGAATTGGCTTCCTATTTCGCAACAAAGCATCCTTCACTCATGCTGCCAAACATACCCTTGTAAAACTGACCATCCTACCGATCCTCGACTTTGGCGATGTCATTTACAAAATAGCCTCCAATACCCTACTCAACAAATTGGATGCAGTCTATCACAGTGCAATCCGTTTTGTCACCAAAGCCCCATATACTACCCACCATTGCGACCTGTACGCTCTCGTTGGCTGGCCCTCGCTTCATACTCGTGGCCAAACCCACTGGCTCCATGTCATCTACAAGACCCTGCTAGGTAAAGTCCCCCCTTATCTCAGCTTGCTGGTCACCATAGCATCTCCCACCTGTAGCACACGCTCCAGCAGGTATATCTCTCTAGTCACCCCCAAAACCAATTCTTTCTTTGGCCGCCTCTCCTTCCAGTTCTCTGCTGCCAATGACTGGAACGAACTACAAAAATCTCTGAAACTGGAAACACTTATCTCCCTCACTAGCTTTAAGCACCAACTGTCAGAGCAGCTCACAGATTACTGCACCTGTACATAGCCCACCTATAATTTAGCCCAAACAACTACCTCTTTCCCAACTGTATTTAATTAATTAATTTATTTTGCTCCTTTGCACCCCATTATTTGTTCTACTTTTGCACCATGGCCTTTTTTGCCTTTACCTCCCTTCTCACCTCATTTGCTCACATTGTATATAGACTTGTTTATACTGTATTATTGACTGTATGTTTGTTTTACTCCATGTGTAACTCTGTGTCGTTGTATCTGTCGAACTGCTTTGCTTTATCTTGGCCAGGTCGCAATTGTAAATGAGAACTTGTTCTCAACTTGCCTACCTGGTTAAATAAAGGTGAAATAAAATAAATAAATAAAATATATCCCACCAGTCCCAACCACTCCCCAGTACTGGAAGTCCTCAGCCTCCCCCAGCCACCCCCTTTGCCCACCATCATCAGGTCCCCCCCCCCTCCCCCCAGACCTAACCCCCCCTCCCTCCAGAACCCACCAGTCAGAAATATTAACTTATCTCACAGGTTCACATCCCCACAAGACCTCCAGGCCCAGGCCCTACACCCAAACAAGGGCAGATCCACCTCTGGCCCCGACACAGTCAGAAATATTAACTTATCTCACAGGTTCACAGTGGTAAAACCTATGGGAGAGAAATATTACTGTGCTTCAAGGCTTTCATGAATGTTTTTACTTTTCATGAATGTTTTATTTTGAAGATTGGATCAGAAATGTTCTCACTATCATCATGCTCTGTTACTCCCTCTTGCTTTTATTTAACTCCAAATGTATGTTCATGTAAAGTGAAGTTAGTGGGTTGAAGTTGTACAGAGCAGCAACTTAGTATGCTGTTCCTAAATACGAAGACCAGAACGCTGCTTCTGGTGCTGGGAAAAATAACGTTCTGCAAAACTATTGGTTCCCCCCAGGCTCAGAACAGGAAGTGGCCAAGGACAGATACTCCCGTCAGAAAACCACAGACTGGGCTTTGTGCGGCTGGAATTGGGAAATGGTTATTCAGCTACAGATATCATGAACTGGCTGCACTGGACAGAAACATTTATGTTGACTGTGTGGAGACAGACACATATCAAGACATGAGCACTGTCAGTGAACTGAAACGGTCTGTGAACTGAAACGGTCTGCTACTACTGATCAAACCATGCACACTGTATTTAGTACAAGGTGGGACTGAAAAGAGAGGGGATGTGGGTTTTATGCTGATTGCACAGGGGTTTTGGATGTGCAGAAACAAATCATCTTCTCCTGGAAAGACTTCCTCTCCTTCCCTTGTCCTCTCACGGTCATACAGAGGGCTGATGGTCCTTGCACCATGGGAGAACCGGTAGAGTCAACACACAGAGGTGCCCTGCTCTGGTCCCCTCCTCTGCTCGCCTGCCTTGGTCCCCTGGCCCTCTGACCTGGCCCTCTGACCTGGCCATGAGCAAGAGGAGTAGTGGAGAGAGGAGAAGGGTAGAGAGAACGACTGGAGAGAGGAGAGTGGCTGTGGAACAAGCCCAGGCTCAGAGTAAAAGTGAACTGCGATGTGAATAACATTTGCGCCAGACTTTTCATGGGGTGATCAGCTCAATAACGGCAAAGGACGACAGCAAAATGGAAGCAAAGTGAAAAATGTTTATGCAACTAAGATCATTTGATGGTGTAGGAACAACTGTTGAATATACTTGTAAGTCTATGCACAGTATTCTGTGCATGGAGGAGAGCTTAATGACAGTAAAGGAAGAGGAATGGAGAGGTTTGATTTACTGTGGAACCAACTGGGCTCTACAGCACAACCTGAGACCATTGAGTAAAGTCTGCAATGTGTGTAATTCTGTCTCTGCGTGTGTGTGTATGTGTGTGTGTGCGTGCGTGCATACTTGCCTGTGTGTGTAGGGTCTGCCTTCCCTCAGCCCGACTGTGTAGTGCGCCAGGCAGGGTAGTTATCTTTTATAGTGGCCAATTACAGTGAAGTAAAGCTGTACAGACCAATGATAGCAGCATGAAATCACCAGTCAGCCTTGATTAAAGGGGCATCCCTACAACTTAAACACACTACCTGTCACTATACACAGCCTGCTTTGAAACACAGTCAACCACTAGGATGTGAGGTCCTGAATGTGCCTAGTTACACATGAACGAGGAGAAGGCTGAATTAATAAATACAGAATAATATAAACTGTGACCCCTTATTGTTTCTCCTTCCGCACCCCCCTCTTCCTCTTGTATTCAGGTTGTGTAAACCAATTTTTTTGATACAGAATCTAACCTTTCCTAACCTATCATATGATGTTGCTTCAGGAAGTGTCATGATTGTGCATATCGGAGCTGAGATCTTTACCTCTTTCCCTGTACATTAATATACCATAGAGCTTGACTGAAAGATATCTGCCTCTGAAACAGACTGAAAGACAGAGAAGAGAAAAAGCAGAGAGATTATCTGAAAGCTATAATTTGCTCCCAACTTCAGTCAGTGTTGAGATCTGGTAGTGATTAATGGGCTAAGAGGGTGACACCCACACACACACATGACCGGGGACAAACTCCCTGCTCTCCAGGATACCTACAGCACCCGATGTCACAGGAAGGCCAAAAATATCATCAAGGACAACAACCACCCGAGCCAATGCCTGTTCACACCGCTATCATCCAGGAGGCGAGGTCAGTACAGGTGCATTAAAGCTGGGAAAGAGACACTGAAAATCAGCTTCTATCTCAAGGCCATCAAACTGTTAAAAAGCCATCACTAGCCGGCTTCCCCCAAGTTACGTAACCCTGCACCTTAGAGGCTGCTGACCTATATAAATAGACTTGAAATCACTGGCCAGTTTAATAAAATGGAACACTAGTCACTTCAATAATGTTTACATATATTGCAGTACCCATCTCATATGTATATACTGTATCCTATACTATTCTACTGTATCTTATTCTATGCCACTGACATTGCATGTCCATATATTTTTATATTCTTAATTCCATTCCTTTACTAGATTTGTGTGTAATTGTTATTTTTTACTTGTTAGATATTACTGCACTGTCGGAGCATTATGCTACAACCGCAATAACATCTGCTAAACATGTGTATGTGACCAATAAAATGTGATTTGACACACACACGCAGGCCACACAAGCACACACATGCGTGTACACTGCACACACGCACATGCAAAAATACAATTATATCCACAAACTATTCTTCTCTGGAAAACATAAAAATCTAAACATTTGATTCATTCAAGGGTATGAAAGTACAAGCTATGGCTGGTAAGAGCAATGCAACCTGGGCAGACAGGCGGGGCAAATGAACAGAAAGTAAAACAATGCAGAGAGCATTTTATTGGCCATGCGTTCATTAGCTGGAGCTGTGTATGTGTGTGTATGCAGCCATACGCTAGACAAGCTACCATGACCAGCCACATCAGCTTCTGATTACAGCCTCTCTAGTTTCCCCTTAAGCCCATAACATAACATGCCATAGCAGAGATTTCATTTGGATGGGAATGCATGAAATCCTAATCAAATGTAGTTGTTTTTTAAAATCCAAAACCAGAGCCAGGTGTAGGCATATAAAAAATAGGCTGTAAAGTTTCAGACTGTGACACAAGCGTGCCACACATGCACGCCACGCACACGAGAGGTGGGAGGGAGAGGAAACACTGGAGAGCACAAGACTCCATTATGTGCATTTATGTGTAATGCTAATGTGTGACACATGGCAGGGAGGGGAGAAGGGAAGATTATATACAATGATGGCTGGTCCTGTGCTACCTAGGATGAAGTCCAAATCAACAACACAATTGTAGGGTTCTGTGTGACACACACTCAAACACTATACACTCTCAATTGGTGTCACTCCCAGCCCTGATACTAGTGACCCTCTCCCTGACTGTATGGCTGGTAAGACTATCTGGACTGTATTCAGCGTTAATGATACCCAGCTGGGCTTAACGAGACCTGAGAGAGAGAGCGAGAGACTGAGGGGAAGCGTCAGAGAGGAAAAGAGAGAAAGTAGAGAGAGAAAGACAAAGCAAGAAAGAGAGAAAGAGAGAGAGGGAGAGGAGAAAAAGGAGAGAGGTTTTAAACTGAACAGTATTGGATGGAGTTTTTAGAGTTAAATGAAGCCCTGTGGAAACTCAACGGTCAGGTCCAAGAAGTTATTTTCCATTTCCCCCCTTAACAGCAGCAGTCAGTCTGCTGGACCATGGTGCTTAAATCCTCTCAGAGCCCCAGACCCACTCTCACTCTGCCTTTCCCCATCCATCTCAATTCTTTACTACTCAACAAAATCTGTTCATGTCAATATTACCACTTAAAGTACAACTTCTGCTGCTTCAATAAATTACCCAACTACTGCTGCTTCAATAATTTACCCAACTACTGCTTGCTTCAATAAATTACCCAACTACTGCTGCTTCAATAAATTACACAACTACTGCTGCTTCAATAAATTACCCAACTAATGCTGCTTCAATAAATTACCCAACTACTGCTGCTTCAATAAATTACACAACTACTGCTGCTTCAATAAATTACCCAACTACTGCTGCTTCAATAAATTACCCAACTACTGCTGCTTCAATAAATTACACAACTACTGCTGCTTCAATAAATTACACAACTACTGCTGCTTCAATAAATTACCCAACTACTGCTGCTTCAATAAATTACCCAACTACTGCTGCTTCAATAAATTACACAACTACTGCTGCTTCAATAAATTACACAACTACTGCTGCTTCAATAAATTACACAACTACTGCTGCTTCAATAAATTACACAACTACTGCTGCTTCAATAAATTACCCAACTACTGCTGCTTCAATAAATTACACAACTACTGCTGCTTCAATAAATTACACAACTACTGCTGCTTCAATAAATTACCCAACTACTGCTGCTTCAATAAATTACACAACTACTGCTTGCAAATGTAACACTACTACTGCTACTACAAATATCTCCATGGTCACACTTTATTTGAATCGTCCCATACAGATGGTCATACTATACAAACAAACTATCCATTGATAAGCAACTGGTTTAGAATTAGGGTTAACGTAAAGATTAAGTTTAAGGTTAGGATAAGGGTTCATGTTAGGGCTATAGGGTTAGTGGAGTTAGTTGAAATGTTGTTGACAGTTATTGAACGTCTACTGAACATCTACAAACATCTCCTTGGGACTATCCAAATAATGTGTTACTGCTCCACTTCTACTTCTAAAAACACCACCATAAGTACTGTTCTATTTCTACGCTATGTCTGAGTGGTTTCAAGCTGTCAAGACATTTCTCCCAAGACACTCCACTCAGAGACAGTTTGGATCATTATGTTTCCTTGAATATCGTGAGAGAGTGATAGAGAGAGAGAGAGAGAGAGAGTGAGAGAGTGATGGAGAGAGAGAGAGAGAGAGAGAGAGAGAGAGAGAGAGAGAGAGAGAGAGAGGGAGTGAGTGAGAGAGTGAGAGAGAGCGAGCTGAGATATTTCTCTCTAACGTTTTCCTGTTGTTTTCAGGTTCTTGCCAATCCATCCATCTGTGTGAGGCGTTAAGAGACCAGCTCCGTCTCATCGGTCTTCCCTCTGTTTTTCTCTTTCCTCTCTCCATCCACTCAAGGCATATTCCCACTCAGAGCAAAGTCATTATGTTTTATTCATCTCTTTCTTCACTATGTTCTCATCATGTGGACCTCAAAACTGAACCAGCAAGAGACAAACAACTTCAGCCTAGTTTGCTAAGCATTGATCACGAACCAGTTTAGACGTTTGGGTGGTTGTGATATTCATGTACACTGGTACTTAGAGTAGGACAAGACTGAGTGTGACTGTGCATACTAACCAGTAGTTCACCCTGTCTTTAAATATAACACTTTATTCGTATAGTCCATCTGTAAACGCTCTACAGACTATCAGTAACATTTTAACCAACTATCGCTGGGCCAACTGTGCGCCGCCCCATGGGCCTCCAGGTTGCGGCCAGTTGTGACAGAGCCTGGACTTGAACCCAGAATCTCTAGTAGACCTCCGCGCCACTCGGGAGGCCCTATGCTGGACAATTTGTATCCCCATAATGCAACACACTTTGAAAAGGCGGTGACCACTGACTTGACAAAAGTGATCCGCTCGAACTCACTCAAGGCGACACTCAACTCCTCCTCCACATTTACTGGATTGGTTGAATAGTGCAGAAGAGAACCTCCCAGACATTTTTTTCCTAATTATTTGTAAGACCAGTATGTAGGGGATCTATACTGAACAGAAATATAAACTCCCCAGTGGGTTGGCCTGGCTCACAAGTGAGTGGGCCTATTCCCTCCCAGACACCCCCCCCCCATGACCTATTCCCTCCCAGGCCCCCCATGTCCTATTCCCTCCCAGGCCCCCCATGACCTATTCCCTCCCAGGCCCCCCATAGCCTATTCCCCCAGGCCCCCCATGACCTATTCCCTCCCAGGCCCCCATGACCTATTCCTCCCAGGCCCCCCATGACCTATTCCCTCCCAGGCTCCCCCATGACCTATTCCCTCCCAGGCCCCCCATGACCTATTCCCTCCCAGGCCCCCCATGACCTATTCCCTCCCAGGCTCCCCCATGACCTATTCCCCCCAGGCTCCCCCATGACCTATTCCCCCAGGTTCCCTCATGACCTATTCCCTCCCAGGCTCCCCCATGACCTATTCCCTCCCAGGCCCCCCATGGCCTATTCCCTCCCAGGCCCCCATAGCCTATTCCCTCCCAGGCTCCCCCATGACCTATTCCCTCCCAGGCCCCCCATGACCTATTCCCTCCCAGGCCCCCCATGACCTATTCCCTCCCAGGCCCACCCACATGCGAAATCCATAGATTAGGGCCTAATGAATTTATTTAAAATGACTGTTTTCCTTCTATGAACTGTAACTCAGTCAAATCTTTGAAATTGTGGCATGTTGCATTTATATTTATATTTATGCTCAGTATAGTTTAAGTTGTTTCTTTTACCCCTGCTAGGTTAGTTTACCTATACCCTAACCCTAGTTTACCTATACCCTAACCCTAGTTTACCGATACCCTAACCCTAGTTTACCTATACCCTAGCCCTAGTTTACCTATACCGTAGCCCTAGTTTACCGATACCCTAACCCTAGTTTACCGATACCCTAACCCTAGTTTACCTATACCCTAGCCCTAGTTTACCTATACCCTAGCCCTAACCCTAGTTTACCTATACCCTAATTCAAAGGGTGTTTTCACACATGGTCCCTTTCGGCCAATTTTAGTGAACTACGTGTGGTTTGCTTAATTTTTTTGTGCAGTGTGAACACTCAAAAGGAACTCCGGACTAGAGGTCGACCGATTAATCGGAATGGCCGATTAATTAGGGCCGATTTCAAGCTTTCATAACAATCGGCATTTTTGGACTCCGATTACATGGCCGATTACATTTCACTCCACGAGGAGACTGCGTGGCAGGCTAACTACCTGTTATGCGAGTGCAACAAGGAGCCAAGGTAAGGTGCTAGCTAGCATTAAACTTATCTTATAAAAAACAATCAATATTAACATAATCACTAGTTAACTACCCATGGCTGATGATATTACTAGTTTATCTAGCTTGTCCTGAGTTGCATATAATGAATGCGGTGCCTGTTCATTTATCATTGAATCATAGCCTACTTCGCCAAACAGGTGATTTAACAAGTGCATTCACGAAAAAAGCACTGTTGTTGCACATATGTGTACCTAATCATAAACATCAATGCCTTTCTTAAAATCCTTACACAAGTATATATTTTTAAACCTGCATATTTTGTTAATATTGCCTGCTAACATGAATTTCTTTTAACTAGGAAAATTGTGTCAATTTTCTTGCATTCTGTGTAAGCAGAGTCAGGATATATGCAGCAGTCTGAGCCTCCTAGCTCGTTGCGAACTGTGTGAAGACCATTTCTTCCTAACAAAGACCGTAATTAATTTTCCAGAATTGTACATAATTATGACATAACATTGAAGGTTGTGCAATGTGACAGCAATATTTAGATTGATGGATGCCACCTGTTAGATAAAATACAGAACGGTTCCGTATTTCACTGAAAGAATAAACGTTTTGTTTTCAAAATTATAGTTTCCGGATTTGACCATATTAATGACCTAAGGCTTGTATTTCTGTGTGTTATTATATTATAATTAAGTCTATGATTTGATATTTGATAGAGCAGTCTGACTGAGCGGTGGTAGGCAGCAGCAGGCTCGTAAGCATTCATTCAAACAGCACTTTCGTGCATTTGCCAGCAGCTCTTCGCTGTGCTTCAAGCATTGCGCTGTTTATGACTTAAAGCCTATCAACTCCCGAGATTAGGCTGGCAATATTAAAGTACCTATTAGAACATCCAATGCCCATGTGAATAACCCCTATGATGTAACTGGAATGAGATAGATGTTCTTCTTCTTTGTTTTTGTTTTATTATTTCACTGCCATACTGTGTTTGATCTTGTCTAGCCATCTTGTCTCAAGAGGACCACAATGGAAAAAAGTCCCAGACTATGTGTGTTATCCTTGATGATTTTATTAATGTGCATGTATGGCTTTTACATTTTATGTGTGCTTGTTTTTTTTAAATGGTCAAATTAATAAACTAAACTAAAAGGTATATGAAATACAAATGGTATAGAGAGAAATAGTCCTATAATAACTACAACCTAAAACTTCTTACCTGGGAATATTGAAGACTCAAGTTAAAAGGAACCACCAGCTTTCATATGTTCTCATTTTGAGTACATTTTTTACATTTATTTTTTAAAGAGGACTGAGATCAGTTATTTTAAAGAGGAAAATATGTGAAAACACCCTTTAAGCCTAACCCTAACTTTAGCAAGCAGTTTGTTATCAACAGATAGTTTGTTGATAGTATGACCATCTGTAGAGCACCTACAGATGAACTTTCCAGACTATCCAAATAAAATGTGACCCACAATAATACATGGAATACTTTTTCTCTGGAATATCCAAACTATCCAAATAATGTTTGACCCATAGGAGTACATCAAAATGGTACACTATGGAATATGCTGCCAGCGAGGGGTCTGATCTGTATGGGCTCAGTCAGACATGGACCTACGGCAGGCAGGCAAGTCCATGTAAGCACTGGGTGCCTCTGCTGTGTTTTGAAAGGAGTTGAAATTACACCCTGACCCTGCTGGTTCAGTAGTGTGTCATTACATCTCTACCTCTGTATCTGGACAGACTCTGAGGCCCCAGGGGGAAGGAGGGAGAGAGGGAGGCAGGGATAGAGAGATAAAGAGAGCGAGGGAGGAGTTGCTAATTGAAATTATATGTCTATTCCTCTGATAATTTAAGGCACATGTTGAGAGCTGGAAGAGAGATGTCAAGACTGGCTATTACCATCATTGAGGTCATGAACCTGGCTCAACACACACTCTCAAATACCCACTCACACCCTGCCAGGAATGGCCAAGGGGTCACACCACATACCTCACCACCTTGACCTCCTCAGAACAACTGTCCTTTATGACACTGTGGTCATCTACACTAACCTGGTTCAGATGGCTCAGCCCGGCTGGAGCAAGGTGTCGGCAACAACAGACTAGTGACTATTAGATCCTGTATGAGTCATGACTATGTATATATTGATATTTATTTGGGATAAAACTGCCTGCTAAGTGATTGTGTTACGTCCCCACATCAAAATGGTTGAATTTAGCCTCTGTTTGGATTGGATCTGTCACCCAAAAACCACCTACGTAATACCTATATCCTGCCTGCATGACACAAGAGGACAAGGATAGACACACAAAGATGCATGGTATGTATGATAATACCAAGCCAAAATAACGTATCAGGGCCAGGAACTCAAGTGGTCTACAGTTGCTCAACTTTTCCATAACACAGTAAACAAATGTCCAGAAAAACAAAGCACAACAAATTCTCTCTGGGGTTTGAACTCGATGCACGAAAGTGAAAAAGCCTCAAGCTATTTCTGCATTAGTTCCACTGCTGCTTCTCCAGACAATAAAACAAGACTTACAATATCCCTCTATCAATGCGGAAACACAACATATTTTTTGCAGTCAACATTTTTAAAGAGATGTCGTTTTAAATCAACTAGACACAGTTAATACAGTATGGATGTAAATGGCCTGTGTATAGCAGCTGGATTGCAGCGGTGCTTTACACAGTGAAGTGTGGATCTGAGATAGGCTGCATCTCATCTCTCTGCTATCCTCTATTCTAGTCTGCCATGTAAACAGTAGCTCTCTCTCACTCAAGAAAAACCGGGATACTGGGTTCATAACTAGACTATAAACACGCTGAGACACCTAGAGGTACTGACACAATTCTAAGAAAGCAAACGTATCACTATAGCTTCCAGTGGAACCCTTCACCCTTGAAACACATTTTTAAAAAATATATTTTTGAGAAAAAGTTTGAAACGTACTTTTAAAGAGTTTTGTCCTTTCAAACCATTTGTTCAGAGGAAGCGGTGGAATATTCCAGTGAGTGTCCGTGTCCCCAGTTCTGTCAGAATCCAAGCCTTTTCGATCTTTTCTTCCTCGCTCCGCTCAGTTCCCTCTCATACTCACCGGGCTGATGCAAGACACCCTTGAAAACAAAAAAAAACGGAGCTTGGAGCGGAGGCAGAGAAAGAGGGGGAATCACATTCTGAGAATTCTTGGGGGCATGCCAAAGTCCCAGAATTTCACATGCTACAAATAAAAATGCTTTTTTTCTCCTGAAGGATAAAGTTAATTTGATAGCCTGAGGGAGCGATGAAACCACTTTAATTCACGGCAGCAATAATTAATTAAGCAAAAAAACGTAAATTCAACGTTGCATATTCTTGTTGTGTGGAAGAAATGACATTTGATACTGTTGACAAATACAGTGCCTTCAGAAATGGTTCATACCCCTTGAATAATTCCACATTTTGTTGTGTTAAAGCCTGAATTCAAAATGTCTTAAATATGTTCTCACCCATCTACACACAATACCTCATAATGACAAGGTGAAAACATGTTTTTGGAAATGTTTGCACATTTTTTTGAAAATTAAATACAGAAATATCTCGTTTACGTAAGTATTCACACCCCTGGGTCAATACTTTGTTGAAGGACCTTTGGCAGCAATTAGAGCTGTGAGTCTTTCTGGGATTTTCTCTATGAGCTTTTCAACCCTGGATTGTGCAACATTTGACCATTATTCTATTCAAAATCCTTCAAGCTCTGTCAAAGTGGTTGTTGATCATGGCTAGACAACCATTTTAAGGTCTTGCCATAGATTTTCAGTCAAAACTGTAACTCGGCCACTCAGGAACATTCACTTGCTGTCTTCTTGGTAAGCAACTCCATTGTAGATTTTGCCTTGTGTTTTAGTGTGAATTAATCTCCCAGTGTCTGGTGAAAAGCTTACTGAACCAGGTTTTCTAGGATTCTGGCTATGCTTAACTACATTCTTTTTCTTTTTTTATCCTGAAAAATGTTCTAGTGCTGAACGATTACAATCATATCCATAACACAAACAAGCCACCACTATGCTTGAAAATATGGGAGTGGTACTTAGTAATGTGTTTTATTGGATTTGCCCAAAACATAACACTTTGTATTCAGGACAAAAAGTGAATTGCTTTGCCAATTTTTTTGCAGTATTAATTTAGAGCCTTGTTGCAAACAGGATGCACAGGCTTTCTTCTTTTCACGCTGTCAACTAGATTAGTATTGCGGAGTAACTACAATGTTGTTGATCCATCCTCAGTTCTCTCTTATCACAGCCATTAAACTCTAACTGTTTTAAAGTCCCCATATTGAAATCCCTGAGCAGTTTCCTTCCTCTCCTGCAACTGAGTTAGAAAGAACACCTGTATCTTTGTAGTGACTGGGTGTATTGATACACTATCCAAAGTGTAATTAATAACTTGTTTTACAAAAACATTTTTGACTGATTTACCAATAGGTGACCTTCTTTGCGAGGCATAGGAAAATCTCCCTGGTCTTTGTGGTTCAATCGGTGTTGAAATTCACTGCTCGACGGAGGGACCTTACAGATAATTGTATGTGTGGGGTACATAGATGAGGTAGTCATTAAAGTAAAAAATGCTATTATTGCACACAGAGTGAGTAAATGCAACATGAGACTTGTTAAGCAAACTCATTCATTTATTTAGACTTGCAATAACAAAGGGCTTGAATACTTGACTCAAGACATTTCAGCTTTTCATTATTATGGGGTACTGGGTGTAGGCCAGTGAGTACACACTGCAAGTGCACAGATACTTACAATTCATGAAGCACTTTTATACATTGATAACACTAGGACCACAGAATGAGCTCACCTTAGTGATGAGTAAGGACAGTCACCACCTGATGACAATATCACCGCCAGTGTTCCATAGCTGATGTGGACAAAAACACCAGACTCAGGAAATAAAAGGGATAATGAGGATGAAGAAGGTAAGGATCAACGTATCAAATAATAAGGGGTGGAATTACCCTTTAAATGCACCCCTTCCTTCATGATGGAAAAGCATGGTGTGGCTTAGTGAGGAAAGCACGCTCTACAGTAGTCCAGTTAAGGACAGTCCAGTGTGCTAAAACTCTATCGATGCACATGGTCATGTTTCATATCTGCCTGAAGAAATATAACATTCTACAAAATACATCAAGGTAATTTACCTCAGTAAATTCAACATTTACACTTTACATTGAGGTATCCTTTATAAAAGTGTTACGTAAGCATATCCCTCGGTCACTGCAATACCTTCTGTCAGAGATAGAAGCGGGAGTGAGAGCAAATGAGGAGAAGAAAAAAGGAAAGTCAGCAATAGAAAGTGAGAGGATTGTTTGTGTGTGAGAGACAGACAGACAGGGAGAGAGACGGTTAGCAGCCACAGAGTGGCTGCAGCAGTAAGTGTAGCATGCTCACTATGGCCCATCTTAAAACACAAACCATGTGCTGCTTGCTGGAAACTCTGATTCAACACACCAGGACTTCTAATGCAAAAGACACACCCATCACACAAAGGACCGACAAATCTACACACAGGGTGCGCACGTGCAGACAACTACGCACACACACCATGCAAACCTTATGTTTAATCAAAGAAGACTCATACCTCTTCAAATTGGATATTTCTTTAATAAAGAAAATGGAAAACAATTATTATGTGAACAGCGTTATTTGGAAGCCAATCAGGCAGAAGACTAGCAGTAGTGTGCTATGCAACCCAGTTATCATTAAAAAACGATTTCCATGAACCAACATTACATGTTAATAATAAATCAATCATTTATATTAGGTTCATCTGACTACAATTGCTATACCTATCTCTATTTGTTTCTGTATGTACAAATCACTTGGTAAAATGCATAGGTGGTAATTTCCATCTACAAGACAGATAAAAATATTGGACTTAAGCAAAATAAATAGCTTGATCTTCAGACTGCTTCATCCAGCCCCACAAGGCTTCTGTCCTTCATCCTGTGCTGCGGCCACGTGCTCCTCAGAAAGAAAAAAAACATTTGGAAAACATTCCAACTGGGGGTTGGATCTCATGGTACTGAGTTATAGTACAGGTTTCCCACTTACAATTCCAATTAAGAAGCTTGTTTTGGGATGTTGGAAATGCATTGTGTTTAAATGATTTAGGAAAGAAAATGAACGCAGCATTATTGCACGGAAACAAACGTCACAGTTTCTTCCAGTTGTAGGGAGGAGGAGAGGGAGTGGAATAGGTCTTTGGCTCATCTCTGGTTTTTGCTCACTCGCGCTCTCTCTCCCTCCATTTTCCATCCCTCACAAGCCATTCTTCACCAGTTCGTGGGCTCCACTTTCATCGATAACCAGGGTAGGGCGGAACTCTCGCCCACTCACCAGCTCCTCCAAACCCTGCAACACAACAGGAAGTGACATCAGACTATTATATCAACAACACTGGTAAAACTGAATTAAGTAACTATAACAAAGAATCACTTTTTAATATTTATTTCTATTTGAACTGAATTAAGGAACTATAATAGGAATCACTTTTTAATATTTATTTCTATTTGAACAGGTCCCTACTGTTAAGTCCCTCCCCCTTACCTCTCCACCATAGGACACCAGTGGGGAGATCTCACATTTGATTGGCAGGTCTGTTCCATCCTTCAGACTGTGGGGAAAAGAAGAGGAGGAAGGAATGAGAGAAGGAAAGGTTGAGTGCTTTTCTCTTGTGTATGGAGTGAGAAAAGAGAAGAGGCAGCTGGATGTGTGATTCTCTGCTCCAGCTGTTCTTAGATGATTAGATGTTTGGAGCAAAGCATTAAAGCGTTCACATCAGAGAGACTCCTAGACCTTTTTCCTGGACCCAGATAAACCCTATTCCTGGGGTAAAAATCACTTTCAGAGATTCCATTTAGTCCAAGAGTAGGCTTCATCTGGGTCCAGGAAGACTAAGTAGGCAGTTTGAAGTGGAAGTGAATGAAGTCTATATTGATTGGGAGAGAGCATATATCATACAGAAAGAGCCATTACACCTTATTGCAATCTAATGTCACCACTAAGTAGCATTTATGAACATTTATGAATGTAATAAATATTTTAAAAAGGCTGTTGAATACACTACTTTAAATCATAATCTTTGAACAATGATTTAAATGTATTTAGTGTTGCTGTTACAATCACAGGTAACTGGCCAACATCAGATCTGAAACGGCCCCTCAAAATCAATTGCAAAGCATGCCCAATGCCCATTACTCATGACCCAGCATGCTCCACATTCCATGGGTTAGTAGCTACTGTCCCAGTTAGCACTAGGGCCTGCACCAATATCTTATGCATCCTTCCTTCCCTCCTTCCTTCCCTCCCTCCCCCTCCTTCCTTGAGATAATCACTGCTTTAGGATGGTTTGATTGGTGAAAGCAACAGGATGATAAACTGGCCTACACTTACCTAATCACATGCAGACCAAGTCAGTGGGCAGGTCAGGTACCTTGTGACCTCACTATGACTTTTGACCAGGGCCCTAGTACAGCTAAACCCCAGGCTGCATCTCAACACACTAGTCCCTTCCTCTCCTCTCCTTCCCTTCACCCACACTGATAATAAACTGACCAGGTGAAAGTAGGACAGGAGACAGAGGAAGCCAGTATACAGAATTGAGACACAACCCAGGTGTGTGTGTGACAGTGGGTTACAGTGAGCAACTGTGTGAAAGCCAAAGCCCCGTCACCATGCAGTAACTCAGTCAGTAGCACAGAAAATAGTTACTTCTGGTTGACATCAGCTGTGCCACATCCTGCAGGTCCATCTCTGGAAACATTAAAACATTACACAGGACACACAGGGTTAAGGGGAACCGTGAGAGGGATACTGTGAGAAAAAGTGGGATTGTGTAAAAGGTGTGACAGGGAGACTATATGGTGATGAACGTGACAACAGGTGGAGAGATAAATATAATGTATATTCACTGTGAGTGTGTTTGGTGTGTGTGTCTCTCACCTGGGTATAGCAGGCACACGTGTCCCGTTCTCGTCTATAAAGTGTCCTGCAGCATTGAGGACCCAGCGGTGATGCAGGGACATGAGGGCGTGTTTCACCGTGGTGGGCGTGTCTTTACCGTCCTGGCTGTCGGCGTTCTTCAGGGCAGAAAACTCGTCTTCACGAAGAACCTCATACACCACAAAGGCCCTGAGACACACAAAACCCAGTGTGAAAATGCATCTTTTGTGCTACCGTTTCCAAGGTAACCCACCCTTGAACAACAAAACATATTTATCATCTTTATCAAAACCACCTGAGAATGGCAGAGTTCTAAAATAGAGCCACATGGAATTGCATCCTCATTGCAATGAGGAATCATTTGACTCCATGTAAAGTTCTAAAAGCAGCAACATGACACAGAGGTGATGTCATGAATCAACCGCTGAGAAAGAGACTGGAGCAGCTCGTAAAACCTACATCTTACAGGCCCCAGCAGCCGGAGGAGGAGGGCTGGGCTGGCTCTGGGACAGTGGCTATGGAGCTGGGGTTTGGGCTAGGTGTCTGAGGTCCTGGAACCTGCCAAGGAGATGGGGGATGGAAGCTGGGGCTCCAGAGATCTGGGTGTCAGGACCTGGGTCTTACTAACAGATGCCTGGCTGTGTCTCCCCCTTCCCTCTCCACAGGTTAAGGGGAAATGCAGACAGCTCCACACATGCTAAAGTCAGCTGGAAAATCACTGCACTTACTTGGCAAACTGGAATATGTCAAAGACAAATTTTTCCATTTTAATCCCGTTGGGTTTGTCGGGTTTGATTAGCCGTCCCTGCGTGTCCACATACAGGATTTTCTTCTGGGCCACGTGATGCTGCAGCTGAGGCTCAAACGTCCTGAGAGAGAGTTTCAAGTTTCAATGTCACATGCACAAGTAATGGCTTTTTTTGCGAGCTCTAACGCCAACAGTGCAGTAATTAATAATGTGATGCAAAAAACAACAAGGTAGAACAAAAACACATGAGAAATAAAAACAAGCGCACGCACACACATATATTAAAAGTCAGTTCCTGTACCATATTTACAATGTGCAGGGATACTGGATTGATAAAAGGTAGATAGTACCTTCAGAGAGTATTCATACCCCTTAAATTATTCCACTTTGTCATGTTAAAGCCTAAATATGAAATGGATTACATTTTTACCCATCTACACACCCCATAACGACAAAGTGAAAACAGAAATATCAAATTTACAAAAGTATTCACACCCCTGAGTCAATACATGTTAGAATCACCGGCAGCGATTACAGCAGTTTGTCTTTCTGGGTAAGTCGCTAAGAGCTTTGAATACCTGGATTGTACAATATTTAGCCATTCTTTTCCAAATTCTTCAAGCTCTGTCAAATTAGTTGTTGATCATTAATACACAACCATTTTCAAGTCTTGCCATAGATTTTAAAGACGATTTAAGTCAAAACTGTAGGTTGGCCACTTAGGAACATTCACGGTCTTCTTGGTAAGCAACTCCATTGTAGATTTGGCCTTGTGTTTTAGGTTATTGTCCTGTTGAAAGTGTCTGGTGGAAAGCAGAATAATCCAGTTTTTTCTCTAGGATTTTGCCTGTGCTTAGCTCCACTCCATTTGTTTGTTATCATGAAAAACTCCCCAGTCCTTAATGATTACAAGCATACCCATAACATGATGCAACCACCACTATGCTTGAAAATATGGAGAGTGGTATTGTGTTGTATTGGATTTGCACAACACACAACACTTCATATTAAGGACAGAAATGTAATTGCTTTACCCCTATTTTTTGCAGTATTACTTTAGTGCCTTGATGCATGTTTGGAATATTTTGATTCTGTATAGGCTCCCTTCTATTCACTCTGTCAACTAGGTTAGTATTGTGGAGTAACTACAATGTTGTTGATCCATCCTTAGTTCTCTCTTATCACAGCCATTCAACTCTCGGTTTTAAAAGCCACCATTGGCCTCATTGTGAAATCCATGAGCAGTTAGCTTCATATCCTGCAACTGAGTTAGGAAGGACACCTGTATCTTTGTAGTGACTGGGTGCATTGATACACCATCCCAAGTGTAATTAATAACTAATTAATTAATAACTTCACCATGATCAAAAAGGGATATTTAATGTTTGGTTATTTTTTTATATATTTTTTACCCATCTATATGTGCCCTTAATTGCAAGGCATTGGAAAATCTCCCTGGTCTTTGTGGTTGAATCTATGTTGAAATTCTCTGCTGGACTGAGGGACCTTACAGATAATTGTATGTGTAGGATACAGAGATGAGGTAGTCATTAAAAAAATCATGTTAAACCACTATTATTACACACAGAGAGAGGCCATGGAACGTGTGACTTGTTAAGCAAATGTCTACTCCTGAACTTATTTAGGCTTGCCATAACAAAAGGGGTTGAATACCTATTGATTCACGACATTTCAGCTATCATTATCAACTGATTTGTAAAAATAAAAAATAAATAAAAAAGATGGGCTTGGGGGGAGACCAGTGACAAACAAATTAATCCATTGGAAATTCAGAATATGGAAAAAGTCAAGTAGTGTGAATACTTTCTGAAGGCGCTGTATGTGAGGTGACTAGGCATCAGGATATATGATAAACAGAGTAGCGGCAGCATACAGTGGGGCAAAAAAGTATTTAGTCAGCCACCAATTGTGCAAGTTCTCCCACTTAAAAAGATGAGACCTGTAATTTTCATCATAGGTAGTACACTTCAACTATGACAGACAAAATGAGGGAGAAAAATATCCAGAAAATCACATTGTAGGATCTTTTATGAATTTATTTGCAAATTATGGTGGAAAATAAGTATTTGGTCAATAACAAAAGTTTATATACCCTTTGTTGGCAATGACAGAGGTCAAAAGTTTTCTGTAAGTCTTTACAAGGTTCTCAAACACAGTTGTTGGTATTTTGGAGCATTCCTCCATGCAGATCTCCTCTAGAGCAGTGATGTTTTGTGGCTGTTGCTGGGCAACACAGACTTTCAACTCCCTCCAAAGATTTTCTATGGGGTTGAGATCTGGAGACTGGCTAGGCCATTCCAGGACCTTGAAATGCTTCTTACGAAGCCACTCCGTTGTCCGGGCGGTGTGTTTTGGATCATTGTCATGCTGAAAGACCCAGCCACGATTCATCTTCAATGCCCTTGCTGATGGAAGGAGGTTTTCACTCAAAATCTCACAATACATGGCCCCATTCATTCTTTCCTTTACACGGATCAGTCGTCCTGGTCCCTTTGCAGAAAAATAGCCCAAAAGCATGATGTTTCCACCCCCATGCTTCACAGTAGGTATGGTGTTCTTTGGATGCAACTCAGCATTCTTTGTCCTCCAAACACAACGAGTTCAGTTTTTACCAAAAAGTTCTATTTTGGTTTCATCTGACCATATGACATTCTCCTAATCTTCTTCTGGATCATCCAAATGCTCTCTAGCAAACTTCAGACGGGCCTGGACATGTACTGGCTTAAGCAGGGGGACACGTCTGGCACTGCAGGATTTGAGTCCCTGGCGGCGTAGTGTGTTACTGATGGTAGGCTTTGTTACTTTGGTCCCAGCTCTCTGCAGGTCATTCACTAGGTCCTCCCGTGTGGTTCTGGGATTTTTGCTCACCTTGTGATAATTTTGACCCCACGGGGTGAGATCTTGTGTGGAGCCCCAGATCGAGGGAGATTATCAGTGGTCTTGTATGTCTTCCATTTCCTAATAATTGCTCCCACAGTTGATTTCTTCAAACCAAGCGGCTTACCTATTGCAGATTCAGTCTTCCCAGCCTGGGGCAGGTCTATAATTTTGTTTCTGGTGTCCTTTGACAGCTCTTTGGTCTTGGCCATAGCGGAGTTTGGAGTGTTACTGTTTGAGGTTGTGGACAGGTGTCTTTTATACTGATAACAAGTTCAAACAGGTGCCATTAATACAGGTAACGAGTGGAGGACAAAGGAGCCTCTTAAAGAAGAAGTTACAGGTATGTGAGAGCCTGAAATCTTGTTTGTTTGTAGGTGACCAAATACTTATTTTCCACCATAATTTGCAAATTAATTAATTAAAAATCCTACAATGTGATTTTCTTTTTCTCATTTTGTCTGTCATAGTTGAAGTGTACCTATGATGAAAATTACAGGCCTCTCGTCTTTTTAAGAGGGAGAACTTGCACATTTTATTATCAATTGGCCAGTAGAATGGAGGGAAGAGGTGGCTGGTTTTCCCTTGACCTTAATCACACCAGGATCCCCCACTCCTGCCTATAAAGTCGGCTGACCCTCTTGGGTAGAACAAAAATATGGTCGGAATTGTTAAGTTCATGTTTTAAGTATCCCTATATTTCTGTTATTACGGGGCTATCACTCAGTCAAGAGTGCGCATGCGCAGGGAGTCTTGTTGTTGATGGACCTAGCCTTGAGTGGAATGGCTACCTTATAGTATAGTAAACTTTGTTACACTGGAACCTTGTCGTTGTCATTTCGAGTTAACATTGGTAGCAGAGGATGGCTAATAACTACAATGTGCCACTGACGAAGTTGGAAAAATGAACTTGTAATCTGGACACGGGTTACTAATCTGGACGAGAAAAAGCAAGCACTTGCGGTGGTATTGTCACTCGAGGGAAGAGAGAGAGATGCAGCACTGGAAATATCCCTGGAGGATTTGAACAAGGATGACGGTATGGGAACTTTGATCAGAGCATTGGATTCTGCATTTCTTAAAGAAGAGAAAGACCGTGCCTACGAGGCATATTCAAACTTTGACAGTGTTACGAGAGATATTTCGGTTGTAATGACAGACTAAATCACTGATTTCGAACAGAGGTACAATAGGATGCGCAAGTACGACATGGTTCTCCCGGATGCAGTGTTAGCTTTCAAGTTGCGAGATACTGCCTGTCTAGATGGTAGGGAGAAACAGTTGGCTTTGACGGCTTGTACTGTGCTGACTTTTGCATCCATGAAGTCGGCAATAAAAATACTTTGATTATTTTGATTTAAAAAAAAAAGTTAAACTGGAACCTTGTCGTTGTGTCATTTCAGGTTAACAGGAATTACAGAAAGAGCCCAGGCCAGATGAATAGAAGTCAGAATTGAGGTAAATAACTGCCGATCTGATGTTCAAAAGTTATTGTCGGTTGTAGGAAATTATAGCAGATACATTCCCTGCAAATAAAGTAAAAAATAAACAAAATAGCTAAGTTGGATCGAGCTTGCAAAACCACGGACAACCACGGTGGAGAGAGAGAAAGGGGGTAAGAGAAAGACGGGGATGCAGAGAGCGAGAACAACAAAGACCCCACTGAGAGTACACAATGGCTGACCACTGACTGACCCAAAAATAAGAAAATCCTTGACTGTACAGACTCTGTGGGCATAGCCTTGCTAATGAGAGAGGCAGACCTGGCTCTCAAAAGACAGGAGGTGCCCACTGTCCACAAAATTAGGTGGAAACTGATCTGCACTTGCTAATCTCCTGCCAAATATATGACCATATTAGAGGCCCACAAAGAATTTGAAAACAAATCCAACATTGATAAACTCCCATATCCAGGGCATACAATTAACACCTGCCAAATGCGGGTAGATTTAGGTATTGCAGGTAAGAATGTCTATATTACCAGCCACGTTGGCGGTTGGTCAAGTTGCAGGGCTCTACAGTGAGAGCCCCACATTGAATAAAAATAGTAAAAAGTCAAGTATGAGGACATGTGAGTTAGGGTCAGAAAAATGCTGTAGTAGTTGTTTTCAAAGTATTTCTGCTGTTTTGTTTCATAGCTGCTAAATTGCAAAAAGAAATAGAAATCCTAGACTGAACAAAAACATAAATGCAAACGTGTTAGTCCCATGTTTCATGAGCTGGAATAAAATATCCCAGAAATGTTCCATACGCACAAAAAAACATTTCTCTCAACTTGTGCACAAATGTGTTTTACTTCCCTGTTAGTGAGCATTTCTCATTTGCCAAGATAATCCAGCCATCTGACAGGTGGCATATCAAGAAGCTGATTAAAAAGCAATATCATTCCACAGTTGCAGCTTGTGCTGGGGACAGTAAAAGACCATCGTAGATTGTTTGGTCGATAGGCTGTTGGTCGACCGAGATTTCTTTAGTCAAAAGAATGAAATACAAATATCGTGGTGTACAAGACACCTGTCTGATTCACATCTGTTTGAGTGGACTAATCCATTGTGGAGGCCCTGGGGATGGTACAGTTCATAACTCTAAGACATGTGCTACTGAAATTGTATATGGTTATATTACATAAGAACAATGGTAAAACAAAAGCGCTTTCTCCCGTGTTGGATAGTGATAGCTGTCTACGGTTCTGAAACACATCAGTGCATTGTTGAATTGGCGCCTTTTCCTAGACAATGTTGCTATGTGCATAATAGCAAAGTTAACCAGCACGTTGGTCTTGAGAACAATACAGCGGAGGCAGAAGCAGAATGTGGAGATGAGAAAACTGCCATTGCCTTTTCTACGAAAAGTGAGGAGAGAGGAAATCACAACTTAATTAGGTCTATAATCAATAGCCTAACTGTTAAATGTGCCTGGCTTTATAAATCAATATACTGTATCTACAGAAATAAGACAGATCCTGCTTCTGTTGCCTGTTTGAGTTTTTAATAGCCTACTCATTCCATGAGCATCAAGCCTCACAACGACATGTCAAGTAAACATTTTCACAAATTTGGCTGTTTTTAATTTTTTCTTTGCTGTAATGAAAGCTTTACACTTTTTGTCCCTCAGAACAGCCTCCCTGGTATTATTTATGTAGTGTTGTTTACACGGTTTCAAATTGTTGGAAAAATATTATAATAATAATGCTCCTTTTTCTTGATCTACTTATTGTTATTACTATTATTACGGCACAATCAAATCAATTGCTGTCGGACTAACCATTTGTGTGTTAATTATTTAATCAAGCAGTGTGCTTAAAGCATCAGACAAGCTCAGTGAGTATGGATGATTTGTTTAAAACACATCAAATGTGTCGATATACAGTGCCTTGCGAAAGTATTCGGCCCCCTTGAACTTTGCGACCTTTTGCCAGATTTCAGGCTTCAAACATAAAGATATAAAACTGTATTTTTTTGTGAAGAATCAACAACAAGTGGGACACAATCATGAAGTGGATAATATACGACTAATTGTTGTCCTATGGACAGAGTCTCCCACCTCAGCTGTAGATCTCTGCAGTTCATCCAGAGTGATCATGGGCCTCTTGGCTGCATCTCTGATCAGTCTTCTCCTTGTATGAGCTGAAAGTTTAGAGGGACGGCCAGGTGTTGGTAGATTTGCAGTGGTCTGATACACCTTCCATTTCAATATTATCGCTTGCACAGTGCTCCTTGGGATGTTTAAAGCTTGGGAAATATTTTTGTATCCAAATCAGTCTTTAAACTTCTTCATAACAGTATCTCGGACCTGCCTGGTGTGTTCCTTGTTCTTCATGATGCTCTCTGCGCTTTTAACGGACCTCTGAGACTATCACAGTGCAGGTGCATTTATACGGAGACTTGATTACACACAGGTGGATTGTATTTATCGTCATTTAGGTCAACATTGGATCATTCAGAGATCCTCACTGAACTTCTGGAGAGAGTTTGCTGCACTGAAAGTAAAGGGGCTGAATAATTTTGCACGCCCAATTTTTCAGTTTTTGATTTGTTAAAAAAGTTTGAAATATCCAATAAATGTCGTTCCACTTCATGATTGTGTCCCACTTGTTGTTGATTCTTCACAAAAAAATACAGTTTTATATCTTTATGTTTGAAGCCTGAAATCTGGCAAAAGGTCGCAAAGTTCAAGGGGGCCGAATACTTTCGCAAGGCACTGTATGTAAAAATATACACGTTTTAAAATTTTGACCAATTGATTGGTCAAAAGAACAGACGACTCCTGGTCAACTAAGATTTTTTTTAGTCGAGGACAGCCCTACTTTTGTTTAATGATTACATTGCCAAAGCAAGTGAAATAAACATATGTTTCCCATATCAAATCAAGCCCATTTGAATTGAACTGAAAGGGGGGATGCAGAGAGAGGTGGATGCAGAGAGAGAGTGAGATCAGGAAATTTGAAACACGCACTTGGTTTTAACTGTTAAAAGTGAAGAGGAAAAAAAAAAACTTCCAAACTAAACTTCAGCTTTTTCTCCTTTCATTTACTTCACCTTAGATTCTGGATATTCATTAAAGTCACTGTGATGTTTCCAGGGATATATCAGCTGACAGACACTGCTCATTAGAAACCAGCTAGGTCCAAAGCCACTACTAAGCTCTCAGGTTATGAGGCTCCCACTAGGCAAGTAATGATCTCAAATACCTGCTTAATGAGGGATACACATTCACCATGTAATTACTCACTTACTGTATGGAGGTGTGTGTGGCTGTGTGTTTGCATAAATGTTTGTGTGTGTTTGAGACTCACTTGACGATGTCCCTGAGGAAGGCTAGGGTGAAGAAGTGATTGGCCACGTTTCCTGCATTGAACATCAGCCGTCCGTCCACGCTGCGCTTCTCAGCCGTAGCCAAGGTGATCTCGCTGTACTCTACCACCTGGTAACGTCCGTCGACCTTACAGACCACGCCCACCGCCTCCGTTGGATTGGTCTTCTCCACCACCTGGAAGTGATGCCACAGGAAGGGATTTAACATGGGTCAAAACGTCTCAGAAATGTAGATATTGATGGGATTCTTAAAAATAGCATTTGACTCTACATTTGTCTGAATCAGAAATCCAGCCCTTAGCCCATCTGGTTGGTAGTCAAAATGACAGAGCTGGGCTTGATGAGGGGGTTAGTATTGGGGCAAGAATCCACATCAACTGTAATGTTTGTCAGTTAATGACACGAGGGTGGGTCCCCACACGGGGCAAGACTGCTGTGCAGAAATACAGTATCCGCCCACGGAGAAGCACGAGATTGAACTTCACTCAACTTTCTAGAGTGTTCCCTGTTAGTTAACTCGCATTTTTTTCCCAAAAGTCTCATGGAATGTAGGCCTACACAAACACTACACTTTGGCCTCGATTGTAAGCTGAACTACAAAACAGCCATTTCCACGTTAAAATGTTATGGGATGCATTTTCTCCCTTGTTTTTGATGGTAGGCCACTCTGGTAGGCTTATATTATGATTAAATAGCCACAGTAGCCTACTTGGCCACAGTTAAAACTAACCTAAAGCAGGTACAGCCTCAGTGTTCATAGTAAGCGCGCGCTGGAAGTTGCACAGAATATTCACAACTTTCAAGTTTGAGCTCAGCGAACATGAAATTTGCTCAGTACCCCCAAAAATTAGAGGGAACATAAGTGTACACCCCTTCAAATTTGTGGATTAGGCTATTTCAGCCACAGCCGTTGCTGACGGGTGTATAAAATCGAGAAAACAGCCATGCAATCTCCATAGCCAAACAAGGCAGTAGAATGGCCTTAATGAAGAGCTCAATGTATTTCAAAGTGTCAGTCATAGAACACCGCCTTTCCAACAAGTCAAATTGTCAAATTTCTTCCCTGCTAAATCTACCCCGGTCAACTCTAAGTGCTGTTATTGTGAAGAGGAAACTTTTTGGAGCAGTTCTCGGCTCAGCCGCGAAGTGGTAGGCCACACAAGCGCACAGAATGGGACTGCGGAGTGGTGAAGCATGTAAAAATCGTCTGTCCTCGATTGCAACACTCACTACAGAGTTCCAAACTGCCTCCGGAAGCAACGTCTGTGCAAGGACTGTTCGTTAGGAGCTTCAGGAAATCGGTTTCAATGGCAGAGGAGCCGCACAAAAGCCTAAGATCAACATGTGCAATGCCAAGCATCGGATGGAGAGGTGTGAAGCTCGCCGCCATTGGACTATAGAGCGGTGGATGGAAACGGAATCGCTGGAGTGATGAATCAAGCTTCACCACCTGGAAGTCTGGGTTTGGCAGATTCCAGGAGAACGCTACCTGCCCCAATGCATAGTGCCAACTGTAAAGTTTGGTGGAGAAGGAATAATGGTCGGGGGCTGTTTTTCATGGTTTGGGCTAGGCCTCAGTCCCAGTGAGGGGAAATCTTAACGCAACGGCATACCATGACATTCTAGACGATTCTGTGCTTTGTGGCAAGAGTTTGGGGAAGGTCCGTTACTGTTTCAGCATGACAATGACCCTGCGCACAAAGCGAGGTCCATACAGAAATCGTTTGTGGACATCGGTGTGGAAGACCTTGACTGGCCTGCAGAGCCCTGACCTCAACCCTATCAAACACATTTGGGATTAATTGGAATGCCGACTGCGAGCCAGGCCTAATCGCCCAACATCAGTATCCCACTTCACTAATGCTCGTGGCTGAATGGAAGCCAGTCCCCAAAGCAATGTTCCAACATCTAGTGGAAAGCCTTCCCAGAAGAGTGGAGGCAGTTATAGCAGCAAAGGGGGGACCAAATCCATATGAAATGCTCACAACTTTGGAATGAGATGTTTGATGAGCAGTTGTCCACATACCTTTGGCCATGTAGTGCATTTAATTTATTTTTAGGGACATTCTCATGGTCTGTCAAGTGACTGAGAAGAACCCAAGCCAATAACGCATAACTAAAGCCTAAAATGTCAATTTAACAATCTGCTGAAGGTCTTGCAGAACATTGGTGTGTGTGTTAACTGCCAACTGTTTGTTCCAACAGGAGCAGGCCTGTCAGTAATAACTAACTAAAAGGAGATAGGAAGGAGTTTAGGGGGAATACAGAGGGTGAGGGAGGAGTGTCCACTCATGTGAAGAAAGCACACTAATGAAGAGTAATAGCAACGTCTAGTGTCAAACTGGGACTAGCCAACCAAAATATTTCTGAAGAGTGTTTGCGCGCGTGTTCCTGTCCTGAGACAGTGATGAGAGGATGTTAGACAAAGCTGCCATCAGGAGGAAATGGATGATAGAACAGCTAGCGCCCCATCTCTGCTCGTATTTCCCACGACTGAGCCAAGTCCGAGTCTTACTACTTCTATTCTCTTCACATTACTCATGAACTGGCCTCACAGTGTATGTGTGTGCGCGCGCGTGCGTGCGTGGTGGGGATGCTGTACTGCTGAATTTGAGCCAGATCTCTCCAACATTAAGGTCAAATAAATACAAAAATACAAAAAGAAAAATAGTTTAATAGTTAGACTGCCACGCTAGTTAAACAAGTCGTAAAAACTGTCGCTTTCCTGAAAAAAAAAAGAGTTACGTTTCGTATTTAACTTGAAAATTAAAGAGAGCCGCACACTCTAGGAGCTCAAATGCAAAAATGTAATTACCAACATTTCGACAGCCAAGCTGTCTTCATCAGGGTATAATCACAAACACTGCGGGATGACTCGTTTATGTAGTGTCAAAAGACAGGTGTCTGTAATCATGGCCAAGAGTGGCCTAATATCATTGGTTAATTATCAAATATTAAAATGACATACAAAGAACAGCATACAAACAACAAATGGATAGCATATCATTTGACGACAAAAGCTTACAAACAATTACAATGGCAAAGTCACAATAATGGCATCAGATCAAAGTCTACGTTGAGACCGAAGGGAGCAAGGGTCTTTAAGTTAAAGATCCAGGCCTCTCGTTTTAACAATACATTACCAAGGTCACCCCCTCTCCTAGGGAGGGTGACATGTTCGATGCCAATATAACGCAGAGACGAAATCGAGTGGCCTGCCTCCAAGAAGTGGGCAGCAACTGGGTAAGTAAAGTTTTTACACCTAATGGTGCTACGATGCTCTGAGATACGTACTTTTAATTTGCGCTGTTTTACCCACATCATTTTTACCACAAGGACAAGTTATAAGATAAATAACTGCCTTAGTGGAGCACGGAATAACACCTTTGATTGGGATCGATTTCCCTGTTTGTGGGTGTTTGAAGGATCTACATTTATAAGTGCCATTGCATTGAGCACAGCCATTACATTTGTAATTTCCATCCAGTAGGGGCGCAAATAGACGTTCAGGAATATCTTGGGGAGGTAAATCAGAGTGTACCAATTGGTCTCTGAGATTTCTGCCCCGCGAGAATACGACCAAGGGAAGGTCCGAAAACACATTACTGAGACTATCATCGGATTTTAGAATGTGCCAATGTTTGAACAATTCCCTTAATTTGTTCAGAACGCTTTGAATAGCGGGTAGTTAGAACACAATAATGTGTATTTTTGAGAGACTGACCTTGAAAAAGGTCATGTCTCGTTTTGCTTTGAATTTTGTCAATGGCAATATTAATCTGATCATTTTTGTAGCCCCTCTCCTTGAATTTTCTCTGAGTCTCAGACATATTTGTCGAAATCTGATTGTTTTTTGCAAATGATTTTGATTCGATAGAATTGGCTGTAGGGCAAACTATTTTTCAAGGGAAGTGGGTGACAACTATCAGCCCTCAAACTGTTACGATCAGTAGGCTTCCTGTAAAGATCAGTGTATAGAACATTATCTTCACACAAGATCAGAAGATCAAGAAAACTGATTTGACATTATCAGATTGCATAGTAAATCTCAGATGCTCAGAACAGGAGTTAAGAAAAGCATGGAACGCCTGGAGCTGTTTTACATCACCCCTCCATAGAACAAAAATATCATCAATATACCGTTTCCAAATAATGATGTTAGGCAAGAAAACATTTGAGAGGATTGAAAACCCACATACAAATTAGCATAGTTAGGAGCCATGGGGGATCCCATAGCAGTACCCTTCGTCTGAATAAAGAAATAATTTAGAAACATGAAATAGTTGTGTGTGAGTACGACTTCAGCCAATGTTATAATGCATGCACTGGAAGGTAGTTCATTAGGGTCACGTTGCAGAAGAAAATGTTCCATAGCTTCAATACCGCCCTCGTGTGGAATATGTGTGTATAACGACTCAACATCGAAAGTAACTAACAAGGTATTCTCAGGGAAAGGATCAAGAGATTCAATGAGAGAGATCATACTGCTGGTGTTCTTTTCAAAGGAGGGGAGCTGTTCTGCAAGTGGTCTAATAACAAAGTCAACAAAAGTAGATAGAGGGGCTGTTACTGCATCAACGCCTGCTACAATAGGGCACCCTGGAGGTTTTGTAACATTCTTGTGTAATTTCGACAAAGTATAGAAAGTGGCAATTTTAGGGTGTTGAATAGCCAAAAATCATGTTCTTTTTTGGTTATCTGACCAGAACTTGAATACCCATCTAGGACAGTAAAGATAGTATTCTGAAATTGGGAAGTAGGGTCACTTCTGAGTTTCTTGTAAAAAGGTGTTGTCAAGCAGCCGTCTATGACACTCATGTACATAAACTGTCCCATCCATGAGTACAACCGACCCACCCTTATCAGCAGGACATATCGGATTGTAAATCAAGCAAAGCTGGTTTTTCATCCTTAGGTAGATTATGGAAAGATTTGGACCCCTGTTTATTCTTAAGGAGATGTCCAACATCTTTTTCCACAAGTCTGCAATATGTCTCGATAGAGTGATTGCGATTGGCTGGAGGTATAAAATAACTCTTGCTTCTAAAAGGAGTCGGAGTATGTGCAGGAGAGCAACCTACTGGTTCAATTGAAGTGTCAGAATTAGGGGAGCTAAATTATTCCCTTAAACCAAGGTTTCTAAAAAACTTAAACATGTCTACTTTATCATCAAAATCGTTGCGTTGGGTTGTAGGCAGGAAGCTCTTTGCCACCTTCTCCTCCCTCCTGAATCCTCCTCCCCCTCCCCCCCTCCTCCCTCTCTGCAGATGACTTCGTCAACCATTTTGAAAAGAAGGTCGACGACATCCGATCCTCGTTTGCTAAATCAAACGACACCGCTGGTTCTGCTCACACTGCCCTACCCTGTGCTCTGACCTCTTTCTCCCCTCTCTCTCCAGATGAAATCTCGCGTCTTGTGACGGCCGGCCGCCCAACAACCTGCCCGCTTGACCCAATTCCCTCCTCTCTTCTCCAGACCATTTCCGGAGACCTTCTCCCTTACCTCACCTCGCTCATCAACTCATCCCTGACCGCTGGACGTCCCTTCCGTCTTCAAGAGAGCGAGAGTTGCACCCCTTCTGAAAAACCTACACTCGATCCCTCCGATGTCAACAACTACAGACCAGTATCCCTTCTTTCTTTTCTCTCCAAAACTCTTGAACGTGCCGTCCTTGGCCAGCTCTCCCGCTATCTCTCCTCAGAATGACCTTCTTGATCCAAATCAGTCAGGTTTCAAGACTAGTCATTCAACTGAGACTGCTCTTCTCTGTATCACGGAGGCCCTCCGCACTGCTAAAGCTAACTCTCTCTCCTCTGCTCTCATCCTTCTAGACCTATCGGCTGCCTTCGATACTGTGAACCATCAGATCCTCCTCTCCACCCTCTCCGAGTTGGGCATCTCCGGCGCGGCCCACGCTTGGATTGCGTCCCCTACCTGACAGGTCGCTCCTACCAGGTGGCGTGGCGAGAATCTGTCTCCTCACCACGCGCTCTCACCACTGGCGTCCCCCAGGGCTCTGTTCTAGGCCCTCTCCCTATTCTCGCTATACACCAAGTCACTTGGCTCTGTCATAACCTCACATGGTCTCTCCTATCATTGTTATGCAGACGACACACAATTAATCTTCTCCTTTCCCCTTCTGATGACCAGGTGGCGAATCGCATCTCTGCATGTCTGGCAGACATATCAGTGTGGATGACGGATCACCACCTCAAGCTGAACCTCGGCAAGACGGAGCTGCTCTTCCTCCCGGGAAGGACTGCCCGTTCCATGATCTCGCCACCACGGTTGACAACTCCATTGTGTCCTCCTCCCAGAGCGCTAAGAACCTTGGCGTGATCCTGGACAACACCCTGTCGTTCTCAACTAACATCAAGGCGGTGGCCCGTTCTTGTAGGTTCATGCTCTACAACATCCGCAGAGTACGACCCTGCCTCACACAGGAAGCAGCGCAGGTCCTAATCCAGGCACTTGTCATCTCCCTCTGGATTACTGCAACTCGCTGTTGGCTGGGCTCCTGCCTGTGCCATTAAACCCCTACAACTCATCCAGAACGCCGCAGCCCGTCTGGTGTTCAACCTTCCCAAGTTCTCTCACGTCACCCCGCCTCCTCCGCTCTCTCCACTGGCTTCCAGTTGAAGCTCGCATCCGCTACAAGACCATGGTGCTTGCCTACGGAGCTGTGAGGGGAACGGCACCTCAGTACCTCCAGGCTCTGATCAGGCCCTACACCCAAACAAGGGCACTGCGTTCATCCACCTCTGGCCTGCTCGCCTCCCTACCACTGAGGAAGTACAGTTCCCGCGCAGCCCAGTCAAAACTGTTCGCTGCTCTGGCCCCCCAATGGTGGAACAAACTCCCTCACGACGCCAGGACAGCGGAGTCAATCACCACCTTCCGGAGACACCTGAAACCCCACCTCTTTCAGGAATACCTAGGATAGGATAAAGTAATCCTTCTCACCCCCTTAAAAGATTTAGATGCACTATTGTAAAGTGGCTGTTCCACTGGATGTCTTAAGGTGAACGCACCAATTTGTAAGTCGCTCTGGATAAGAGCGTCTGCTAAATGACTTAAATGTAATGTAGGCACAAAATATAACCCTTTATTAAGCAAAGAGACATGGGCAGGGCTCAATATCCTGCTTGATAAATTAAAGACACTCAATCCCGTGGGTTCTGGGACCGTGTGAACCGTCTCCTCTGCCTCTGATAGTCGTTTCTTCTTACCCCGTCGGGTGCGGCATCTTGTCGATGCGCGTGCCTGCGGCCAACTGAACGGACCCTTCCGTCCGTTCAGTCTCTCGTTGAATAAAAAACTACCACTGGAAGCCGATGAGGCGCTGGTTGTAGAGCGTTGATCAGACGGGGGTAGATCGAAGTAAGCGGCATCCCTCCTGCGTCTGCCATGGAGAGGGGGAGCAGGACCTCCCTTGTCAGGGTTTCTCCAGAAGTAGACTATCATCGGCCTCGTCTTTTTTTGTCTTGGTTGATTTTCTTCGTAGACTTTGATCTGAAGCCATTATTGTGATTATTGTGACTGCCATTGTTTGTAAGCTTTTGTAGTCAAATGAATTTATGATCATATGCTATCCATTTGTTGTTTGTATGCTGTTCTTTGTATGCCATTTTAATATTTGATAATTAACCAATGATATTAGGCCACTCTTGGCCACGATTACAGACACCTGTGTCTTTTGACACTACATAAACGAGTCATCCCGCAGTGTTTGTGATTATACCCTGATGGAGACAGCTTGGATGTCGAAATGTTGGTAATTACATTTTTGCATCGGAGCTCCTAGTGTGCGGGTCTCTTTCATTTTCAAGTTTTTACTCCGCTAGCAAGCACCTCGCCTAAATAGGTGTGCGTTTATTTTTCTTCTATAAAGTTTCGTATTTAACCACTGTTCCCTGTAAAATTTTCAGTCTCAGAAATAGTACACTGTGCCCAAACTCATTGTCTAGAAAAAAACAGATCATATATCAGAGGCGAGTTCAACAAGGCTTCTGTTTGCGGCGAACACGTTGCCAGAGTAACAATTTCAGTTGAACATTCCAAAATGTTACGGTGAAACATCAAATACCTAATTTTTGTACGGATTACTGTAGTTTTGTAGCAACAATATTCAAACTGGGAATGACTTAATTATTCATTCTACTAAATGATTGAGGGGTTGGGTTAAATGCGGAAGACACATTTCAGTTGAATGCATTCAGTTGTGCTGGCAACTGACTAGGTATTCCCATTCACTTTCCCTAAAAATATTAGAAAGTTTACAGTGGCCACTTATTTTTAGAGGCAGTTTAGATCCGAAATAGACACCTGCGTTCGCTGCACACTAGCTTCTCAGACTGTTAGCTAACACAAAACAAATTGAATATGTTAACGTTCGTTAACTAGTTCCTTTGTTGAACGCACCTAAGAGGCTTGTGATACTATAGGCTGAGTGGCCCAAGCCTTGTCTGTGTTGGGAGGGCTATGTGGTTCCCTCACTGTCCATAATGAGGCAGTAAAACCAGGCCACTCACTTCATATAGTTGCAGCAGTTATTTACACTGAACAAAATATAAAACACAACATGTAAAGTGTTGGTTCCATGAGCTGAAATAAAAAGAAATGTTCCATACACACAAAAAGCTAATCTGAAATTGTACACATTGTTTTACATCCCTGTTAGTGAGCATTTCTGCTTTGCCAAGATAATCCATCCACCTGAAAGGTATGGCATATTAAAAAGCATGACCATTACATAGGTGCACCTTGTGCGTGGGACAGTAAAAGGCCATTTTATAACGTGTAGTTTTGTCACCCAACACAATGCCACATTCTACTAAAGTTGAGGGAGTGTGTAATTGGCATGCTGACTGCAGGAATGTTCACCAGAGCTGTTACCAGAGAATTTAATGTCAGTTTCTCTACCATAAGCTGCCTCCAATGTCGTTTTAGAGAATTTGTCAGTACGTCCAACAGGCCAGCCCGGGACCTCCACATCATGCAGGATCATCTGAGTGTGTGGGGGGTGCAGAGGAGTATTTTTGTCTGTAATAAAGCTAATTTGTGGGGGAAAACTATTCTGATTGGCTGGGCCTGGCTGTCAAGTGGGTGGGCCTATGCCCTTCAGGGCCACACATGGCTGCACACCTGCCCAGTCATTTGAAATCCCTAGACTTGGGCCTAATGAATTTATTTAAATTGACTGATAACCTTATATGAACTGTAACTCAGTAAACAAATGTAATTGTTGCGCTTATATTTTGTTCAGGATAGGTTTGTGTCCTATATAATCTCAGCCATCAAACTAGAGAGAAATACTTGAAGTAGCAATGAATGCGCATCCCTGGATGTGTTTTAAATGGAATAGTCCATCATATAGTTCCTTACATTGTCTGGCTAAAAACTCCACTGTTCAGACCTCAGCTCTCTGCTACTGAAATCCTGAATGATAGCAGACTACACCCCCACCTAGTGGTGAATTAGAAGTGCAGGTCTTTATAGAGGAAGTCGTGCCAGGGCAGTTTTCACTGTTTCAATATGGGGATTCGGTTAAACTGGCCCAGGTTGCACTGGGCTATGGTCCATCATGTGACCATGCAAAAGACTGGGGGAGGTGTATCCCACTTAAATGGTACAGTAATCTGAGCTGCTCTGTAATATTGTCAACAAGGTAGCATGATGCATCGTACAGAAACATTCAACATTTATTTTCCATAAAATATACGTTTGAATTTCTAACTAGTTTTCATTGGGAAGGCAGGCAAAGCATTTTAATCACAAGCAATCACTTTTGCATGTGAAAGCACGGAATCCTACTCATCACTCCACATGCTTAACCTAAGTCACTTTTGTTTGAGTCTACTTCACCATCGGCCAGGGGGTGCCCGGCTCACACCCAGGAGGCAGCCCGTTTCCAAAACAAATGCATTTTTACTAGTTGCAAACTCCACCTACCCGGGCCAGTTTAATAGGATCCCCTCAATCACACTCTTATCGAAACAGTCAAAACACACCTTCACTGAACACATAGAACAAAGACTACTTCCTGGTCTGGTATTGTATAACAGGAGATGAACAACCAGGAGATCAAGGATTGGTCTAAATTCATTTTCATTTCTTCCTTCTTATTCAAAAGTGACCAACATTGCTTTCAGTTCAAAGCCTTTGTGAACATTGGCTTAGAGGGAGCAGGGAACAGGAGAGGAAACCAATTTAGGATATACTGAGAAAAGGAAGTAAGTAATTTAAGAGTATTGGATCACATTTGGTGAGTCACCTTTGGCCCCCAGTTGAGAGAGACACAGAAGAGGGCAGAGAGAGACGGCTAGAGATAGAAAGAAGAAAGAAAAAAAACTTCCAGTGAGAAAGAGACGAAGGGCTACTAACCTTAGCCCCACAGTCTCCTCCTTTCTGGACACAGAAGCCAACAAAGGCAGGGTCTGCTACTTTAACCAGGATGTTGTCCACACAGTAGACATGGATGAACTTGACCCCCCTCCGATCCATGTCCTCCACGATCCCCTGGGTACCCAGAGCTCTGTAAAGACCCCCGTTACCATCTGAAACACACACACACACACACACGAGACCCCTGTTATCATCTAAAATACACAGACATATACACACACTGACACACGTTGGGTTATGTACCTGGGGCCATGGCCAGCTTGTTTTTGCTCTCCAGGATGATCTTGCCATTGTAGTCCATGGCAGGCAGCATGCCCTGCTGGAAGAATATCACGTTGTCTTTGCACAACCCAAAGTAGCTGTGGCGCGAAAAAAACGTTTTAGTTGACTCCATGGTCCGGCCGCTCGTCATTATGTACCTAGGGGGAAATCAGGAGGCACAATTTAGTTCATGATTAATTCATTCACTGGTCATTATGCACAGGGAGAATGGGGTGATACATTGGGTTTGATTCAAGACTAATACAACTCTAAAGACAGTGCTTCAATTGTTTTTTTTATCATCAAAAGTTTGACTTTTCACTGTATCAGTGACATAAATCCCATAAAATAACTTTGCCAGAAAGTTATTCATAATCCACATTGCCAGATTAGGCTAACATTTTCATGACTTTTAACATCTGAATGCTCTGATCTGACAAAATCTAAAAATACATGGTGGCAAAGTGGTTAAAACCCCCCAAAATTGAATGAATAGAAAGGGCATCTCAATTCAAGTCAATGATGGAATAATGGTTAGACTGGCAGACATCTTGAGTGTACCCACATCTAGGTTGAAGGTGAAAGGTTAAGACAATGGGATTCTAATAACGCATAACGCTTTGCAAAAATGGGACCAGCTATGCTAGTTAAAAACAGCGCTGGTAGTTAACAATACCACTGATCCCAGATTTGTGAGGACGTTATCGTAACTGGTATATTTTTGACCTAGACCCATGCCAGGAAGTAAAAGCAGGAAGTGTACCCTTCAATCTGTATTGTGATTTGTTATATCAACTCAACTGACATTACTAAAACTACATTACATGAGCCACATCAATTAGCATCATTTGAATTAACATTCTACATTACCATGGCAATCCTGCATCAGTTGATAGACGATTCCAAAAAAGCATGGATATGATTGTATCACAATACAAGGCAGCCATTGCGAGAGTACCCATGAGTTTACCAGTCAAATTGGCAGGGTAACACGGAACCCAAACCTGCTGTGCGCTTGCGCCATCATGCACTATCGTGCATAACTTTATTTTGCCCCCCAATGTAACAGATGTGAAATGGCTAGCTAGTTAGCGGTGGTGCACGCTAATAGTGTTTCAATCGATGACGTCACTTGCTCTGAGACCTTGAAGTAGTGGTTCCCCTTGCTCTGCAAGGGCCGTGGCTTTTGTGGAGTGATGGGTAACGATGCTTTGTGGGTGACTGTTGTTGATGTGTGCAGAGGGTCCCTGGTTCACTCCCGGGTATGGGCGAGGGGACGGTCTAAAGTTATACTGTTACATTGGTGCCGTGACCCGGATCACTGGTTGCTGTGGAAAGAGGTTGTCAAAAGGGGGGTGAGTGTAACGGATGTGAAACGGCTAGCTAGTTAGCGGTGGTGCGCGCTAAATAGCATTTCAATCGGCGACGTCACTTGCTCTGAGACCTTGAACAAGTGGTTCCCCTTGCTCTGCAAGGGCCGCGGCTTTTGTGGAGCGATGGGTAACGATGCTTCATGGGTGACTGTTGTTGATGTGTGCAGAGGCTTCCTGGTTCGCGCCCGGGTATGGGCGAGGGGACGGTCTAAAGTTATACCCACACCAAACGTGATCACGACAGGCATGTTAAAATATCCAAACAAACTCTGAACCAATGACATTAATTTGGGGACAGGTCGAAAAGCATTAAACATGTATGGCTAGTTAGCTTGCACTTGCTAGCTAATGGTTAATTTGTCCTATTTTGCTAGCTTGCTGTTGTTAGCTAATTTGTCCTGGGATATAAACATTGAGTTGTTATTTTACCTGAAATGCACAAGACCTCTACTCCCGACAATTAATCCACACATAAAACGGCCAACCTAATTGTTTCTAGTCATCTCTCCTCCTTCCAGGCTTTTTCATAGTTTAACTTATATGGTGATCACATCTAAACTTTCATTGAATTACCAGGACTACCTGCAAAACAGTTAGTCTTTCAATTTTTTTTTTTTTTTTTACCTTTAACTAGGCATGTCAGTTAAGAACAAATTCTCATTTTCAATGGACGGCCTAGGAACAGTGGGTTAACTGCCTGTTCAGGGGCAGGACGACAGATTTGTACCTTGCCAGCTCGGGGATTTGAATTTGCAACCTCCCGGTTACTAGTCCAACACTCTTACCACTAGGCTACCCCGCAGCAGGTATCACGTGGGTACCTGCTTCTATAAACCAATGAGGAGATGGGAGAGGCAGGACTTGCAGTGCGATCTGCGTCAGAAATAGGAATGACTTCTATTTTAGCCCTTGGCAACACAGAAGCTCGTTGGCACGCGCGAGCAGTGTGGGTGCAATAATTGAATAACATGGATTTCTACATTTATTTTGCGATGCTCGCGCACGTAACGTGTCATCATCATGTTCGAGCATTCAAGCCTGTTCTATTGATGGGTTGCGGCACAATATTGTTTTAAAACAGTTAGTTTCAGGACTGAGCACTCTCCTCAATGCACCCACAATGGTCTAAAGTGCAATACTGTGGCTTGAAAACAGGCATTTAAAAAAAAAAAATCATTAGTAGGAAAACCTTTTGTCATCATTTTGTCACCAGATTGACTTTAAGATGCAGTACAACTTTAGCTAGCTAAGATTAAGGGGAGGCCTCCAGATTTTAGCTAGCTAACGTTAGCATTGCTAGCTATTTTGTACAAACTTTGCTAGCTAATGGCATAATTGCCATTTGTCTAAAAGTTTGACATGGGAAAGTTGATTCCTACTAAATGTGTCTACTTCACTAATGTCATCGTATTACCAAGCCCCTATAGTGTAATTTAGACCAAACAGTCCTTAGCCCTCATCAACATGGCAACGACGTGATGGAGGTGCAACCCATGAATTAATTTTATTTCTATGAACATTAACTGAAATGTCTGTTTATTTTTAGTTTTTAAATAACCAATTAACAACTTGCTAATTAACTACAATGACCAGAATCCATTGCTCCCTACTCGGTTCTTAGGGAAAGCCTGTGGGGCCGGTAGACAGACATGGAGAGGAAGAGCGATAGAGAGGCACGAGGGGGATAGAGAGCGGTTGCTTAGGCATCTTTACCTGACAACTTGATTGAATATTTTATTGAAGTAAATAAGATGGTTATAGCCTAATAAGTTACAGTCACTCACCATCAATTGTTTTATTCTGTGTTACAGCATTGAACCCACAATGCATTTATTTATTTTTTCTTCTAAAACTCAATCAAAACCAAACCCAAAAAGCACTAATCCCTCAGCACTCATCCTCCTCAGTGGATTTCATAAAATAAAAATAAAAAATACAGTTATAAAGTTACCTTTTTTTGATAATCTATACTAAATATAAAATCACGTCACCAAATAATTTATTAAAACTATTTTGCCATGAAGATCTACAGCTAGCTTCCGTCCTCCTCTGGGTAAATTGATTTCAATACAAAACCTAGGAGGCTCATTGTTCTCACCCTCATTCCATAGACTTACACTAATTATGACAACTTCCGGAGGACGTCCTCCAACCCATCAGCGCTCTTGCAGCATGAACTGACATGTTGTCCACCCAATCAAAGGATCAGAGAATAAATCTAGTACTGAAAGCACAAGCTACAGCTAGCTAGCACTACAATGCATACAATGTGGTGAGTAGTTGACTCAAAGAGAGCGAAAGACCATAGTTGAACAGTTTTGAAAAAATAAGAGATTATTTTTTAAACTTTCAGTTTCACTTATTTAGCTAGCAAATGCAGCTAGCTTGTTTAGCCTACTTAAAAAGATGGATGCCATGTTAGCAAGCTGGCTATGACTATCTAACACAACACTGGAACTCCTCCAATTCAAGGTAGGACTTTTGTTTTAAGAATTTATTGCCACTGGGGCCCACCAGTATAAACTGCTTAATGACCAAAAACGTACCTTGACACTAACGTTACTGCATGATTTTAGCGGGTTTACTAACACGATAGTTCTATTAGCCATGTTGACTATAACATTACTTTAGCTAATATTGTGACAATGATGTTGGCTGTATGTAACGGTTATGATATGGTTTGCCTTGGCAAGGTTTTTCACCTGGTCACATACAGCTGATTATTGTGCATTGAAGTACACAAATAAAGAAAAAAGGTGAGAGAACGAGAGCGCGAGAAGGAATACAATGTGGCTGCTATGAAAGTGAACTGTGTTTAAGCATGATCAGGTATGTATTCATTCCGCCAACTCTGTTGAAAAACGTTTCTTAAAACAGAAGCAAACAGAACAAAACGGGGATAAACATAGCTTAATTTGTCCAATAGAAACTCTCATTTGCAACTGTTGGACTAATGATTACACCTTATATCAGCTAGATGCAGGCAAGAGCGTGCAAGCCGGCATTGTATGTGCCACTGTCTCACCTCAAAAACATTTCTCTAACTGTGTGCACATACGTTGGTAACTTTCATTCATAGGCTAGGTTGTAGAAACTTCATGATGGGTATAGGGAACATTAGAGTATCATGTAGTAGCCTAATCTTAGCAATGTTACATTGAACTCTGTGAATGGAATATGAATGACATGACAATATGCTGTAATAGAAATAATGCCATGCTGATGAGAAAAGAGAGGAGAAAAAAAGGCCTCATCTTAAACGACACTGACCACCCATGACTTGACAAAACCAGAAGTACTTCCTTATGACTGGAATGAATGTCACCTGGCATCTCATGGTGAGCTATTAGTCCTGACCCCTGACCTTAATTACAGACAGAGCCCAGCCCAACCCTGGACGCCAGCAAGACGTCTCCTTCCGTCAACCCACTTCTGAATCGTCTTAATGACTTCCTTCATCTACTCCACAGGGAATTATAATCCTGCTCCTTTCCGGGATCAAACCACTTCCTTGATAGATTCAGGTGAGCGCCTTCAGAAAGTATTCATACCCCTTATCTTTTCCCACATTTTGTTGTTACAGCCCGAATTTAAAATGGATTCAATTTAGATTTTGTCACTGGCCTACACACACAATACCCCATAATGTCAAAGTAGAATTATGGTTTTCTAAATGTTTACAAATTAATTTAAAAAATGTAAATATTAAATGTCTTGAGTCAATAGGTATTCAACCCCTTTTATGGCAAGCCTAAACAAGTTCAGGAGGTTTTTCCAATGCCTCGCAAAGGCACCTATTGGTAGATGGGTAAAAAAAAATAAGATAACCAAACATTCAATATCCCTTTGAGCATGGTGAAGTTATTAATTAATTAGTTATTAATTACACTTGGGATGGTGTATCAATACACCCAGTCACTACAAAGATACAGGTGTCCTTAACTCAGTTGCAGGAGAGGAAGGAAACTGCTCAGGGATTTTACAATGAGGCCAATGGTGACTTTTAAAACAGTTACAGAGTTGAATGGCTGTGATAAGAGAGAACTGAGGATGGATCAACAACATTGTAGTTACTCCGCAATACTAACCTAGTTGACAGAGTGAAATGAGGAAATCCTGTACAGAATTGGGGCGGCAGGGTAGCCACGTACCCACGTGATACCTGCTGCAGGGTAGCCTAGTGGTTTGTGGTGGACTAGTAACCGAAAGGTTGCAAGTTCAAATCCCCGAGCTGACAAGGTACAAATCTGTCGTTCTTCCCCTGAATAGGCAGTTAAACCACTGTTCCTAGGGCGTCATTGAAAATAAGAATTAGTTCTTAACTGACTTGCCTAGTTAAATAAAAAGGTAAAAAATTAAATAAAAAATTATTCCAAAACAGGCATCCTGTTTGCAGCAAGGCACTAAATACTGCAAAACATTTTTGGGAGGAACTATACACAGGCAAAATCCTCGCAAAAAAAAAAAAAAACTGGTCCAGTCTGCTTTCCACCAAATTCACCTTTAAGCAGGACAATACCCTAAAGCCAAATCTACACTGGAGTTGCTTACCACTGGAGTTGGCCAACTTACAGTTTTGACTTAAATCTGCTTAAAAATGTATGGCAAGACCTGAGAATGGTTGTCTTGCAATGATCCACCACCAATTTGGCAGAGCTTGAAGAATTTTGAAAATAATAAATGAGCAAATGTTGCACAATCCAGGTGTGGAAAGCTCTTAGAGACTTACTCAGAAAGACTCAGAGCTGTAATCACTGCCGAAGGAAATTCTAACATGTATCGAATCAGGGGGTTGAATACTTAGCTAATTAAGATAAATGAGTATTTTTACACATATTCGAAATTTCCGTCCACTTTGACCGAGTATTTTGTGTACACAGGTGACATTTTTTTTTACAATTAAATCAATTTAATCCCACTGTGTAACAACAAAACGTGGAAAAAGACAATTGGTGTGAATACTTTTTGAAGGCTCCTTATCTAGGTCTAGTAAATAAATCAGACAGATGAAACTGGAGAACAGAGGGGGAACATAACTTATTTTTGATACAATAACATTGTATGGCTTGTTTGTGATTTCACAAATGGGGCTAAAACAAAAATGGGCTCCTCAGGACTGGATTGAGAAACAGTGCTTTGTGGTCAGTTTGCTGTGGTGCTGTATGTTCTATACAGTATATCCCCCATAGTGTATCATTATGCCCTTATCTGCCAGTCCCACTCTCACCAGGGGATGCAGCACTTGGCTCCATGTCTCTGTTCTGCCAGCTGTTGCAGCCTCAGTATCCTCTCTGCCTGGATCTGGAACAGGGTCTTGTGGGAGGGCAGGCCCACGTCGTACATGCCTTTAGGGTAGGAAACCCCCAGCCTGGTCCCCTGGCCGCCCGCTAGCAGGAGAACAGCCACGCTGCTCTGGGAGATACACCGCAGACCTGGGAGAGACAATAGAACAACAGTTAATGTACAAAACTATCATTTATTTTACATCATGTAAAGATAATAATAAATTCAAATTTCAGAATCTCAAAGCGCTTCAAAGGACAAAAAAACATATTTAGAAAAACCACATGAGATGGACAGTTATTACAAAGTTCATGGTTTGAATGTTGATCTGAGAGAGGTGGTCAAGCTGGGAGAGAAAGTCCAGAGGCAGGCATGAAGTGCTGTCTCAAAGGTGTCCCACTGTCTGTCTTTTCCATAGTAGAACTCAGTCAGTTTAAGTTTGAGCTAAGCCACTGCAGTCCATGTACTTTGTAGTAGGTACAGTTGAAGTCTGAAGTTTACATACACATTAGCCAAATACATTTAAACTCAGTTTTTCAAAATTCCTGACATTTAATCAGAGTAAGAATTCCCTGTCTTAGGTCAGTCAGGATCACCACTTTATTTTAAGAACATGAAATGTCAGAATAATAGTAGAGAGAATGATTTATTTCAGCTTTTATTTTTTTTCAGCACATTCCCAGTGGGTCAGAAGTTTACATACACTCAATTAGTATTTGGTAGCATTGCCTTTAAATTGTTTTACTTGGGTCAAATGTTTAGAGTAGCCCTCCACAAGCTTTCCACAATAAGTTGGGTGAAGTTTAGCCCATTCCTCCTGACAGAGCTGGTGTAACTGAGTCAGGTTTGTAGGCCTCCTTGCTCACACATGTTTTTTCAGCTCTGCACACACATGTTCTATAGGATTGAGGTCAGGGCTTTGTGATGGCCACTCCAATACCTTGACTTTATTGTCCTTAAGCCATTTTGCCACAATTTTGGAAGTATGCTTGGGGTCATTGTCCATTTGGAAGACCCATTTGCAACTAAGCTTTACCTTCCTGACTGATGTCTTGAGATGTTGCTTCAATATATCCACATAATTTTCCTTCCTCATGATGTTCTATTTTGTGAAGTGCACCAGTCCCTCCTGCAGCAAAGCACCCCAACAACATGATGCTGCTACCCCTGTGCTTCATGGTTGGGATGGTGTACTTCAGCTTGTAAGCCTCCCAGTTATCCTCTAAACATAACGATGGTCATTATGGCCAAACAGTTCTATTTTTGTTTCATCAGACCAGAGGACATTTCTCCAAAAAGTATGATCTTTGTCCCCATGTGCAGTTGCAAACCGTAGTCTGGCTTTTTTAATGGAGGTTTTGGAGCAGTGGCTTCTTCCTTGCTGAGCGGCCTTTCAGGTTATGTCGATACAGGACTCGTTTTTATTGTGGATATAGATACTTTTGTACCCGTTTCCTCCAGCATCTTCACAAGGTCCTTTGCTGTTGTTCTGAGATTGATTGGCACTTTTCACACCAAAGTACGTTCATCTCTAGGAGACAGAACTCGTCTCCTTCCTGAGCGGTATGACAGCTGCGCGGTCCCATGGGGTTTATAATTGCGTACTATTGTTTGTACAGATGAACGTGGTACTTTCTGGCATTTGGAAATTGCTCCCAAGGATAAACCAGACTTGTGGAGGTCCACAATATTTTCCCCTGAGGTCTTGGCTGATTTCATTTGATTTTCCTATGATGTCAAGCAAAGAGTTATTGAGTTTGAAGGTAGGCCTTGAAATACATCCACAGGTACATCTCAAATTGACTCAAATGATGTCAATTAGCCTATCAGAAGATTCTAAAGCCATGACATCATTTTCTGGAATTTTCAAAGCTGTTTAAAAAGGCAGTCAATTTAGTGTATGTAAACTTCTGACCCACTGGAATTGTGATAGTGAATTATAAGTGAAATAATCTGTCTGTAAACAATTGTTGGAAAAATTGTGTGCCATGCACAAAGTAGATGTCCTAACCGTCTTGCCAAAACTAGTTTGTTAACAAGAAATGTGTGGAGTAGTCGAAAAACGAGTTAGACTCCAACCTAAGTGTATGTAAACTTCCGACTTCAACTGTAGCTTGCTAGCTACTCCTTCACGACAAACAAAATTAAGCACCCACTTGGATGATGCTACGGCAGTTACATGGTGCCAGAAATCACTCCACATTTCAAAAATAATTAAAGAGTAGCCTTGTAATTATGCCCTCCCCACGATCCACATCACTGCACACCTCTACCACAGAACAACGAGACAGATATTTCACTGGATATATAAATATGAAGCATCCGCTTGATGTTTCCACTCACGAGCAAATATGGTAGTGAAATGAAGCCCACTGACGGGCAGTGGTTAGAAGATGCAATGAGATGGATTTTGGCCTACATTGTGCAAATCTCATCGATGAAAATTTGATCTCAGAGTTTTCTGTTCCCAAAACTAGAATATGTTATTAACAGAGTGGACTAGGTTTTATAGCCTTTACCAAAAAAAAATGCGTTGTTTAGAAGGAGTGCAAAGTCGAATCTTATTGCACACGCGCAATTCACAGATTAAGCATTCCCCAACATAAATACGCAGATGTATGCTAGAACGGGCCAATAGGATCTCACTTAGAGAGTGCTTAGCTCTGCCCACCTCCTTGCTTGTTCTTCCCCCTGTGACTCAACTGTTCCCGCTGGCAACGACCGACCACAGCCTACCTTGGTTTAGTTATAAAAATCTTTGCCTCATTTGTTACTAGAAATGTGTTCATTTGCCAGTAGAAATGTATTCAACAGTAGTTGCCTTGGAAACAAAAACAGATCTGCTCGTTTAGCTAACCAAAAAAAAGCTTGCCATTTAGAAAATTGAACTCAATTTTAATTACGGTTTTCAATTCGACTTTTGCTTTCAAAAGCAGCTCGGACATAGAACATGAACTATAGCCATGCAAATACACGGTGCGTTACACGGAAATAATGCACACTCTAGAATGGTTCCTACTGATGCAGTCATGACGTAAGTGGCACTATGGTGTCAATTCCTCCCACATTTAGTTTGACCAGCTGTTTTTAGCAACTGATATGTTTTATTCAGGTTTGCTAGTAACAAATTCATTATTTAGCTTCTAGCAATGCAAGCTCCTCGTAATGAACAGTTTCGAGTGTCCTGATGAGAAGGCAAACTTTTCTAGCTATGCAGGGGCAAAAATTGGACATTATCAGCTCATAGTTATGGATGTATCCAAATGAATATCAATAAAAAAACAGCAACTTTTCTGTTATTCTGGCTGCCGTGATTGTGTTAGCCGTAGCTAGCAAGCAAAGGGATAAGAACTTTACCAGCGAGTATGGCAACGGAACATAAAGAATGACTGGGTAGCGTCTCTAGCAACCGAAAGATAAGAAAGTAGGAATTTGCTTATAAAAATGTATAGATTTAAAAAAAAAGTATTTATACCGGTAAATATGTGCTTTCATATTGTTTTATTTGGCAATTGTGGTATAAGCGGGATAAATGCCTACATTCTGTACATTACCTTGGAAAAAATGAACTCCGAAAAGGCATAAGGTAATGTACAGAATTTATCCCTTACATATCAAATGTTCATTCTTAAAAAAACACAAGTTAAAAAAAATGCCAAAAACATTCACAAAAATGCTTAGGCTCCTGCTAGGGAACCATGGTAACTGTAGAACTATGAAATATGGTACAAACAATAGGCCTGTAGCTTATTCAAGCAATATAACTCAAACTAAACGTACTTGTGATGGTTGCCAAAACTCAAGAACACTATGGAATTTTTATGGCTAAAGTATAATCTACCTTGGCAAGGAGTTTTGATAATCATTGCAGGTGAAACAGCAAGATAAACTCAGAATAACCCATAGTTAAATTACAGTCAGTCGATCTCTATCTAAACATACCAGGTCAACAACACCCTTATTATACAGCTCTACTTTATCTTACAATAAACTGTTGCTATGGGAGTCAGTGATTAGCCCACAAATACGCACACACCACGTACACACTCAAGGGTCCTAAGTGTAACGGATGTGAAACGCTAGCTTAGTTAGCGGTGGTGCGCGCTAAATAGTGTTTCAATCGGTGACGTCACTTGCTCTGAGACCTTGAAGTAGTGATGAGAGTTGACTGGGAGGTGCTATTATAGGCTTTGACTATCCTGACTCATACATACACCTTGGATGCATGCATCCTTAGCTTGCTGCTGTATATGATGGCTGCCCTCACACACACACACACACACTTAAGAACTGACGCAGAGCTGGATGACCTCATGAGTGGGGGCACAGTGAGCAGCAGCCCATTTACGTCCCAAGCAGAACCAGAAGCTCTCGCTTTTCTCCTCCTTCATCCCTCAGGCAGGACATCCCTGGCTACAGGTTAGGCCTGATAAACATTTAGAGGTTTTACTCCAAGGAAGTAGTCTATTTCACAAGGCTACGCCAGTTAAATTTCTCAAACAAACTCCATATTTCCTAGATCATGAAGAATGAGAAACTGGACAAGGGAATGGTGACACTGAATTGATGTTCTCAATAAACCCACAGGGCTGACGTCACTGGTTCAAATGTCAGTCGTGAATCTAATAGCAGTAACGCCCAAAGCAAGTAGCTCAGGGATGTGCGTTCCAACAATACTGTGTAACTCTGGTAGGGCAACATTCGAAACGTAGTGCCTACTTGGTATTGTGTACCGGGGCTTGAAGTGCTCAACCAGTCGACGAATGCCAACATCATCCACGACAGAGAAAGATTATCTTGGCGTTAATGGATTTCGCCTTTGAGTTGTCTCGCTGAAAATATTCTTACTCTTTCAAATGACTGCTCGACTTGAACTTGTTTAGTTGTTCGAAGTGCGCCTAGTATTTTTCTGCTTTTGTTCTGTGGCGTCATTACATCATCTAACTACATTATATAGGTATGCACGTCAGCTTGTTTTGCTAATATTGCCCGATTCCGTATGCTTCCCGATATATCGTGAATATGCTTTATCTTGAAGCCGATATATTGTGCATCTAGTCGTTAGATGGCACTGACGGTGCTTTGTGAAATAAAATCTAGGACCCCACTTAGCCATTTCAACATCACAAGCCATCATGGTTTACCCCCTTTACCCTAAGGGTTGACAGGTCACGTAACGGTTGCCACAGTCTTGTTTAACCTCAGGATTGGCATTATCTGATCCCAGTAAATCCTCCATGCTGCTGCCTGTCACTGTGCTGTTTGAAGTGGTTTACCAGAGACATGTTAGATGGGTTAGTTTCAGTAGCCCTGCAGCAATGATCATCCCACCACCTGGGAGTGTTGCATAAGGTTTGACCTAAGTTTATGCCCTTGTGTAACTGAGAAGACACACACACACTATATAAATCATATTGCACACCATAAAACCTGATACGATTTCCCCGTCTGCCTGTTTCACTTCCTGGTAGCATATAAAATAATTGAGGTTGTTGTAAATCGGTAGAACTCAATCCCTTGAATGAAATAAGCTCCTGTTTATAAAGCTAAATAGAAACTGCTTCAGGCTTTGCTGAAGCAATGCATCATTATGACTAAGTCACAAAAGTGTCAACTTTAAGCTAAATCAAGATTGGAGTTTTCATGTATTTGACATACAGTACTTGATCCTGGTTGTCCCAACAACCCTCCCCCCCCAAAAAAATGGGAACCCCTGTACCAGTCAACTCACCCTTCTCTTCCCAGTCCTTGAGGCAGTCTCTGTCCCTGGTCACGCTGCCCAACACCTCCCTGGGTACTGGCTCCATGCGGGCATCCATCTTCTCCTGCTTGCTGCTGTGTGACACCTCCATGGCGCTGCGGAAGAACTTGTTGATCTCCTGGAAGTCCATAGCTTCTAAGTCAGAGGTCATCTCAGCTTGCTGCTCTGGGGTCAGCTCGTCCCAGAACTGCACAAGGTGAGACTGGCCGGCTTCAGCTAGCCTATGGGCCAGTCTGCTTCTGGTGCTCTCCATGACAATGATCACACTGCTGGGTTAGGGCTAAGATAATATCCTCTAGGGAATCTACCTACCACACCTAGAACAGAATAGGAAAGTGTTGTGAGTGTCAGGAATATGTAACTAGCCTACACAGTCATGACGGTTGACCACATTACTGGGCACAACTCCTCTGACAACTACCACACCCAAAACAATGGAAATGTATTGTGAGATTCAGAGTCATCAGATATAAAAACAGATATAAAAACACTTGTTCTAAATAGAAACATAGGTGTTGGTAGCTCTCTGTTTCAACAATGGCCATATTTATGACTACAAAGATTGTACAATGTATTATCTGAATTTTAGTCATACAACAATTTGTCTTGCTGCTATGTCTGTATGCTAAGTCTTGCTTGTCCTATGTTGCTATGTCTTGCTTGTCCTATGTTGCTATTCTCTATATTGTAATTGTTTTTAATAACCTGCCCAGGGACTGCGGTTGAAAATGAGCCGGCTGGCTAAACCGGGCACTTTTACTGAAACGTTGATTAATGTGCACTGTCCCTGTAAAAATAAAATAAACTCAAACAGGTATATCATTGATCTCTGTGGTACCATAATGACACAGGTGTGCCTGCCATGTTTCTTCAAGCAAATCATTAGCTAGGTGACTTCATTAGGTACATATGAGGACATTCCAGTAGGGGACTTGTTACAAACTAGATTACATGGCCATCTGACCATTTTCCCAGAAACTGAGCAGTCAATTTGCCACCCCAATACTGGTGTAAATGTGCTTTATCTTGAAGCCTAGTCTACTGCAATACGAAGGCCAGAACCATATCCTCGGGACACCAAGTGGTGTTTACTTATGTTGACACTAAACAGAACATTTCCCCTGTCAGACAATCCAAGAGATAGGAAGTGTTCTAAAATGCAATAAATACACAAGTCCCTCTTTGATGCGCCAAATCTATTTCCAGGCAGGATATTTCTGTTACCTAACTAATGTAATACTACACATTTAACACTATCATATAGAACAATAATTCCGCGGTTATGTTAACTAATACAAACGGATATTAGCTAGCAACCTAACTAAATGATGACTATCATCATCATACCATTTGTGGTCCTAAACAGCAAGCTAGGGGGCGAATGATGATAATTGAAACCTCGTATTCTACAAACATGGTTTATATATTTTTGGGGCTAACTATATTATTCGATGTAAATGTAGCTAAGATAATAGAAATTTGAGTTCATATAAGCTTACCTTCAACGCTGTGTCTATGAATCAAATTGACCGGACAGCCTCGAACAGCAGATTATTGTATTGGCCACCGTGCCCCGTGCGCCCCGCCCCCTCGAGTACACCTCCTACATCGCTTTGACGTGGCACTCGAGTCGAATGGGAACGCCCTGCAGCTCACTTACATTTTGCCTTTACAGTATTGAAGAAAACGTCAGTAAACTGACAAAGATCAGAAAGATTAGATTAACGATGAAGATGAACCATGAACAGACTATGGGAAGTAAAATAGTCATGAGACCACCCAACGAGAAAAATTGCCGTCGTTATAATTATTTGTCATTTTTTAACTGTAGACTGATCCCCTATCTGTAGGGGATAACAACTATCCATCCAATCAGGTACGAGAAGAAGTAGAAACGTGACGTTTGACCTTAATTATGGAGAAGTCTAAATGAGATCCTTGGGACGTAATAACTCTGATACCCGGTTGAAGTTCACGTTTAAAAGTTTAAACCAACTTCTTATTTAGAAAACACCCCATGTGCATCGATATGAGTCAAACATTTATTCTACGGTCAAAATTGACTACAAAGTGTAAATAGGATCATTTTGGTCATAAAGTCAGTCTTGTCCAAAACAGTTTTGTGAGACTTCTGGTCCTGACAGCATTACAATTGGCGAATTCCTTTGCCCAGGTGTTGCTGACGCCTGTCAGATCTTACAACGCATGGAAAGGTATTTTAAGTATCAGCTAACCACATCATATGTTATAGCAATCTGTCAGTCGATGATGTGAATATTACACGTTCAAAACAACTGGGAACTCGAAACTCTAAAATCTCTAACTTCAGTGCGTTCAAGACAACTGGAAAATCGGATTGAACAAGTCATCCAACTCGGAATTCCAAGTCGAAAAATTGAACATCTTTCGAGAACTCTGACTTTCCGACCTGAAGATCAGTTGTTTCTAAATTCCATAATTTTACTTTCTAGATTAGTGTGTCTTGTTGTATATTGTTAGATATTACTGCACTGTTGGAGCTAGGAACACAAACATTTCGCTACACCCGGATTAACATCTGCTAAATATGTGTATGCAACCAATAACATTTTATTTAATTTGTCTCTAAAGCACCAATAACGGATTAGCTGATAACATCACAAAGACGATGCACACACTTCAATTGGGCAGAAGTCTCTGTGTTACTCTGATTATGGATGGTCAGATCGCTATCAACAATGACAAAAGCAACCATTATGGAAATTGGGAGGTGGCTCGTTTATTTTTTTTATCTTGTTCTTGATACTATGTCTTGCTTTGAGGTGTTTGACTGATGTCACATCTATGGTAACATGGCTCGAATTCACTAGCCAGCTAACCAACAACTATAATGATGCATTTAAAACAAGTGCTCATTGTGCAAATGTATTTATGTTTTCAATAAACATTGGAGACTAAATATAGTTGACATGTTATCAATAATCTAAGCTAACCCTGTCTGTTTTGCCCCATAGTTACGCATGCGTCTACAACAACTAGATGAAAGCATCAATTTGTAAGTCGCTCTGGATAAGAGCGTCTGCTAAATGACTTAAATGTAATGTAAATGTAACTAACCTGTATATGCAAAGTCTGAGCAGGTGAACACGACCAACGTAAACGAAGGTTGCGTTTGTTTCAAACCTTCCCACAGCTTGCAGCGCACAAGTAATCGGGCGTGTTCCTCTGCCCAGGTGTGGCCGACGCCTGTTAGATTTTTACAATGCATGGATAGGTATTTTATGTATCAGCAAGTCACATATGTTATAGCAACCTGTTAGATAGTGACACAGTCGATGATGTGGGAACAACCATTGGTTGATGCATGCAGCGTCTGAGCAGGGGAACGTGACCATAATCAGTTCGGAATGCAGCTGCATGCGACCCAATCATAATGTCCATGGTAAATGTGGGTTTACTTTGAATATCCCTATGGGGTTGGTCAGGAACCATTGGTAAATTAGACAATATGTTAAAATTCCAATAGCTCCTCATTTCAATGACTTAACTTCAAACCAACTTTAAATTGTATAAATTCATATACAAATATTGAACGCATTAAATTAGACAAATAAAAGGTGTAAAACGAAAATATTGTCTCATTTATATTGTGCAATTTATTGACAGTCCCTAACTAGCCCCGAAGCTATGCTATCCAAAGGCAAACCAACGTTTCCACAGTTGCATACCAGCCTGCAGAAGCTACACTAAGCAAAAATATAAACACAACATACAACAATTTCATGCGGTCTGGCCAGAAAAAGCATGACATGCCATACTCCCTTTATCCAGACAGCATCAGAGGGGCGCTGTTTCACTCGCTCGGGTGCGTCTTGCTGTCGGCTCGTGTCTTGGTCCAATAAATTATCAATATTTTATTTGGACGGGTAAAGAGGTACGGTGGGCCAGGCCACGTCTAAGATGTTGGTTGCTTTTATAGGAGACCAGAATTCATATGCTTCATGTAACGCCTACAAGAGGACTGCATGGACTTTCAAAAACCATGTGATCAAAGGTAATTTAATTGACTGTACATTTCTAGTTACAAGCTACAGCCGTTACCTGCATTATGATTGTCAACCAATCATTAGGGAGTTTTTGTTTGACTCACGTGAATGTGATGGAATACCTGACTGAAACAGGAACCAACTTTGCTGCAATTCATGTAACAGTGGATATGTACAATTGAATATGGTATGAGGCTCTCTCACCGATTGATAGTACAATGTACACACATACGCGGAGTGTACGAAACATTAGGAATAACTTCCTAATATTGAGTTGCACCACCTTTTACACTCTGAACAGCCTCAATTCGTCAGGCCATGGACTACAAGGTGTTGAAAGCATTACACAGGGTTGCTGGCCCATGTTGATTCCAATGCTTACAACAGTTGGGTCAAGTTGGCTGGATGTCCTTTGGGTGGTCAACCGTTCTTGATACGTGGGAAACTGTTGAGCATGAAAAACCCAGCAGCATTGCAGTTCTCGACACACTCAAACAGGTGTGCCTGGCACCTACTACCATACTCCATTCAAAGACGCTTAAATATTTTGTCTTGCCCATTCACTCTCTGAATGGCATACATGCACAATCCATGTCTCAATTATCTCAAGGCTTAAAAATTATTCTTTAAACTATATCCTCCCCTTCATCTACACTGATTGAAGTGGATTTAACTGTTGATATCAATATGGATTATAACTTTCACCTGGTCAGTCTGCCGTTAGAGCTGGTGTTCCTAATGTTTTGTACACAGTGTATATTTAGTTTGTGAGTGTGTGATATGGGGGTTGGAGACATGTTTATTTTTACATTACAAAGACAAACTTGTATAAACAATGTCAACACCGCCATGTTGCACTGAGCCTTGCTGTTGGAAAACCACATCAGTGTCTGACTTCACTCGTCGACTTTTGTCTACAGCAGTTTGCTTTCGCGTGACTACTCAAACGAGCTCAAGGTTAGGGGGTAGGGACGTCCCAATAATCCCAATAGCACTAACCATTTAATGACGGCTGCTGCTTCCGGGAAGATGGCCGGCTAAACAATGGCAAAATATACCATTCTAGAAATCAAGAAGGGAGAACTTTTCGCTTTTGCAAACTACTTGGATTAACCAAAGTGTTCGGAATAAATGCTTGCATTTAGGTAGTTTATTTGGTGACCGTGTGCATGCATGTTAAATTACTGTTTGAGTTAGCTAAATTAGCTCGCACATGCGAAGTAGCTAACATGTCAGCTATTGGTAGCTAAAGTTGAAACCCGCAACTGACGTATTATTGAGTTCCATGATCGAGAAATGGAGAGGAGACACGTTTACAGTGCTGGCTAGTGTCGAAACGTGCGATCTTTTTTATCGGTCTGGTCGATTGCTATGTTCCCGCAGCTGCATGCAACTGTCTAAAATTTAACTAGCTAGCTAATTTTCCTTGATTCACTCATTTCAATGGCTCACTGTAGTTCATCAGATCCAAGTGGGAAGATACCCCGTCCAGATAGTAGCGTAGTATTGATGGCAGGATCTCCCGGAACCGTTGATCAGGCAATGAAGCCGGTGTTGTTTGAAATATTTGGAGAAATTTGGAACGTCCAGGCCCGACTCGGGCAAGGCGTCTCGGCCTCCGTATACCGGGTGAGCTCGGGAAGGACGAGTACGGCCGCGGTTAAGGAGTTCCTGGCGGACGCTCAGGGCGGAGATTACGGGTACCACAAGGAGAGGTCCGTGTTGGAAGACATCCAAGGACACAAAAACATCGGTACGGAACTTTGTATTGTAATATGGTTGTAACGTTACTGTGCACAATCTCTGGAATTACAGAGTTCGTCTTCTAGTGTTCCTGGTCATCGATGAGGTAATCTGAGAATCAAATTATGAATCGTATTACAAAGGGTTTAGCCTCGTATTTGAAATCTGTGTTTTTATCAAGCTAATTGCCTGTCCGCCATTACAACCAAGTCACAAATCTCAATCTAGTCTCTGATCTGTCATAGTAAGCTGTTTTTCTGGTAACGCTGGTTTTTAAAGCCTTCATTGGCATGTAGTAAAGCCCTTCTCAGCCACGTCAAACGAACACCTGATGATGATGACCCTGACTGGCGCATTGTAATAACTAGAGAACGACCGATATGGATTTTTTTAGGGCAAATTCTTGGGGGTCAAGGAAGCTGATATTTTAGCCTGATATTCAGTATACATAATGCATAGATTTGAAAACCAAACAATACATTTGTTTTTACCAATCTACCTACATAACAACATAAAGGTAATAGTTTATTTTGAATGGTAAATCTCTTGATAAATTGGGTTTAATTAAGATGGTATGGGTGTAACCGATGTGAAATGGCTAGCTAGTTAGTGGTGCGCGCTAGCGGCGTTTTAATCTGTCACTTGCTTTGAGACCTTGAAGTAGTGGTTCCCCTTGCTCTGCTTTTGTGGAGCGATGGGTAACGATGCTTCGAGGGTGACTGTTGACGTGTGCAGAGCGTCCCTGGTTCGCGCCCAGGTCGGGGCGAGGGGGTGGACGTAAAGTCTATACTGTTACATAGGCATACTCACAATACAGGTGAATGCATATTCAATAGGAGTATGTGCATGCATTGAGTTATTGCGCTTGTTTTGGCTGATCTGTGGATCTATGGTGCTACAGATGACAAACTATGTTTGCCTTCCATATGGAAGGATATATAGGCACAGATGTTAGTTTGAGAATATAAAAGAACATAGACTCAATGCAAATGGGTCCAACATGATGATCACAGATTCTTATGAAACAAGTATTTTTGTTGTTGTCATTTTCCGTGATCGGAAAAGTACTTTTTTTTTCAGCTGCCAGGATGAAATTTGAAACGACTCAATTGGCTAGTTCAGCTATCTGTCAAGAAATGGCTGGGTTGTAACTAGAGGTCGACCGATTATGATTTTTCAACGCCGATACTGATTATTGGAGGACCAAAAAAAGCCGATGTGAATACTCAGACAAGTCTTCTATGTTTTTATAACAGGGTGATAACCTTGCTTTACAGATCACATCAGTGTAACCTCAAGGGAGGGATGCATTTTTTGAGTATTTAAACAGAGCCCCCAACTTCACCACCGAAACAAATCTGTGCTTATGCTGACTGTTCCATTCCTGTATGTCTCCATAGTAACGCTATATGGGGTGTTCACCAACCACAGCCATGTGGGTGTGGCCACACGCTGCCTGCTGCTAGAGCTGCTGGATGTCAGTGTGTCTGAGCTGCTGGTTAGTACCCAGGGCCAGGTGGGCAGCCTCCAGAGTGGTGGTGCCCAGCAGCAGGGCCACTCCATGTGGCTGGTGCAGCACTGCGCGAGAGACATCCTGGAGGCCCTGGCCTTCCTCCACCGAGAGGGCTACGTCCACGCAGATCTCAAGCCCCGCAACGTGCTCTGGAGCGCAGACGACGAGTGCTTCAAACTCATCGACTTTGGACTCAGCTTCAAGGAGGGTAACCAGGTGAAGTGGAGTTGGGACAGGGATTGGTGTGGGCTACATACCTCTAAGGGAGGGTTTTCAAGTTGGTTTTAGCATCTTTGTACGTTGATCATTTATGCATAAAATTAGTTGACATACAACAAGGAAACAATTATATGGACCAGGCTAAACTTTGGTGTGTGTGGTTTTCTGCCCGTATAATAGTGTCCGTTCTTTCCTTGTGTGCTCCAAGGATGTGAAGTACATCCAGACGGATGGGTACCGTGCCCCGGAGGCTGAGCTTCAGAACTCGCTGGCCCAGGCGGGGCTGGAGGCGGAGGGTAACTCTGGCTGCTCGGCCACTGTGGACCTCTGGAGCCTGGGTATCATCCTGCTGGAGATGTACTCCGGCATCAAACTCAAAGACACTGTCAGGTCACCCAAGTGGAAGGTACGTCCACAGCACAGCACTCCATCTCTGGGCCTGTATTGCCACTATACTGACTGTGTAGGCTTTTGTTCCACCCCAGCACAAACACACCTATTTAAATGACTGTTCTTTACCATATTATTGTCATATACAATGCAGTGGACTCTGATCCACCTGTAGCTAATAGATCAATATGTTCTTCACATACAGTGCTTTCAGAAAGTATTCAGACCCCTTCACTTTTCCACATTTTCTTACATTACAGCCTTATTCTAAAATGGATTTAAATAAGTTTTTTTTCACCCCATCAATCTACAAACAGTAACCCATAATGACAAAGCAAAAACAGGCACATTTATTAAAAAGGAAAACTGAAATATCACATTTACATTAGTATTCAGACCCTTTGGCAGCGATTACTGCCTCGAGTCTTGGGTATGATTCTACAAGCTTGGCACACCTGTATTTGGGGAGTTTCTCCCATTCTTCTCTGCAGATCTCTCAAGCTCTGTCAGGTTGGATGGGGAGTGTCAATGCACAGCTATTTTCAGGTCTCTCCAGAGATGTTCAAGTCCGGGCTCTGGCTGGGCCACGCAAAGACATTTAGAGACTTGTCCCAAAGCCACTCCTGTGTTGTCTTGGCTGTGTGCTTAGGGTCATTGTCCTGTTGGAAGGTGAACATTCAACCCAGCCTGAGGTCCTGAGCACTCTGGAGCAGGTTTTCATCAAGGATCTCTCTACTTTGCTCCTTTCATATTTCTCTCGATCCTGACTACTCTCCCAGCCCTTGAAAAACACCCCCACATCATGATGCTGCCACCCATGCTTCATCGTAGATTTGGTATGTGCTTTTTACTGAGGAGTGGCTTCCATCTGACCACTTTACAATTAAAGCCTGAGTGCTGAGGAGATGGTTGTCATTCTGGAAGGTTCTCTCATCTCCACAGAGGAACTCTGGAGCTCTTTCAGAGTGACCATTGGGTTCTTGGCCACCTCCCTGACCAAGGCCCTTCTCCCCCGATTGCTCAGTTTGACTGGGCGGCCAGCTCTAGGAAGAGTCCTGGTGGTTCCTAACTTCTTCCATTTAAGAATGATGGAGACCACTGTTCTTGGGGACCTTCAATGCTGCAGACATTTTTTGGTACCCTTCCCATAATTTGTGCCTCAACACTATTCTGTTTGAGCTTTACGGACAATTCCTTCAACCTCATGGCTCGGTTTTTGTTCTGACATGCACTGTCAACTGTGGGGCCTTTATATAGACTGGTGTGAGCGTTTCCATATCATGTCCAATCAATTGAATTTACCACAGGTGGACTCCCAAGTTGTAGAAACAGCTCAAGGATGATCAATGGAAACAAGATGCACCTGAGCTCAATTTCAAGTCTCATAGTAAAGGGTCTGAATAATTATGTAAATAAGTTATTTCTGTAAATTTTTTGTAAAAATGTCTAAACCTGTTTTTCCATTATGGGTTATTGTGTGTAGATTGACGAGGAACATTATTTAATCCATTTTAGAATAAGGCTGTAAGGTAACAAAATGTGGAAAAAGTGAATGGGTCTGCACTTTCTGAATGCACTGTACACAGATAAGACATTTAGGTAATATACATTTATTAGACAGATATGGGTGTGTTGTCCAACCTGCTGTTATGTTGCCTACTGTTCTTTGCTCCTGCAGGACAACAGTGCAGCGATAGTCGACCATATCTTTGCCAGTAACAGTGTGGTGTGTCCTGCTATCCCTGTATATCACCTCAGAGACCTGATCAAGAGGTAACAACATTCATTCATTCATTCATTCATATGCATTTTTGTTTTAGTTTGTGCATAAATGCAGACATTTGATCCATTGTAGCAAATTGACTGCTCCCTTAAACATAAGTTGTCATTTTCAAAATTGTAAACTTATTGAAATGCATGTGATGATTTTCCTGAGAGAGGGGTTCATAACGTTGACATTATTGTTTGTGTGCACCTGCAGCATGCTTCACAATGACCCCAAGCACAGAGGCACAGCCGAGACGGCCCTGCTTAGCCCTTTCTTCAGTATTCCCTTTGGTAAGTCAGAAACACCAATACAAAGTCCACAGCAGACATTTTGTTGTGTTACAAACTGGAATTTAAATTGTTCTTTGTCATTGATCTACACAAACTACTCCATAATGTCAAAGTGAGAAAAAAAAATCTACAAATGCTTACAAATGTAATAAAAATATAGTTGCATAAGTATTAACCCCATTTGTTTAGGCAAGCGTAAATTAGTTCAGGAGTCAAATTTGGCTTAACAAATCACATAAATGAAATAATAGCGGTTGACAGAATTTTTGAATGACCATCCCCTCCTCTGTCCACATACATACAACATCTGTAAGGTCCCTCAGTCAAGTATTGCATTTAAAGCACAGATTCATCAACAAAGACCCGGGAGCTTTTCGAAAGTCTCATAAAGAAGTGCAGTGATTAGTAGCTGGCTCACAAAAACAAATCAGACATTGAATATCTCTTTAAGCATGGGCAAGTTAATAATTATGCTGTTGATGATGTCTTAAACCACCCAGACACGTCAAAGATACCGTTGTCCTTCTGAACTGAGCGGCAGGACAACAAGGAAACTGCTTAGGGATGTCACCATGAGGCCATTGGTGATTTTTAAACCGCTACAGAGTTCAATGGCAGTGAAGGGAGAACGGAGGATGGATCAACAACATTGTAATGACCTCAATGACAGAGCGCAAAGAATACAAATGTACAGAATAAAATAAACTTGCATCCTGTATACAACCAGGCACTAAAGTAATACTGTTAAAAAAAACACAAAGGAAAATACATTTTGGTTTAAATGCAAAGCTGTAATATTGGGGAAAATGCAACACGTCATTGAGTAGCTACCTCCATATCTTCAAGAATGGTGCTGGCTGCATCATGGTATGGGTATGCTTGACATTGGAAAAGACTGGGGAGACTTTCAGGATCAAAATAAAGGCGATGGAGCTAAGCACAGGTGAAATCCTAGAGGAAAACCTGCTTAAGTCTACATTCACTAGACACTGGGAGATGAATTCACCTTTCAGCAGGACAATAACCTACATACACCATAAGGCCAAATCAACAATGGAGTTGTTACCAAGAAGTCAGTGAAGTTTCCTAAGTGGCCAAGTTACAGTTTTGACTTAGGTCTGCTTGACAATCTATGGTAAGACGTTGCTGTCTAGCCATGATCCCCGAAACCTTGACAGAGCATGAATCATTTTTACCCAAGAAGACTCACAGCTGTAATCGCTGCCACCAAAGGTGTTTCTAACATGTATTAACTCAGGGCAGTGGATACTTATATAATCAAGGTATATTATCGTTTTGTTTTTCATAAAAATACTAACATTTTTCTAACACGTTTTAAAAAATGTTTTAGTTCACCTTTATTTAACCAGGTAGGCTAGTTGAGAACAAGTTCTCATTTGCAACTGCGACCTGGCTTTGACTTTGACATTTATTAGAATTTTGTGTGGATCTTTGACAAAAAAAAGTACAAATTCATTTTAATCCCACTTTGTAACCCAATAAAATAAGAAATCCAAGGGGGGTGGATTCTTATGATAGGCACTGTACCTCATGTTCAGCCAGCTCATATGATAGCTTGCATTATATCATAATCTTATCTCTCTCTGCACCTGATCCCAACCCTCTTTTTCCTCTATGTTTGTAATCTACGTCTTTATGATATGCATATAGAATTTTCACTGAAAACAAAAAATATTATAATCATAGTAGGGAGGTTGGGTGGAGCTGTATAAACCATAGAGAAGGCTTCTTAAACCTATTGATTGAAGAAATGTGTGACAGCTCCTCACATAGAAGACTTGGTTCTGCTGCCCTCGCCTGTTCTCCGCCTGCTCAACCTGATTGACGACAGCCACCTACACAATGAGGAGGAGTATGAAGGTAGGGAACAGCCTTCTCCACTGACGATACATTTTAAGAACAAATTTCTCCTACAGTTGGTCATTTTGAAGATCAGCGATGGAAATACACTGGGGCTCGTGGAACCACAAGTCAGTGCCACGAGTCATCGGTGAACTAAACCATATGATGAGGCTATATATAGACTCGGTGATATGACGTTGCCACGAGCAGCAGCAAGACTATGCACTAACAGAGTATCTGTACATGTGGGACCAAAACAGCTGAGAAGTTTGTCTGCGCTCTTAGTTGTTGCGGAAGTCTGCACAATTCTGCTGTGCACTTTATGTGTCGCTGACTCTAGCTTTTAAAGGGACACTGCAATATTCTGTCAATTAAGACATTTTTCAACTTATACAGAGTCAGGTTAACTTGTGGATAAAATGTTTGTCTCTGCATGCAGTATGAAGGAAGTTAGAGGTAGTTTTGCGAGTGTACCGGTAGACTTCCAGTCAGTTAACACTAGTTAGCATTGGCTTGCAAAACTACACCGCCTACAGAAAGTATTCATACCCCTTGACTTATTCCACATTTTGTTGCGTTACAGCCTGAATTCAACATTTATGAAATAGATTTTTTTCTCTCACCCTACATACAATACCCCATAATGACAAAGTGAAAACATGTTTTTAGAAATATTGGCTAATTTATTTAAAATGAAATGCATAAATATCTCATTTACATAAGTATTCATATCCCTGAGTCAATACATGTTAGAATCACCTTTGGCAACGATTACAGTTGTAAGTCTCTAAGAGCTTTGCACATCTGGATTGTACAATATTTGCAGTTTTTTAATTTTATTCTTCAAGCTCTGTCAAGTTGGTTGTTGATCATTGCTAGACAGGCATTTTCAAGTTTTGCCATAGATCTTCAAGGTGATTTACATTCAAACTGTAATTAGGCCACTCGGGAACATTCGAGGTCGTCTTGGTAAGTGTAACCGATGTGAAATGGCTAGCTAGTTAAGGGTGGTGCGCGCTAATAGTGTTTCAATCGGTGACGTCACTTGCTCTAAGACCTTGAAGTAGTGGTTCCCCTTGCAGAGGGCTGCGGCTTTTGTGGAGCGATGGGTAACGATGCTTCATGGGTGTCAGTTGTCCATGTGTGCAGAGGGCCCCTGATTCGGGCCCGGGTAGGGGTGAGGGGACGGACTAAAGTTAAACTCTTACATAAGCAACTCGTGTAAATATGGCCTTGTGTTTTAGGTTATTGTCCTGCCCGTGTCTGGTGGAAAGCAGACTGAACCAGGTTTTCCTCTAGGATTCTGTCTGTGCTTAACTCTATTCCGTTTCTTTTTATCCTAAATAAAAACTCCCTTGCTGATGACGAGCATACTCATAACATGTTGCAGCCACCACCATGCTTGAAAACATGAGTGGTACTCTGTGATGTGTTATGTTGGATTTGTCCCAAACACAACACTTTGTATTCAGGAAATAAAGTTAATTTCTTTGCCATTTTTCTTTGCAGTTTCACTTTAGTGCAATGTTGCATAAAGGGTGCATTTTCAGGACAGGCTGCCGCCTTTTCACTCTGTAATTTAGATTAGTGTTGTGGAGTAACTACAATATTGTTGAACCATCCTCAGTGTTCTCCTATTACAGCCATTAAACACCCTCTAACTGTTTTAAAGTCACCATTGTCCTCATGGTGAAATCCCTGAGCGGTTTATTTCCTCTCTGACAACAGAGTTAAAAAGGACACCTGTATCTTTGTAGTGACTGTGGGTATTGATACACCATCTAAAGTGTCATTAATCATTTCACCATGCTCAAAGGGATATTCAATGTCTGCTTTTTATTTTTACCCATCTACCAATAGGTGCCTTTCTTTGAGAGGTATTAGAAAACCTCTCTGGTCTTTGTGGTTGAATCTATTTGATATTCACTGCTTGACTTCGGGACCTTTCAGATAATTGTATGTGTGGGATACAGAGATGGGGTAGTCATTAACAAATTATGTTAAACACGTTGATTGCAGACTGAGTCTATGCAACTTTATTATGTGACCTGTTAAGCACATTTTTACTTCTGAACTTATTTAGGCTTGCCATAACAAAGGGGTTGAATACTTATTGACTCAATTTCAGCTTTTCATTTTTAATGACTAACAATATCATTCCACTTTGACATTGTGTGTAGGCCAGAGACGAAGTCAAACTGGAATACATTTTAAATAGAGGCTGTCACACAGCAACATTTGGAAAAAGTCAACGGGTGTGAATAATTTCTGAAGGCACTGTACATCTAACTTCCTTCATACTGTGAGCAAAAACATTTTTATCTGCTTCTGGTAAGTATAAAAATATATTAATTGCCAGAATTGTGCAGTATCCTTTTAAAACAAATATACATGGAAATATACATGTCAAAAATGCCCCTGAAAATGTGACTTTCGATCAAAATGATGCTGTTGTGTTGTCAGACATCTTGGAGGACATGAAGGAGGAGTGCCAGAAGTACGGCTCTGTGGTCTCTCTTCTCATTCCCAAGGAGAACCCAGGCAAAGGACAGGTAAGACACACACTATCCCCATAACCAGGGGTCTATTGTCATTTAAATACTTCCATACAAATTAGAGATTTGTACATATTGTAGATCTGCATTTTTACTGCCTTGTCTTAATCTGTGTGTGTGTGTGTGTGTGTTTCCCCCAGGTGTTTGTAGAATATGCTAATGCAGGCGACTCCAAAGAGGCCCAGAGACTGCTGACAGGACGGACCTTTGACAGGAAGTTTGTCGTTGCCACATTCTACCCCCTGAGTGCTTACAAGAGAGGCTACTTGTACCAGACCGTGCAGTGAACACACACACACGCGCACTGAGAGCTCACACTGTTAGTTGAAGCGCCTAGGCCCCATTCAGTCAGTCTCTGTCATGGTGTGTATACTTACAGTTGAAGTTGGAAGTTTATTTACACTTAGGTTGGAGTCATTAAAACTCATTTTTCAACCACTCCACACATTTCTTGTTAACAAACTATAGTTTTGGCAAGTCGGTTAGGACATCTACTTTGTGCATGACACAAGTAATTTTTCCAACAATTGTTTACAGAGATTATTTCACTTATAATTCACTATATCACAATTCCATTGGGTCAGAAGTTTATATGCACTAAGTTGACTGTGCCTTGAAACAGCTTGGAAAATTCCCGAAAATTATGTCATGGCTTTAGAAGCTTCTGATAGGCTAATTGACATAATTTGAGTCAATTGGAGGTGTACCTGTGGATGTATTTCAAGGCCTACCTTTCAAAATCGGTGCCTCTTTCCTTGACATCATGGGAAAATCTAAAGAAATCAGCCAAGATCTCAGAAAAAAATGTGTAGACCTCCACAAGTCTGGTTCATCCTTGGGAGCAATTTCCAAACGACTGAAGATACCACATTCATCTGTACAAACAATAGTACGCAAGTATAAACACCCTTGGACCAGCTGTCATACCGCTCAGGAAGGAGATGCGTTCTGTCTCCTAGAGATGAATGTACTTTGGTGAGAAAAGTGTAAATCATTCCCAGAACAACAGCAAAGGAACCTGTGAAGATAATGGAAGAAACAGGTACAAATGTATCTATCCACAGTGAAACGAGTCCTATATCGACATAACCTGAAAGGCCGCTCTGCAAGGAAGAAGCCACTGCTCCAAAACCGCCATAAAAAAGCCAGACTACCGTTTGCAACTGCACATGGGGACAAAGATAGTACTTTATGGAGAAATGTCCTCTGACCCACTGGGAATGTGATGAAATAAAAGCTGAAATCATTCTCTTTACTATTATTCTGACATTTCACATTCTTAAAATAAAGTGGTGATCCTAACTGACCTAAGACAAGGAATTTGTACGACTATTAAATGTCAGGAATTGTGAAAAACTGAGTTTAAATGTATTTGGCGTATGTAAAGGTATATGTAAACTTCCAACTTCAACTGTATATCAGATCACCACTCTGCTTTCTGCAGCCTCTAGGGCCAGAGTTAACCTAATATGCCCTGTAGCTTTAATTACTGTATGTAGCTACAGTATGGATTATACAAATCTGTCATTTCACAATTTTCCATGTCCTCCTATTGGGATGTATACTGCTGGAGTCTGCTTTTAACATTGATCCAGATTGGTCATATGTTTATCAGAGGGAGATGGCTTGACTCTCAGTAGATGGATAAATCCATACGTTCCCACTCCACACTGGGCTGATGTCAAACCCCGAACAAGAGAATGACTTTATGTCCACCTACCTTTTTATAGAGCACAAAGAGTACAGTACCAAGTGCCCTATGGGTTTCTCTCGTAAACCTAGCAGGCTGTTTAGCTTGGGGACCGAGTTTTTTTTTCTCATACTCAACTACTTGAATATGTTATCTTTAAGTAATTGAAACCGTTCCTACTGATTGATCTGGGGTCTCTTGTTGAAGGCTGAGCCACAATTTCATCCAAAGTTACCTTCCTATGACATATTTTGTCTATGAGATGTTGTTTGTTTTGAGACTTGAATTCTGAAGGTACCACTCAAACATCAGTAGAATCACGTTCTGAGACTAAAAATCACGTTCTGAGACTAAAAGTCCAACCATTCAACTGGCACTTTTCTATGGTACATAAAAAAATATATATACTTTTTTTGTAATTTCTACCTTATGTTTTTATATAATCATTTCTACCATATATAGTGTTATTCAATTTTGTCCAAATTGCCACATATACTATGTTTACTCCTGATTGGTTGGGCTGATGTGAATGGAAGTGAAGTTTTCGATACGTTATGAAAGGGATGGGTCATTCCCTAGCTCTGTACAGTACATAGCAACAAGCCTACTGTACGCTCAGAACCCATGAATAGAGGTTTCACAGTTGGAGAGCATTACAGCTGTGTCAGTGTTGTAGCCGACTATTCCAGTTCTGTCTGTCTCTGAGTTTTATAGTCTGCATGACAAATCAATGTGTGGGAACAGCTAGTTTAGGTGTGACTATGGTGAGATTATAGGCTACAAAAGTCTTGAATTATTCAATGTCGTGTGTTGAAGATGTTGAAATGAACAACAAATTGTTGCATGCACTGAACTGAAATGTTAGAGGCAGTATTTATTCTGCATTTTTGACTCTTCCCCCTTGTTTGTCTGCTGCTCTTATTCAGTCCAATGACCCTGTGAATCTTAGGCGGGGCACAGGGGCTTCTGAATCAGTAGGCTGGCATTGAAACTAGAAAGGTTTCAGGCAGGGGGCTAGTGGCATCCTGCCCATCTCTATAAATACTGCAGTACCCCTTAGCGGTCATGCTGGAGAAAGGCCTCGTCTTCCTCTCCTATACTATACCTACAGTAGCTGATCTTCCAAAGCTCCGTCCTGCCTGTCCAACCTTTCCAGATGCTTTTTTTAAAGTTGTTTGAAAAAGAGACCATTTTAACATGAGCAAAAATAACTACTATTTAAAGCACATTATTGTTGATACACTGCGATTTACTCCATTTGTAACTCACACTTCCATTCAACTGGCATCATGCGACAAGTGTGGATGCTGATTGAGACATCGTTGACGACGTCCTGCCCATGTGAAGTACTGACTCTAGGACCTCTGGGTGATGTACCACCAATATGTGAGGTGATCCATCCACTGCCTTAGCTACAGTACCTTCTATGTGTTTATAATCTAGAGTCTACCACTATAATGTTCCCATTTAGTATATTTATTGATGTTTTGGCACACTGTCCCTTCAGTGTGTTATTCAGAATAGATCTCAATGATTCCTTTCTAATCCCCACAACCATTGAGCATGATGGCATTTCTTCATGGACAAATGTTCATGAAGGTTAGAGATTTAAGGTTAGAGTTTAGTGTGTGTGTTTACATGTATATTCATTTATAGGTTTGTATGTGGGGAGGCTTCCTGCATCCTCCCAGTTTGTTGATAGGCATTATGTTTCATTCAGGTTTATTAGTTAGTGGAGTTATGCTGTTACAGAACTGCTGTTGTCAGAGATTGCATAAATTGGCGATTTCCTGAACTGAATTGAATCAACCCTGCTTTACAGCAATGATCAAATGAAAGAAAAATCTAAGTCAGCAATGACGTAGACCAATCCCCCGTTGCCATATGGTAAAAAAAACCCAAAGATGACAGGATTGAAATGAGGTGTTTTATTGTCAGTGTTTTGTCTGCTAGGCAATATTGAAAGAGTCTCCAAAGACTACAGCACTGATACCAATGTGTTCTATAAATCATTTCCCTTCCCCACTCAAAAGACAATCATCATAGTTTTTTAGCAACATGTCTCCTTTGGGTTTTGTGAAAGCCCGCCTCATTGAGCAGCTGACAGCCCCCCTGTTACAAAGAACTGTCTCCAACAGAACTAAAACTGACTTGAAAGTGAATCACTCACACTATCTGATCTGTGTGATCAGGATTACCGAAGGCACATATTATGAGTATAAAACAAGTGTTTGTATGTATGATGGAACAAGCGTGTGTGTGAGTCCATGCATTGCCACACAGAAAGAACCCTGTGATTGTAAGTCTGTGATTATATATGTTTGTATTGTTTCCATATCTCAAAATAAAGAAAGGTACTTGACTATGTGTCAACAATATATGTTAGTCCTATATGTCTCTTTTTATGGTCTGGACCAGCTAAATCAATATAGAGTAAATCTACACATGATGTAATAGCATAGTACTGCCACTAGGGATCAGCACAGCTATACTTTACAACATACTGCTACCACTAATAGATTTTTTTACTACTTCTGCCACTTTCTTTAATTTAACTAGACATATTCTTATTTACAATGACGGCCTACTCCGGCCAAACCCTAATCCGGGCGATGCTGGGCCAATTGTACGCCACCCTATGCGACTCCCAATCAATACCGATTGTGATCCAGCCTGGAATCTAGCACTGAGATGCAGTGCCTTAGACTGCTGCGCCACTCGGGAGCCCATTGATCTCCACAGTTGTCTCGCTGCTGGGTAGAACAGACCTCACATTCACACAAATTAATAATCTAACCAGGCCTATTGATCTCTGTTATACTCTGATCGATTGCCCTGCCATGCTGTTTTTACCAAGAAGCAAACAAATAATTGCTTTTCACAACTCTTTTGGGGTGGCAGGAGCTGTGCTGACGGAGAATTATTAAAGGAATAGAAGTCAAAAGAACTCTCTCCCATAGTGGGAAAGCATAGAGCTCAGGCTAACTTGTCATAGTTAAGTACAAAGCCAGTCAGTATCAAGTGGTTAACACTAGGATGCCTTGAATACATATGAACCCATGAAAGATGTAGTGTTGTATCAAGACCAAGTTTATTTACAATTGTAGGTATTAAAAATACATAGTAGGCCTACATTAGAACTTGGATAGACCTCTCAAAGTAAAAACAAACCCATTGAATACAGTGTGAGGAGTCAAGCTATAAGAGCAGACCCCCTGTAGCACTCTGCATTCCACAGCCCCCAACACATTGTCCTGCTGCTTCCTGTTACTGTGAATAGTGGGACTTTCAGCCCATTTATGGGCTCTCTGTTTACAGCCTGCCCCATAAAGAGGGCCTTGTCTGACCTGGGCTCAGCCACACTGGGCCCCTGGAGGACAGACCAACGCATGGATGACGGAAGTAAGAGACTTACCCATATTCTCTTTCTCTCGTACAAGTTTGACGGGTCAAACTTTGGGTCAAACAAAATCCTCTGTCTGCAGTGATTCATGGCTCTCAGCCTGGAGTTGGTCATTGGTCTGCTGATGAAAAGAGGGGTAGAACTAGAACAAGTAATAGTCTGTCCTAGAGGGCCTGTCAGACAGGGATGTAATTAATCACTGTCTGTTGCAGGCATGTTCCCTGGAGAGAGGGGAAGCGAGGGAGATAGAGAAATAAGCTGAGAGCAGGGGAGTGAGGGCCCCGCAGGGACCTAGTCCAGAGTGGATCAGCACAGCACCCTCATCATATCTGAGAGGATGGAGGATAGACTGGGAGTACAAACTGACACACACACACACACACACACACACACACACACACACACACACACACACACACACACACACACACACACACACACACACACACACACACACACACACACACACACACACACACACACACACACACACACACGATAAGGCTGATAAAGCCTATTCCCCTTGCTGAGGCGGACATCCATTGAGTGTAATAATAATATATAGTAAGTGCAATACAAGTAAGTGCTTTGCATCATAAAATAAAAGGGTTGTACTAACAAAGAAACAAAAACCATAGGAAGGTTAAATGAAAAATGTAAAGTGTGTCTTCAGCAGGGATTTATAAAGAGTCACTGAATCTGCAAGCTTGATCTCCTCTGGCAGACCATACCAAAGTCCAGGGGCCCTAATGGAAAATACTGGTCTCCTTTGTTTTCAAACTAGATTTTGGAATGGTCGACAGTGCCCTGCCAGAGGATCTCAGGCTGCGTCCTGGTTCATAGGGAGGTTAAAGATCAAGATATAGGATGAGGCTAAACCAAGCCTAGCCTTAAACGTGATTAATACAATTTTAAAATCTATTCTAAAAGTGACTGGTAGCCAGGGTAGCTAAAATAGGTGTGATATAGTTACATTGTCCTGTGCCTGTTAAAAGCCTAGCTGCAGCATTTTGAACTAACTGTACTAACTGTAGATGATGGAGGGCTCCTGAGTGGCACAGCTCTCTAAGGCACTGCATCTCAGTGCTAGAAGCGTCACTACAGATCTGGTTTGATTCCAGGCTGTATCACAACCGGCCGTGATTGGGAGTCCCATAGGCGGTGCACAATTAGCCCAGCGTCGTTTGGGTTAGGGTTTGGCCGGGGTAGGCCGTCATTGTAAATAATAATTTGTTCTTAACTGACTTGCCTAGTTAAATAAAGGTTAAACAAAAAATAAATGGAGTTATTTCTGACTGAGACAGATATACAAACAGTTACAATCTAGTTGTGAGGAAATAAAAGCATGCGTATGTTTCTCCAGATCAGAACTGAAATAAAATCATGCGTATGTTTCTCCAGATCAGAACTGAAATAAAAGCATGCGTATGTTTCTCCAGATCAGAACTGAAATAAAATCATGCGTATGTTTCTCCAGATCAGAACTGAAATAAAATCATGCGTATGTTTCTCCAGATCAGAACTGAAATAAAATCATGCGTATGTTTCTCCAGATCAGAACTGAAATAAAAGCATGCGTATGTTTTTTCAGATCAGAACTGAAATAAAAGACTTGACCTTAGCAACAGTATACAGTAAAAGCAGGACTGGACAACATTTTGTTCATGCAGCTCGAGATTTAGGTCAGGTTCAAAGAAGACACCAAGATTTCTGGCCTTAGGCTTTACCTTTGTGGACAAATGACTAGCCAGCCACACCAACGTGTCGGAGGAAACACCATACACCTGGTGACCGTGTCAGCGTGCATGCACCCAGACCCCCACAGGAGTCGCTAGAGCGCGATGGGACAAGGACATCCCTGCCGGCCAAACCCTCCGCTAACCCAGATGATGCTGGGCCAATTGTGCGTCGCCCCATTGATCTCCCAGTCGCAGCCGGCTGTACTCTGAGTTCTATCAAGGTGGGGACCAGATATAACCTCAGATTGTCAGACATCCAACATTTGATGTTAGCAAGTCACTTATGAAAGGTAGCTACGCTAGATTGGTCACTGGGTCTGATTGGTAAATAGAGCTGCGTGTCATTAGCATAGTGAAAGTAAATGTTCTGATTGGGGAAGTTCCAAAGTTCTTCCCCAATCAGAACATTTACTTTCACTATGCTAATGACACGCAGCTCTCTAATCAGTTCCAAAACTTGGTCCTCGGGACCCCAAAGGGTGCACATTTTGGTTTTTGCCCTAGCACTACACAGCTGATTCAAATGATCAACTAATCATCCAGGTTTGATCATTTGAATCAGCTGAAACTTTTTGGGGGTTGGGGACCCTTTTTGTGATAGAGAATTCATCAGGGACCCCCCCTCTTAGTCAGAACACAACTCGAGTGAGATAAAAAGAGTTATACAAGCAGTTTTACTATGATGTCTGCAGTGCATGGCTGGATGAACCAAGTCTCAGGTCCAGGGAAAGAATGCCCACCTCTTGGCATTGGAAAGAAAATGTTGCAGTTTTCAAGATAATTTCCTGCAATTCTACACACTTTGTCATGAGGGAGAGAGAACTTTTCAGTTTTCAAGCCCCAGTGCAGTCAAAACACAAAACATTTCTATGACATAGACTGACCAGGTGAATCCAGGTGAAAGCTATGATCCCTTATTGATGTCACTTCTATCAGTGTAGATGAAGGGGGGGAGACAGGTTAAAGAATGACTTTTAAGCCTTGAGACAATTAAGACATGGATTGTGTATGTGTGCCATTCAGAGGGTGAATGGGCAAGACTAAAGATTGAAGTGCCTTTGAACATTGTATGGTAGTAGGTGCCAGGTGCACCGGTTTGAGTGTGTCAAGAACTGCAACGCTGCTGGGTTTTTCACTCTCAACAGTTTCCCGTGTGTATCATGAATTGGCCAGCATCCCTGTGGAACGCTTTAGACACCTTTGTAGTCCATGCCCTGATGAATTGAGGCTGTTCTGAGGGCAAAAGTTGGTGCAACTCAATATTAGGGAGATGTTCCTAATGTTTTATACACTCAGTGTATATTTCCACACTGAAGTTGGCATAATACTGACAAATTCTGAAAATTATGATAATGCCTTTTTAGTGTAAGAGCTGTTTGAAATGCCCGCTTGAAATTTCAGCCTGTTTGGGTGGGAAGGAGTTTTGGCCTGCCTGGTGAGTTCCAAACTCTGCCAATAACAGCTACTTTTCCCCTCCCCACTCATACCACTCCCAGACAGTCCTAACAAAATTCTTGCTTAAGAAATTGCTCTTTTGCTAATAATATATATTTGTATATTTTTTGACCATTTTAATTTAAAACAATCACGGTAAGGTACTTCATTGTTACCTAGAAAATATTTTATAATGAGATGAAAATGGCAGCATTTGACCTTTACAGCTTAAATTACAGTGCATTTATGTAAAAAATAGTAATAATAGGAATAGTATTGAGTTTAAAATGTATAATTGGTGGAATGCTGTGGAATTAAAAATATGTATATATTTTGAGATCTGGCAGCCGACTCCCGTAGTACTTCCGCGGACGGCACTTTGAGAACCCCTGCCATAGTGAATAGGCCCTGGGGACGATACTGAACCACCCATGCTCACTGAGGAATGTCTTCCACAAAGATATGACCTGAACCAGACGTGCGTCGCCGGAGATTCCCACCTAGTGGGAAGCGCGTCACTGAGAACCAAAATAACTAGAATAGAGCATTGCCCAATAATGTCGCTACCATGTTGTTGTTATGTTGTGTTGCTACCATGCTGTGTTGTCATGTGTTGCTGCCTTGCTATATTGTTGTCTTAGGTCTCTCTTTATGTAGTGTTGTGTTGTCTCTTGTTGTGATATGTGTTTTGTCCTATATTTATATTGTATTTATTTATTTATTTTAATCCCAGGCCCCCGTCTCCGCAGGAGGCCTTTTGGTAGGCCGTCATTGTAAATACGAATTTGTTCTTAACTGACTTGCTTAGTTAAATAAAGGTTAAATACAAATACAAAATAAAATTCACCGGCTTCGGCAGCCAATAGAAGGTCATTACTGTCTTTCAATAAAGCCGTTTCCATGCTGTGAAGTGAGCAGAAGAACGACTGGAATTTTTCAAATAAGTTGTTCATACTCAAACGAGCCAACAATTGCTTGAAAACAATGTTTCTAAAATCTTGGATAAAAAAGGAAGCTTAGGATAGGTCTATAATTATTCAGTGAGGAGGGGTCTTGAAAGAGATTTTTAAGGAGGTTGGACCAGAGCAGTTTTCAAATAGGCTGGAACAGAGCCAGAGGTCAGGGAACTATTTACAATAGACATAATGTTGGGGATGACAGTAGGCATAACATCTTTTAGTAGTCTAGTGTAGTGTGTATTGGAGTTCAGACTATCCTATCAGAGTGAGAGGAAGGGAGTGAGAGAGAAAGAGAGAGATACAGACAGAAGAAGAGAAATGATACTCACTAGTGCCTCAGGCAAACTTGTCACCTGTTTTTCTACCTATGTGTAGTGCCATTTAACCTGTGAAGTCTACCTGTCTGCCTGGGCCTGTGTCTGTCTAGTTTGTGTATGAGACCAGGAGTGGAAGCTCCTTTAGACTTTTGACTAGCAGACTTTCTAATCAAATGAGATGCATTCACTCACTCTGATTATTGAGTTCTTCCGACTGACTCCCCACTCTTCCACTGGCTCTATTAAAAGTGTGTGTTTACTCTTGTGTTTTGGCCTGTGGGCTTTTACCTCCTCAACAAACAGAGTCTGCCAGTCTGTTTTAGGAAAGCTAGGAAGGAGTGTAAACAGCCAGCCTGTCATGTGAATATTCATGACTGTGTGTGTGTAGACACATTGTGTGGTCCTGGTCCAGACCCAATTACTCACTCACACACACACACACACACACACACACACACACACACACACACACACACACACACACACACACACACACACTTACACATACACACTCCAGTACCAGAACCAGGTGTTGAATTATGAATGGACTGATGGGACAGAGCTCTATCACAATACTGAAACAGCAGACAGGTCACATTAGGACATGGATGATGATACACACTCAGGCCAGGATTCAATCAAAGGCACATTATAGTCCAGCGCACTGCACTGCAGGCAATTTCCCTGACGTCCGCAGAGATCACATACAAGGTAAACACTGCAGAAGTCGGATGAAGTGTAAATGACTTTTTAAAGTCAAGTACAATGCACGTGTCTACAACACACATTTGATTGAATCCCCGCGTCAGTCAATACAGTATCTTTGTCAGGACAGTGTTAAATGGGCAGTGCAGTGAAAAACGCGATTATGAAATGTCCTCACTATGAGGTCGAAATAACTATCTGAAATTGTGAAAAGTATGATTGTAGCAGAGTTTAATTGTGTCCTATTGTTATTTCTTATCAGTGTAACATTCTGTCCTTCAGTTCATAAGTACATCACACTGTGTCACTTGGCTAAGCAGAACTTTTCTAATCCTTCTCATGTTTTTTGAAGAGGACCACTGTGATATTTATTGATAAAGAAAAAATGCAGTGGCTGCCTGCCTGCTGCTGGCTCAAATGAAAGAATAGATTAAATATACAATAAAACAGATGATTAACTTCAGTCAGTGGAATTACCTCCCTCTCACTACAGAAGACGTGTTACAATCAAAAAGCAGATAATACATGAACTTACTTTCATCCTTCTCAGAGGAAGTTATCAAAAAACAAATGTGTTCTCTTCCTCTTCTCTTAGTCTGGTTGATAGATAGGATAGCTAGGTAAACCGGTTTATTCTTTGGTTCACTTCATTATTCCCTTTGAAGGACATAAAATACAATAAAGTCAACAAAGAGAGGATGAACACAGAGGCTTTGAGATGGTTACACCAACTGTATTACGCATTAAAGACCTAGATTCCAGATTACAGAGAAAAACACTTGAATAAATAAGTGTTTCAATTAGTAGTGACGTCTGTATGTCTTGATCTGATGAACTGTTTACATACGTGGGCCTGGATTCAATCAGATCAAGTGTAAAACAGCAGGGCAGATGTGTAACTGCGGTATGAGCTGATATATCAGTGAGTGGCTGTTGGTGTGTCACAAACCACTCCCTTCCTTATTAGCTTCTCCCTACTGCGTTAGAAGTTCAAAACAGAGCAAGAAAGTGTAGGCTCTACCCATGTTAGAAATAATGACTCTCAAACATCAAACCATTGATGTTAGGTTAATGCAATGTTTTCATGTTCATTTGGATGGGGGATTTATGCCTATCAGTCTAATTCGGCTGCATTAACTTCTATGCAGCTACATAGAATTGGTTGGATTATAGTCGGGTGTGGTTTAGTTGCATCTAGTGTATTGTCCGCGATAAGGCAATTTTTTATTATTATTTAACTAGGCAAGTCAGTTAAGAACAAAATCTTATTTATAATCACAGTCTACCCCAGTCAATTGTGCACCACCCTATGGGACTCCCAATCACAGCCAGATGTGATACAGCCTGGATTTGAACCAGGGACTGTAGTGACACCTCTTGTGCTGAAATGCAGTGTCTTAGACTGCTGCACCACTCGGGAGCCCAATGCAATGAGCCACTTGTGGATTTGACAGCTCTAGCCAATGGTTGGAACAGGTTCAGGGAACAGAACCGAAAACCGGAAAATAATGACATTATTTGAAGAACCGAACCCAAACCGAATACGAAAGTGATCTATACTGTTTCGGAGCAGAACAGTATTTTGAACCAGTTAATGTTATTTTACGTTCCAGGGATTTTTTTCAGACCCACAAAAATCCCAACAAAGCGCTCTGTCACTGGAGAAACTTATTCCAGCATCTGCCTACCAGCTGGAAATCTTTGCCAGTGGGTGTGCGTGTGTGTGTGTAGACTAATTGCCCCTCTATTTTTCTTCTCGTACTGTAGCCTACTGATGACATTACAAGCGTAATACCGAAATTAGGGAGAGATGTTTAATCAGAGAAGAATGGATACTTTATTTTGCTGGTTGGAAGAGTGGAATGGACCAATTTTTTGTTGTTGATTCTAATCAAAACGAAAATGTTGGAAAATCATTTTGATTCCAACCCCTGGCGCTAACGCAGTTCCACCTCCGACAACACCAAAATAACGCTATGCAGATGTCAATCTGATTGAATCTAGCGCCAAGATCTGCATAAAGTGACTAAATAAATCACTTAATCCAATTTACATTTACATTTACATTTAAGTCATTTAGCAGACGCTCTTATCCAGAGCGACTTACAAATTGGTGCTTTCACCTTATGACATCCAGTGGAACAGCCACTTTACAATAGTGCATCTAGGTCTTTTAAGGGGGGGGGGGGGAGAAGGATTACTTTATCCTATCCTAGGTATTCCTTAAAGAGGTGGGGTTTCAGGTGTCTCCGGAAGGTGGTGATTGACTTCGCTGTCCTGGCGTCGTGAGGGAGTTTGTTCCACCATTGGGGGGCCAGAGCAGCGAACAGTTTTGACTGGGCTGAGCGGGAACTGTACTTCCTCAGTGGTAGGGAGGCGAGCAGGCCAGAGGTGGATGAACGCAGTGCCCTTGTTTGGGTGTAGGGCCTGATCAGAGCCTGGAGGTACTGAGGTGCCGTTCCCCTCACAGCTCCGTAGGCAAGCACCATGGTCTTGTAGCGGATGCGAGCTTCAACTGGAAGCCAGTGGAGAGAGCGGAGGAGCGGGGTGACGTGAGAGAACTTGGGAAGGTTGAACACCAGACGGGCTGCGGCGTTCTGGATGAGTTGTAGGGGTTTAATGGCACAGGCAGGGAGCCCAGCCAACAGCGAGTTGCAGTAATCCAGACGGGAGATGACAAGTGCCTGGATTAGGACCTGCGCCGCTTCCTGTGTGAGGCAGGGTCGTACTCTGCGGATGTTGTAGAGCATGAACCTACAGGAACGGGCCACCGCCTTGATGTTATTTGAGAACGACAGGGTGTTGTCCAGGATCACGCCAAGGTTCTTAGCGCTCTGGGACGAGGACACAATGGAGTTGTCAACCGTGATGGCGAGATCATGGAACGGGCAGTCCTTCCCTGGGAGGAAGAGCAGCTCCGTCTTGCCAAGGTTCAGCTTGAGGTGATGATCCGTCATCCACACTGATATGTCTGCCAGACATGCAGAGATGCGATTCGCCACCTGGTCGTCAGAAGGGGGAAAGGAGAAGATTAATTGTGTGTCGTCTGCATAGCAATGATAGGAGAGACCATGTGAGGTTATGACAGAGCCAAGTGACTTGGTGTATAGCGAGAATAGGAGAGGGCCTAGAACAGAGCCCTGGGGACACCAGTGGTGAGAGCACGTGGTGAGGAGACGGATTCTCGCCACGCCACCTGGTAGGAGCGACCTGTCAGGTAGGACGCAATCAAGCGTGGGCCGCGCCGGAGATGCCCAACTCGGAGAGGGTGGAGAGGAGGATCTGATGGTTCACAGTATCGAAGGCAGCCGATAGGTCTAGAAGGATGAGAGCAGAGGAGAGAGAGTTAGCTTTAGCAGTGCGGAGCGCCTCCGTGATACAGAGAAGAGCAGTCTCAGTTGAATGACTAGTCTTGAAACCTGACTGATTTGGATCAAGAAGGTCATTCTGAGAGAGATAGCGGGAGAGCTGGCCAAGGACGGCACGTTCAAGAGTTTTGGAGAGAAAAGAAAGAAGGGATACTGGTCTGTAGTTGTTGACATCGGAGGGATCGAGTGTAGGTTTTTTCAGAAGGGGTGCAACTCTCGCTCTCTTGAAGACAGGAGGGACGTAGCCAGCGGTCAGGGATGAGTTGATGAGCGAGGTGAGGTAAGGGAGAAGGTCACCGGAGATGGTCTGGAGAAGAGAGGAGGGGATAGGGTCAAGCGGGCAGGTTGTTGGGCGGCCGGCCGTCACAAGACGCGAGATGTCATCTGGAGAGAGAGGGGAGAAAGAGGTCAGAGCACAGGGTAGGGCAGTGTGAGCAGAACCAGCGGTGTCGTTTGACTTAGCAAACGAGGATCGGATGTCGTCGACCTTCTTTTCAAAATGGTTGACGAAGTCATCTGCAGAGAGGGAGGAGGGGGGGGGGAGGAGGATTCAAGAGGGAGGAGAAGGTGGCAAAGAGCTTCCTAGGGTTAGAGGCAGATGCTTGGAATTTAGAGTGGTAGAAAGTGGCTTTAGCAGCAGAGACAGAGGAGGAAAATGTAGAGAGGAGGGAGTGAAAGGATGCCAGGTCCGCAGGGAGGCGAGTTTTCCTCCATTTCCGCTCGGCTGCCCGGAGCCCTGTTCTGTGAGCTCGCAATGAGTCGTCGAGCCACGGAGCACCGAGCCGGCCTGGAGGATAGGGGACATAGAGAGTCAAAGGATGCAGAAAGGGAGGAGAGGAGGGTTGAGGAGGCAGAATCAGGAGATAGGTTGGAGAAGGTTTGAGCAGAGGGAAGAGATGATAGGATGGAAGAGGAGAGAGTAGCGGGGGAGAGAGAGCCAAGGTTGGGACGGCGCGATACCATCCGAGTAGGGGCAGTGTGGGAAGTGTTGGATGAGAGCGAGAGGGAAAAGGATACAAGGTAGTGGTCGGAGACTTGGAGGGGAGTTGCAATGAGGTTAGTGGAGGAACAGCATCTAGTAAAGATGAGGTCGAGCGAATTGCCTGCCTTGTGAGTAGGGGGGAAGGTGAGAGGGTGAGGTCAAAAGAGGAGAGGAGTGGAAAGAAGGAGGCAGAGAGGAATGAGTCAAAGGTAGACGTGGGGAGGTTAAAGTCGCCCAGAACTGTGAGAGGTGAGCCGTCCTCAGGAAAGGAGCTTATCAAGGCATCAAGCTCATTGATGAACTCTCCGAGGGAACCTGGAGGGCGATAAATGATAAGGATGTTAAGCTTGAAAGGGCTGGTAACTGTGACAGCATGGAATTCAAAGGAGGCGATAGACAGATGGGTAAGGGGAGAAAGAGAGAATGACCACTTGGGAGAGATGAGGATCCCGGTGCCACCACCCCGCTGACCAGAAGCTCTCGGGGTGTGCGAGAGCACGTGGGCGGACGAAGAGAGAGCAGTAGGAGTAGCGGTGTTGTCTGTGGTGATCCATGTTTCCGTCAGAGCCAAGAAGTCGAGGGACTGGAGGGAGGCATAGGCTGAGATGAACTCTGCCTTGTTGGCCGCAGATCGGCAGTTCCAGAGGCTACCGGAGACCTGGAACTCCACGTGGGTCGTGCGCGCTGGGACCACCAGATTAGGGTGGCCGCGGCCATGCGGTGTGGAGCGTTTGTATGGTCTGTGCAGAGAGGAGAGAACAGGGATAGACAGACACATAGTTGACAGGCTAGAGAAGAGGCTACGCTAATGCAGAGGAGATTGGAATGACAAGTGGACTACACGTCTCAAATGTTCAGAAAGTTAAGCTTACTTAGCAAGAATCTAATTGACTAAAATGATTAAAATGATACAGTACTGCTGGGGTAGGCTAGCTGCGTTGTTGACACTACCCTAATCAAGTCGTACCGTTGAGTGTGAAGTTTCTACAATGCTGCTTTTCGGGAGCTAGCTGGCTAGCTAGCAGTGTTGGTTACGTTACGTTGCGTTAGGAGAACGACAATAGCTGGCTAGCTAACCTAGAAAATCGCTCTAGACTACACAATTATCTTTGAAACAAAGACGGCTATGTAGCTAGCTATGTAGCTAGCTACGATCAAACAAATCACACCGTTGGGACTGTAATGAAATGAAATGAAAATGTGATACTACCTGTGGAGCGAAGCGGAATGCGACCGGAATGCGAAAGTTCTAATCAGTAGACGTTGGCTGGCTGTTGGCTAGCTAGGAGTGTCTCCTACGTTAAGGACGACAAAATAGCTGGCTAGCTAACCTCGGTGAATTAAGATAATCACTCTAAGACTACACACTCTAAACTACACAATTATCTTGGATACGAAGACAGCAAAGACAACTATGTAGCTAGCTAATACTACACTAATCAAGTCGTTCAGGTGAGTGTGATAGTTACTACAGTGCTACGGTAGCCGGTGAACGTATGCTAGCTGGCTAGCTGCTAGGCAGATAGGAGGACGACGAAATACGATAATAACGCAATTATCACTCTAAGACTCCACACTCTAAACTACACAATTATCTTGGATACGAAGACAGCAAAGACAACTATGTAGCTAGCTAACACTACACTAATCAAGTCGTTCAGTTGAGTGTGATAGTTACTACAGTGCTACGGTAGACGGTGAACGTGTTGGGCAGATAGGAGTTGACGAAATACGATAATTACGCAATTATCTTTGATACAACGACGACTATGTAGCTAGCTAAGAAGAAATTGCTAAGATTAGACAAATCAGACCGTTGTACTATAATGAAATGTAATGAAAAAGTTATACAACCTGCAGACCGAAGCGCGGATGCGACCGGCTCGCTCCAACCCGGAAGATACCTATCCATATTAATTAGTGTTGTTACACAGGTCGCACATGGCTGCCAGAGGATGTTAGACCCTCACACATGTATGCACGTATGCACACAGACACATACGCTGGTGCTGCATTCCATTTTTTGAGATACAACACCGGATCCTCTCAGAAAAGGTACAGTGCCTTGCGAAAGTATTCGGCCCCCTTGAACTTTGCGACCTTTTGCCACATTTCAGGCTTCAAACATAAAGATATAAAACTGTATTTTTTTGTGAAGAATCAACAACAAGTGGGACACAATCATGAAGTGGAACTACATTTATTGGATATTTCAAACTTTTTTAACAAATCAAAAACTGAAAAATTGGGCGTGCAAAATTATTCAGCCCCCTTAAGTTAATACTTTGTAGCGCCACCTTTTGCTGCGATTACAGCTGTAAGTCGCTTGGGGTATGTCTCTATCAGTTTTGCACATCGAGAGACTGACATTTTTTTCCCATTCCTCCTTGCAAAACAGCTCGAGCTCAGTGAGGTTGGATGGAGAGCATTTGTGAACAGCAGTTTTCAGTTCTTTCCACAGATTCCCGATTGGATTCAGGTCTGGACTTTGACTTGGCCATTCTAACACCTGGATATGTTTATTTTTGAACCATTCCATTGTAGATTTTGCTTTATGTTTTGGATCGTTGTCTTGTTGGAAGACAAATCTCCGTCCCAGTCTCAGGTCTTTTGCAGACTCCATCAGGTTTTCTTCCAGAATGGTCTTGTATTTGGCTCCATCCATCTTCCCATCAATTTTAACCATCTTCCCTGTCCCTGCTGAAGAAAAGCAGGCCCAAACCATGATGCTGCCACCACCATGTTTGACAGTGGGGATGGTGTGTTCAGGGTGATGAGCTGTGTTGCTTTTACGCCAAACATAACGTTTTGCATTGTTGCCAAAAAGTTCAATTTTGGTTTCATCTGACCAGAGCACCTTCTTCCACATGTTTCGTGTGTCTCCCAGGTGGCTTGTGGCAAACTTTAAACAACACTTTTTATGGATATCTTTAAGAAATGTCTTTCTTCTTGCCACTCTTCCATAAAGGCCAGATTTGTGCAATATACGACTGATTGGTGTCCTATGGACAGAGTGTCCCACCTCAGCTGTAGATCTCTGCAGGTCATCCAGAGTGATCATGGGCCTCTTGGCTGCATCTCTGATCAGTCTTCTCCTTGTATGAGCTGAAAGTTTAGAGGGACGGCCAGGTCTTGGTAGATTTGCAGTGGTCTGATACTCCTTCCATTTCAATATTATCGCTTGCACAGTGCTCCTTGGGATGTTTAAAGCTTGGGAAATCTTTTTGTATCCAAATCCGGCTTTAAACTTCTTCACAACAGTATCTCGGACCTGCCTGGTGTGTTCCTTGTTCTTCATGATGCTCTCTGCGCTTTTAACGGACCTCTGAGACTATCACAGTGCAGGTGCATTTATACGGAGACTTGATTACACACAGGTGGATTGTATTTATCATCATTAGTCATTTAGGTCAACATTGGATCATTCAGAGATCCTCACTGAACTTCTGGAGAGAGTTTGCTGCACTGAAAGTAAAGGGGCTGAATAATTTTGCACGCCCAATTTTTCAGTTTTTGATTTGTTAAAAAAGTTTGAAATATCCAATAAATGTCATTCCACTTCATGATTGTGTCCCACTTGTTGTTGATTCTTCACAAAAAAATACAGTTTTATATCTTTATGTTTGAAGCCTGAAATGTGGCAAAAGGTTGCAAAGTTCAAGGGGGCCGAATACTTTCGCAAGGCACTGTATGCAGCATTTGAAGGCAATAGAAAAATGACACAAATGCCATTTATGACACTTTGTGCAAGAGAGGATGTATGCAAATTCATGGACATCAAATGAGGTCTGACAATATTGTAACGGCTGTTGGTGGAAGAAGGTGAGGACCAAGGCGCAGCGTGGTACGTGTTCATCCTTTTATTAATGGAACTGAACACTAATTAACAAAACAACAAAGAGAACAACCAAAACAGTTCTGTCTGGTGCAGACACAAAAACAGAAAGCAACTACCCACAAAACTCAGGTGGGAAAAGGCTACCTAAGTATGGTTCTCAATCAGAGACAACGATAGACAGCTGCCTCTGATTCAGAACCACACGGCCAAACAACAAAGAAATCCAAAACATAGAAAATGAACATAGAATGCCCACCCTAGTCACACCCTGGCCTAACCAAAATAGAGAATAAAAACCTCTCTATGGCCAGGGCGTGACAAATATACATAATTTATTGTAGCCTCTTTATTTTGCTTCTCCATAGAAGAACTTTCAGAGAACAGGGACAGGAGATAGATATTAGGTTCAAGCCAGGGTCCTGATTAGATTTGGTAGTATAGCTTTCACCAGTTCCTCCGCATACAAGAAACATGTGCCAAACTGTACAGCATAGAAAGGGTATACAAGAAAATAAGCCACAGTTTGCAATATGTGGGAACCATGGTGTGTGTGAATGGAATGTATTTTTTAGCCCAAAAAATCTCCTCTAGCAAAATGCATTAAAAAGACAGAGCCATAAAAAGACAAAGACAAATGACTGCTCCCTTGAAAACAATCTTAACATTTGAACAAAGTATTTGTGACTCATTTCAGGAAACTAGGTGATGTCGTGCATCACTACTTCACAGAAGACGCATTTCAACGTAACCTTTTTTTTAACAAAATGTGTTTTTTTGGCATAAATGCCTTCAGGAACATGTCAACTTTCACGTGCCTTAATAATACATTTATATGCCATCTTAAATATGAATACAATTGTTCAATTATGAACCTAGTTGGTTTAGCCATGATTGGCTGAGATAATGAGATAATGGATGGGCTGGACATGCCAAGAGATGAGTTTGGATTGGTCTACCAGGTAGCACACTTCTGTCTATAACATGAGCTGGTCAGTATGTGTAGGCAATCATTTCTAATGCTGCTTTTTTGAAAGATATCACATAGTAGAATTGCAAAAGTGTTGCTCTCCACTTTCCGGAGGACTGAGTTTTGAAATCAGTGGAATGCCCGATGGAATTAGAATATGATAGCTAAGGATATGGAGAAAATTCAGCCGTTTGATTGTAAATATGCAGAGGGAGTCAAAAACAGAATACACAGAAGGCTGTTGTGTAAAACACCGGTCTCTTGATTACATCTTCAAACTAAGGGCAACCATGGCATCAGTGACAGAGAGGGAGAAGAGTCCATCCATGTATACGGGTAAGATAGTCTAGTTAGTTACATTTTCAGATTTGATCAGAAAGTCATTTTAATTTCAAGTTAAAGCATACTGTTAGCTAGCTAGCTAACGTTAGCTGGCTGGCTCGCTAGTTAACGTTACGTGTATTATCTGTGTGGTAATATTATTAGTATCTCAGAGCCATTTGCATTGCTAGTTATAGCCTATTGTTAGCTAGCTAACATTGAACCTGGTTGGTTAGCTACTTGCAGATTCATGCAGGGTAGTAACGTTATGAGTTGGAATTATAGTTCATTGTTTAGCTAGCTAGCTAGATGTATAAACAAAATACTTTTACAATCCAATTACCCATTTCACAACACCTTCTGTATCCTGTGCATGTGACAAATAAACTTTTATTTGATATAGTATATATTTACCAGAGATGGTAAAGTGAAGAACATGACCTGCACAAAAGTCAAATTAGGCTATAACGTATCCAAGTTCTAAAATGCTCTGGTAGAGTGCTGCTTTTATTTCCTCACACTCACAATCGTAAGCAATTTTTTGTAATTGACTCGCTATTAACTTGGAAATAATGATATTGTCGTGAGTTTATTTTCCTGTAATAATGAAGAAAAATTAGCTAAAGCGAAGACGTTGTCATCTTTATGATATGGTCATTACCTGAACTGGCTAGCCAGCTAACTTAACATTAGCTAGCTAGCGAACAAGCTAATAAACAAACCAAAACATTATTTAGAAAGTTGCTTTTAGTTCCCTGGTTTGCTAGATTGACATATACTGAATTCATGTTTAAACAGGTGGGTTAATTGGTGTTAAAATAGACTAGTTATGCTATTTTGGCTGATGTCATGCAGCCTGTATTTTTCTGTTTATACTTTTTCATAACAACAATGAGGATATGAACGATGCTGAAGGGCTCTCCAATAGGTTAACCAAAACATTCAAGGGCCATTTTCTCAAACGTGAGGTTACAAGTTTATCAACTTTCAAAGCAGAATTACTTTCCCACTGCTCCTCAACTGTAGTGTAAGATATACCATTTCCTAGCTCTGTCTTTACTTTTATCCAATGTAAAAACATAAGACCGACTCGAGCCAGTCGATCACATTTGCCATGTAATTTCTGCCTCTGCTCTTAATCGTCATTTTGCATGAAGGGAATCATAAACATGGGTGATTGCAAAGAAAAATCGAATTATATTTGTTTATATAAATAAATATAAATATTTGTATATATAAAGTTTATATCTAAACTTTCCAGGGTCCTAAATTCAGCAGAACAGGCTGTCACAGTGGCACTTTTGAATGTGACACAAGTTGCCATGGTTATGTGTGAGGGTAAGAACTAATACAATAGGAGACAGATGTAGGATCTTAATCTGAGCCAGTTTGCTACAGCAGGAAAATATTCTTGCAGCAACAGGAAATGTGAAATATTATGTGGATTATAATTACAGTTGCAATATTGTTTTGGGGTACCATACCAAATTCACATAGAAATGTGAGTTATAGATCTGTCATTCTCATTGAAAGCAATCTAGGAAGTGGTAGATCTGTTCAATATGCGTTATTTCTATGCTTCCCATTCTTAAGTTGAGTTTTTTTAAGACTTTTACTTTCATTTTGCTAGACCAGCTTCAAACAGCGGAAAATAATCTATTTTTGGTTATTGAAAATGGTACAATAATTCTCTACACTGTACTTGCTTGTTGTTACGTCCGTCGTTCGAATGAGACCAAGGTGCAGCGTGGTAGGCGTACATTTTAAATGTATTAAATGAACACCAACAAAAAAACAAGAAGATAAACGACACGTAAAGTAATGTAGCGCTCACACAGCAACTAACAAAAAAAAGGTCCCACAACAGAAAGTGGGAAAAAGGGCTGCCTAAGTATGATTCCCAATCAGAGACAACGATAGACAGCTGCCTCTGATTGGGAACCATACTCGGCCAAAAACAAAGAAATAGACAACATAGAATGCCCACCCCAGATCACACCCTGACCTAACCAAATAGAGAAATAAAACGTCTCTTTAAGGTCAGGGCGTGACACTTGTTTTGTCACATAAACTGAAATTTGAATTTTGCAACCAGGAAATGGTGAAGCGATTTCTGCATAGTGCATCTTTAATGAACATTTTTTGTAGGGGTTGCTATATTTTTTGTTAGGGCAAATCAAGGCTGACATTTTAAAGTGTAAATTACAAATGTTAGAAGCATTTATAAACCTCGAAAACATTACAAGTTTGTATTTCCTGCCATGCAGCAACATTTTCCAGCAATAAGAAAAGTGATCAAATGAAGATCCTACATCTGTATGGCCCAAAATAGACAGGAAAGCTTCTGAAAAGAGAGAAGAGCGCTAAGTTCTCTCCGTTTCGTCCATAAGTTACAGGCACAAGGAGTCATTTTTCATTTTTTTAACTTTATATTTTCCAGTAGCAAGAGTAACTATTTCCCCAATGTTAAAAAAACAGAGAATCATAAAACAATAAAATCTAAATAAATCAAAAACAACCATTTAAATCACAGATTTGTTGTAAGACATGGTGACCCAAATGTATTACAAATAATGAATAGAAAAACTGTTCCAGTGAAAGGTCTTCATCAGAACTGTCCATATCTCTCAAAATACACCACAAAGCTTCTCTCTCTCTCTTACAGTCACACACATCCACATCATTGTTGCTCATTATAGCTTTCCTTCATTCAACAGCGGAGTAGTGAAATTATATTGACCATCTTGTAGAATACAAAACTTAAAACAATAACTACAATTATGAATAAATCAATCATAACAAATCAAATGCACAGTATGTGATATCATTCCATTTCAATCAAATATCTTTACAACTAGCTAAATAGAAACATTTTCTACGAGATTTATGACTAAATTCTATTTCAAAATAAATCACTTTCATTCATTTCTTAATAAGATGTGAAACGATTTTCATATACAGAGACGTTATAAAGGTGTAGTAAAAATATTTCCACAAATGTACAGTATTTTCCTTCACATTTCAAGTTCTGATATAACTTAAGTGGTCAGCATAGTATTGATACATGTGTTGATGCTGTAAAATGTAGCTCTATAAGCAACGGTCCTCTTTAGTGTTCTCATTTAGAAATAACAATATAACGCCAACACCCGTCTACACTCTACAAACAATGATTGATTCATTTAAAATATATCAATTATTGCTTTAGTTTACATCATGATTAGGTTGCCTTATCAAACAGAGTATCTAATAACACATTGACATACATATAGCCTTTCCAACATCCAATCACAGAAATCCATGTTTTTAGTCACAGACGTTTTCAGCCAGGTCCCATGACCCACGGTTTGGAAAACACTCGGTTGATACAATAGGCTAAGAACAATCTGGATGTAAATACTCCCAATGGTATCAATCTTCATGTTGTCGCCTGCAGTCCACCCCCCCCCCCCTCTGTCTCTCTCTCTCTCTCTCTCTCTCTCCAGTCTCAGTGTCTGGCTACTACATTCCAGAAATACTGGGTCCAGACTAATATTCTGTGTGCTGACTGATGGAAGCACAGATCCACATACACCCCACCCAGGATAACTAAGCATTGTCTATTAGAGTAGTAGTTCCCCTGACACACTGATCTACGGTCAGTTTTGTGAAACACTGGTTAAAGTCTCATTAATCTCAATCTGTGCTAGGAACATAAAAGGGCTGTGATAGTGGATTATATCTGTTTGTTCATCTCAGGAAGGAGTGGATGAGAGGGGAAGAGAAGGGGTAGATGAGTACAGTGGTGAGGAGCCTGTAAGCGAGAATAGCAGCCCCAGACAAAGCCTATTTTCTCTGGGAGAGACCTGCCTTACATTCCCCTCATTCTGTCCTACTATGTGTCCTGTGTGTGTGTTTGTGATATATTTTTTTACAACTTTTTTTGTTGCAGAATGACCATTACTTCAAATCAAATGACAAAATAAAGATGACACATAAAAAGGAAATAAAACAACAGGACTGTGAGTGGCACTACTAAAACAATGACCGTCGATCAACAAACATAAACCAGACACATACACAGGTGAAACAAACCCAATCGCACGTCTCCCACAATACATGTCTCCACTTGAAGGGTGAGAATGAGGAACACAGCAGTGGGCGTATAAAAACAGAGAAAGAGCTTGTGGTGTTGAATCATATTAATCAGTGTTTATGTCGTGTTCACTGGCGTATCGGACACCCCCGTAATCCACGCAAGACCTTGCGAGGTGGCCCCGCAAAACTGTGTTATGTTACTGGTTATGTTCACTTTTGTTTTCATATTTAGCGCTGACGGTTTGACATTTTCTGAGGGGCAACAATTATAAAAGATCATAAAAAATACATTCTGTCTCAGCATGAAAGGGTACTATGACATTCCAAATTATTTATTTGAAATCTAGATATCTAGAATCCTTGGGTATAAATCTTCCTTCAGCATTATCTTCCAAGATTAACACTATAAAACATGACTTAAAACAAGGTTATAAAACAATGTTTGGCAGACCAGGAGGTTTTGGTTCTCTTGAAAAGATTCTAAGCCACTGTGGTCTGTCCCTTCATGATGCTAAAATAGATACTCTTTCCCGGTCTGTCTTGTTCTCTCTACCTCTCTCACACATACCCTTCCTTAATACAATTCTCTACCACTATATCCAACTCCCACTCACATACAAACACACAACATCACAATCTATATCCCTGTGCCCTAACCCAAGTCTAGGGTCTAGTCAAAAACATCCTCTCTCCCTCTTATTTTCTCGCACACACAATTTCTGTCTTCTCTCCCTCTGCCAAGTCCTCACCACATCACTGTCTGTGTGTATGTATCCATGTATGTGTGTATGTTTGTATGTATGTGGTGTGTGTGTGTTTATGTGTGTCTCTACTCAAAGGAGAGCAGGTCGGGGTGTTGTTCAAGCTCCTCTGTGTCTGTAACTGCTGATCCTCTCATACAGAGGGAGCCATTCTCCATCAGCCCATCCTCACTCACACTCAGACTGATCCTGTATGGAGCCTTCAGAGGGGTGGAGGCCAGCCTCGTGTCCACTCCCGGTGCCTTCTGCCTGGGCTCAGACGTCTTCGACCTGTGGGGGTCCGGGTGGTCCTTATGGATGAGGTCTGGGACAGAGAGCTGGAGCTGAATCTGGGTCTTCTCTGGCTCTCTCCTCTCTTCCGTCTCATCCCCTTCCACTCCATCCATCTTACTACTTCCATTTCTCTCCATCTCCACCACCTCATCCTCCTCTTTCCTCTCGCTGTCCAGAGAGCCAGTCAGTCCGGTGAATCCGTCTCTCCCTCCATCATTCTCTCCATCCCTCTCTCCCTGGGGTGGGGTATGCTCCTTGCTAATGGGGGGGTTTTTGTCAGGGGAGGAGAGGGAGTGATCAGGGGTCTCAGGGGGAGTGGTGACGACAGGGTCAGATGAGATCATCATGTCCTGGGTGGTCTTCAGGGCGCGAGGAAGACGCTTCTTACCGGGGGGAGGGGGGTCCAGACGAGGGAAGGAGTCCAGAGAGGTATGACTGGAGGGATAGAGAAGAGAACTGTGTCAATCTTTGTGTGTTTCTGTGTCTGTTTAGTAGACAGGGGAGAGAGAAGATGCACATACATCCGTTTTAGCAGTTTAGCTATGAACAAAGCCTAATACGTTGCCTGAACCTGAAATTAATGACTCATTTGTTCAATCCCTCCCCGTCACCTCCTTACTTGCCTCTCTCTCTCTCCCTCTCCCTCTCTCTCTCTCTCTCTTTCTCTCTCTCTCTCTCATGCTGTGAGATTGTGTGTGTTTGTTGACTGTGTGTTTATATTATCAGTGGAATATTTCTCTATCTGTCCCCCATAAATGAGCATATTGCCATGGTGATGACTTATCATTTCCATAGTAATAAGAAGTCACTGCAAAGAATACCAGTCATTTATGACTAGTCTGTCTGTACGTGACTTACCACTCACTGTCGCTGACACACACACACACACACACACACACACACACACACACACACACACACACACACACACACACACACACACACACACACACACACAATCCATATTTCTCAACACATCAGTGTCCAAACACACATCACGGTTTTACCAATTATATGATGAGGATGTGAGTTCGGCAGCGAGTTCAGTCAAGAGACAGACAGATCAATGAACAGCTACAGTATGTAGACAAACAGCTCATTCTGTCTCTTTAGACAGAGGGAGACCCAAGGCTGCGTGTGTGTGTGTGTGTGTGTATGTGTATGGTTTAATCTCTGTCTTCAATCTAACTAACCATCCTCTTACTCTGATGAATCATTTAAACATCTTAGACTCCGTGGTTATGATTTTAATATGGAGTGAAAAGTTGCTTTTTGAAATAACTAGCTACAGTTTGACTCAGAATAAAACCAATATTGGAGTGATTCTCCAGAGCACAGTGTCTAAAAGTGTCTGTGTGTAATGTGTAATGTGTGTATCCCTCCTTACCTATTGGCAGTAGTCCCCAGGGTCATCTCCTCCATATTGCTCCAGACTGCTCCTACGTTCTTGTTGACCTCTGTGACCCCGATGTCTCCTAGAAGACTGGGCTCCTTCCTCCGCAGCAGGTCATTGACCTTTGCCCCCACCACCTTTCCCAGGTTCAGGGCGTTCTTCAGCCTCTGCTGACCTCCAGCGACAGCGGTGGAGGAGGGGGCCTCGGCAGGGCTGCTACCCAGGGCAGGGTTAGCAGTGACCAGGGAGCGACGGGCCGAGGCCTGAGTCAACCTGGAGGCCTGGAGCCCCTGGCCTGGAGCTCTGGAGGCGTTGGAGTTCTCAAACATACTCTGGTCAACTGGAGGGAGAGAGGGAGGGAGAGGGATCGTGTAAGATAAAAGTGAGGCATTTCTAGTTAAATGCAAGGTTTCAGATACATAGAACATTACAGGCACCAATGGAATGGAACAGATATAAATGGAATGTATAGACAACATTAAATCTCATGACCTGGAGCAAAAGAACACTCCTGACATTCCAATACTTACTGCATCTTTTATGCTACATTGCAGAATGTTGCAAAATCAAAAACATGTTTAAGTATGGCTTAGTATTAGAATGAGCAAATGGGGTGCCACAAGGCACAGTGTTACAACCACTCCATATGGATGCAACACATTACACAACCATCAACAAGTCAGGATGCAAGCAAGGGGCATGACACATGCACATATCCACATCCACCAATCACAATGAAGCAGAAAAAGGGACCACAATGCATTACAGGATGGGTAAATGCACAAAGAAGCGGGTTGTTGTCGGTCCACAGTACAATAATAGATTTCCTTACCTCGTGGAGAAAATAATTTCTCAGAAGGCATTAGTAAGACACAACAAGTGCTTAGAATGAATAAAACGTGTATTTGTAAAGCGGGTTCCAAACATTGCGTACAAAGTGTTATATAAATACATTTTAAGTTCTAAGTTAAATCATGTAGCAGATGGTCTTATGCAGAGTGCTTTCTAATAACCTCCAGTACATATGCTAGAGAAAATGTAGAGTTCAGAATACTGAGCACATTCCAATGGAACACAATTTACTGCCTGATTCTTTTTCGCTGATCAGACAATCGCTCAGGAGCCCTGACGGGCTCATCATAGGGACAAATAGGGACTTTACGGCTAAAAACCGGGTTGGATTGTAACTCTAAACACCACATCTCATCTCTCGACAGATATATGGAAAGAAACAGTGAAAGCAGTGAGACAGTACATCACAGGTGCCCTTGACTTCACTTTGTGTTGCGGCTGCAATTCAGATGATTTCAAAGACACTGGCAGCTCCAGAGATCTTAGAATATATTAGTGTGTCTTTGGAGAGTGAGCTAATATGAATCAGCAGTGAACGAAGGATGTTTGAAAGAGGAAGAGAGAGGGAGAGCAGACATCCAGGTGGTTATTCACACAAACACTGATATCTCCTTTCACTGTTAGAGGCTTGCCAGGGGGATGGATGCTCTGTAGCCTGACTAAAGAGAAGTGCTGTTAGAAAAATTATATTTGATAAAAAAAAAAAAACATGAGCTGGCGCACACCCAGAAAATAGTTTGTGTGGAGGTGCTGACTAACGGCGAATAAACTATAAACTATCAAAATAAAACAGTTGCACACTACATATAATCTCCCAGCAATTTAATGGTATTTACCAACGTTTCGGCATCACTTCGGCAAAAATGATATTTAACAGAAAATCAATCTGTTTATCTCTGTGTGTCTGTGCACGTGTGTTTGTGACAGCTCTCAGCCACTCTTTATGCTAGAAAAGCAGTTCCCACACTTTTCTTAGCTACAATCCCTATCAGAAGGCTGCATAATGATAGAATGAGGATAGTGTTTTAAGTATGGGTGGGCATGATAATAAATAGCACAAACATAGTCAGCTCCATTACACATTAACTCCCCGTGTTAAGACGCTGGAGCTTGTTTGTCTACACCCGAGGCTGAGACTGGCCCTGTACTATAATACATGCTGGTGTCCCTCTCCTGTCTCTATCTCCCTCTCTCTCTCTTGTTTCCCCCCTCTCTCTTATTTTCCCTCTCTTGCTCTCAACCCCCCTCCCTCCTGAGGGGTATGTACTACTGGGGTGAATCTGGGGGGAATATATATATATATACATTTTTTTTTTCTGTCACCAGCGTTACAATCACCTGAACTCCATCACCTCCTTGATTACCTGCCCTTTATATGTCACTCCCTTTGGTTTCTTCCCCAGTCGTCATTGTTCCTGTTTCATGTTGGTGCGCTGTTCGTGTTTCTTGTTTTGTTCATTTATTTATGAAATGTATTCACTCCATGAACTTGCTTCCCGACTCTCAGCATACATCGTTACAAGAGGAGAATAAACATATAGGAATGAAGTACAGAAAACATAAAAGAAAGATAATTAAATGAAAAAAAAAGACAATTAAATGAAAGAGACAGAATTCTAGAAAGGCAATCAACTGTTATGATAGTACGGTACAGTGTGGCACAGCAATTTAAGTAGAGGAGTACGGAAAGAGAGAAAGTAAGAAAGGAGACGTTTATTGAGCAAAAGCAAGGTCAGGGACAGAATGAGATGCAGGGTAAGTGCATTTTCACTCCCACACATATACAGTACAGTATACTGGGTTTCTCTTTATACAACAGGCCAGCGAAGGACCTGATGGAATGAAATGTTTTGTACCAGAGAAAAAAGACCCAGGTTAACAGAACAGAGGGAGAAAGGTCACACTATTGAGATGCTCCCACAGCCCAATGAAGCCTTAGTCACAGGAATAGGAAACAAAGTTTAGCCACAACTTTGGAACTTAGAATCATAAGGTCCAGTCTTGTTGGGAGATACTGGAATGCAATGTAACGTTCCAATTGGTTTATTTATAATTTAAAGTTTTATCTCAAGTGTTATTAAAAGTTTTATCTCCTGTCACATAATTGTCTGTATTACTAACATATACCCTTAGAGAGAATGTCCATGACGATAACAACTTCTACAGAGTCAGTCAGAGCCTTATATCAGTCTTATAGGCTGCTGTTTCTTTATGGACTCAACTTTACTCTTCATCTGAAGAAAAACTTTAGACTTTGTTCTCAGCTGTGAGTAACCCACTTCTGTCACAGTGACTACACACACACACACACACACACACACACACACACACACACACACACACACACACACACAGTGGTGAGACTTGGGCTGTTAGTCAGACAACAGCAGCCTTCCTCACAGAGATGTTATCACAGTTGAGAAAGAAGGAGAGTAGGAGACAATCACAGGCTGATCACCTGTTATGCGAGTGCAGCAAGGAGCCATGGTAAGTAGCTAGCTACCATTAAACTTATCTTATAAAAAACAATCAATCTTCACATAATCACTAGTTAACTACACATGGTTGGTGATATTACTAGGTTAACTAGCTTGTCCTGCGTTGCATATAATCAATGAGGTGCCTGTTAATTTATCATCGAATCACAGCCTATAAAAGCGCGAAAAAAGCACAATCGTTGCACGAATGTCCCTAATCATAAACATCAATGTCTTTCTTAAAATTAATACACAGAATTATATTTTTTGGGATCTGCATATTTAGTTAAAAGAAATTCATGTTAGCAGGCAATATTAAGTAGGGAAATTGTGTCACTTCTCTTGCGTTCAGTGTAAGCAGAGTCAGGGTATATGCAACAGTTTGGGCCGTTGCGAATTAATTTGCCAGAACTTTACATAATTATGACATAACATTGAAGGATGTGCAATGTAACAGAAATATTTAGACTTAGGGTTGCCACTCGTTCGATAAAATACAGAACGGTTCCGTATTTCACTGAAAGAATAAACGTTTTGTTTTCGAAATGATAGTTTTCGTATTTGACCATATTAATGACCAAAGGCTCGTATTTCTGTGTTTATTATATTATAATTAAGTCTATGATTTGATATTTGATAGAGCAGTCTGACAGAGCGGTGGTAGGCAGCAACAGGCTCGTAAGCATTCATTCAAACTTTACTGCGTTTGCCAGCAGCTCTTAGCAATGCTTGAAACACAGAGCTGTTTATGACTTCAAGCCTATCAACTCCTGAGATTAGGCTGGCAATACTAAAGTGCCTGTTAGAACATCCAATAGTCAAACATATATGAAATACAAATGGTATAGATAGAAATAGTTGATGCGTCATAATTCCTATAATAACTACAACCTAAAACTTCTTAACTGGGTATATTGAAGAACTGGGAATATTGAACCACCAGCTTTCATATGTTCTGAGCAAGGAACTTAAACGTTAGCTTTTTTACATGGCACATATTGCACTTTTACTTTCTTCTCCAACACTGTGTTTTTGCACTATTTAAACCAAATTGAGCATGATTAATTATTTATTTGAGACTAAATAGATTTTATTTATGTATTATATTAAGTTAAAATAAAAGTGTTCATTGTTCATTCAGTATTGTTGTAATTGTCATTATTACAAATATACATATATAAAAATCGGGAATTAATCGGTATCGGCTTTTTTTGGTCCTCGGTATCGGCATTGAAAATCATAATTGGTCGAACCTCTACAACGTACCACAGGGCTGAGTGGAGGAGAGTAGGAGACAACGTACCACAGGGCTGAGTGGAGGAGAGTAGGAGACAACGTACCACAGGGCTGAGTGAAAGAGAGTAGGAGACAACGTACCACAGGGCTGAGTGAAGGAGAGTAGGAGACAACGTACCACAGGGCTGAGTGAAGGAGAGTAGGAGACAACGTACCACAGGGCTGAGTGGAGGAGAGTAGGAGACAACGTACCACATGGCTGAGTGAAGGAGAGTAGGAGACATCGTACCACAGGGCTGACTAGAGGAGAGTAGGAGACAACGTACCACAGGGCTGAGTGAAGGAGAGTAGGAAACAACGTACCACAGGGCTGACTGGAGGAGAGTAGGAGACAACATACCACAGGGCTGAGTGAAGGAGAGTAGGAAACAACGTACCACAGGGCTGAGTGAAGGAGAGTAGGAGACAACGTACCACAGGGCTGACTGGAGGAGAGTAGGAGACAACGTACCACAGGGCTGAGTGAAGGAGAGTAGGAAACAACGTACCACAGGGCTGAGTGGAGGAGTGTGCTTTTATTATTAAGTCGAAATGTCTAGGAGCAACAACGGCTCAGCCGCAAAGTGGTAGGCAACAAAAGCTCACAGAACGGGACCGCCGAGTGCTGAAGCACCGAGTCTGTCCTCAGTTGCAAAACTCACTACCGAGTTCTAAACTGCCACTGGAAGCAACGTCAACACAATAACTGTTCGTCGAGAGCTTCATGAAATGGGTTTTCATGGCTGAGCAACTGCACAAAATCCTAAGATCACCATGCGCCGGCTGGAGTGCTGTAAACCTCGCCACCATTGGACTCTGGAGTGTTTTCTGGAGTGATGAATCATGCTTCACCATCTGGCAGTCTGACAGATTAATCTGGGTTTGGCAGATGCCAGGAGAACGCTACCTGCCCCAATGCATAGTGCCAACCGTAAAGTTTGTCGGACGAGGAATAATGGTCTGTAGCTGTTTTTCATGGTTCGGGCTAAGCCCCTTAGTTCCAGTGAAGGGAAAGCTTAACGCTACAGCATACAATTACATTCTGGACCATTCTGTGCTTACAACTTTGTGCCAACAGTTTGGGAAGGCCCTTTCCTGTTTCAGCATGACAATACCCCGTGCACAAAGCGAGGTCCATATAGAAATGGTTTGTCAAGATCGTGTGGAAGAACTTGACTTGCCTGCAGAGCCCCAACCTCAAAGCCATTAAACACCTTTAGGATGAATTGGAACGCAGACTGTGAGCCAGGCCTAATCGCCCAACATCAGTGGCAGGCCTCACTAATGCTCTTGTGGTTGAATGGAAGCAAGTCCCCGCAGAAATGTTACTTTTGATCATGTAGTGTAGTTGCTGTCTACAGGAGTAGCTAGCAGCTGCTCCCCTAGACTTCCAGTCATGCGCTAACACTAGTAAACCAATGGCTCCAGAAACTACCTTCAAACTGCATGCAGAGACAAACATGGTATTCATGAGTTCATCTGACTCTTGCCAAAATGTCAAACTGTCCCTTTAAGTCACTGAACGAGACTGAATGCTGGGTAGTAAATTAAATTTAACACGCTCATTTGTGGCGATGAATTAATTTAATTGACTGTTCCAAAGTAAAGTAGTGTCTGCACTGTGCACTAACCGGAGATGAAAATGAAGCACTTCAAATAGAACAGGCTAATTATTTTAGATAAGTTATGTCTAACTTTGGAGCCAGACATGACCCAGAGAGCTAGACTTCCTGTTCCCCTGACCCACAGTACAGTAGCCCAGCCACACACTATGCACACCCAGAGCACAGCTATTGTAGGCCAAACATCTATAATTCACACACCCTCGTTTTTTAATATGAATAATTGAAATTAGTGGGTGTTGGGGATGAATAATTTAAGTGCTGTACACTATAGAGCTAGAGGGATACGAGGGGGTCTGCTCATTCTGTAACCTCCTGTTGAGTTGTACACTGTCCTGCTTCCTGTCTCTTGTGGTTTGGACAGGGAGGTCAGAGGTATAAAGTTAGACCTACAGCTACAGCGGCCGATGGGATTATGAGTTCCCCCCCAAGTGCTTCTCAATGAAGAGCCAGTGTGTTACTGTGTGTGTTACACCCCCCCCCCCCCTGTCTTTCTCCCTCCCCAACCCTCTCTCTCGGCCTCTGTCTCTCTATCCCATTCTCTCTTTCAGTTTCAGAATTAAGCGGCCATAACATTTCATCAATGGTCTGTTTAGCTCAGTCGATAGGCTGTCTCTCCGTGTGTCTGGATGTATGTGTGTTGTATTGCATCTCATTGATTCCTACTTGCACAGCCATTTTAAATATTAGACTGAGGTTAACTGAGGTTAACTCAAAGGTCTGATCAATAGAGTCCTTCACAAGTTCACCAATAACATCCAATACATACTGTTGTGGTTAGCAGAGATCAACTAGAATGTGTTGGAGATGACAGGAGCGAGTAGAATCAGTGGTTCCCAGATCATGACACCCCCCCCCATTTATGGACATGTCTGCACCCAAACAACAGCAGAAAAACCTCAGGAACAATAATTAATATTCTAACCTCCAGATGTGAATGAACATATCAAACCCTGTTACAGCAACACACTCTCAACAAAGAAACTCTCCTCGAACCCTGTTACAGCAACACACTCTCAACAAAGAAACTCTCCTCAAACCCTGTTACAGCAACACTCTCAACAAAGAAACTCTCCTCGAACCCTGTTACAGCAACACTCTCAACAAAGAAACTCTCCCTGAACCCTGTTACAGCAACACTCTCAACAAAGAAACTCTCCCTGAACCCTGTTACAGCAACACTCTCAACAAAGAAACTCTCCCCATACCCTGTTACAGCAACACTCTCAACAAAGAAACTCTCCTCAAACCCTGTTACAGCAACACTCTCAACACATAAACTCTCCTCAAACCCTATTACAGCAACACACTCTCAACAAAGAAACTCTCCTCAAACCCTGTTACAGCAACACTCTCAACAAATAAACTCTCCTCAAACCCTATTACAGCAACACACTCTCAACAAAGAAACTCTCCTCATACCCTGTTACAGCAACACTCTCAACAAATAAACTCTCCTCAAACCCTGTTACAGCAACACTCTCAACAAAGAAACTCTCCCTGAACCCTGTTACAGCAACACACTCTCAACAAAGAAACTCTCCTCGAACCCTGTTACAGCAACACTCTCAACAAAGAAACTCTCCTCAAACCCTGTTACAGCAACACACTCTCAACAAAGAAACTCTCCTCAAACCCTGTTACAGCAACACTCTCAACAAATAAACTCTCCTCAAACCCTGTTACAGCAACACACTCTCAACAAAGAAACTCTCCTCGAACCCTATTACAGCTACACTCTCAACAAATAAACTCTCCTCAAACCCTGTTACAGCAACACTCTCAACAAAGAAACTCTCCTCAAACCCTGTTACAGCAACACTCTCAACAAATAAACTCTCCTCAAACCCTGTTACAGCAACACTCTCAACAAAGAAACTCTCCCTGAACCCGATTACAGCAACACACTCTCAACAAAGAAACTCTCCTCAAACCCTGTTACAGCAACACACTCTCAACAAAGAAACTCTCCTCGAACCCTATTACAGCAACACTCTCAACAAAGAAACTCTCCTCAAACCCTGTTACAGCAACACACTCTCAACAAAGAAACTCTCCTCGAACCCTATTACAGCAACACACTCTCAACAAAGAAACTCTCCTCGAACCCTGTTACAGCAACACTCTCAACAAAGAAACTCTCCTCGAACCCTATTACAGCAACACTCTCAACAAAGAAACTCTCCTCAAACCCTATTACAGCTACACTCTCAACAAAGAAACTCTCCTCAAACCCTGTTACAGCAACACACTCTCAACAAAGAAACTCTCCTCGAACCCTGTTACAGCAACACTCTCAACAAAGAAACTCTCCCTGAACCCTGTTACAGCAATACTCTCAACAAAGAAACTCTCCTCGAACCCTGTTACAGCAACACTCTCAACAAAGAAACTCTCCTCGAACCCTGTTACAGCAACACTCTCAACAAAGAAACTCTCCCTGAACCCTGTTACAGCAACACTCTCAACAAAGAAACTCTCCTCATACCCTGTTACAGCAACACTCTCAACAAAGAAACTCTCCTCAAACCCTGTTACAGCAACACTCTCAACACATAAACTCTCCTCAAACCCTATTACAGCAACACACTCTCAACAAAGAAACTCTCCTCAAACCCTGTTACAGCAACACTCTCAACAAAGAAACTCTCCTCAAACCCTATTACAGCAACACACTCAACAAAGAAACTCTCCTCATACCCTGTTACAGCAACACTCTCAACAAATAAACTCTCCTCAAACCCTGTTACAGCAACACTCTCAACAAAGAAACTCTCCCTGAACCCTGTTACAGCAACACACTCTCAACAAAGAAACTCTCCTCGAACCCTGTTACAGCAACACTCTCAACAAAGAAACTCTCCTCAAACCCTGTTACAGCAACACACTCTCAACAAATAAACTCTCCTCAAACCCTGTTACAGCAACACTCTCAACAAAGAAACTCTCCCTGAACCCTGTTACAGCAACACACTCTCAACAAAGAAACTCTCCTCGAACCCTGTTACAGCAACACTCTCAACAAAGAAACTCTCCTCAAACCCTGTTACAGCAACACACTCTCAACAAAGAAACTCTCCTCAAACCCTGTTACAGCAACACTCTCAACAAATAAACTCTCCTCAAACCCTGTTACAGCAGCACACTCTCAACAAAGAAACTCTCCTCGAACCCTATTACAGCTACACTCTCAACAAATAAACTCTCCTCAAACCCTGTTACAGAAACACTCTCAACAAAGAAACTCTCCTCAAACCCTGTTACAGCAACACTCTCAACAAATAAACTCTCCTCAAACCCTGTTACAGCAACACTCTCAACAAAGAAACTCTCCCTGAACCCTATTACAGCAACACACTCTCAACAAAGAAACTCTCCTCAAACCCTGTTACAGCAACACACTCTCAACAAAGAAACTCTCCTCGAACCCTATTACAGCAACACTCTCAACAAAGAAACTCTCCTCAAACCCTGTTACAGCAACACACTCTCAACAAAGAAACTCTCCTCGAACCCTATTACAGCAACACACTCTCAACAAAGAAACTCTCCTCGAACCCTGTTACAGCAACACTCTCAACAAAGAAACTCTCCTCAAACCCTATTACAGCTACACTCTCAACAAAGAAACTCTCCTCAAACCCTGTTACAGCAACACTCTCAACAAAGAAACTCTCCTCAAACCCTATTACAGCTACACTCTCAACAAAGAAACTCTCCTCGAACCCTGTTACAGCAACACTCTCAACAAAGAAACTCTCCTGAAACCCTGCTACAGCAACTCCACTGATATTCCACAAATCCCCACAGCCCACTGGAGGTCGGGCCCCCCCCTACACAGATAGCATTCAAACACGTCATAAGCATGACAAAAATGTTTAGAACTACAGGAAAAAATATATAATAATCTCAGTTTTATGGCAAAATGTGTAGAATAGCATGAGATTAGCTATAATATTTCTCTCTACCCCATGGCAATACATATACATATACAGTAAGGGACATTACATATAAGGGACATTTTTTATCCCCTGCTGATATTTCACGTTTGCCCACTGACAAAGACATGATCAGTCTATCATTTTAATGGTAGGTTTATTTGAATAGTGAGACACAGAATAAAAACAAAAAATCCAGAAAAACGCACGTTAAAAATGTTATAAATTGATTTGCATTTTATTGAGGGAAATAAGTACTTGACCCCCCCTTAATCAGAAAGATTTCTGGCTCCCAGGTGTCTTTTATACAGGTAACGAGCTGAGATTAGGAGCACACTCGTAAAGGCAGTGCTCCTAATCTCAGTTTGTTACCTGTATAAAAGACACCTGTCCACAGAAGCAATCAATCAATGAGATTCCAAACTCTCCAACGTGGCCAAGACCAAAGAGCTCTCCAAGGATGTCAGGGACAAGATTGTAGACCTTCACAAGGCTGGAATGGGCTACAAGACCATCGCCAAGCAGCTTGGTGAGAAGGTGACAACATTTGGTGCGATTATTCGCAAATGGAAGAAATACAAAAGAACTGTCAATCTCCCTCGGCCCGGGGCTCCATGCAAGATCTCACCTTGTGGAGTTGCAATGGTCATGAGAACGGTGAGGAATCAGCCCAGAACTACACGGGAGGATCTTGTCAATGATCTCAAGGCAGCTTGAACCATAGTCACCAAAAAAACAATTGGTTACACACTACGCCGTGAAGGACTGAAATCCTGCAGCGCCCGCAAGGTCCCCGTGCTCAAGAAAGCACATATACATGCCCATCTGAAGTTTGCCAATGAACATCTGAATGATTCAGAGGACAACTGGGTGAAAGTGTTGTGGTCAGAAGAGACCAAAATTGAGCTTTTGGCAACAACTCAACTCGCCGTGTTTGGAGGAGGAGGAATGCTGCCTATGACCCCAATAACACCATCCCCACCGTCAAACACGGAGGTGGAAACATGCTTTGGGTGTGTTTTTCTGCTAAGGGGACAGGACAACTTCACCGCATCAAAGGGACGATGGACGGGGCCATGTACCGTCAAATCTTGGGTGAGAACCTCCTTCCTTCAGCCAGGGCATTGAAAATGGGTCGCGGATGGGTATTCCAGCATGACAATGACCCAAAATACACGGCCAAGGCAACAAAGGAGTGGCTCAAGAAGAAGCACATTAAGGTCCTGGAGTGGCCTAGCCAGTCTCCAGACCTTAATCCCATAGAAAATCTGTGGAGGGAGCTTTTTTTGAACCTTTATTTAACTAGGCAAGTCAGTTAAGAACAAATTCTTAATTACAATGACGGCCTACCCTGACGGCCTACGCTGGCCAAACCCTAACCCGGATGACGCTGGGCCAATTGTGCACCACCCTATGGGACACCGAATCACGCCCGGTTGTGATACAGCCTGGAATCGAACCCCTTCCAACAATGAAAGGCTGCACTGCTTTCAGACCCTAGTCTTTGAGCTGACGAGGGAGGACGGCTTATGTACCCTATCACCACAGATAAAGGTGAATAGCTTTTTGTTTTCATGCGTAGGCTCACACACACGCATGTGCGTAAACAAGCACAAGTAAACACAAACCCCACACAAACAGACCCACCAGATAACCTCTTTATATGTAGACAAAATGGTTGGGATAAAGCATGCACTGATATTTTCACTGGATTTCAATTATGATGTGAGAAGACGCAGGGAGCTCAGAAGAACATGGTAAACATCTCCTCTGTAAACAGTAAACACCAACAGCAGCAAAATATCAGAACTGAAGAACAAAATCCTGTTAGTCTCATCTCTCTCTCACTCCCTCATCTTTCTCTCCGCGTGGGTTCTTGTTTCTTTTGAGGCTGCAGTGACAGCCTCAGCCTGTTACCTCTGCTACGCTTCTCTGGAAGGTCTTCAATGCTGCCACATAGTGTGTGTGTGTGTGTGAGAGAGAGTGGCAATGTAAACATTTGTTTTCCATGCTAATAATGTCCCTTTGAATTTAATTAAGATGGAATCTCTTTCATCATTCCAGAAATAACAAGTTAGTGTCTCTAAAATCCTACACACAGTTAGGACAGATGGGATGGACACCCCATCTGCCTGCCAATAAAACCGCACAGCTGTGTGTGTGTGAGTGTCTATGTGGGTCTATGTGCATGCGTGTGTGTGCTGTCTGGTCAATTCCACAGCAGCTTTCCCATTCTCCCTGGGTGATCCACTCTGGGAGTGTGGCTTTAATTAACATTGCCACTAGGCCACTGGGTGTGACAATGACAGTGACGTTGATGACTGTGGTGCTGTTATGTTGGCTGGGTGCGCATGGACAGAGAGACAGGTCTGAACATTTCAAAGTCCGCTCGGTGTCACTGTGACCTCTGAGATCTGCCACCACCCCTGCAGCATCATGTGACGTTTCCCAGGACCCTGTTATCTCTGCTGTCACTAGGAGAAACCATCATATGTCAGAGGGGTAGGTAGTCAGCAGAACTGTCAATATATTAAGAGTCACACAAACTTTTCTAACCGACTGACTTTGCAAGACTTTCCACAGTGGCAGAGCTGTGTGTGTGTGTGTGTGTGTGTGTTTGATAGGGCGTGTGAGTGTGTGTGGCATTTTACACAGTGTATGTACAACTTTAGAAGAGCATCTGTCTAAATATTAAACAAATAATCATTATCAACTCCAGTGATGTGTGTGGTCTGTGTGTGCCTTTGTGTGTTAGTCAGGGTGAGTGATGAGTCTTTATTGGTAGATTAAGTGTTGGGGTGTGACTAGGTTCAAGACTGGGGATCATTGATTCAGGTCTGGAGCCAAACGCTCCTATTAATCATCAACACGTCCTTCAGCAGGAGAGGAGAGCAAAGGAGAGGCGAGAAGAGATGAGGGGAGAGGAAAGGAGATGAGAGGATAGGAAAGGAGACAGGAGATGAGGAAAGGAGATGAGCAGAAAGGAAAGGAAAGGAAAGGAGAAGATAGGAGAGGGGAGCTGGTGTGGATAAGAGGATAGGAAGAGAGGAAAGGAGGAGGACAAAAATAGTATACATGGGGAGTGTTTATCCCAGAGGGTTGTGTATGGGTGACTGGAGAGGAGAGAGGAAGAGAGGTGAGGGAGAGGCCAGAGGCTGTTGTGTGGGTGACTGAGGACACTAGAGATTGAGGAAGGTGAACAGCTGGACCCTAGCCTCTAGACCTGGAGGCCTTCTGAGACCATCACCATGCTTCACCAACTAACTACTGGATGAGTACAACCTAGAAACCTTCCTCGCTAATCCACTCAAGGAGATCACAAAAGGGGTTGATTGGAGGTGGTATAACTATTCACACACATGAACGCACACACACACACGCACACACCACACTCTGGGTCAGGTGGGTTATACATACAGGAGAACAGAGACTTCAGAGATCAAAGTTTGATCAAAGGTTGAATTATTTTAAATAACTGTAAACTTCAATTCTCTGCTCTCTACTCTACTGAATCTGATGCAAGAGATGAGCTGAGGATAACTGACTGATGTAAACTGACTTGACCTGCTTTGGGCCTTTTACTGTATATGATTACTTCTGTAACCTCTATACTACCCACACACAGTGTTGTCCTATGACCATGCGGTGAATAGGGTTTAATAGGAAGAACATTTGGCAGGTGCTCTTAGTCACTGTTAGTGCACAAGATCTTAAAGGGGAACAGTTCTGGCGGGCTTTCTAGCCACTGATACGACACAAAGTCCTATAAATGAATTACATTCCTAGAGGTCTGAATAAACCAAGGTCTTAAAGGGGAACAGTCCACATATGATTCCAAAAAATGGGTTATTCAGAAACAAAAAGAGCTGGAATAATACGTTCTCAACCAACATAATAGATATTATAGACCATCACAATGACCATGTAGAAAATGTCATGTTCAGATACAGATATCATCATAATCTTACTAAAAATAGTCTTTGCTTACGAATTGTGGAGAGGGAGAAGAGGCTCCCTCTGTAACAGACACCAAAAGTCCTGTACACTTTAGGACACGTGTCAAACTCGTTCCATGGAGGGCCGAGTGTCTGAAGGTGTTCGCTCCTCCCTTGTAATTGATTGATCAATAAGGTCACTAATTAGTTAGGAACTCCCATCACCTGGTTGTCTAGGTCTAAATTGAACACAAATAGAAAGGAAATAATAAACCAGTACACACTCGGCCCTCCATGGAATGACTTTGACACCCATGTTTTAGGGCCTGCACAGTGCCTATACCATTACACTGTGTAGACAGACAGTTTGAGTCATAGCCTGTAGACTGGGGTACACACACAGAGGTGCAGTAAAGGAATCTGTTCCGATAATTCTGGCAAAAATGTCTGTGAGCAGAGGGAGAGGAGCAGTGGGGGTCAGGTTATTATGGCTGTTCAGATGTTTTCACCTGGTGGGGGTGTGTGTGTGTGTCAATCTGGGTCGAGCAGGGTGGTATGTGCTGGTGTGTGTTTATGAGTGTGTGCATGTGTGAATGTGTGTGTTGTCGTGCTACACTGCTATCTCATCCCCCAGGCAGTCTGGTGGTCCCTGTCTGTTAAGCACATTTAGTAGACGGAGGGTCTCCTCATCAGACCCCCAGCTGTATATGATATCCCTCTCCTCTCTCTCCTCCCTCTCTTCTCTCTCATCCCTCTCATCACTATCATCACTATCGTCAGTGTTGGACTCATACTCAGACGCAATGCCAGACTCCCGGAACCTCAGCAGCTCCAGACTGCCAAGCACCTCGTCGCGGGTTGATGACATCACCAAACCTGACCCGTCCTGACCTTTGACCCCATTCTGACCCCTCCGCTGCGGAGGAGTAGGAGGGCGAGGTTCAGGTGTTGGGGGTCCGGGCAGGAAGCGGAAACATTCTAGCTTGAGGAGACACTGATCCCTACCTAGGTGGTTGCCTAGGGGCAGGGAGGAGGAGGAGAGTGGGGCGGCCGTCCCATCCTGGCCCATGCCCATGTTGATGCCCAGCGCTGGCAGGGTGAGGTTGACATGGTCCTGGGGTCGCGGGGTCGTAGGGTCACACAAAACTGGGGGGACGGTGGAACGGAAAGTGATCTCCAACAGACTATCCTGGGAACCCACTGAAGGAGTGAAGGAGGGAAAGAGAAAATAAAAATGTCATTAAAGATAAGCATCCTTCCACACATTGAGTTTACATTAATCTGTTTTACATGGCTAATGCTAACAGGAGCCTCATTCTCATCTACTCCTGGATGTATGAGCAGATTGGGCAACCTGGTCTCAGAGCATTTAGTATTATTCTGTATGTAAAAACGAGCACTCCATTTAGTATGATATGTTACATTTAGTATGGTATGTATTACTTTGTAATGTACATCACCCATTTCCTATGATATGTTATGCATTTCACATCGTATTATATGTTAAGAAATTGCTAATGTTCGAATTTTCAAAAAGTATGATATGTTACGAATTCTAGTTAGGTGGCTAAAGTTAGCTAAGCTAAGGGTAAGGGTTTAGGTTAGGGTTAAGTCTAGGAGTTAGGTTAAAGAGTTAAGGTTAGAGTTAGGGGAAGGGTTAGCTAAAAGGGTTAAGGTTAGGAAAAGGGGATAGCTAACATGCTAAGTAGTTACAAAGTAGAAAAAAGTGGTATGTAGTTGAAAAGTTGCTAATTAGCTAAAATGCTAAAGTTGTCCATGATAAGATTCGAAATCGTGAACCTGTGGGTTGCTACACATTTGTGTTATACACCCACCTATCTGTGTTATATGTTATGTTTCATATGGTATGTATTAATTTGTGGATGTCCATTACCCATTTCGTCTGATATATTATGAATTACAATTCATATTTTTTATTACGAATTTGCAAACGTACAATGTGTTATGAATTTCTAAAATGTATGATATGTTACGAATTCTAGGTAAGTGGCTAGGTTGCTAAGGATAGCTAGCTGGCTAATGTTAGCTAGGCTAGGGATTAGGGTTTAGGTTAGGGTTAAGTTTAGGAGTTAGGTTAAAGGGTTACAGTTAGGGTTAGCTAAAAGGGTTAAGGTTAGGCCAAAGTGTTAGCTAACATGCTAAGTAGTTAGAAAGTAGCAAAAAGTAGTAAGTAATTGAAAAGTTGCTAATTTGCTCAAATGCTAAAGTTGTATGTGATGCAACCTATGTGTTGCTAGACGTTCGTGTCATTGGCCCATCCATCCGCGTTGTTAAGATTCGTATGGTATGTATTCTTGTTCCGGAGTTCTAAATTGAGCAGCTGCTGAAAAATGAGCTCCTGTATATATTGAGATTTAAATGTTTTTTTAGAGTGAAGTACATCGAAAAAATCAAGAGAAAACTGCAAGACTCAATAGAAGACAAAACAAGGAACAAACCAAAAAGACAGGCTTTTGAAGAAGTAACTATTTTTCATAAAATTGTACAGTTATCTTAGCTAGCTGAATTGCTAGCTGAATTGTTTACTTGTTGCTAAGCAGTTGCTAAGCAGTTGCTAGGGACTCTCCTGGAAGAAGCTAGCTAGCTTACAAATAATAACAACAAAAAATATCTAGTTAACAGAAGAAAGGAAGACAAAATAAGGACAGAAGAAAAAGGAAAAGAAAAAGGACAACAAAGTGAAACCTCTAAAGAAACAAGAGACCATAATACAAGAAACAGCACTATAGAGAGATAGAACAACAACAACAACGCAGCCACTGCCAGCTAGCCTACTTCAGCAGTACTGTATCATTTGAATTATTTTAGTCAATAAGATTCCTGCTACGTAAGCTTAACTTTCTGAACATTCGAGACGTGTAGTCCACTTGTCATTCCAATCTCCTTTGCATTAGCGTAGCCTCTTCTGTAGCCTGTCAACTATGTGTCTGTCTATCCCTGTTCTCTCCTCTCTGCACAGACCATACAAACGCTCCACACCGCGTGGCCGCGGCCACTCTAATCTGGTGGTCCCAGCGCGCACAACCCACGTGGAGTTCCAGGTCTCCGGTAGCCTCTGGAACTGCCGATCTGCGGCCAACAAGGCAGAGTTCATCTCAGCCTATGCCTCCCTCCAGTCCCTCGACTTCTTGGCACTGACGGAAACATGGATCACCACAGATAACACTGCTACTCCTACTGCTCTCTCTTCGTCCGCCCACGTGTTCTCGCACACCCCGAGAGCTTCTGGTCAGCGGGGTGGTGGCACCGGGATCCTCATCTCTCCCAAGTGGTCATTCTCTCTTTCTCCCTTACCCATCTGTCTATCGCCTCCTTTGAATTCCATGCTGTCACAGTTACCAGCCCTTTCAAGCTTAACATCCTTATCATTTATCGCCCTCCAGGTTCCCTCGGAGAGTTCATCAATGAGCTTGATGCCTTGATAAGCTCCTTTCCTGAGGACGGCTCACCTCTCACAGTTCTGGGCGACTTTAACCTCCCCACGTCTACCTTTGACTCATTCCTCTCTGCCTCCTTCTTTCCACTCCTCTCCTCTTTTGACCCTCACCCTCTCACCTTCCCCCTCTACTCACAAGGCAGGCAATACGCTCGACCTCATCTTTACTAGATGCTGTTCTTCCACTAACCTCACTGCAACTCCCCTCCAAGTCTCCGACCACTACCTTGTATCCTTTTCCCTCTTGCTCTCATCCAACACTTCCCACACTGCCCCTACTCGGATGGTATCGCGCCGTCCCAATCTTCGCTCTCTCTCCCCGCTACTCTCTCCTCTTCCATCCTATCATTTCTTCCCTCTGCTCAAACCTTCTCCAACCTATCTCCTGATTCTGCCTCCTCAACCCTCCTCTCCTCCCTTTCTGCATCCCTTGATTCTCTATGTCCCCTATCCTCCAGGCCGGCTCGGTCCTCCCCTCCTGCTCCGTGGCTCGACGACTCATTGCGAGCTCACAGAACAGGGCTCCGGGCAGCCGAGCGGAAATGGAGGAAAACTCGCCTCCCTGCGGACCTGGCATCCTTTCACTCCCTCCTCTCTACATTTTCCTCTTCTGTCTCTGCTGCTAAAGCCACTTTCTACCACTCTAAATTCCAAGCATCTGCCTCTAACCCTAGGAAGTTCTTTGCCACCTTCTCCTCCCTCCTGAATCCTCCTCCCCCCCCCTCTCTGCAGATGACTTCGTCAACCATTTTGGAAAGAAGGTCGACGACATCCGATCCTCGTTTGCTAAGTCAAACGACACCGCTGGTTCTGCTCACACTGCCCTACCCTGTGCTCTGACCTCTTTCTCCCCTCTCTCTCCAGATGAAATCTCGCGTCTTGTGACGGCCGGCCGCCCAACAACCTGCCCGCTTGACCCTATTCCCTCCTCTCTTCTCGAGACCATTTCCGGAGACCTTCTCCCTTACCTCACCTCGCTCATCAACTCATCCCTGACCGCTGGCTACGTCCCTTCTGTCTTCAAGAGAGCGAGAGTTGCACCTCTTCTGAAAAAACCTACACTCGATCCCTCCGATGTCAACAACTACAGACCAGTATCCCTTCTTTCTTTTCTCTCCAAAACTCTTGAACGTGCCGTCCTTGGCCAGCTCTCCCGCTATCTCTCTCAGAATGACCTTCTTGATCCAAATCAGTCAGGTTTCAAGACTAGTCATTCAACTGAGACTGCTCTTCTCTGTATCACGGAGGCCATCCGCACTGCTAAAGCTAACTCTCTCTCCTCTGCTCTCATCCTTCTAGACCTATCGGCTGCCTTCGATACTGTAAACCATCAGATCCTCCTCTCCACCCTCTCCGAGTTGGGCATCTCCGGCGCGGCCCACGCTTGGATTGCGTCCTACCTGACAGGTCGCTCCTACCAGGTGGCGTGGCGAGAATCTGTCTCCTCACCACGCGCTCTCACCACTGGCGTCCCCCAGGGCTCTGTTCTAGGCCCTCTCCTATTCTCGCTATACACCAAGTCACTTGGCTCTGTCATAACCTCACATGGTCTCTCCTATCATTGCTATGCAGACGACACACAATTAATCTTCTCCTTTCCCCTTCTGATGACCAGGTGGCGAATCGCATCTCTGCATGTCTGGCAGACATATCAGTGTGGATGACGGATCACCACCTCAAGCTGAACCTCGGCAAGACGGAGCTGCTCTTCCTCCCGGGGAAGGACTGCCCATTCCATGATCTCGCCATCACGGTTGACAACTCCATTGTGTCCTCCTCCCAGAGCGCTAAGAACCTTGGCGTGATCCTGGACAACACCCTGTCGTTCTCAACTAACATCAAGGCGGTGGCCCGTTCTTGTAGGTTCATGCTCTACAACATCCGCAGAGTACGACCCTGTCTCACACAGGAAGCGGCGCAGGTCCTAATCCAGGCACTTGTCATCTCCCGTCTGGATTACTGCAACTCGCTGTTGGCTGGGCTCCCTGCCTGTGCCATTAAACCCCTACAACTCATCCAGAACGCCGCAGCCCGTCTGGTGTTCAACCTTCCCAAGTTCTCTCACGTCACCCCGCTCCTCCGCTCTCTCCACTGGCTTCCAGTTGAAGCTCGCATCCGCTACAAGACCATGGTGCTTGCCTACGGAGCTGTGAGGGGAACGGCACCTCAGTACCTCCAGGCTCTGATCAGGCCCTACACCCAAACAAGGGCACTGCGTTCATCCACCTCTGGCCTGCTCGCCTCCCTACCACTGAGGAAGTACAGTTCCCGCTCAGCCCAGTCAAAACTGTTCGTTGCTCTGGCCCCCCAATGGTGGAACAAACTCCCTCACGACGCCAGGACAGCGGAGTCAATCACCACCTTCCGGAGACACCTGAAACCCCACCTCTTTCAGGAATACCTAGGATAGGATAAAGTAATCCTTCTCACCCCCCTTAAAAGATTTAGATGCACTATTGTAAAGTGGCTGTTCCACTGGATGTCTTAAGGTGAACGCACCAATTTGTAAGTCGCTCTGGATAAGAGCGTCTGCTAAATGACTTAAATGTAAATGTATTCATTTTCCCACCTATCCACCCACCCCGACCAACCGTCTTACTTTTGTCTTATGTAACCATACCAAACGCATTATACAGTATCATACTAATTTGAGTGTCCCAGATTTACATTTATTATGTTACGTCCAGTCTACGAGACCAGGCTGGACTGGGGCATGGTAGGGATTGAGAAACGGTGTCAAACACTATATTAGGAAGAGGTGAGGTGCGGAGTGTGAGCTCAGGAGGAGAGGAGAGGGCTGAGTTGGCTGAGGTGTAGAGCAGGTTGGTCCTTTGAGGTGTAACATGATAAATGATGTATAATGATGCAGCTGAGAAAGGGGTGGTAAAGTAACAGGTTACATGATAACATGCTGGTTGGTCTGTTGGAGTCTATGCTTGGCCAGAGAGCTTAAAGAGGTGTGAAATGGTCTTTGATGAGAGAGAAATGGGAGGAGAGAGTCACCAGGAAGAGAATAAATATGAAAGAGGGGAGGAGTCGATAAACAGGGTTTGATAAGATAAGGAGATGGAGGGAGGAGAGAGAGAAAAAACGGCTCTATTTCCGTCTGCCGTTAACTTCTTATGGCTGCAGGGGCAGTATTGAGTAGCTTGGATGAAAGGTGCACAGAGGTGCCCAGAGTAAACGGCCTGCTCCTCAGTCATAGTGGCTAACATATGCATATTATTATTAGAATTGGATAGAAAACACTCTGAAGTTTCTAAAACTGTTTGAATTATGTCTGTGAGTATAACAGAACTCATATGGCAGGCAATTTAATCTTTATTTGTGCTTTTTGTGACTCTCTTTGGCTGGAAAAATGGCTGTTTTTCTGTGGCTTGGTGGTGACCTAACATAATCGTTTGTGGTGCTTTCGCTGAAAAGCATATTTGAAATCGGACACTGTGGTGGGATTAACAACAAGATTACCTTTAAAATGGTATAAAATACATGTATGTTTGAGGAATTGCAATTATGAGATTTCTGTTGTTTTGAATTTGGCGCCATGCACTTTCACTGGCGGTTCATCTCATCCCGTTGACGGGATTGCAGCCCAAAGAGGTTGCTAGTGTCAAACACACGTTAGTTTGCAATTTTGTCATGTACAAACTGGCACACTTACATATTCCAGCCCTAACTCCAGGTTCGGCAATTTACCTGTCTTATATCAGCTCGCTGGTACTCAGATGGGCGGGGTTTAAATATTTGAGGTGTGTTCTTAAAAACATGATCCAAAGTGCTAAGTTCAGGAGGCGCTGATGGGGATATTTAAGACGAGTAGCCCAATGTGATTTTGGTACCTGTATACTTCGTACTTAGAAACATAAAAACAAATGTTTTTTCCCCATTTAGTTTTATTTGATTAAAAACCAAAGCATAGCATCCCCTTCTATCAACGTAGTCAAGGGTTTGGCTCCTGACAAAGCTTGGAAATATACTGAACAAAAATATAAACGCAGCATGTAAAGTGTTGGTCCCATGTTTCATGAGCTGAAAAATACAAGTTCCCAGAAATGTTTCAGATACCAGAAAGCTTATTTCTCACAAATGTTGTGCACAAATGTGTTTACATCCTTGTTAGTGAGCATTTATCCTTGGCTTAGATAATCCATCTACCTAACAGATGTGGCATATCAAGAAGCTGACTAAACATCATGATCATTACAGAGGTGCACCTTGTGCTGCGGACAATAAAAGGCCACTCTAAAATGTGCAGTTTGTGTGTGTGTGTGTGTGTGTGTGTGTGGTAATGCATCCATGAGTGTACTCACTAGAGCAGGGTCCTGACATTTTGACCTCCAGCTCCTGGATCTGTTTGACCAGTAGGGAGATGTGCTGCAGCAGGTCCTTGTTCTGAAGCAGCAGCTGGTGCACTCTGGCCTGGGCCTCCAGTCTGGCTGTAGCCTCCGCACTCAGTTGGTCCTTCAACAGGTGCACCTAGAGGGAGAGAACACACACATACTGTACGTCTGAGATAAGGACACATTTGGGAGAGAGAGAACACACACACACACACACACACACACACACACACACACACACACACACACACACACACACACACACACACACACACACACACTACAGTATGTGCACCTGAGAGAGAGTACCAACACTCCTGAGATATGCATTTACATAAACAAACACTCAACAGCGACTTCATGCTATTGAGAGTGTCAGTGTGTCTGTCTCACCAAAACCCATAACATGAAGTACAAGATGTGGACTGCCAGACTCCAAGCTCAAGCTCATGCAAACTTAATGCCATGTATGGTCAGTAGCAGGATTAGACCAAAAGAAGAAGAAAGACAGTTTCCATTAAAGGAGCAGCCTGCAGTGGCATTAGTCACTAAATCATTTAAACCAGAGAAGAAGATACCCTATTTCTTCTCTATCCCAGGTTTCAACACCAGGCTCAGGACACAGACAACCCTGGGGATTAATCATGTCTTCTCAGAAACAAGTGGAGAGACACTGATGATGGCCAGAGCAGTAGCTGAGTGATTCCTTCAATATCAAGGGACATGCATGTGCATTAGTCTACATGGTATTACTAGCCAGAGCTGAGATTCAACCTCTTTTATAAAGCTTCATTCCAATGGGAGGCAGAGTGACATTGGCTGTAGGGCTGGCACAATTACCGTATAATCGTGTAACTGCCAATTAAGGATAAAGAAAAATTGTGAGTGTGTGGATCGCGGTTAAGTGCGTTTCCGCTGTAACATGGACTCTATACAACGTGATGAAACTATGTTGCTCCTTGTTAAAACAAGCAAGGTGTTCTAGCAAACAAGTCTTTGGTTGCATAGGCAACCCTGCAGCAGCAGCACATGCAGTCAGAAAATGTGAGTCTTTAAAAAATGTTTTACAAAATAATTGCTATTCAAACGATTATAATGGTGACTGAGGTCATTTGGCTGACCAATAACCGTCATCCAAAATAGTCACAGACCTAATTTGATGTGCTGTATATTTCACCACATAAGTTGACCGAGAAAAGATTCTCAATTACAGCAACAACCTGGGGAACAGTTACGGAGGAGAGGAATGTGCCAATTGGAAGCTGGGAATGATTAGGTGGCAATGATGGTATGAGGGCCAGATTGGAAATTTAGCCAGGACACCGGGGTTAACACCCCTACTCTTACAATTAGTGCCATGGGATCTTGAGTGACATCCCATCCGATCCAAAAGACAGCACCCTACACAGGGCAATGTCCCCAATCACTGCTGGGGAATTGGGATCTTTTTTTAGACCAGAAAAAAGAGTGCCTCCTACTGGCCCTCCAACACCACTTCCAGCAGCATCTGGTCTCCCATCCAGGGACCAGCCACAACCAATCCTGCTTAGCTCCAGGGGCAAGCCTGCAGTGGGATGCAGGGTGGTATGCCGCTGGCATATATCCTGACAAGAGAAGCAATGAAGACTCAGCAAAGAAAAAGGCTCATCGATTTGTGAATGGTTGACAATGAGTGCTACTGTGATATTTCTAACTTGACATTGAGCGAGCGCTTCTACTTAAAACTTTGTGATGGTTTCTATAGGAACACTTCTGCTGTGGTTTTCTGACTTCAAGGAGCATTATGAATAGAAAGGGCTATTTCTGGCTTGGCATACAGCCCATGTCTCTAAAGCACTGCATTAATTTCTCACTTCAAGGAAAATGGAGCATGAATTGAGTCATGAGTCATGCTGTACATTTCAATGAAACATGGTGAAGCCCCAAAATTGCCCTTGCTAGAAGCCTGTGTTTCAGACATAAGGAAGTGGATGGCTGCAAACTTTCTACTTTTAAACTCGGACAAAACAGAGATGCTTGTTCTAGGTCCCAAGAAACAAAGAGATCTTCTGTTGAATCTGACAATTAATCTTGATGGTTGTACAGTCGTCTCAAATAAAACTGTGAAGGACCTAAGCGTTACTCTGGACCCTGATCTCTCTTTTGACAAACATATCAAGACTGTTTCAAGGACAGCTTTTTTCCATCTAAGTAACATTGCAGAAATCAGAAACTTTCTATCCAAAAATGATGCAGAAAAATTAATCCATGCTTTTGTTACTTCTAGGTTAGACTACTGCAATGCTCCACTTTCCGGATAAAGCACTAAATAAACTTCAGTTAGGATTCTAGCATCCGTATTTAGCACTGACTAGAACCAAAAAATGTGATCATATTACTCCAGTGCTAGCCTCCCTACACTGGCTTCCTGTTAAGGCAAGGGCTGATTTCAAGGTTTTACTGCTAACCTACAAAGCATTACATGGGCTTGCTCCTACCTATCTTTCCGATTTGGTCCTGCTGTACATACCTACACATACGCTACGGTCACAAGACGCAGGCCTCCTAATTTGCCCTAGAATTTCTAAGCAAACAGCTGGAGGCAGGGCTTTCTCCTATAAGAGCTCCATTTTTATGGAATGGTCTGCCTACCCATGTGAGAGACGCAGACTCGGTCTCAACCTTTAAGTCTTTACTGAAGACTCATCTCTTCAGTGGGTCATATGATTGAGTGTAGTCTGGCCCAGGAGTGTGAAGGTGAACGGAAAGGCTCTGGAGCAACGAACCACCCTTGCTGTCTCTGCCTGGCCGGTTCCCCTCTTTCCACTGGGATTCTCTGCCTCTAACCCTATTACAGGGGCTGAGTCACTGGCTTACTGGTGCTCTTCCATGCCATCCCTAGGAGGGATGCGTCACCTGAGTGGGTTGAGTCACTGACGTGATCTTCCTGTCTGGGTTGGCGCCCCCCCCTGGGTTGTGCCGTGGCGGAGATCTTTGTGGGCTATACTCGGCCTTGTCTCAGGATGGTAAGTTGGTGGTTGAAGATATCCCTCTAGTGGTGTGGGGGCTGTGCTTTGGCAAAGTGGGTGGGGTTATATCCTTCCTGTTTGGCCCTGTCATCGGATGGGGCCACAGTGTCTCCTGACCCCTCCTGTCTCAGCCTCCAGTATGTATGCTGCAGTAGTTTATGTGTCGGGGGGCTAGGGTCAGTTTGTTATATCTGGACTACTTCTCCTGTTTTATCCGGCGTCCTGTGTGAATTTAAGTATGCTCTCTCTAATTCTCTCTTTCTTTCTCTCTCTCTCGGAGGACCTCAGCCCTAGGACCATGCCTCAGGACTACCTGGCATGATGACTCCTTGCTGTCCCCAGTCCACCTGGCCGTGCTGTTGCTCCAGTTTCAACTGTGATTATTATTATTTGACCATGCATGTTCTATTATAATCTCCACCCGGCACAGCCAGAAGAGGACTGGCCACCCCTCATTGCCTGGTTCCTCTCTAGGTTTCTTCCTAGGTTTTGGCCTTTCTAGGGAGTTTTTCCTAGCCACCGTGCTTCTACACCTGCATTACTTGCTGTTTGGGGTTTTAGGCTGGGTTTCTGTACAGCACTTTGAGATATCAGCTGATATAAGAAGGGCTACATAAATACATTTTATTTAATGAGGCTGTAGCTAGAGAATCTGAAGCTCTCTGATTCTGTCTTTCAATATAACAAGATGACATGATTCTGATTTATTCATACATGTACCATAGCTACAAAAACTCTAACCAAGGTAACGCTACTGTGACAATTAAAATTTATCCAAACCAAAAACCGTGAAATGATGGCAGCACTCGCGCAAAACCAATGCATATAACCACGGCAAGGTGACTGGGAACATGAACATGTACAAACAGACCAGTTATGACAAATCAGAGGCAAAACGACAGTACAGGGACAAAGTGGAGTCACAATTCAAAGGCTCAGACACGAGACACATGTGGTGGGGACTCCAGACAATCAAGAGTTATAAAGGGAAAGCCAGCCATGTCGTGGACACTGACGCCTTGCTCCCAAACAACTTAAACACCTTTTCGCCCATTTCGAGGAAAACAACACAGAGCTGGCAACATAGGCACCCGTCGCTCACATGGACTGTGTGCTCCTGATCTCAGTGGCAGACGTGAGTAAGACATTCAAGAGTGCTAAGGATCATATCACCTCCACTTTATCAGACACCCTATACCGACTACAATTTGCATACCGTCCCAACAGCTTGACGGACGACGCAATCGCAATTGCACTGCACACTTCCCTTTCTCACAAATATGAGACAAATACCTACGTGACAATGCTGTTCATCGACCACAGCTCAGCCTTCAACACCATAGTGCCCTCCAAGCTTATCACTAAGCTCAGGGTCCTGGGTCTGAACCCTTCCCTGTGCAACTGGGTCCTAAACTCCTGATGAAGGTAGGCAACAACACCTCCGCCACACTGATCCTCAACGTGGGGGCCCCACAGGGGTGCATGCTCAGCCCCCCTCCTGTACTCCCTGTTCAACCATGACTGCGCGGCCACGCACTTCTCCAACTCAATCATCAAGTTTGCTGATGGTACAACAGTGGTAGACCTGAGTACAGTGGTAGACCTGAGCCATCAGGGAGGAGGTGAGAGCCCTGGCAGAGTGATGCCAGGGAAATAACCTCAATGTCAACAAAACGAAGGAGCTGATCGTGGACTACAGTAGACAGCAGAGAGAGCACACCCCCATCCACATCAACAGAACCGCAGTGGAGAGGGCCAAAAGCGCCAAGTTCCTGAAATGGTCCCTTCTGGAGACAGTACAGGTGCATCAAGAGTAGTGCTACAGAGGGTAGTGCGTACGACCCAGTACATCACTGGGGCCAAGCTTCCTGCAATCCAGGACCTATATATTAGGCGGTGTCAAAGAAAGGCCCAAAAAATTGTCAAAGACCCCAGTCACCCAAGTCATAGACTGTTCTCTCTGCTACAGCACGGCAAGCGGAATCGGAGCAACAAGTCTAGATCCAAAAGTCTCCTTAACAGCTTCTACCTCCAAGCCATAAGACTGCTGAACAATTCATCAAATGCCCACCCAGACTATTTACATTGACTGACCCCCCCTCCTTTATTTTTACACACTGCTGCAACTCGCTGTTTATTATCTATCTTATTATCACTTTACCCCTACCTACATCTACAAATTACCCTGACTAATCTGTACCTCTGCACATTGACTCGGTATTGTGATTTTATTGTGTTACTTTTATTTGTTATTTTTTTTACTTTAGTTTATTTAGTAAATAAACTATTTCTTGAACTGCCTATTTGGTTAAAGCCTTGCAAGTAAGGAAAGGAAAGTAAGTATTCTGCACGTGACAAATAAAAGTTGATTCGATTTTTGATTTATCTCCAGGCCATCAGACTGTTAAACAGTCATCACTAGTCGGCCTCCGCCCAGTACCCTGCCCTGATCCTGAGACACAGTCACTAGCCGGCTGCCAGTCACTTTAATAATGTTTACATACTGTTTTAACTACCTTATACGTATATACTCTATTCTATTCATGACTCATCCGAGATAACTACTGCTTCTGTACACACCTTTTCTGTTCATATACAGTATTTATTGTCTGGACTCTGACATGATCGTTCGGATATTGTCATTATTTTTTTAGTTTAGGATTATGTGTGTATTGTTATTGTATTGATAGATATTGCTGCACTGTTGGAAACATAAGCATTTCACTGCCACAACACCTGCAAAATATCTGTGTACGCAACCAATAAACGCTGATGTAATAACTGTAAAGACAAACAGTTAATGGTGATGGAATGGGAAAAACAGCTGAAGGACTTTGTGTCTAATAAGAAGCCTCTAAACCATACAGACACAAGATGGAGCCACTCTTCAACCCCACACCCTCCCCTCTTCCCCTTACTGTACACTCCCCTTCGCCCCCCTCCTCTTAGCTCTTCTCTCCTCTCCCTCTTCCCCTAGCTCTTCTCATCCCCCTAGCTCCCCTCTTCCCCTTACTGTACACTGCCCTTCGCCCCCTTCACTCTCCTCTCTCCCCCTAGCTCTTCTCATCCACTCCCCTCTTCCCCTTACTGTACACTGCCCTTCGCCCCCTTCACTCTCCCCCTTCAGCTCTTCTCTCCCTCCCTCTCCCCCAGGCTCTTCTCATCCACTCCCCTCTTCCCCTTACTGTACACTCCCCTTCACTCTCCCCTTCAGCTCTCTCTCTCTCTTCCCCTAGCCCCTTCACTCTCCTCTCTCCCCCTAGCGCTTCTCATCCTCTCCCCTCTTCCCCATTCCACCCCTGGACGGTAAAGAGGGTTAAAGACAGATCAGATTCCATCATCACTCCACAGCGACAAATTGGCAGTGATCTAGCCTACATTAGTGCAGGCCATCACCCTCAGAGTTCATCTGTAAATCCAGTCAGTCTAACGATGCGGTCAGGATAATATACCGCAGTACGACACCTCAAGCACCGCCAGGACACAGCATGCGATATGGGGGCTGAGGTACATGACTCTGAGGAGAAGACATGCTGTACTGATCAAAGTGTGAAAGCTAAACCGAGTTTAGTCCGAAAGGTCTTGGGAGAAGGGAGGTGTCACATTTGTCCAAGACGTGACTTCTGAAGTCCTGTGAGACACGCTACAAAAACGCTGCTCTGTGGTGATGGGGAACGTAGCCTGAATAATAATAAAGGTTAAATAATAATTTAAAAAATAATTTAAAAAATAAAGTAATATAGATGGCTCAATAATGACCGTATCTAATGAACTGTAACAGGCTGAAACGTAGTTTTAGGGGGGTCCCTCTCAATCAACGACTTAGTGTTGAGGTGATGTTCCTACAAGAACCAGAGGATGTACAACTCTATTGCCACCCAGTTCAGGATAATCCTCATGTAGTTTACGCAACCAGGCAGAGAGAGACAGAGTGTGTGTGTGTATGTGTGTGTGTGTGTGAGAGAGATAGCTTCCAGTAGTGTATGAATTTTAAACTGAACAAAAATATACAGTTGAAGTTGGAAGTTCAAATACACTTTAGCCAAATACATTTAAATTCAGTTTCACAATTCCTGACACTTAATCCTAGTAAAAATTCCCTGTCTTAGGTCAGTCAGGATCACCACCTTATTTTAAGAATGTGAAATGTCAGAATAATAGTAGAGAGAATTATTTATTTCAGCTTTTATTTCTCTCATTACATTCCCAGTGGGTCAGAAGTTTACAAAAACACTCAATTAGTTTTTGGTAGCATTGCCTTTAAATTGTTTGACTTGGGTCAAACGTTTCAGGTAGCCTTCCACAAGCTTCCCACAATAAGTTGGGTGAATTTTGGCCCATTCCTCCTGACAGAGCTGGTGTAACTGAGTCAGGTTTATATGCATCCTTGCTCGCACACGCTCTGCCCACAATTGTTCTATGGGATTGAGGTCAGGGCTTTGTGATGGCCACTCCAATACCTTGACTTTGTTGTCCTTAAGCCATTTTGCCACAACATTGGAAGTATGCTTGGGGTCATTGTCCATTTAGAAGACCCATTTGCGACCAACCTTTAACTTCCTGACTGATGTCTTGAGATGTTGCTTCAATACATCCACATAATTTTTTCCCTCATGATGCCATCTATTTTGTGAAGTGCACCAGTCCTTCCTGCAGCAAAGCACCCCCACAACATGACGCTGCCACCCCCGTTCTTCACGGTTGGGATGGTGTACTTCACCCTTTTTCCTCCAAACATAACAATGGTCATTATGGCCAAACAGTTCTATTTTTGTTTCATCAGACTGTACATTTTGGAGAAATATCCTCTGATCTTTGTCCCCATGTGCAGTTGCAAACTGGAATCTGGCTTTTTTATGACGGTTTTGGAGCAGTGGCTTCTTCCTTGCTGAGCAACCTTTTAGGTTGTGTCGATGTAGGACTTATTTTACTGTGGATATAGATCATTTTTTACCTGTTTCCTCCAGCATCTTCACAAGGTCCTTTGCTGTTGTTCTGGGATTGATTTGCCACTTTTCTCAACAAAGCACATTCATCTCTAGGAGACAGAACGCGTCTCCTTCCTGTTGTGTGACAAAACTGCACATTTTAGAGTGGCCATTTATTGATGTCATCACAAGGTGCTCCTGTGTAATTATCATGCTGGTTAATCAGCTTCTTGATAGGTCACACCTGTCATGTGGAAGGATTATATAGGCAAAGGAGAAATGCTTACTAACAGGGATGTAAACAAATTTGTGAACAAAATCTGCAAGAAATAAGTGTTTTGTGCGTATGGAACATTTCTGGGATCTTTTATTTCCTCTCATAACATATGGGACCAACACTTTACATTTTGCCTTTACATTTTCATTCAGTGTGTAGATTAAATCTCATTAGCCACCAAAACTAAAAAGGTTCTGCTCTGCAGTGTGAGAGTCTCATCAAACACAAGTATTCACACTTCACTGATTATGTTAATGATTCTTCTCTCCTCCACTCACTCTCTCATCCTTTCCTCTTTTTCTCTCTTTTCAACTCTCAATGATTGTGAGCTTTCATGGAGCAGCTAACTTCAAACTTCTCAGCTATTGTCAGCACTTTGGTTAGAAGTCCTTTCAGTCTCAGAGATTTGGCACTGTCCCAACCTAACTGGGCCGATCGTTATCCAGTCCTGGCCCTCCCTCTGAGGCTAAATGGAAGTGATATACTTGACCCACCTTGACACCTGATTGGCGGAGATAAAATCTAATATTTTCTTCCTTACTGTCTGTTGCACAAAGTCAGTCGTGACATCATCACCCTCTCAGGGCGATCAACTGACTGGACTGGCAGACAGGGGTTAGAGGGTTGCTTTCAATCAGGTCCAGCTACCCGGGTACCCTGTCTCACACACACGCAAGAAAGTACAAACACACACACACGCAAGAAAGCACAAACACAGCCACGCACACGCACATACACAGGCCTTCAGAACTAGACTTCCACAAGGCAGTCACATCTTCCTCTGCTTCACTTATTTTCCAAATGTTGTGTTTTATAATCAGCTTATTATTGTCTTCTTTTTAACCTCGGAGTGAGTTTTTAAGTCCCCTTACTCATCAAGGGCCCGTTGAAACTAGCTATGGGCAAAGTCTTAATGCCGCAAGGCAGGCAGCAGAACTGATGTGTTTATCCATGCCTGTGCAGTGAGCTGGGGTTTGGACAGAGATAAGCAGGATAAGAGCCAAGACTCCTTAAGCTCCGTTGGCTGCATCTAATGCGCTGATGGCCCACAAGTGTAAAGCCTTACACTTTCAACAGCAAGACAATACAAACAGCAATTAGCCAATAACAACAGGAGGAGGCCGGACTAATCTTTACTTAATAGGCCTACATCGGCTGGAAGGGAGGAGATGAATGGAGGGAGGAAGAGGAGGTTAGAATATAAATATTGAGGTTGGTTATTCCCCTGTCCCCATCTAGCGTTGAGCTGAAGCTGTGTGAAGTGTGTGTTTGGGTTATTCCCATGTCCATGTCTGGTATTTGTAGAAGGAAAATTCTCTCTTTCAACACCAAAAACACTGTGTCTGTGGTTTGATCTGACGAGGCAGGGCTTTCCTTGGGGAACCACGGCCAAACACGCTGCTGGAGAGATAAATAAAGGAACATCACAACATCACAGCCTCAGATGTATGGAACGCCGTTTGGGTCTTTGCGTGTCAAAAAAGATACACCTCAAATAACACTATTTGACACGTCATAAGCTTTTAATTTGACAAGTCAAATAACACAATTCCATTAACTTCTTGGATGTAGGGGGCGCTCTTAATTTACGGATTTAAAAAACGTTCCCATTTTAAACAAGATATTTTGTCACGTAAAGATGCTCGACTATGCATATAATTGACAGCTTTGGAAAGAAAACACTCTGACGTTTCCAAAACTGCAAAGATATTATCTGTGAGTGCCACAGAACTGATGCTACAGGCGAAACCAAGATGAAACTTCAAACAGGAAATGAGCAGAATTTTTGAGGCTCTGTTTTCCATTGTCTCCTTATATGGCTGTGAATGTGCCCTGAACGAGCCTACACTTTCTGCCGTTTGCCCAAGGTGTCTGCAGCATTGTGACGTATTTGTAGGCATATCATTGGAAGATTGGCCATAAGAGACTACATTTACCAGGTGTCCGCCCGGTGTCCTTTGTCGAAATTGGTGCGTAATCTCCAAGCTGCACGCATTCATCCATGTGATTCAGGGGAGAGAGGAGACTTCCACGAACGATATATCATCGAAGAGATATGTGAAAAACACCTTGAAGATTGATTCTAAACAACGTTTACCATGTTTCAGTCGATATTATGGAGTTAATTTGGAAAAAAGTTTGGCGTTTTGATGACTGAATTTTCGTTTTTTTTTGGTAGCCAAACGTGGATGTACAAAACGGAGCGATTTCTCCTACACAAAGAATCTTTTTGGACAAACTGAACATTTGTTATCTAACTGAGAGTCTCCTCATTGAAAACATCCGAAGTTATTCAAAGGTAAATGATTTTATTTGAATGCTTTTCTTGTTTTTGTGAAAATGTTGCCCGCTTAATGCTAACGCTAAATGCTACGCTAGCTATCAATACTGTTACACAAATGCTTGTTTTGCTATGGTTGAAAAACATATTTTGAAAATCTTAGATGACAGTGTTGTTAACAAAAGGCTAAGCTTGAGAGCTAGCATATTTATTTCATTTCATTTGCGATTTTCATGAATAGTTAACGTTGCTTTATGGTAATGAGCTTGAGGCTGTATTCACGATCCCGGATCCGGGATGGCTAGAATCAAGAGGTTAAAGAATGTTGTGTGTGCTGAATTTGCACGCCCAGCGCCACCATTACAATCACTGTCAAAGCTGGACATTACCACGTTGGTAATAAGGCATTATTTGTTCGACCGAATGTGAAAACGTCTGTGAGCATTTGAAATTAGATCAGGATCAAACGAGCAGGATAAAAAATGTTTGCAAATATCTTTGATACAGATGTTATCAGCAACTTTTGGAGTAACTAGCTAGCTTTAGCTTGGTACCTAGCTAGCGCTAATGCAACCAGGCTGAAAACCATGAACAGTAGAAACTGCAGTCATTTTCAATATTCTTAGCAATGATTTAGGAACCCATGTGTTGGGTTCTGAGAATAGGAAATATACTTATTCATGTCACTGATGGAGTGCTGGGGTTTAGAGGGTCTACACCAGAAGTTATTGGTTATAGGAGGAAGGTATATAGTGTGTGCAACTAAGCTTGGAATGTGTTGAGTGCAGGGAAGCGTTTACGTGGGGCAGGCATTGATAAGGGGAGAGAGCCATGGATTAGTGATGGAGGGGGGTTGAGGTCAGCTCAGGTCACCTTAAGGGAGAAATATACGTTTATGGCCGCAGTAAAGAACAATGTTTGTACAGATGGGTAGAGGAGACTCAGCCTATGAGGGACGGTTAAATATCAGTGTTTGTGTGAAAATGTTTTTGTATGAATGCAGCTGTATTGACCCTCTAGGCAGAATAAACTTGGTTAAGCTTTCATAATGTCTGTTGAGTGTTTTACTCTGAGAATTAGAACCTAACACATGTGAGTAAGTATTAGCTAGGTAGCCACTTGTTGTTCTCCTATTGAAATAACTAGCTTTTTCCCCAAAGTCCTCCTCAGGAGTTTTCATGCTCCAAAACATCCACATTGTATTGTTTTTCCTCTGGAATAGTGTTCGATACACATAGTAGGTTGACTGGTACAATAAATGTGCCTCAATTCACAGTGGTTTCTGAGTCCTGCAATAAGAGCTACGATGCTAATGTTCTCTGTGTGTCACTGAGTAGACTGATACCATGTCATTGATCCACAATCCTTAGGTAAGGCTTTACAGTGAAATAAGTATGCCCCCAATGCAATTCTAAAGTCTAATACATCCAGTGGGATTTCAGATTTTTGTCAAATTAATAAATTATTGTCTTGTGTGTGTGTTCAAGCAGTTGGAGTTAAATAAAGGGAGCTCAGGTGTGAAATTGCGGCCATTGGACTCCAAGGTTGTTGCTAACTTGTGTGTGGGTTTTGTGTTGTGTAAGTGTGCGTGTGTTCATGGAGTTGTGTGTAAATAGAGGGAAAATAGGGGGAGCTTCGCCAACTGGCTGACAGTGTGAACCTGTGTGAGTGAGTGAGTGAGTGAGTGAGTGAGTGAGTGAGTGAGTGAGAGTTAATTCCGCACAGATGGAGTGTGAGGGAGTGTATGACCTAAGCGTCCTGACTAGGTCACTGAAAACAATTCTTACTTTATACAATAGTAACCCAACTGTAACCTTTCTATTATCCTGTATCTACAGTGATATACTGTAAAGGTGACAGTGGTTCAACATGCATGTTGTATTAATCATGTTTTGTCAATACTGATGTACAGTACATACACTAATCCTCTTTTCTGCTGTGAATAATTGGTAATATGTGTAGTGTGTGTGTGTTTGTGTAGGAGAGCTGGTGTTAAGGTCACACAAGGTAAGGTTGACATGATTCATAAAGGTTAATATTAGTAAAGTCAAACAAGATGGTAGCTAGCAGGGAACCATTTGTTTTGGTAATGACCATCTCACTGTAGTTCAAACAACAAGACCTACCACAGTACTACAAACACCATCTGTTAACATACACAAACGTGTGTGTCTCAGTCCTACCTGTGCCACGGCTACATGTGTCTGTTGCTGTTGTTGCTGTAGTTGTTGCTGTAGCAGTTGGATCTGGTGGTGGACTGACAGGGGGGTGGTGGGAGGCAGAGTACCCGATGACGGCAGCAGCATCCTGGGGGACGCAAGCAGCAGAGAGGCCTCCTCTGGAACCTGCCATGGAGGAGAGGAGAGGGTTAATGGTGGATTGATAGATTGAGAGAGGGAGACATCAATACAAGGAGAAAGAGGATGGAAGACATAAGGAGGAGATGGAGAAAGATAAACAAAGAGAGAGAGAGAGAGTCAAAGAAAGAGACATATTGATGTTCATATTTAGAATGTGTCCTTTGGCAGTGCGAGTGTACATTTCCCCCGGTGATAAGCAGAGCTTGAGGTAAAACAGAGGCATGGCTGAACAGGCCCTAAGAGAAAAGGAAAACTCATGCTCACTCACGCATCCACCCAGACAACCCAATATGTCACTACTGGAATAGCATTCACACAATAATGAATTGAAAAGATGAACAATAGCAGCTTGTATCTGTCAAAGGACTGGAGGACTATATTGTTTTTCCTTGAAGAGCAAATTCAATCTGTCAGTGTGTCAGAGAGAGATAGTTGCATTTGTGTATGTGTGTGTCAGACAAAGATAATTGCATTGACTGAGAAGATGCTGTGCTGAGAAGAATTCATAAGATATACTTTATACTTTATTAGTATAGATATAAATGTGTCTTCTGCTTAGGTTGGAGCACAGGCCAGTCACAGAGCAGTGCCCAATGAGCATTTTTTTTAGGGTGTTTAATGTCCTTGCTCAAGCGAACATCAGCGGTTGGTTGCAACTGAGATATTGATGCCAGCAACCCTTTGGTTGCCAGCTCACTCCCCACCAGCACTGGGATTCGATCCGGCAACCGCTGGGGTTCAGAGAGAGATTGATTGATAGAGATTGATTAGTGTGGGAAATAAAGAAAGAGAACTCAAGGTTTGTACCCCCACTGGGCGGCCAGTGGATGAGTGATGGAGTGTCGCTGTCTGATCTACAGCTTAATGGGAACATTACCAGACAGACTGTTTACGCTCATGACTTAATGATGAACACTGAAACTAGTACGCTGTGTGTGTGTGTATGTGTGTGTGTGTGTGTATGGATGTATGTGTGTATGTGTGTTTGTGTGTGTGTAGATACATGTGTATGTCTGTTTGTGTGTGTGTGTGTGTGTATGTGTGTATGTGTGTTTGTGTGTGTGTAGATACATGTGTATGTCTGTTTGTGTGTGTGTGTGTGTGTGTGTATGTGTGTATGTATGTGTGTTTGTGTGTGTATAGATACATGTGTATGTCTGTTTGTGTGTGTGTGTGTGTGTGTGTGTATGGATGTATGTGTGTATGTGTGTTTGTGTGTGTGTAGATACATGTGTATGTCTGTTTGTGTGTGTGTGTGTGTGTGTATGGATGTATGTGTGTATGTGTGTTTGTGTGTGTGTAGATACATGTGTATGTCTGTTTGTGTGTGTGTGTGTGTGTGTATGGATGTATGTGTGTATGTGTGTTTGTGTGTGTGTAGATACATGTGTATGTCTGTGTGTGTGTGTGTGTGTGTGTATGTGCGTGTAGTGATTTCATCAAGTGAAGTACACATCTCTGTACTGTTTATAATAATAAAAAATGATGGTTTCTTTCAGACAGACATTGTCAAAGCGACACTACAACATGAATCACAATACACAGCTTGGTGGAAAATATCTCCTTTAAGGAGACCAGGTCTCCCATAGCTGTAACCATGGTGACTAAAACAGTCGTTTCAGAGAGTGGGAGACCTCCATCTCATCAGAATAATTGCAGTAGTTTGAAGAGGAAAATAATACCTTGGCTGTCAGCTCCAAGACAGACTGTTTTATGTATTTTATCTGCTAAGTACCTTTGCATAGAGAACTGTCAGTGGTATAATGGGAGTAGGAGTAAAGAGGACAGTTAAGAGGTTAATATAATACATGTGTAATGGTTAGGGGCGCTGGGAAGTAGAGAGAGAGAGAGAGAGAGAGAGAGAGAGAAAACGGCTGTATTGGTCGGAAGAACTACACTGAGACATTACGTTGGTAGAGAATATGAAGGGGAGATGGAGAGAGGGAGAAAGAGAGAGAGAGAGTGATGGGGAGAGAGAGAGATTGAAAGAGAGAGTGGTAGGGAGAGAGAGTGGTAGAGTGAGAGAGACAGAAGAGAGAGAAAGAGGGAGAATGTTAAGGAGAGAGACAGAGAGAGAATGGTAGAGAGACAGACACTTCCTGTCAGTTTCCATAAAGGTGTCCATCCATCCCTCTCAGTCAAGCAGAGCTTTGTGACGAGTCATGCGCCACTGAGTATTCTGTACACATATAGTACGATGAGTAGTTGAAAAGCTACACTAACAAAGACACAGTAGAGGTTATTCAATACCCTTGTCGTCAGATATAGCGCCTTTACTCCTTCCTATGAAGAAACAGTCAGTAGATTTGTACTGTATATTTGAAGAAAGCAGATGGGTAGCGAGTGAATTGTTGTTATTCATCGGGATTTCAGGGTGTGTTGACTTGGGGAGAAATGTATTTCGCCTTGGGGAGAAGTACATGAAACCTGTGGTTTTTGAACAATGGCCCTCTGGCCTCTGTTGGTTAATAGTGAAATACCAACACATTCAGTCAAAGCACTCTGAACCACACACACACTGAGGGCAGCAGAGAGACCAATGTGTTGAATACAACCCAGCGTCATTTTGCCTGAGGCTGTACTTTGCCCCGCAGGCACCAAGAGACAGACAGACACGCACGTACAGACACATTCACCAAGCAGTTCTAACAAGATAACGACAACACACTAACAGGCATACTGAATAAAGATTAGATTCTCAAACAGTGTCTGATCCACAGCCTTCCAAGTGTGTTTAACTCAACAGACAGCGAAAACAACAATCCGTATGCAGTGAATGCCAAATGTGTTTACAGCAATCTGGTCCCAATTTGGATGGAAACAGCATTTGCATTTTTTTTATTCAGACAAGTAAACAAACGAGGAGAAGAAAATGGGGTCTGAAGTTCGTGTTCTGAGCAGAATTACAACTACAAAACACTTCCCAAATATGTTTTGACATGACAAATGTCTCTAAGTTCACACTTCAATGTCAAAACAATATCAAGGCAATATCTACTAAGAATTCAACATGCTGTAGATGCTAGCCACTCTCTCCCTGCTCCCTTCCACCCTATCTGCAGCAGATGTCCTGATACGAGACAGTCATGCCCTTTACAGTAGACATTGAAGCAAACTACATGTTCCATTCCAAGTCACCACTCCCTCCTTTCAGAGAACACGGAAGTGCACTCATCTCCTTCCCTTCAGAGGTCGAACTGCATGTTCCATTGCTCCCGAGTGGTACAGCAGTCTAAGGCACTGCATCTCAGTGCTAGAGGTGTCACTACAGACCCTGATTCGATCCCGGGCAATATCACAACCGGTCGTGATAGGGAGTCCCATAGGGTGGTACACAATTGGCCCAACGTCGTGACGGTTTGGCCGGGGTAGGCCGTCATTGTAAATAAGAATTTGTTCTTAACTGACTTGCCTAGTTAAATAAAGGTTAAATAAAAACAGGTTAAATAAAAACAAAAATGTTCCATTCCAAGTCTCCTTCCCTGGATGTCCTGAGAGCCCTTAAGTGCTATGGCCCTCTGCCTTTCAGTACACACACACGCACCCGTCAAGGGTCTGGGGCTAGTGTTGTAACAGCAGCTGTGAATAAGGCAGTGTGTGTGTGTGTGTGTGTGTGTGTGTGTGTGTGTGTGTGTTTACTCCACCCAGTCCCCTCAGATGTCCTTTGTAGTCGCAGTAATCTGCCCATCCATCTCTCTGCCACCCCATCCACTCAGCAACACAGCCCAACGAAGGGAGGGAGGAGAAGAACGAGAGATGAAGCAATGGACCCCTGAGACAGAGAAGGAAGACTGGCTCCCTGGTCCCTTAGCAGTGATTACACTAGCTGCTCTCTGCTATCTACCATGGATCCACCCACATAACTGTGAGAGAGCTGTGTGAGAGTGTGTGTGTGTGTGTGTGGGGGGGTGAATGCATATGGCAGAGTAGCAGGGGCTAGGGGGTAATGGAGTGGGGCTAGGTAGGATTGGATAAGGGGTTGGGTGAGGGATGCCAGTGGTGTGTGTGTGTGTGAGTGATAGGGGATAAGAGAAGCTCATCCACACAGAGCGCTAGGAGCTACAGGCTATTTTGGAACAGGGAGGAACGGGGGAGGAAGTTAACAACAAAGGACTTCTGAAGTGTCACTCCCTCCTGTATCCTGGCAACCATCCTGGCAACCATCCAGGACAGGAAGAAACCTCTGGATACAGGAAATATTTTCCAACATGCAAAATAACCATGCCGTGTACCAGTTTAGGCACACTCAGCTCCAGTCATCTATCTCTCTCCCCACAAGTTTGTGACCGACTAGTTTTAAACCTGGTCGCCTGAATGTGTTAGCCTGCCGAACTAAAGACTTGTGAAACACGAACCATCAGCACTGTTGCCAACTAACTACAGTTGCTCTCTGGAGGCACAATCTAGACAGGATTGGAAATATCTTTGTGCGCGCGCGTGTAGGGTTGTTGTGATGGAGAGCACCAAGCTGAGAGCCCTGCACGTGAATTGAGAAGGCAGGAGTACAGATGATGTAATACATCAGAGATGACAGGCAGAGCAGCCCCCCCCCCCACACACACATTTGCTTTACTATCCTTGTGGGGACACAAAAATGTATTGCCATTCAAAATCTAACCCTACCTAACCCCTAATTCTAACCCTAACCCCTAATTCTTACCCTAACCCCTAATTCTAACCCTAACCCCTAATTCTAACCCTAACCCCTAATTCTAACCATAAACCCTTAAGCCTAAAGTAGCCTTTTTCCTTGTGGGTGCCGGCGAAATGTCCCCACTTGTTCGAATTGTCCTCGTTTTACTATCCTTGTGAGGACTTCTGGTACCCACAAGGAAAGTAAAACCAAACCACACACACAATGAAACTCAAACAGTCACTGCCATAATAGGACTACCCTAAGTGCATCATATTATAGAATTACTGCAGTATCTTTAATCATTTGAGTGTACCAAACATTAAGAACACCTTCTTTAATACTGAGTTGCACCCCCCTTTTGCCACCAGAACAACCTCAATTTGTCAGGGCATGGACTCCATACGGTATCGAAGCATTCCACAGGGATGCTGGCCCATGTTGACTGCAACGCTTCCCACAGTTGTGTCAAAATGGCTGGATGTCATTTGGGTGATGCACCATTCTTGATACACTCTTGAAACGGTCGAGGGTGAAAAACTCAGCACATACAGTGGTGTGATATTCAGGTTTTTATCTGTATTCTGTCCTCATAAATAAAGAACCGTGTCTATCTGTGTCTGTGACATTACTATTGATGACTGATATTAATGGCCTGCTCAGTACGACTAAGCACAGCCAGGTCAATGCCTCTAGACCTGGGGTAATGGAGGAAGGGGAGAGGTGTGTGTGTGCACGTGCGTGCAGCAGAGGAGTATATATTCTTAATCTTAATACTAAGGGGTCCCTTCCCTCAGAACTGTCTATGCCTGTGTCCATGTTTATATACGGTAGCTGATACAGTGTGCCTCCAAGGACAGTGTTTAAATGAGCAGACTGAATGGCTCTAGTGTTACTATAGTAAATCTATGCGGCGCAACAGGGAGAGAGAGTTTGATCCAATCAGTGAAGACATTATTCATGACAGATGATTTCTATGACAGGGTTTGGCAAATGCCAACTATTTGGAGAGGTGAGGCTAAAACAGCATTTTAGCAGTTAGCAGCACATTTAAACTATTGCTACACGTATACCGTTTATGTTTCAGTGTTGTGTTTGTGTAGTTAATGGATATCAGGCTAAGTGGTTGTTTTTCTGGTTAGACACTGGTGAAAAACACACGGCCATCATTTATTCACACATACACACACCACTGAATACTTAACACCTCACCTTCCTGATTCTTCAGTCATGAGGTGAAAACAATAATAGTCTTTGGAAAGTTGGCACTTTGAATTATTTACTGATACAGCGAAGAGAGAGAGCGAAACAGAGAGAGAGTGAATGAGTGAGAGACTTCACTTGCTTTGGCAATGTTAACATATGTTTCCCATGCCAATAAAGCCCCTTGATTTGAGAGAGAGCATGTTAGAGAGTGAGAGTGTGAGAAAGTGAGAGAGTGAGAGTGAGTGAGAGAGAATGTTAGAGAGCGAGAGCGAGAAAGAGAGAAAAAGAGAGAGACAGCAAGCAGTAGCATCCCAATCTCCTGCTGTAGATAGTTTCCGAGGCCATCTGTTGAGCAGTGTAAGCAGTATGCGCCATTAAAACACACTTTTTCTTTCAAACACACCTGCAGGCATCCAAACAGGAGAGGGAGGATAAGAGTTGAGTAGAAACAGACTGCACACCTCGAAGCTGTTTGTTCTACAACTCACATCTAGATCACAGCAGAGCAAAGCAGAACAGAGTTCAGGGACACCAGTAGTATAATCTAAACATCTCAACAAAACTGAGTCCAATAGTTCTCAAACTGGACCATTTTGTTTCTCTCCGTCACCCACGCACATTCAACATTTAGATAATAAAGTATTTGACCTTTCCATTGTGTTGATTGGTTTATTTCCAGTTTTGAAGTATACGTTTTCTCAAGATGATTGATGAGAAAAGGTTCATCCAACCCATTGGGTATCTCTCTGCACCCTCATATGCCATGTCTTGAAATACGCAGGCAGACGGATTAAAAGTACATTTTACGGTGCATTTGGAAAGTATTCAGACCCATTGACGTTTTCCACATTTTGTTCCGTTAAAGCCGTATTCTAAAATGTATTTAATTGTTTTTTTTGCTCATCAAGCTCAAATCAAATCGTATTTGTCACATGCGCCAAATACAGTGAAATGATTACTTACAAGCCCTTAACCAACAATGCTTTAAGATAAAAGATTTGTAAAACATTAAAAATAAAAGTATCAAATAATTAAACAGCAACAAAATTGTCATGCCCTGATCTGTTTCACCTGTTCCTGTGATTGTCTCCACCCCCTCCAGATGTCGCTTATTTATCCCTGTGTTTCCTGTCTCTCTGTGCCAGTTCATCTTGTGTGTTAGTCAAGTCAACCAGCTTTCCCGCCTGCCTGCCCTGACCTTGATTCTGCCTGCCCTTCGGTACCTTTTGGACTCTGAACTGGTTTTGACCCTTTTGCCTGTCCATGACCATTCTCTTGCCTTACTATATTGGATTAATTAATATTGTAAGACTCCAACAATCTGCCTCCTGTGTATGCATCTGGGTCTCGCCTTGTGTCATGATAAAAATAACAATAGGGACGCTATATACAGGGGGTACCGGTACAGAGTCAATGTCTGGGGGCACCGGTTAGTAGAGGTAATTGAGGTGATATGTACATGTAGGTAGAGTTAAAGTGACTATGCATAGATCATAAACAGAGAGCAGCAGCGTAAAAGAGGGGTCTGGGTATCCCTTTGATTAGCTGTTCAGAAGTCTTATGGCTTGGGGGTAGATGCTGTTAAGAAGCCTCTTGGGCCTAGACTTGGTGATCCGGTACCGCTTGCCGTGTGGTAGCAGAGAGAACAGTTCATGACTAGGGTGGCTGGAGTTTTTTAGGGCCTTCCTCTGACACCACCTGGTATAGAGGTCCTGGATGGCAGAAAGCTTGGCCCCGATGATGTACTGGGCCGTACTCACTACCCTTTGCAGTGCCTTGTGGTCAGAGGCTGAGAAGTTGCCATACAAGGCAGTGATGCAACCAGTCAGGATGGTCTCGATGGTGCAGCTGTAGAACCTTTTGATGATCTGAGGACCCATGCCAAATCTTTTCAGTCTCCTGAGGGGGAATAGGCTTTGTCGTGCCCTCTTCATTACTATCTTAGTGTGTTTGGACCATGATAGTTTGTTGGTGATGTGGACACCAAGGAACTTGACACTCAACCTGCTCCACTACAGCCCCGTCGATGAGAATGGGGGCGTGCTCGGTCCTCCTTTTCCTGTAGTCCACAATCATCTCATTTGTCTTGATCATGTTGAGGGAGAGGTTGTTGTCCTGGCACCACACATCTCATCATTGTTGGTGATCAGGCCTACCGCTGCTGTGTCATTGGCAAACTTGATGATGTTGTTGGAGTCATGTCTGGCCATGCAGTCATGAGTGAACAGGGAGTACAGTAGAGGACTGAGCACGCACACCTGAGGGGCCCCCATGTTGAGGACCAGCATGGCGGTTGTGTTGTTACCTAACCTTACCACCTGGGGGCAGCCCGGATCCAGTTGCAGAGGGAGGAGTTTAGTCCCTGGGTCCTTAGCTTAGTGATGAGCTTTGAGGGCACTATGTTGTTGAACGCTGAGTTGTAGTCAATGAATAGCATGCTCACATAGGTGTTAATTTTGTCCAGGTGGGAAAGGGCAGTGTGGAGTGCGATTGAGATTGCATCATCTGTGGATCTGTTGGGGTGGTATGCAAATTGGAGTGGGTCTAGGGTTTCTGTGATAATGGTGTTGATGTGAGCCACGACCAGCCTTTCAAAGCACTTCATGGCTACAGACATGAGTGCTACGGGTTGGTAGTCATTTAGGCAGGTTACCTTAGTGTTATTGGGCACAGGGACTATGGTGGTCTGTTTGAAACATGTTAATATTACATACTCAGTCAGGGACAGGTTGAAAATGTCAGTGAAGACACTTGCCAGTTGGTCAGCAAATGCTCAGAGTACACGTCCTGGTAATCAGTCTGTCCCTGCAGCCTTGTGAATGTTGACCGGTCTTACTCACAGAGAGCGTGATCACACAGTCATCCGGAACAGCTGATGCTCTAATGCATGCTTCAGTGTTGCCTCGAAATGAGCATAGAAGTAATTTAGCTCGTTTGGTGGGCTCGTGTCACTGGGCAGCTTGCGGGTGTGCTTCCCTTTGTAGTCTGTAATAGTTTGCAAGCCCTGACACATCTGACGAGTGTTGGAGCCGGTGTAGTACAATTAAATCTTAGTCCTGTATTGATGCTTTGCCTGTTTGATGGTTCGTCAGAGGGCATAGCAGGATTTCTTATAAGCTTCCGGGTTAGAGTCCCACTCCTTGAAAGCGGCAGCTCTACCGTTTAGCTCAGTGTGGATGTTGCCTGTAATCCATGGCTTTTGGTTGGGGTATGTACGTACGGTCACTGTGGGGATTATGTCATTGATGCACTTATTGATGAAGCCAGTGATTGATGTGGTGTACTCCTCAACGCCATTGGAAGAATCCCGGAAACATATTCCAGTCTGTGATAGCAAAACAGTCCTGTAGCTTAGCATCTGCTTCATCATCTGACCACTTTCTTATTGACTGAGTCACTGGTGCTTCCTGCTTTAGTTTTTGCTTGTAAGCAGGAATCAGGAGGATAGAATTGTGGTTATGGTCTCTGTGTGTGGAGTAAAGGTGGTCTAGAGTTTTTTCCCTCTGGTTGCACATTTAACATGCTGGTAGAAATGAGGTCAAACGAATTAGTTTGCCAGCATTAAAGTCCCCGGCCAATAGGAGCGCCGCCTCTGGATGAGCATTTTCCTGTTTGCTTAAGGCCGTATACAGCTCATTGGGTGTGGTCTTAGTGCCAGGATTGGTTTGGGGTGGAACATAGACAGCTACGAAGAATACAGATGAATATTCCCTTCGTAAATAGTGTGGTCTACAGCTTATCATGAGATACTCTACCTCAGGTGAGCAAAACCTTGAGGCTTCCTTAGATTTTGTGCAGTTGTTTACAAATATACACAGACCGCCACCCCTTGTCTTACCAGAGGCCGCTGTTCTATCCTGCCGAAAAAGCTTAAAACCTGCCAGCTGTACGTTATTCATGTCATTGTTCAGCCACGACTTGGTGAAACATAAGATATTACAGTTTTTAATGTCCCATTGGTAGGATATAGGTGATCGTAGTTTGTCTATTTCATTATCGTTTGACTGTACGTTGGCTAATAGGACCAATGGTAAAGGTAGATTGCCCTCTCGGCGACAGATCCTTACAAGGCCCCTGGACCTTCGTCCTCGATACCTCCATCTCTTTTACATCTCTTTTTCAAGGCACCTCCATCTCTCATCTCGTCTGAAGTAAATCCTTCCCTTCTGACCCGTTGAAGAGAAAGTATTCTTCAGTACGGGGTGAGTAATCTCTGTCCTGATATCTAGAAGCTCTTTTCGGTCATAAGTCACGGTGGCAGAAACATTATGTACAAAATAAGTTACATAAATAACATACACAATAGCACAATGGACTATTGAGTCATTGTTAGTTTTACACTTAAGACATGCCATTGTGCTGTAGCATTTGTGAATTTTTTCTCTTGTGTAATACATTCAGTACATTAGTTTATACTGGATTAACAGTATGACCTCCATCTTGTGCCAATATCAGTTATTTTTAAGTCTTGGTTCCAGTAGTTTACATTTTTTTTCTAAGAGATTGTCTGTTAGAAAGGCTCTCTGCAAGGTTTTGTATATCTTACCTATCATATGAATATCCTTTTTGACTCAAATGTAAGTTTCTATTTCACAGAACCTACGGACTGTGCCTTTAGTCCACAACACTAGCCTTGGTGTCTTTCAAGTTGTTCACATGATGTCGTTGAATTGATTTGTGGCTGCGACCAAGGAGCGGTTGGAAGTAAAAGGCTTCGTCAAATGAATGAGACCTGACAGGAGAAAATAGACCTTAAGCTCTTTGGCTCATTTCCTTTCATGAGCTTCCAGAAAACCCACAGTGGATGAAGTACACCCCCCTCCCCCACCCACACACACCTCTACTACCAATGTCACACACTCCCGTCCCAATCCATCTCTGTGTAATCCATCATGTGCACACACACACACACACACACACACACACACACACACACACACACACAAAGGGGGTGAGCAAGGCCTTTCCTAACCCTTTGTTGCTGTAGCGATTTCACACCGTGTTGTTTCCAATCTGATCCATATTGAACACGCCGTTGACATAACTCTATCTTTAACCCTTTGATGCGTACGATTACATATTTGTCATCATTGTTGAGTGGTCCCTGCTGTGTACCATCGCAAATACAGTACCAGTCAAAAGTTTGGACACACCTACTCATTCAAGGGTTTTTATTTGAACTATTTTCTAAATTGTGGAATAATAGTGAAGACATCAACACTATGAAATAACACCTATGGAATCATGTAGTAACCTCCACAATCACTCAACCTCAACCCAATTGAGATGGTTTGGGATGAGTTGGAGCGCAGAGTGAAGGAAAAGCAGCATATTTGAAATCTTTTATGTATTTGTTACAGTGTGTACAAGTACCGGAGCACATGACTTGACAATTCGTTTACAGTTCTTGACAAATCACAAAGCAAATAAAATGTTATCATCACCTCAAATACAAGCCTACTGCCTAGCCTAACTGTAGCGTGAAAGCTAAACAGGGTTGCCAGATATGGATGAAACCATTTCAGAGGGGTTTTGGGGGATTTCAAGTCCATGGAGGATAGAAATGGGGGAAGATATCTTAGGGTCATACGATGCAGGAAATATTACTATGATGGGGGATTTAACAATAAATGGGGGGCAAACACAGGAGAAGTTGATAAGCTAAATAAAAATAAAACTCCTGGAAAGGGGGTCTGAGCTGGCAACCCTGAGGTACCATAGTTACAATCTGATGCTGCGTTCAAATCAACTGGGAACTCAGAAATCTACGACTTCTGATTTCAGTACGTTCACGACAACTGGGAACTCTGGAGAAAAAAAGAGCTCAGACTGGGAAAAATTGTTTTGAAAGGTCATACAACTCTGTCTCTTTCTAGAGCTCCGACTTTCCAACCTAAAGATCACGGACGTCATGATTTGACCTCGTATTCTTTTCAGACTTCCCAGTTGTATTGAAAGCACCATAAGTCAGTCGAGTGAACCATCCCTTCACCTCATTTTGTTATACCATCTTTGGTCTGACAGCCAAAACGCATTCTATTATGTCAACAAACATGGCGCCACACATAGCTGGCAAATAGCTTAGTATTAGATCATCATAATCAGTACAACCCTCAAAAATTTTTTTTTTACACACATAATATGTGTCCATTACAATCTAAACAAGAAATTGGAATGCATGATTTGTCACCAGCACTTGAAAAATCTGAATAAAACAGTAAATGCTCCATATATACAGTCGTGGCCAAAAGTTGAGAATGACACAAATATTAGTTTTCACAAAGTTTGCTGCTTCATTGTCTTTAGATATTTTTGTCAGATGTTACTATGGAATACTGAAGTATAATTACAAGCATTTCATATGTGTCAAAGGCTTTTATTGACAATTACATGAAGTTGATGTAAAGAGTCAATATTTGCAGTGTTGACCCTTCTTCTTCAAGACCTCTGCAATCCGCCCTGGCATGCTGTCTCAATTAACTTCTGGGCCACATCCTGACTGATGGCAGCCCATTCTTGCAAAATCAATGCTTGGAGTATGTCAGAATTTGTGGGTTTTTGTTTGTCCACCCGCCTCTTGAGGATTGACCACACGTTCTCAATGGGATTAAGGTCTGGGGAGTTTCCTGGCCATGGACTCAAAATATTGATGTTTTGTTCCCCAAGCCACTTAGTTATCACTTTTGCCTTATGACAAGGTGCTCCATCATGCTGAAAAAAGGCATTGTTTGTCACCAAACTGTTCCTGGATGGTTGGGAGAAGATGCTCGGAGGACGTGTTGGTACCATTCTTTATTCATGGCTGTGTTCTTAGGCAAAATTGTGAGTGAGCCCACTCCCTTGGCTGAGAAGCAACCCCACACATGGTCTCAGGATGCTTTTTTCCGGATGACCCAAACAATGGGAAACGGGATTCATCAGGCAAAATTACTTTACCCCACTCTTCAGCAGTCCAATCCCTGTACCTTTTGCATAATATCAGTCTGTCCCTGATGTTTTTCCTGGAGAGAAGAGGCTTCTTTGCTGCCCTTCTTGACACCAGGCCATCCTCCAAAAGTCTTCGCCTCAGGTTGCGTGCAGATGCACGCACACTTGCCTGCTGCCATTCCTGAGCAAGCTCTGTACTGGTGGTGCCTGAATCAACTTTAGGAGACGGTCCTGGAGCCTGTTGGACTTTCTTGGGCGCCCTGAAGCCTTCTTCACAACAATTGATCCGCTCTCCTTGAAGTTCTTGATGATCCGATAAATGGTTGATTTAGGTGCAATCTTACTGGCAGCAATATCCTTGCCTGTGAAGCCCTTTTTGTGCAAAGCAATGATGACGGCACGTGTTTCCTTGCAGGTAACCATGGTTGACAGAGGAAGAACAATGATTCCAAGCACCACCCAACTTTTGAAGCTTCCAGTCTGTTATTCGAACTCAATCAGCATGACAGAGTGATCTCCAACCTTGTCCTCGTCAACACTCACACCTGTGTTAACGAGAGAATCACTGACATGATGTCAGCTGGTCCTTTTGTGGCAGGGCTGAAATGCAATGAAAATGTGTTTTGGGGATTCAGATAATTTGCATGGCAAAGAGGGACTTTGCAATTAATTGCAGTTCATCTGATCGCTCTTCATAACATTCTGGAGTATATGCAAATTGCCATCATACAAACTGAGGCAGCAGGCTTTGTGAAAATTAACATTTGTGTCATTCTCAAAACTTTTGGCCACGACTGTACACTATATATACAAAAGTATGTGGACACCACTTCAAATAAATTTGACTAGGCTATTTCAGCCACGCCCGTTGCTGACAGGTGTATCAAATCAAGCACACAGCCATGCAATATCCGTAGCCAAACATTGGCAGTAGAATGGCCTTACAGAAGGGCTCAGTGACTTTCAACGTGACACTGTCATAGAATGCCACCTTTCCAACAAGTCAGTTCATCAAATTTCTGTCCTGCTAACGCTGCCCCGGTCAACTGTAAGTTCTGTTATTGTGAAGTGTAATCATCTAGGAGCAACAACGGCTCAGCCGCGGAGTGGTAGGCCACACAAGTTCACAGAACGGGACCGCCGAATGCTGAAGTACGTAGCGTGTAAAAATCCTCTGTCCTCGGTTGGCACACTCACTACCGAGTTCCAAACTGCCTCTGTAAGCAACCTCAGCACAATAACTGTTCTTCGGGAGCTTCAAGAAATGGGTTTCCATGGCCGAGCAGTCGCACACAAGCCTAAAATCACCCTGCGCAATGCCAAGAGTCGGCTAGAGTTGGGTAAAGCTCGCCGCCATAGGACTCTGGAGCCGTGGAAACGTGTTCTCTGGAGTGATGAATCATGTACCATATGGCAGTCCGACGGACTAATATTGGTTTGGCAGATGCCAGGAAAACGCTACCTTCCCCAATGCATGGTGCCAACTTGAGGTCGACCGATTATGATTTTTCAACGCTGATACCAATAATGATTATTGGAGGACCAAAAAAAGCTGATGCTGATTAATCAGACGATTTTTATACATATATTTGTAATAATGACAATTACAACAATACTGAATGAACAATGAACACGAACTTAAAATAATAAGTAAAATAATAAAATCTATTTAGTCTCAAATAAATAATGAATCATGTTCAATTTGGTTTAAATAATGCAAAAACAGTGTTGGAGAAGAAAGTAAAAGTACAATATGTGCCATGTAAAAAAGCTAACGTTTAAGTTCCTTGCTCAGAACATATGAAAGCTGGTGGTTCCTTTTACATGAGTCTTCAATATTCCCAGTGAAGAAGTTTTAGGTTGTAGTTATTATAGGACTATTTCTCTCTATACCATTTGTATTTCATAGACCTTTGACTATTGGATGTTCTTATAGGCACTATAGTATTGCCAGCCTAATCTCAGGAGTTGATAGGCTTGAAGTCATAAACAGCGCTGTGCTTCAAGCATTGCGAAAAGCTGCTGACAAACGGAGGAAAGTGAGGTTTGAACGAATGCTTACGAGCCTGTTGCTGCCTGCCACCGCTCAGTCAGACTGCTCTATCAAATATCAAATCATAGACTTAATTATAATAAACACACAGAAATATGAGCCTTAGGTCATTAATATGGTCAAATCCGGAAACTATCATTTTAAAAAACAAAACGTTTATTCTTTCAGTGAAATACGGAACTGCTCTGTATTTTTGCACAACCTTCAATGTTATATCATAATTATGTAAAATTCTGGCAAATTAATTACGGTCTTTGTTAGGAAGAAATGGAGAGAAGTTGTTAACTAATGTGTGTGTGGGTTCTCCCTGACTCACAAAAACAGTGTCACTGTACATATCAACCTATACATAGGCCACACAATATTGTTTTCCGCCTCCTCAAGCCATCTTTAGAAAAGCCACAATATATTGTATTCTCTGGTCCAAGAAATCTATAGATTGACCAATTGTATTATATTCCCTGGTGTAAGCAATCAATACAGTAGATAGACCGATGATATTGTATTAACTGGTCTAACAAGCAATTACCGTGTTCTCTCATTCCAGCACTTAGTTAGAATACTCTATGTATGGAACTTTCATCCTGCTTTGCTTGCACCCCACTCCTCTCTTTCCCTCTCAAACACGCCCCAACCTCACCCCCCAAAACACATACACACACCCCCATACCTTCTTGTCGTTGTCAATATTGTTGAAGTGTGTGTGGTCAGTCTTGGCGGTAGCATCCACTCCGTCCAGGTCAGTGACGCCGCGGTTAAATTCCTCAACCGTACTGTCCGGTAATGGTAAGGGAGCCTCCTCCGCATCGATGTCTGTCTCCACAGCAACCGCCGACTTCTCCACTCCCGTTAACTCCCGGGCTGAGTGAACGAACACACCAACACATTGTCAGAAGGAGGGCCAATGGCGTTGAGTGAACGAACACACCAACACATTGTCAGAAGGAGGGCCAATGGCGTAACAGACTTCGCTGCTAGAAAAAAAGTTGCTACACCACAAGAGGTAGAGAAACATAAAAAGATGAGAGGAGGGGAGAGAACTCAGAGGTATTTTGTTGAAAGTTGCTACACCAAAAGATGAGGAAGGATGACAAAAAAAAGAGGGTGCAGGAGGGGAGGAGCTTCATTAAGGTGTTCTCCAGTGGTTCTCTTGTTCTCTCAGCTCTGACAACTAACACTCCAGATAAGCTCATTGGCTGTGCTCAGAGGCTCCTGAGGTTTACACTAGTGGGACAGACAGAGAGAGCTGGGATCAGCTATCGTGTGCGTGTTTGTGTCAAATCAAATTGTATTTGTCACATGCTTCGTAAACAACAGGTGTAGAATTACAGTGAAACGGGCTCTTCCCAACAATGCAGAGAAAAAAATAGAAAAATAATAGAAAGATAATAACACAAGGAATAAATGTGATGAGTCAAAAGATTTGGTGCAAAGGGGGGTCAATGCAGATGTGTGTGTGTGTTTGTGTGTATGTGTGAGCGTGGTGCGTGGGTGCTGTGGGCTCATCTGCCTATGAAAGGACGCAGCAGTCACTGGAGCCAGAGTCCTCCCACCACTGTTCTGTTCAGTCACAGTCACAGTCTCTCTCTATAGACTGACTCATCTGTGATGCTATCCTCTCAAATTGTCTCTTACACTCAATCAGGAGTGTGTTTGTGTGTGTATATATTCACCTGAGAGCGTGGACTCCTCGTTGCAGGTCTTGTCATTGTTTGCGTCCTCCTGTCCATCTGCGTTCTGGTGTGTGTGTTGCAAGCTGAGTTTATGACACACCTCGAACGCCTGGCCCACCGTCCGCACGATACGCATGGCCTGGGACTGGAGAGGATAGACGAAGGAGAGGGAGGAGGGGATGGAGGAAAGAGACAGAGGGAGAGAGTGGTTATTCAATGTTCTTTGATGAGCTACTGTGGATGACTTCTCTCTGTCCTTCAATTAAATATACTGTTCTCGGAGCAGAGAAAGAGATAGGGAGAGTAAAGGGGAGAGACAGGTAGAATAAGCAATAGCATAGCATTCGTATTCTTTTAAAATAGTTGGAGGACGACTGGGAGGTAATAAGAGGTTGTCAAAGAGTAGCCAAGAACACTTCATCACACCACAATCAGAATGACTGGACAGCATGAGTGTGTGTGTGTGTGTGTGTGTATGACAGGTTAAAGGAAATACTATAGCCTGTTATACATTAAAAAGTATTAGTAAGTTCAAAGTATGTGAGGATCTTAAAACATCTAAGGTTAAAAAGATCATGCATTCAGTATTAGTTGATAGAGATTGATAACATTCATATAATTGGGTTAAAGTTCAAATCCGTCAAGCGTACAAAGGGTACGAATTGTGAGAGGAATGTGTAAATGATATATTGATTACTTTATTTTGTGGTGCCTAATGGAAGGATAAAAATTTTAATCTGTGATCTACTAAATGGTCTTAATCTATGAGCCTAAGATCGATTGCTCTGGTCTCCACCCAAGTTCCCAGGGAAACTTTTCTCGGTCTTTTCTCTTTGCACTAAAAGTTCTCATTGAGAAAACAAGATCGTATCACTCTCATGATTATTTCTCCCCTTTTTCCGGGTACGTTATTGATGAACAAAAAGAGTAATTTAAATGTAATAACTCGCTAGCATGTCAAGAATGTTTAAGGTGTGTCTTAGTAACATCTTGAGGAAGTTAGAGTTAAGTTTGCAGAGAGCAATATGAGCCCTTAATTTAATATATTTTTTTATTTCAGTTCTCATTTACAATTGCGACCTGGCCAAGATAAAGCAAAGCAGTTCGACACATACAACGACACAGAGTTACACATGGAGTAAAACAAACATACAGTCAATAATACAGTATAAACAAGTCTATATACAATGTAAGCAAATGAGGTGAGAAGGGAGGTAAAGGCAAAAAAGGCCATGGTGGCAAAGTAAATACAATATAGCAAGTAAAACACTGGATTGGTAGTTTTGCAATGGAAGAATGTGCAAAGTAGAAATAAAAATAATGGGGTGCAAAGGAGCAAAATAAATAAATAAAATAAATACAGTAGGGAAAGAGGTAGTTAGTAAATAGTAGTAAATTATAGGTGGGCTATGTACAGGTACAGTAATCTGTGAGCTGCTCTGACAGTTGGTGCTTAAAGCTAGTGAGGGAGATAAGTGTTTCCAGTTTCAGAGATGTTTGTAGTTCATTCCAGTCATTGGCAGCAGAGAACTGGAAGGAGAGGCGGCCAAAGAAATAATTGATTTTGGGGGTGACCAGAGAGATATACCTGCTGGAGCGCGTGCTACAGGTGGGTGATGCTATGGTGACCAGCGAGCTGAGATAAGGGGGGACTTTACCTAGCAGGGTCTTGTAGATGACATGGAGCCAGTGGGTTTGGCGACGAGTATGAAGCGAGGGCCAGCCTATGAGAGCGTACAGGTCGCAATGGTGGGTAGTATATGGGGCTTTGGTGACAAAACGGATTGCACTGTGATAGACTGCATCCAATTTGTTGAGTAGGGTATTGGAGGCTATTTTGTAAATGACATCGCCGAAGTCGAGGATCGGTAGGATGGTCATTTTTACAAGGGTATGTTTGGCAGCATGAGTGAAGGATGCTTTGTTGCAAAATAGGAAGCCAATTCTAGATTTAACTTTGGATTGGAGATGTTTGATGTGGGTCTGGAAGGAGAGTTTACAGTCTAACCAGACACCTAGGTATTTGTAGTTGTCCACGTATTCTAAGTCAGAGCCGTCCAGAGTAGTGATGTTGGACAGGCGGGCAGGTGCAGGCAGTGATCGGTTGAAGAGCATGCATTTAGTTTTACTTGCGTTTAAGAGCAATTGGAGGCCATGGAAGGAGAGTTGTATGGCATTGAAGCTTGCCTGTAGGGTTGTTAACACAGTGTCCAAAGAAGGGCCAGAAGTATACAGAATGGTGTCGTCTGCGTAGAGGTGGATCAGAGACTCACCAGCAGCAAGAGCGACATCATTGAGAAGAGAGTTGGTCCAGAAATTGAACCCTGTGGCACCCCCATAGAGACTGCCAGAGGTCCGGACAGCAGACCCTCCGATTTGACACACTGAACTCTATCAGAGAAGTAGTTGGTGAACCAGGCGAGGCAATCATTTGAGAAACCAAGGCTGTCGAGTCTGCCGATGAGGATGTGGTGATTGACAGAGTCGAAAGAGTCAGAGTCGAAAGCCTTGGCCAGATCAATGAATACAGCTGCCCTGCTCGGTTGCAGCGAAGAATAGCATCGTACTGAGAGTAGCTGCCATTTTATGTCGATTGTGAATAAACATGTGCGTTGTTAATAAGATATTTTGCGGTGTTATTTGTATAATATTTTTTCAAACACTTTATTGCCTGTTGATAAATTGAGTTATGGTTTACTGAGTTAAAGATTTGTGCTTGACAGTTATATTGAAATTAGTATCTGTTTCAGTGAATTACAGTGTATAATGTTGTGACTTGTATAAGCCTTGTACCCTAAAAACTATCTATTTCCTGTAGATCTGTTGTTCTGTAAAATGTGTTACTTTTGTAAAATATTTGCACTAAAAGTTCTCATTGAGAAAACAAGATCGTATCTCGTGATTATTTCTCCCCTTTTTCAGGGGCGTAACATGTGCGTACATGAGTGGTGCATGTACGTCTGTGGTCCCGTGTGGCTCAGTTGGTAGACATGGTGCTTGCGATGCCACGGTTCGATTCCCACGGGGTACCAGTATGAAAATGCATGCACTCACTACCGTAAGTCGCTCTGGATAAGAGCGTCTACTAAATTACATAAATGAACATGATGGTTTAGGCCAGGGGTGTCAAACTCATTTCCTCACCGTCAAAATGTGCAAATAATGGTCCTCTAGCTTTGTTTTCAGTGATTATAAGCGAGCTGTACAAAGTCAAGAAACTGTATAATTTCTACAGTTTTGATTCTTTTTTTTGTCATTTTAAAGTATATTGCGTCCACCCCTGTATGTTTGAGACCCTTGGATTAGACAGAGATGGATTGTGACAAGAGTGTGTGACATTGGTAGCATTGCAGTCTGAACGATTGGCTCTCTATTCGGCCGAGCAGAGAGAGGCAGAGGACATTTCCATTCACACACTGCCTTGCGCTCGCACACACTCCCCACACACACAATTTCATTCACACGGCCTTGTCCTTGCACCAGGATTACTTTCACAACCGTGTATAATCAATAGCAGGTACAGCACTAGCATTGTTAGCCTAGAGTCTATACACAGAAAAAAGATGAGATTAAAGAACCATTTACGGTGCATTCGGCAAGTACTCAGACGCCTTGTCTTTTTCCACAATTTGTTACATTACCGCCTTATTCACAAATGTATTCAATTGTTTTTTCCCCTCATCAATCTACACACAATACCCCATAATGACAAAGCAAAACAGGTTGACATTTTTGCAAATGTATTAAAAATAAAAATACAAAATGTGCATAAGTATTCAGACATTTTACTCAGTACTTTGTTGAAGCACCTTTGGCAGCGATTACAGCCTCAAGTCTTCTTGGGTATGACCCTACAAGCTTGGCACACCTGTATTTGGGGAGTTTCCATTCTTCTCTGCAGATCCTCTCAAACTCTGTCAGGTTGGATTGGGAGTGTCGCTGCACAGCTATTTTCAGGTCTCTCCAGAGATGTTTGATCGGGTTCAAGTCCGGGCTCTGGCTGGGCCACTCCTGCGTTGTCTTGGATTTGTGTTTAGGTTCGTTGTCCTGTTGGAAGGTGAACCATTGCCCCAGTCTGAGGTCCTGATCGCATTGGAGCAGGTTTTCATCAAGGATCTCTCTGTACTTTGCTCCGTTCATCTATCCCTCAATCCTGACTAGTCTCCCAGTCCCTGCTGCTGAAAAACGTCCCCACAGCATGATGCTGCATTTAGGTGCCTTTTGGCAAACTCCAAGCAGGCTGTCATGTGCCTTTTACTGAGGAGTGGCTTCCGTCTGGCCACTCTACCATAGACCCCTGATAGGTGGAGTGCTGCAGAGATGGTTGTCCTTCTGGAAGGTTCTCCCATCTACACAGAAAACTATGTAGCTCTGTCAAAGTGACCATTGGGTTCTTGGTCACCTCCCTGACCAAGGCCCTTCTCCCCCGAGTGCTCAGTTTGGCCAGGTGGCCAGCTCTATGAAGAGTCTTGGTGGTTCCAAACTTCTTCCATTTAAGAATGATGGAGGCCACTGTATTCTTTGGGAGCTTCGAAACCACATACATTTTTTGGTACCCTTCCCCAGATCTGTGCCTCGACACAATCCTGTCGTGGAGCTCTACGGACAATTCCTTCGACCTCATGGCTTGGATTTTGCTCTGACATGCACTGTCAACTGTGGGACCTTATAAAGACAGGTGTGTTCCTTTCCAAATCATATCTAATCAATTGGATTTACCACAAATGGACTCCAATAAAGTTGTAGAAACATCTCAAGGATGATCAATGGAAACAGGATGCACCTGAGCTAAATTTATAGTCTCATAGCAAAGAGTCTGAATACTGTAAATTAGGTATTTCTGTTTTTTATTTTTAATACATTTGCAAAAATTTCTAAAAACATGTTTTTACTTTGTCATTATGGGATATTGCGTGTAGATTGATAATGGAAAACAATAAATTAATCCATTTTAGAATAAGGCTGTAACGTAAGAAAATGAAAATGTATATATAAAGTTGAAGTCGGAAGTTTACATACACTTAGGTTGGAGTCATTAAAACAAATTTTTCAACCACTCCACAAATTTCTTGTTAACAAACTATAGTTTTGGCAAGTCAGTTAGGAAATCTACTTTGTGCATGACACAAAGTTGTTTCACTTATAATTCACTGTATCACAATTCCAGTGGGTGAGAAGTTTACATTTACTAAATTGACTGTGCCTTTAAACAGCTTGGAAAAGTCAAGAAAATTATGTCATGGCTTTAGAAGCTTCGGATAGGCTAATTGACATCATTTGAGTCAATTGGAGGAGTACCTGTGGATGGATTTTAAGGCCTACCTTCAAACTCAGTGCCTCTTTGCTTGACATCATGGGAAAATCAAAAGAAATCAGCCAAGACCTTAGAAAATAAATGGTAGACCTCCACATGCCTGAAGGTACCATGTTCGTCTGTACAAACAATAGTACGCAAGTATAAACACCACGGGACCACGCAGTCGTCATACCGCTCAGGAAGGAGACGCGTTCTGTCTCCTAGAGATGAACGTAATTTGGTGCGAAAAGTGCAAATCAATCCCAGAACAACAGCAAAGGACCTTGTGAAGATGCTGGAGGAAATAGGTACAAAAGTATCTATATCTGTCACGCCCTGGTCTAAGTATTTTGTGTTTATCTTTATGTATTGGGTCAGGCCAGGGTGTGGCATGGAGTTTTTGTATTGTGGTGTGTTTTGTCTGGGGGTTTTGGTGTGTATGTTAGTGGGATTGTAGCTTAGTAGGGTTTTCTAGGAAAGTCTATGGCTGTCTGGAGTGGTTCTCAATCAGAGGCAGGTGGTTATCGTTGTCTCTGATTGGGAACCATATTTAGGCAGCCATATTCTTTGGTTGTATTGTGGGTGATTGTCCTTAGTGTCCTTGTAACTATCTACTGTTAGTTTGCACCAGTTTAGGGTGTTTCGGTTTTCGTTACGTTTATTGTTTTTTGTATTGATTCGTGTTTACGTGTGTTTTTTCATTAAACATGGATCGCAATCTACACGCTGCATTTTGGTCCGACTCTCCTTCACCATTAGAAAACCGTTACAATATCCACAGTAAAACGAGTCCTATATCGACATAACCTGAAAGGCCGCTCAGCAAGGAAAAAGCCACTGCACCAAAACTGCAAGAAAACAGCCAGATTACGGTTTGCAACTGCACATGGGGACAAAGATCATACTTTTTGGAGAAATGCCCTCTGGTCTGATGAAACAAAAATATAACTATTTGGCCATAATGACCATTGTTATATTTGGAGGAAAAAGGGGGAGGCTTGCAAGCCGAAGAACACCATCCCAACCATGAAGAACAGGGGCAGCATCATGTTGTGGGCTTCCAAATGGACAATGACCCCAAGCATACTTCCAAAGTTGTGGCAAAATGGCTTAATAAGAACAACAAAATCAAGGTATTGGAGTGGTCATCACAAAGTCCTGACCTCAATCCTATAGAAAATTTGTGGGCAGAACTGAAAAAGCGCGTGCGAGCAAGGAGGCCTACAAACCTGACTAATTTACACCAGCTCTGTCAGGAGGAATGGGCCAAAATTCACCCAACTTTTTGTCGGAAGCGTGTGGAGGGCTACTCTAAACGTTTGACCCAAGTAAAACAATTTAAAGGCAATGCTACCAAATACTAATTGAGTGTATGTAAACTTCTGACCCACTGGGAATGTGATGAAAAAAATAAAAGCTGAAATAAATAATTCTCTCTACTATTATTCTGACATTTCACATTCTTAAAATGACGTGGTGATCCTAACTGACCTAAGACAGGGAATTTGTACTCTGATTAAATGTCAGGAATTGTGAAAAACTGAGTTTAAATGTATTTCGCTAAGGTGTATGTAAACTTCTGCCAACCAACTGTCAGTGTGGCAGGTAGCCTAGTGGTTAGAGTGTTGGATTAGTAACCAGAAGGTTGTAAGATCAAATCCCTGAGCTGACAAGGTAAAACAAAAAGGTAATTTTCCCCCTGAACAAGGCAGTTAACCCAATGTTCCTCAGCCATCTTTGAAAATAACAATTTGTTCTTAACCTACTTGTCTATTTAAATAAACATTTAAAAAAAATATATAATAGTTATGTTTTTTTAATGTATAGTTTTTCACAATTCCTGACATTTAGCTTCTTCCAAAATCAAGCATTCACTTGGCAACAGCAGAGAATCCCGTTCTGGATTAAGAGCCTTGCTGCCTAATATTTGTTTTGTACAAGCAGCAAACTGAGTAGCATTTTTGAGTTACTTCTACACTTGTATCTATTAGATAAGAAACTGTACAAAATGTTTGCAATGTGCTTAACATTTAGTTAGCATTCTCTGTGGGATTTGACATGTACTTGTTAGAATTACTAACCTTTGGATTACAGAGTATCAGTGGGGTTTGAAAACCGAGCCAGTACCGGTATTACAGAATATCCCGGAATGGCACAAGGTCGGTATGAAGGTATGACAATTTGGATACCGCCCAAACCTAATGACAACACAAGAGGACGGTGGTTGAACCAACTTGCAAGTAGCCTACCAATAAGCACATACTTTTTCAAAGTATTAAGGTAAGCAAAGGTGATTATTTTATTAAAATATATGAAGCCAAAGCCATAGGCTAGACAAATAAGTTGAAATATTAGCAGAATTTGAACATGTTTGTGAGCTAGCTACTTTAAGTCACCCTTTCAAGCTAGCCAGCTAACTCTTTCAAATACAAATTATTTGTTATTGTGGGATATTCCAAATAGAGCTACAGACCTAGTCTGACATTGGCAATGAGCTAATTGATACTTTTATTTCAGTATGGAGTCAATTGAAGGCTCTGTGTTTCAGTATGTTTCAGTATGCATAAAATATTTAGAATAAATGATGTCTTCATTTTGGCAGATTATCTGTTTTTTTCTCCTTCTTCTCTGGAACCAGTCAGGCAACAACCCATACTGTTCTGCCCAGCCGCTAGGGAGTTGGACTTGTGGTAACCCATACTGTTCTGCCCAGCCGCTAGGGAGTTGGACTTGTGGTAACCCATACTGTTCTGCCCAGCCGCTAGGGAGTTGGACTTGTGGTAACCCATACTGTTCTGCCCAGCCGCTAGGGAGTTGGACTTGTGGTAACCCATACTGTTCTGCCCAGCCGCTAGGGAGTTGGACTTGTGGTAACCCATACTGTTCTGCCCAGCCGCTAGGGAGTTGGACTTGTGGTAACCCATACTGTACTGCCCAGCCGCTAGGGAGTTGGACTTGTGGTAACCCATACTGTACTGCCCAGCCGCTAGAGAGTTGGACTTGTGGTAACCCATACTGTTCTGCCCAGCCGCTAGGGAGTTGGACTTGTGGTAACTCATACTGTACTGCCCAGCCACTAGGGAGTTGGACTTGTGGTAACCCATACTGTTCTGCCCAGCCACTAGGGAGTTGGACTTGTGGTAACCCATACTGTACTTCCCAGCCACTAGGGAGTTGGACTTGTGGGCGGTTTGAATTCTGGGCCAGGCGCTGGAAAGAAATGGGTGGAATTGATCTCACAACTGGAGGGCTGCTGGGTTCATATCCTCAAAACATTCCCTTACCGTTGGGCCCTTGAGCAAGGTCCTTAACCCCAACAACATCCAGGGGCACTGGAAGACACATTTTTGTTGTTCTCTATAACTAATGGACAAAGATGTATTGTATTGAAGTCAGCCAGAGTTGATGTGGGCCATCATTCAAACAAAGAGATGCCTCTCTGCTGGCCACCAGTGCATATTTACAAACTATGTTTGCATATAATGACAATACAGTCCAAAAACCTATGCTGTTATTATTAGTCCATTATTTAATTGTTTATGAAATTATATTCTTAGCTAAAAATGCCATTTATTAATGGCAACATTCAGTGTTCTACATGGAACCATTTTGGTTCAGTGAAGAACTTTAAGGGTTACCATATGTGAAGCAAGCGACAGAACCCTTTTCGGTTCTATAAGGATTTTATTTTTTGGAAGAGTGTAGCCCAGATTAAGGACCAGCAGCACTAACATTGTTAGCACCATTTGCCTTGTTAGTCATTAGCCCATATTAAGTACCAGCAGTACTACCATCGTTAGCATTGTTAGAGTTGTAAACCCAGATAAAGGACCAGCAGTAGAACAGCCCCCTAAAGTTAGTGTGTCATAATGACTCTCTCAGTCTCTCCAACTGCCAAGCCTTTGTTCTGAGTCAAGGTGTTTTCCCTCCAATTCAGCCTGCCAATTAACAGCCATTATGGCTCAACAGTTTCTCAGACAGTCATCAAAACAGACAGGGCTGGGGTGCAACTGTGACTGCTCTGAACAATGGCAGGGGGAATGACTAAGAGGATGTCTTTGAAGATGAATTATCAGATGAATTAATTTGGAAAATGTAGCCAGATTGGTGAGTATTTGCATGGTCAAATAATGTTAGCCACCTGCTGGCTCAGTATCCTGGGTGATGGACGCCCAAAGCTATGCCACTTGGCCCATGCCAGGGCCCGTGTCTGAGACTGGCAGAGAGTGGCAACTGGCAAGGACACACACAAGTCAGTCTCCCATTAGTCTAGGCCTCTGGTCTCTAATGAGTTCTCCCTGCAGGTCTCCCCCTCGTTTAACTGTCTGTGATGGAGACAGCCTCGTTAATTACACTGCTTTAAACTGTCCACAGGAGGACAGCTTGAGAGGAGGGAGGGAGGAATTTATTTGTATTTATTAAAATGTATTCAAAAAGGGAAATCCCATTGAGACCAAGGCCTCTTTTACAAGGGAGCCCTGCACACAATCATACAAATTCCCAATATTTACAATTCCAATGCAATAAAGCATTTATGAAAAGTAACTTACACAAGTTATGAAGTCATGAAAAACAAACATTCCTTAATAAAATAAGTAATCAACCAGCTGTCTGAACTGCCCTAGCGGCACCAAAACATCCAACTTTAGAGAGTCCAGGAGAAGGAGGAATGGAGAGAGACAATAACAGAAAAAGGGATAGGGATCAGTGTTGCCAACTAATTTTCAGGGGAAGTTGCTAGGGGCCTGTCGATTTGTTGCTAAAAGTAGCTAAATGACATTGTGATGTCATTGCGTGATGCCGTCATTACGTAGAATACACAATAACGTTACTCAAATTGACTGGCCATCTCGGTGAAAAATATGATTTGACATTTGTTTGTTTATTATCACATATTTTTATTTGTAAAAGTAATATAAACACAACACATTTTATATGATCAGAAGTTTTTATTTTTAAACACAAGACATTGAATTATTGAACATTTACACATTACCCATTATTGAACAATTACATTTGATTGATTTTCTTTTTGACTAGTAAACCTACACATTTTGAACAATTATAGTTTGAAGCAGAGTATTGGTAGTTAGTTAACATGCTACCTAACTGATCAACAATAGGTACAAGCTAATAACAAGGTATATATGCTATCTGATTGACTAGGCATCTCTCTCCAGGTTGTTGTGCTGCTTGGCTGGCTAGCTGCTCAATGGTTTCCTCCAGATATTGCCACTGTTCTCACACACACTGCAGTACACACTGCCACCATCAGCTGTGTGTCTCCGCCAGTTCCAGAAAGTCCACTCCTTGCATACGTACTGTAAATATGATGAATCATAGATTGGCAAGGAAATCCTCTTCATCTTCACTGTCCAACTGCTTTGTCACGGAGCTGGAACCAGCAGTAGAGGATGGAGTGGCCTTAAAGCTGTATACTGCTGTGGTGCCAAACTGCTGGAGAACTTCACTTGGTAGTTTATGCTGGTAACAGGTATCACCAGCCAGCTTCCTTCCATACTGCACCAGGAGTATGGATTTGAGAGTGTACAGTGACATTCAATTTCTTAACCACACTCATTTGGCTGTACAGCCGTTCAACCTCCGCATTTGAGTGTGGCAAGGAGAGGGCAGCGAGTGCAGCTTTGCACAGTTCTTCAAATGGATTTGACCCGGAAGAGTCCGTGTAGTCACACACTTCACTCCAAAACTCGACTGTATTTTCAGTGAATCCCACCTAAACAGAAAAGGTACCCAAGGTATAGAGATGGACGGAGATGTCCATCAATGGAATCCTTCAGGACATCAATTTTTGCCATAGAGTTGAATACTCTGCTGCAAATTGATGTTAAGAGGTGTACCAGATTGTCAAAAAGCTTGACAGGAACCGTTTGCTCTCCCTCAAATGACTTCACTGCAACTTGTAAGTCGGACAGGATTGATTTCAAGAATGCCAGGTAGACATAGTTGGTCTTGTCCATGTACATGGCGTGGAGCACATCCACCATGTATCAATGCTCAATGGTAACATTGGGGAAATCAAAAACCAGTTGTAGGTTTTCCTGATTAAGTACTCAACGCTCCTAGGGATGGTTTCTTGGATGCTGCACTGACAGCCAATTGTAAATAATAGCACACAGAGCAGATTGAGTACCAAATTGGGCAATGCACATTCTTCCTTTAAAATCTTGTGCATCCCGTTGTGCACCCCAGTCATCACGGACGCATTATCAGTGCCAATACCCTGAAGATTCTCTTTTTTAAGGTTACACTTCTGAAGAAACTCAACTTCCGCCTTTGCTATTGATCTGGCATTGCCCCGCTCCAATTCAACCAGCCCGAGAAATATGGACACAATGGTTCTTTTTTTAGCACTGAAATACCGAATCACCACACCCAGGTATTTCGAGACACTGACATCTATGGACTCCAAAAGGAGACTGAACTTCTCATCCCCCACATCTGATGTTACACTTTTCAGAAAATAAGGAGCCAGTACTCCCCTAATCATTTCTATGCACTTGGTGCATTTGGAAGTTTGTTGCTGCCACAGAATCTGAAAAGGCAGCTTTGCAAGCCATACCTAAATGGTGGCATCCTAGCAGCGAACAATGCTCCGCAATGGCCCATGCCATAGTAGCTTCTGCTCTTTTGCAGTTCTCCACTTTCTTAACCAACTGTGGTAATGTAGACTGCATTGTGGGGTTGTACGGTTTTGATTTATGTATATGCTTTGCTGTTGCATAATGTTTTTTGATGTCATACGATTTTGCAAGCATATCTGATTTGAAGTACGCACAGTATGCCCGACAATCATCCCCAATTACTGGCTCCAGACACAATTTTAATTCAGGTACAGACTCCCACTCTTTTCTGTACAATTTTGATTGAGACGTTAATTTATGTTGTAAGTTCTGTTCAAGATCAAACATTCGTGATCAACTACATTCATTGGGTTTGTCTCGTTGAACGCATACTACTGCTGCTGCAGTCAGCCAACAATGATTTGCAGTTTGCTGAAATTGCTGCTGACCTGCTGTTGCCTGTGCACGAGCTGAGCGCCTGCTGCTGACGTCACTCACAATGCACTTTTGCAGCCAGGCACGTGTGTTGTGACTGAGTGTGTGACAGAGAAAATCATTTAGAGGGAAATGCGTGCATTTGAGTCTCAGTCACTTTTCAAATGTTGCTAAATGTTCCAAATACATTTTTAAAAGTGTCTAAATTTGTTGCTAGGTGCTGTTTGAAATACGAAGTTGCCAGGGTTGTCTGAAAAGTTGCTAAATCTAGGAACAAAATTGCTAAGTTGGCATCACTGATAGGGATAGAGAGAGAGAGATATCTTAATGGGCTAACTGGACCAAACGTGGAGAGGTGTGTCTGTGTGCAATGGTAATTGAAATTCTCTAAGGATTTACAGGTTCCCAATCTCAATGTTCTACCATGCTGTTTGACTTGTGGTGTCTGGCCTTTTTCACTGTTGATCTGTGAATTCCTTTAAGAGACAAATAACTTGAAACCAAAAGTACTCCCTATTCTCTCTGTCTCTAATACGAGCAGTTCTTGTAGAGGTAGAATACAGTACAGCCATGGGCCTATAACACTTCATCACTGTGAATATCAGTGTAAAAGCTGGGAGTGTGTGTGTGTGCGCGCGCACATGCTTGGCATAGTTGATAGGGGGGGCAACGAGTGAAAGTGTGTGAGAGCGAGTGTGTGTGTGTGTGAGAGGGTAAGATAGAGTGAGTGTAAATGTGTGAATTCCTTTGCTACATTTAGCACACATTACTAGACTTGGCTTAGTAATGTCAATGGGACTGTGGATAACCTTACGCTGCAAGAGAGGCGAGAGAGAGCAAAAGAGAAAGTGTGTTTAGGTTTCTCACCTTCTTCTTGGACTTGAAGACGTTACAACGGAAGATGTTACTCTGTCCGTCTCTGGCGATGTAGCTGAAGATCTTCAGGTCCTGGGAGTCATGAGACACATAGAAGATCCTACAGGACAGAAACAGAGGAAATAGATACACAACCAAAAGTAACCATAGAGGGACACTCAGGGCTGAACAATAACTCAATCTGTTTGTGCAACTCAACCTTCACGCAAACATCTGATTAACGTGGATGACAGCTGACTAATTCAAAACAGAACTACTATGCCAAAAAGAAGTGTACTATATTGTTTTGTATTGAGACTATAGGCCGTTTACATCCTGGCATTTATTTGTTTTATTCAACAAAGCTAGCCCAGTCAAATAATGCTTTCATTTATTTATTTAATTTTATTTATGCTCTGCTTTGAGGTTCCTATTAAACTCTGTGTAACACTGACCCGTAACGCTGTCGTGTAAACTACAATTCAAGCGGAAAATTGTTCTAATTGCTCTTTAAATGCTAGACGTCAATAAACTCCGAGGTAGGAGACATCACACACACACACACACATTATTGTACAAGAACACACACACACACACACTCACACAAACACCCCTAAAAGACAAATCAGAGGTCAGCTACTGCGGTGAGAGAAAATAAACAACCTTTAATTAAGAACTGTGTGTGTGTGTCACGCCAGGGGCCTAGCTGACGTCCAATGACCTCTTGGAGGCTGCAGTGCATTATGTCCCTGCCTACTCTACACTATGAAGTTCTTCACACTTAGCTTCTCGCAAAAATACCCTCCCCTACACATACACGGCAGGGTGGCCTAGTGGTTAGGGGGCGGCAGGGTATACTTGAGCCGACAAGGTAAAAATATGTCGTTCTGCCCCTGAACAAGGCAGTTAACCCACTGTGCCTGGGCCGTTATTGAAAGTAAGAATTTGTCTGGTTAAATAAAAATACACTGAGTGTACAAAACATTAGGAACTAGAGGTCGAACGATTAATCGCCGATTAATTAGGGCCGTTTTCATAACAATCGGAAATCGGCATTTTTGGGCGCCGATTTTCCGATTATTATATATTTTTTATACCTTTTATTTAACTAGGCAAGTCAGTTAAGAACACATTCTTATGTTTAATGACTGCCTAGGAACTGTGGGTTAACTGCCTTGTTCAGGGGCAGAACGACAGATTTTCACCTTGTCAGCTCAGGGGTCCAATCTTGCAACCGCACAGTTAACTAGTCCAACGCTCTAATCATTGCACTCCACGAGTAGTCTGCCTATTACTCGAATGCAGTAGAAGCCAAGGTAAATTGCTAGCTAGCTAGCATTAAACTTATCTTATAAAAAACAATCAATCATAATCACTAACTAACTAACTACTAACTACTAACTACTAATCCAGTTTAGCAGGCAATACTAACCAGGTGTGTCATTTCTCTTGCGTTCATTGCACGCAGAGTCAGGGTATATGCAACAGTTTGGGCTGCCTGGCTCATTGCGAACTAATTTTCCAGAATTTTACGTAATTATGACATACATTGAAGGTTGTGCAATGTAACAAGAATATTAAGACTAAGGGATGCCACCCGTTAGATAAAATACCGAACGGTTCCATATTTCACTGAAATAATAAACGTTTTATTTTTTCAAAATGATAGTTTCCGGATTCGATCATATTAATGACCAAAGGCTCGTATTTCTGTGTGTTATAATGTTATAATTAAGTCTGATTTGATTGAGCAGTCTGACTGAGCAGCAGCAGGCCCGTAATCATTCATTCAAACAGCACTTTTGTGCCTTTTGCCAGCAGCTCTTTGCAAGCACAGCGCTGTTTATGACTTCAAGCCTATCAGCCTAATGGCTGGTGTAACCAATGAGAAATGGCTAGCTAGTTAGCTGGGTGTGCGCTAATACTGTTTCAAACGTCACTCGCTTTTAGATTTGGAGTAGTTATTCCGCGCGGCTTTTGTGGAGCGATGGGTAACGATGCTTCGAGTGTGGCTGTTGTCGATGTGTTCCTGGTTCGTGCCCAGGTAGGGGCGAGGAGGGGGACGGAAGCTATACTGTTACACTGGCAATAATATAGTGCCTATAAGAACATCCAATAGTCAAAGGTATATGAAATACAAATGGTATAGAGAGAAATAGTCCTATAAATACTATATTAACTACAACCTAAAACCTCTTACCTTGGAATATTGAAGTCTCATGTTAAAAGGAACCACCAACTTTCACATGTTCTCATGTTCTGAGCAAGGAACTTAAACATTAGCTTTTTTACATGGCACACATTTTTACATGGCACATATTACTTTCTTCTCCAACACTTTGTTTTTGCATTATTTAAACCAAATCGAACATGTTTAATTATTTATTTGAGGCTAAATTGATTTTATTGATGTTTTATATTAAGTTAAAATAAGTGTTAATTCAGTATTGTTGTAATTGTCATTATTACAGATCAAATAAAAAAATAAAAATCGGCCGATTAATCGGCACCGGCTTTTTGGGTCATCCAATAATCGGTATCGGCGTTGAAAAATCATAATCGGTCGACCTCTATTAGGAACACCTTCCTAATATTGACTTGGACCCCCTTCTGCCCTCAGAACAGCCTCAATTCATCGGGCATGGATTCTACAAGGTGTTGAAAGTGTTCCACAGAGATGTCGACCCCCATCCTTCCCACAGTTGTGTCAAGTTGGCTGGACGTCCTTTGGGTGGTGGACCATTGTTGTGTTTGAAAAACCCAGCAGCGTTGCAGTCCTTGACAAACTCAAACCGGTGCACCTGGCACCTAATACAATTCCCCGTTCAAAGGCACTTAAATCTTTTGTCATGCCCATTCACTCTCTGAATGGCACACATACACAATACATGTCTTAACTTTCTCAAGGCTTACAAATCTTTCTTTAACCTGTCTCCTCCCCTTCATCTACACTGACTGTGGTGGATTTAGCAAGTGACATCAATAAGGGATCATAGCTTTCACCTGGATTCACCTGGTCAGTCTATGTCAGGGAAAGAGCAGGTGTTCCTAATGTTTTGTACACTCAGTGTATTACTGCAATTTAAAACTTGCGAACTTGTCACTTCTCGACCGCTATCTCCGGAGGTAGAGCACAACACTCTCCTGACAGTTGCTAAGCAGGACAGTGTAAACAGAATTGTCTTGTTGAGCCAACAATCTTTCAGTACATTTAAAAAAAATAGCAGAGTAATGTTTTTGAAACAGCTGAAATGTACATACATTTTCCTTATTTTTGAGACTTGATTTATTGAGTTTTTACCTGAAACTGTAGTAACAGCCTGTAACATTATGAAATTGTCACCGTAGCTTTAAATCTTGACAGTGATTTTTTGTTTTTGCTTCACTGCACTGAGCCACTGATGTCCAGGCAAGATGCAACTCCCCTGGGAATGATCAACATTTTCAGTCACAATTTGCTTTATATAACGACTTCCATCATTGTCTTGCATCAGATAGCGTGTCGATTTCTGCTTCGTATCTCGCAAAGAGAAATGGGATAGACCAAAAGTAGTCCTGCTACAATAGGCTGCCATAACGTTCAAAAATGTTACCTTTTTATTTCTATTTAACCTTTATTTTAACAGGGAAGACATATTGAGACCTAGGTCTCATTTCCAAATGAGCCCTTGTATAATACAATATACACTGACCAAAAATATAAATGTAACATGCAACAACTTCAATGATTTTACTGAGTAACAGTTCATATGAGGAAATCAGTCAATTTAAATAAATTCATTAGGCCCTAATCTATGGATTTCAAATGACTGGGAATACATATATGCATCTATTTGTCACAGATACTTTAAAAACAGGTAGAGGCCACTCAGTACCTGGTGTGACCACCATTTGCCTTATGTAGTGTGAAATCCTGTTTCTGAGCTCTACGGACAATTCCTTCCACCTCATCGCTTGGTTTTTGCTCTGACATGCACTGTCAACTGTGGGACCTTATATAGACAGATGTGTGCCTTTCCAAATCATTTCCAATCAATTGAATTTACCTCAGGTGGACTCCAGTCAAGTTGTAGAAATTTCTCAAGGATGATTCATGGAAACAGGATGCACCTGAGCTTAATTTCGAGTCTCATACTTATGTCTGAATACTTATGTAAATAAGGTATAAAAAAGTAAATAAAAATAAAATTATTTCGCTTTGTCATAATGGGTTATTGTGCGTAGATTGATGAGGAAAATAATTAATTGAATCCATTTTAGAACGTAACAAAATGTGGAAAAAGTCAAGGGGTCTGAATACTTTCACTCTATGGTGTCATTTCATGGGCTGTGAATAATACGGAGTGTTGCTGGCCTTTTACTCCAAACATTCCATTGGCACCCGAATCACATCATATGCTCTTACTGCATTACAGAAACCCGCTAACCAAACAACAATGCAGGGCATGCTCACTGAATTAATGGGCAACTACACCATTTAAAAAAAAAAGGTTTAGATTTTTCCCAGACCTCAAAAGTCATCCCCTGATGTAGTGTAAGAATTGTTGTGAACACATAAAATCTAATTGTTGTTTTTCTACTCAAAAAGTGTACAAAAAATGGGTAAACCAGAAAACAATGGGGGAAATCCGAAACCTGGAAACAGAAGTAGGAAAGAAAACAGAAGTAGGCAAAACATTGTAATTGATTTTAAAAGGCCCTACGTTTTTTTTCTGTGCATGACTACACTTTAGAGTGTGTGTCATCCTGCAACACAGCATTTTGGGGGAAGTTGAGCTCAGGTCCAATATTGACTATGCACCCAAGAGGGAAAGAGGTTGGGCCATCCTAGAAATGTTTTAGTGAAATATAATATAGAACATTTAGCAGACTTCCACAGTCATGCATGAATACATTTTTACGTAAGGGTGGTCCCGGGAATCAAACCCAATATCCTGGCATTGCAATGCTCTACCAAGATGAAGGACAGGGTTATAAATGATTTGTGAAGCCTCAACTTAATATGATTTATAAGGCCTTTATTAAGGGGTGCTTATGCAACCCTTTATAAAGCACAGGTTTATGTCATATTTGACATACTGGGTTATGTCACATTTGACATGGTGGGTGGTTATATGTCACACAGTTATGCCACATGTATGAACCCTTTATAAAGCATGACATATGTTATAGATAACTTGTAACACATAGTTTGTGCTTACTGGCTAGCTAGTGGCTACTGTGATATTTATGGTCAATTTGAGCAGTGGACCAAGAATGTTGTGTTGCTAGCCACAATAAAAAGTAAGGCAAGGATGTAATGTGAAGAGTAGAAATCTCCTCAGACTCTCCTTCATCTCTCGTAGTGGGAATAGGGCCTATGCCTCACCATGCCCATGGTGATGTAGGTAGATGGTGTGGTGATTAGCACAGAGAGTGTGACAAAGACAGGGAGGATACACACACACACATTTTGAATTGTTTAACAATTTTCTGGTTACTACATGATTCCTTTTGTGTTATTTCATAGTTTTGATGTCTTCAATATTATTCTACAATGTAGAAAATAGAAAATAGTAAAGATAAAGATAAAAGCCTTAAATGAGTAGGTGTGTCCAAACTTTTGACCAGTACTGTATATTTCCACACTATGAGGTTGGATTAATACTGTGCAATTGTGAAAAGGATGATAATGCCCTTTATTGTAAGAACAATTTGAAAGAAATTCATGAAATTTCAGCCTGTTTTGGTGGGATGGAGTTTTGGCTTGCCTTGCGACATCACCAGGTAGGTTATAAGTTAATAGACCAATAACAAAGAGAGTTTCAAACCGCTCTGCCTGCCAATAACAGCTAATTTTTAGGTTACATATGCATCCCATTAGGCCCCTCAGACCACTACCAGACAGCTAGTGAAATTCTTGTTTGAGAAATTCCTCTTTGCTAAAGAGCAATTTGTTTCTTTCTGACCATATTCATTTACAAACAATCACAGCAACGTACTTAATTGTTACCCAGAATTGATTTGATATTAAGATTTAAACAGCTGCATTGGACCTTTAAAGATAAAATGGTTCATTATCTGTCTTCTTCAGCTGATCTGATACACATCGATCTCCCACCAAGACACTGGCTTTCATGTAGAGGTGGAGAGGAGAGGGAGGAAAAAGTACTTGCCCAGCTTTAAGGAAGGTGGGTTAAGACTAAGATTTTAACTGCTGCCAGAAAATGTGAGCTCGCTGTTCTGAGAAATCTCCGGGATCAATTTAAACGACAGACAGATACATGTACATCAACACCAAACAACAGATAAATCAACACTGTGCCAAACTCTGCCTCAAAAACCTCTACAGTCTACACACCAATACCAACAGCAGCAGATGGATCTAGATTTAACATCTGTCACCAGACAAAGGAACACTAGATATGTCTATATAAAGCATAGAAAGACACCAGCCTTACTGTGTGTGTGTGTGTGTGTGTGTGTGTGTGTGTGTGTGTGTGTTAGATAGGGATGCACTGGAGCCTGACAGGTAAATTAAAACTTGTGTCTCAGTGGGGGGTGTGTCAACAAGAGAGACTGAGGGAGAGATGGTGGGAGGGAAGAGGAGATGGACGGAGAGAGAACATTGGACAGGGTACTCCTCTGTCCACCTAATGAAAGCAGTCATTGTCTTCAACCCCCCCCACACACCTTAAAAGCATTTAGTAATTAGTTCAAGGCCCTTTTAACTTTTGAAACCTTCTCGACCCAGTGCTTCGTAGAGGATGAAAAAAACATAATTTGCTGAGGCAACATCACTTTTAATACACACACACACACACACACGCAGCCACCCACCCACACGCACAAATACAAACACACACACACCACTTTTAATACCGTGATAGCCCAGTAGGAGACAGGTTGATATAATGTCACAGTAATTTATGTGATGCGTTTTAGCTTGGCTTTGTTTACTCTGATTAATATCTGCTATGAAATGTGCTGCCGATATATCAGATGCTAAGAGGCCACAGCATTCTGTCATCACACACACATACACACACACACACACCCCCACGCATGCTCTGAGAGAAAGATAGGAGAGAGAGCGAAAGAGAGAGTAAGAAAAATACAGTAAGTTAGTGACAACATTTGATCAAGAGTAGCAGCAGCGTAAAAAGAGGGTTTGGGACACACACACACAATGCAAATAGTCCGGGTAGCCATTTGATTACCTGTTCAGGAGTCTTATGGCTTGGGGGTAAAAACTGTTGAGAATCCTTTTTTTGTCCTAGACTTGGCACTCCGGTACTGCTTGTCATGCGGTAGTAGAGAGAACAGTCTATGACTGGGGTGGCTGGGGTCTTTGACAATTTTTAGGTCCTTCCTCTGACAATGCCTGGTGTAGATGTCCTGGATGGCAGGAAGCTTAGCCCCAGTGATGTACTGGGCTGTACGCACTACCCTCTGTAGTGCCTTGCGGTCAGAGGCCAAGCAATTGCCGTACCAGGCAGTGATGCAACTAGTCAGAATGCTCTCGATGTTGCAGCTGTAGAACCTTTTGAGGGTCGCAGGACCCAGGACCAATACCGTTATATAGTCAAATATGGTACACCGCCCAGTCCTATGTTCTAAGATATTATTCCTCAGAGGAAAAGACCGGTAGCCTCGTTACTTTTATAGCCTTGTTACTGTATATAGCCTGTCTTTTTACTGTTGTTTTATTTCTTTACCTACCTAGTGTTCACCTAATACCTTTTTTGCACTATTGGTTAGAGCCTGTAAGTAAGCATTTCACTGTAAGGTCTACACCTGTTGTATTCGGTGAATGTGACAAATAAACTTTGATTTGATTTATTGATGCATGGACCGGTTTGGGTTTTAACTTTACCTTCTATAACGGTATTTTAAAGTTTGGTTTGTTAAATGTGATATGCCGTGTGTAACGTCCATTTTGATAGTTTACACCTACTTGAGTCATCCCTCTCCGATCTCTCCATGCCGCTTTCCACAAAGACCTAGCCCCACCCCCGTCACTCAAGGAGCAAATTTGTTGTTGCTTGACCACTAGACACTTGTGTTCAGTCTGCAGGGTCAATGCAGCACATGCAACAATGACAACAATGTTGTTTCCACTTTGCTTGTTAATATAAATTCACAAATGTTCTATAAATAAACTGTTAGTTTGTGTTTCTTACATTGTTAACAGCTAGTTTGTCTTTTCTTCAAGTTCTTTAAATCGTGTTAGCCACTAATGCTAATCTCTATTTAGCTGGCTAGCTGACATTTTCATTTGTTGTGATGTCAAACACTGTATCCAAAGTGCCCACTATTACTTATCATTTAACTGTAGAATTAAAATAAACATTCTATTTCCATGATTCCAACAGTTCACCCAAGTGTTTTGATCTAAATCGCAATTGCGACGTTTGATTAAAAATAAGGCCTACGTGGTAGTGTGGAAATTATCTTAAATGAGTGCAGAAAATTATTTTGATTGAAGTTGAATTGAACAATATAAAACTATCTGAATAGAGAAAGCCCTGAATTAAATAATTTAGAATGTATGTGTTGCCACCCTAGGGTGACACACTACTCATGAAGTAAAACTTAAAACTTGTATTACTCAATAACATCAAATACAGTCAAATACCATCATGCCGTAAATAAATAGAAAAATACAGTGATATATTTTGTCTATTTCGCCCAGTCCTACAACAACATCATAAAAGATGAGTGTGAACTAAAGTTGAAGACTGTTGTTTTAGCTTTGTTTCCGTCTCTTTTGTCCCCTGTGAAGATAAGAGGTGAAAGTACATAAGTATGTGGAGTACATCTGGCCATGGTGTCCAAGTGTCAGCCCAAAATCTGACTCCATACGCTGTCAGTGGAGCGTAAGCGTAAACTATATATTAGCGATTGATTGTACGTTGGCTAATAGGACCGATGGTAAAGGTAGATTACCCTCACGGACAAGGCAACCGGACCGCTGTCAACGATACCTCCATCTTTTCCTCCTGCGAATGATGAGGATGTGGGCCTTGTCGGGTGTCTGGAGTAAATCCTTCCTGTTCGACTCGTTGAAGAAGAAGCAGAATTCCTCCAGTACGGGGTGAGTAATCGCTGCCCTAATATCAAGAAGCTCTTTTCGGTCATAAGACAGTGGCAGAAACAAAATGTACAAAATCAGTTACAAATAGCGCCAAAAAACATACACAATAGCACGATTGGTTACGGGACCGTAAAATGGCGGCCATCTCCATCGGCGCTATTATTGAGCATAGAACCGGCGTATTAGGATTCAATTATAGTCCTGTATTGACGCTTTGCCTGTTTGATGGCTCGTCTGAGGTTATAGAGGGATTTCTTATAAGCGTCCGGATTAGTTTACCACTCCTTGAAAGCGGTAGCTCTAGCCTTTAGCTCATTGCGGCTGTTGCCTGTAATTCATGGCTTCTGGTAGGGGTATGTACGTATGTATGGTCACTGTGGGGACGATGTCGTCAATGCACTTATAATGAAGCCGGTGACTGATGTTGTAAACTCCTCAAATTATAGGATGAATCCCGGAACATATTCCCAATCTGTGCTAGCAAAACAGTCCTGTAGCTTAGCATCTGCTTCATCAGACCACTTCTGTATTGAGCGCGTCACTGGTACTTCCTGTTAGAGTTTTGGCTTGTAAGCAGGAGGATAGAGTTATGGTCTGATTTGACAAAGGGAGGCAGTGGGAGAGCCTTGTATGCGTTTCTGTGTGTGGATTAAAGGTGATCTAGAATTGGCGCCTGTAGTTGTACAGGTGACATGTTGTTAAAAATGAGGTAAAACAAATTTCAGTTTCCCTGCATTAAAATCATCGGCCACAAGAAACGCTGCCTCTGATGGTAAATAGACCGCTACGAAAAATATAGATGAAAACGCTCTTGGTAAATAGAATACTTCTTGACAAGCTGCAGACCATACTACCTCAGGAGAGCAAAAATTTGAGACTTCGTGCACAAGCTGTTGTTAAGAGACACACCCCTCCCCCGTCGTTTTACCAGAGTCTACAGTCCGGTCTTGACGATGCTTGGAAAAACCAGCAAGATGTATATTCATGTCCTTGTTCAGTCACGACTCTGAGAAACATAGGATATTACAGTTTTTCAAGTCCCGTTGATAGGCTAGTCTCGAAGAGAGCTCCTCCAGTTTGTTCTTCAGTGATAGCACGTTTGCCAATAGAACAGAGGGCAATGGCGGTCTATTTGCTCGCCGATGTAGTCTTGTCAGGGTGCCGGCTCGCCTGCGTGTCTTTCGCAGACGCTTTCCCCCTTGAGTCCCGGGTATTAGGGCCTGGTCCGAAGTAAGCAGAACATCCAGAGCTGCCATCTCATTGAAGTAGACATTTTTAATCCAAATCGAGGTTAGTGATCACTGTTTAATGTCCAGAAGCTGTTTTTGGTCATAAGAAATGATGGCAGAGACATTATGTACAAAAAATTAAGTTAAGATAAGCGTAAAAAAACACAAAATATCTGAATTGGTCAGGAGCCCATAAGACGGCTGCTATCCACTGCAGCGTCATCTCAGCAGCCACTTCTTTTGAACTTTAGTAGCTACTTAGAATTTGTATTCTCCCTGTTAATTAGTGATAGCTAGTCACAGTGATGCACAAACTAGGCCTATTTGAAAGATCTCCTGTCCGCATTTACATGCCAGATTCAGTCGCTTGAAAATCCCCCTCAGATCAGTAGCCTAACCTAGCCTAGCCTAACCTAGCCTAGCCTAACCAGCCTAACAGAAACCTGTTCCAGACCCTGAAGTTGTGGGTAATAGGCTAAACCAACGGTAAGCAACCTTCTCCATTTGGAGTGCCAATTTATCTTACCATTTCTACCAATCTGCGTGCCAGTTATGATTTTCATATGCACATTTCTGGAACAGTTTCATTTCATTTATAATAGTCTTTGCACCTCAAAATCATTGGTTAATCTACATTATATCTAAATGAAAATTATACAAATATAAAAGGAACATTTTATTGCCATTGTCAACTATGTAAAAATGGCATACATTAAACCAACACATAAAAACATTGCCGCCTGCAGGTAGAAAATATCCAGATAAAAATAAATATCCTATGAATCACATTGGCAACAACAAACTTGTATAAAATATTATGAGCCAGTGAGCTTGGGACAGACACAGCTGCAGGCTATTTGTGCAAGGGATAAGAAGTAATCAGGTATTTTATGATGTTTCCACTGGATCAGAACATTACATTTTTCCCTTTCATACCAAGTGGTTATTAAAAGGGAGAAAGCTTGAAATATTGTTCAAATACTTTGAGGAACTATTGTCATTCTTAATTGATTCTAGAAACAGACTTTGTTTGCGCCATAGCTCATTAGTGGTGGTGAGTTAAAACAATCAGAAATACTATCAGACATCCCGAAAAGGGCACATTAGTAGGCCTACATTTGCATGCAGGCCAAGTAGACTAGTACTACTGTATGGACCTCACTTTGTGCACGTGGGCATTGTCATCAAATCAAATCAAATGTTAATGGTCAAATACAGGTGTTCAGCAGATGTTATTGCGGGTGTTGCGAAATGCTTGTGTTTCTAGCTCTGACAGTGCAGTAATATCTAACAAGTAATATTTAACAACTTCCAAACATATACCCAGTACACAGAAATCTAAGTAAAGGAATGAAATTAAGAATATATAAATATATGGACGAGCAATGTCAGAGCGGCGTAGAATAGTATAGAATACAGAATATACATTTGAGATGAGTAATGCAAGATATGTAAATATTATTAAAGTGGCTAGTGATTTCAAGTCTATGTATATAGGTAGCAGCCTCTATGTGCAATTGATGGCTATTTAACAGTCTGATGGCCTTGAGATTGAAAAACAGCTTCGGTCTCTCGGTCCCAGCTTTGATGCACCTGTACTGATCTCGCCTTCTGGGTGATAGCGGGGTGAACAGGTAGTGGCTTGGGTGATTGTTGTCCTTGACAATCTTTTTGGCCTTCTGTGATATTGGGTGCTGTAGGTGTCCTGGAGGTCAAGGGCAGGCAGTTTGCCGCCGGTGATGCGTTGGGCAGACCGCACCACCCTCTGGACATTCCTGCGGTTGCCGGCAGTGCAGTTGCCGTATCAAGAGGTGATAAAGCCCGATAGGATGCTCTCAATTGTGCATCTGTAAAAGTTTGTGAGGGTTAAATTGAATTCATCCTCCTGAGGTTGAAGAGGCGCTGTTGCGCCATTTCAGTTTGTCAGGAATGTGTATGCTGAGGAACTTGAAGCTTTCCACCTTCTCCACGGTGGTCCCGTTGATGCATTGTTTTGTTGACGTTGAATGAGAGGTTATTTTCTGGCACCATACTCCCAGAACCATCACCTCCTCCCTGTAAGCGGTCTCGTCATTGTTGGGAATCAAGTCTACTACTGTTGTGTCATCTGCAAACTTGATGATTGAGTTGGAGGTGTGCTTAGCCACACAGTCATGGGTGAACAGGGAGTACAGGAGGGGGCTGGGCACGCCCCCTTGTGGGGCCTCAGTGTTAAGGATCAGCGAAGTGGAGGTGTTGTTTTCTACCTTCACCACCTGGGTCGGCCCATCAAGAAGTCCAGGACCCAGTTGCACAGGGTGGGATTCAGATCCAGGGCCTCTAGCTTAATGATGAGCTTGGAGGGTACTATGGTGTTGAATGTTGAGATATAGTCAATGAACAGCATTCTTACATAGGTATTCCTCTTGTCCAGATGGGATAGGGCAGTGGGCAGTGTAATGGCGATTGTAGGCAAATTGAAGTGGGTCTAGAGTGACAGGTAAGGTAGAGGTGATAAGGTAGAGGTGATATCCTTGACTAGTCTCTCCAAGCACTTCATGATGACAAAAGTGAGTGCTACGGGGCGATAGTCATTTAGTTCAGTTACCTTTGCTTTCTTGGGTACAGGAACAATGGTGGCCATCTTGAAGCATTTTGGGACAGCAGGCTGGGATAGGAAGAGATTGAATATGTCCGTAAACACACCAGCTAGCTGATCTGCGCATGCTTTGAGGACGCGGCTAGGGATGCCGTCTGGGCCGGCAGCCCTGCGAGGTTTAACACGCTTAAATGTCATAGTCATGCCACAGAGAAGGAGAGCCCACAGTCCTTGGCAGCATCATTGGCACTGTGTTGTCTTCAAAGCGGGAAAAGAAGGTGTTTAGCTTATCATGAAGCAAGACGGTGTCCACGACATGGCTGGTTTTCCTTTTTTAGTCTGTGCTTGTCTGTAGACCCTGCCACATACGTCTCGTGTCTGAGCCGTTGAATTGCGACTCCACTTTGTCTCTATACTGACGTTTTGCCTGTTTGATTGCCTTGCGGAGGGAATAACTACACTGTTTGTATTCTGCCATATTCCCAGTCACCTTGCCATTTTTAAAATGCGATGGTTCGCATTTTCAGTTTTGCGCGAATGCTGCCATCTATCCACAGTTTCTGGTTAGGGTACAACATCTCCTATGCACTTTACTGATAAACTCAGTAAGCGTATCAGTTTATACGTCAATGTTATTCTCTGAGGCTACCCGGAACTTATCCCAGTCCGCGTGATCAAAACAATCTTGATGTGTGGATTCCGATTGGTCAGACCAGCGTTGGATTGTCCTTAGCACAGGTACTTCCTGTTTGAGTTTCTGCCTATAGGAAGGGAGGAGCAAAATGGAGTCATGGTCAGATTTGCCGAAAGGACGGCTGGGGAGGGCCTTGTATGCATCCCCGAAGTTGGAGTAACAGTGGTCCAGTGTTTTAGCAGCGCGAGTACTATAATTGATATGTTGGTAGAATTTAGGTAGCCTGTCCTCAAATTTGCTTTGTTAAAATCCCCAGCTATAATAAATGCAGCCTCAGGATATGTGGTTTCCAGTTTCCATAAAGTCCAGTGTTCCTTGAGGGCCGTCGTGGTATCGGCTTAAGGGGGGATATACACGGTCGTGACTATCTCAGAAGAAAATGATCTTAGAAGATAATATGGTTGGCATTTGATTGTGAGGTATTCTAGGTTTGGTGAACAAAAGGACTTGAGTTTCAGTATGGTATCACAATTACACCACGAGTCGTATACGCTATATGCTTCAGCACTCGGCGGTACTGTTCTGTTAGCATGTGTGGCCTACCACTTTGCGGCTGAGCCAATGTTGCTCCTAGATGTTTCCACTTCACAATAACAGCACTTAAAGTTGACCAGGGCAGCTCTGGCAGGGCAGAAATGTGATGAACTGACTTGTTGGAAAGGTGGCATCCTATTATGGTGCCACGTTGAAAGTCACGAGCTCTTCAGTAAGGCCATTCTACTGCCAATGTTTGTCTATGGAGATCGCATGGCGGTGTGCTCAATTTTATACACCTGTCAGCAATGGGTGTGGCTGAAATAGCCGAATCCACTAATTTGAAGGGGTGTCCACACACACTATTTATACAAAAGTATCTGTATCCATTCATCATCACCTATAGTGTCTTCCAGGTCTTCCTAACATTTTTCTTTGGCATGTTTTGTCATTGGGAAAAGCCTCTATCAACCCTTGATACAGTTTACAAATCAACTTTAGAGGTTTGTCAGTCTCCCTTAAAATAGTTTATATATTGTTTGCTGCACAGAGAGAATAAAGTGTCCTGTCTGCAAAAGTTCACCTCTACGCTGTCACAGACTTGTCTTCCCTGGGTGCCTGACCCGGTTGAGACCCCTGTCACCATCTGATCCTGCTCAGATGAGGCATGACAAAGAATGACCTTGGTGTACATTTATACATGATATTATCCAGGAATAGAATCAATGTTTCAATAATTGAAATTCCCATTATTCCCATATCCCAGACTGTAGCCTACCCATCAACTCAAGATGGAACTTTGTATCTATTCACTGATTGTTATCAGTGGTGTAAAGTACTTAAGTTCCCGAGTGGCACAGCGGTCTAAGGCACTGCATCTCAGTCTTAGAGGTGTCACTACAGACCCTAGTTTGATTCCAGGCTGTATCACAACCGGCTGTGATTGGGAGTCCCATAGAGTATTTACTGAGGAGTGGCTTCTGTCTGGCCACTCTACCATAAAGGCATGATTGGTGGAGTGCTGCAGAGATAGTTTTCCTCCTGGAAGGTTCTCTCATCTCCACGAATAAACTCTGGAGCTCATTCAGAGTGACCATCGGGTTCTTGGTCACCTCCCTGACCAAAGCCGTTCTCCCCTGAGTGCTCAGTTTGGCCGGGCGGCCAGCTCTATGAAGAGTCTTGGTGGTTCCAAACTTTTTCCAATTAAGAATAATGGGTCCACTGTGTTCTTGGGGACCTTCAACGCTGCAGACATTTTTTGGTACTCTTCCCCAGATCTGTGCCTCAACACAATCCTGTCTTGGAGCTCTAGGGACAATTCCTTCGTCCTCATGGCTTGGTTTTTGCTCTGACATGCACTGTCGACTGTGGGACCTTAAATAGACAGGTGTGTGCCTTTACAAATTATGTCCAATCAATTTAATTTACCACAGGTGGACTCCAATCAAGTTGAAGAAAGATATCAAGGATGATCAACGGAAACAGCATGCACCTGAATTCAATTTCGCATCCCATAGCAAAGGGTCTAAATATTTATGTATTTCTGTTTTTAATTTTTAATACATTAGTAAGAATTTCAAAAAAACTGGTTTTGCTTTGTCATTATGGGGTATTGTGTGTAGATTGATAAGTGGGGGGAAAGTATTTCATCCATTTCAGAATAAGGATGTAATGTAAAATGTGGAAAAAGTCAAGGGGTCTGAATAATTTTTGAATGCACTAGGTCATAGGCCTTGTGGCCACTGTGGAAAAAATAAGCTAATTCTCTCATCTATTAATGGTCAGATACTTCAGTTGTAACTGGTTCTGTTACGCTCAGATTTTACAGTTGATTGACAACTTCAGCATCATTACAAACTTAGACTCTTTTTTTAAACAATAGCCTATTTAGAAACCAAAATGTCTCCGGTGATGCTGCATTCATTGTCTTCCATCAACTACACAGGCTGTTTGACCTATTTCTTGGTCAACTCATATCAACATCACATGTACAGTATGTCATACAGCAAACACTCTTAATGTAGTGAGTGCATACATTTCATACTTTTCTTTCGCCATACTGGTCCCCTGTGGGAGTTGAACCCACAACCCTGGCATTGCAAGTGCCATAGTCTACCAACTGAGCCTCACGGGACCATTAGTGGTGGCGTTGCCTAAATACATACAACAGAATAGGCCTAATTAAGAGAACAGTAAAGAATAGCTCGTGGCTGAGCGGTACCAGAGCGAAGTTGGAGCAGGGGAGAAGGCTAACTCTCCTAAATTCTTTGAATCTGCTCCACACTCCAGACGATTGATGCACCCTCCGCTCCTCGCTCAAAACCAGCTCCACTCCGCTCATATCCTCTGTAATACACATAACAATGTGGCCAGTCTTATCATATCATATAGATCTTCCTTTATCTCTCCTTACATCTACTGATATCAGATGAAGGTCACATGATCTCTAGAGATCCCGCAAAGCACCACGACTTACAGTAAATTGTGTGTGTGTTTCTGTTGGTGTATGTGTGGAGCTCCATTTTCCCCTGCTGCTCAACCACTTTTTTTTTCTCTCTCTCTCTCTCTCTCTCTCTCTCTCAGATAAAAAGTAAAGGGCCTGTGTGTCAGACATGACATCCTCTAGTCCCAAACCCCCAGACAGCTTCTGTAGATGAGACTGGCTGGCTGTAGAGTAGTCAGTGCTTTGAGAGCAACCCCAAGGTCAGCCATGGAGCTTTGCTGATGCAGAGGGGGGAGGGAGAGAGGGAATCCAACTACAATAAACAACTAACTGGCTATTCCATTCGGTATAACAGAGATACCATAAACTATGTTAGGTAAGTGAAACCGGGCTGTTATGTTTATGGACTAGTGGCCCTTTTACAGTTTATTAGTTATAGTGATTTTTAGATATAATCACAGCCATATTTCACAGCTCTCTTTTACTGCTCCAAATGATACTCTAGTGCAGAAAGAGAGCAATAGTTTATGAAACACATGGTACTCTCCTCTAAACAACAATACTTTTTAAAACTAACCGAGGATCAATATGCTGTATGATTGGATGATATGACTGGCCCGTGTCTGCCAATAGCTACCCCTGATTGACGATGTTACTAGAGTCCTCTGTTAACCTCACTAGGGTAGGGGGCACTATTTTCACCTCCGGATGAAAAGCGTGCCCAAAGTAAACTGCCTGTTACTCAGGCCCAGAAGCTAGGATATGCATATCATTTGGATTTGGATAGAAAACACTCTACAGTTTCCAAAACTGTCAAAAATAATGTATGTGGGTATAACAGAACTGATATTGCAGGCGAAAACCTGAGAAAAATCCATCCAGGAAGTGGGATTTTTTTATGTTTGTAATTTACATTGACTGCCTTTACAGTATCCAATGACTTAGGACCCAGATTGCACTTCCTATGGCTTCCACTAGATGTCAACAGTCTTTAGAAATAGTTTCAGGCTTGTATTCTGAAAAATGAGAGAGTAAGACCACTCTGAATGAATGGACCCTACAGTGTCCCAGAGCTGTTTACTGCGCATGACAGAGAGCACGCCTTTCTTGTTTTTCTTTTATATTGACGAAGCTATTGTCCTGTTGAAATATTGTTCATTATTATCTGCCTGTTTTGACCGCCTTGGAGCCATTGGATTTCAGAACAAAACGAACCAACAAAATGGAGGTTTTTGGATATAAAGAGGGACTTTATCGAACAAAACAAACATTTATTGGGTAACTGGGAGTCTTGTGAGTGCAACCATATGAAGATCATCAAAGGTAAGTGATTCATTTTATCGTTATTTCTGACTTTTGTTACACCTCTGCTTGGCTGGTAACTGTTTGTAATGTTTTGTGTGCTGGTCTCTGTCCTCGGATAATCTCATGGTACGCTTTCGCCGTAAAGCCTTTTTGAAATCTGACACAACAGTTAGATTAACAAGAAGTTAATCTTTAAACTGATGTGTAACACTTGTATGTTTTTTGAATTTGTATTATGAGTATTTCTGTTTTTGAATTTGGCGCTCTGCAATTTCACGGATGTTGGCCAGGTGGGACCACACCCCCTAGAGAGGTTAACACCCTCTGACACCATTTGTGGTCCCTGGGGGTGAAAGTCTGGACATTTTACCCTGATACTGTACTGTAAGGCTCTGAGCTGGGATAAGAGAGAGAGTGTATGTAAATGTAGCAGACAGAGTTTGTTTATATACTGTTAACAAGATTAAACGGTGAGATTATCTTGATTAAATAATCACGGTGGAATTAATAGCACTGGAGCATGCTGTACGCACACTATTTACGAGTATTTATACACACACATCTCATTTCAGCAAAGTTCTTTGTGAAAGGTTTCAGTTTATTTACCTTTATTGATTTACTCTGACCTAATAATGTATGAATATGAATGAACATGCTTACTACTGTAAACAGCATACCAAGTTACTCTTCACACACTGTTTTTTCAGCAGACTAGGTCAGTGTGACTGTGTGTGAGAATAATCAAAGCTTTAATGAGATTTTCATCTACACTGCCCTTCCCACCGCTGTTATCAGGGTGTGTTCACGCCACTTCTACAATAACAAAACCGTATGCGTGTGTGTACACACTCATCAGTGTAATTGCTGAGGACGTATTGCCAGATATACCCACATGGTACATGAGGACGCATTCACACAGTGGACCAGATCCTAATGGACACACACACACGGTCGGTCAGTCAAAAGGCTATGAAGGGGCTGATGCCTTTTCTGCTATTTGTTGAGAGAGCAAGAGAGAGAGAGAGAGGGAGAGAGAGAGAATGAATGAGAGCTATGAAGACCAGCCGTCTATATTTGGCAGACGCTTTTAAATGTTTTGAAGAGAATGAAGTCCAGGAGCTCAGGATCAAATAGAAACCTCTATGTCAGAGGAGTGAAAGATGATGATGGCTATTTCTATTTCTGTTCTAGAAGTATACATCCTGCCCCTGTCGACTGTGTGTACAAATTGCGTGTGTTTCTCTGTGTGTACATGAGTCTATCCTTGCCCACGTGTGAGTGAGTACAGCAGAGTAGCTGGTCAGTAGAGCTGGGTTTGATACACTATATGTACAAAAGTATGTGAACACCCCTTCAAATTAGTGGATTCGGCTATTTCAGGCACACCCGTTGTTGACAGTTATATCAAATCTAGCACACAGCCATGCAATTTCCATAGACAAACATTGGCAATAGAATGGTCTTACTGAAGAGTTCGGTGACATTCAATGTGGCACCGTCATAGGATGCCAAGTTTCCAACTAGTCAGTTCATAAAATTTCTGCCCTGCCAGAACTGCCCCGGTCAACTGCAAGTGCTGTTATTGTGAAGTGAAAACACGCAAAGTGATAGGCCACACAAGCTCACAGAAAGTCACACATGGTTTGGGCTCTTTAGTTCCAGTGAAGGGCAATCTTAACGCTACAGCATTCTAGACAATTCTGTTCTTTCAACTTTGTGGCAACAGTTTGGGAAAGGCCCTTTCCTGTTTCAGCACGACAATGCACTTGTGCACAAAGCAAGGTTCATACAGAAATGGTTTGTCAAGATCGTTGTGGAAGAACTTGACTGGCCTGCGCAGAGCCCTGACCTCAACCCCACTGAACACCTTTGGGATGAATTGGAACGTCGACTCTGAGCCAGGCCTAATCGCCCAACATCAGTGCCCAACCTCACTAATGCTATTGTGGCTGAATAGAAGCAAGTCCCCGCAACGCCTTCCCAGAAGAGTGGAGGATGTTATAGAATCAAAGGGGGGAACAACTCCATATTAATGCCCATGATTTTGGAAATAGGTGTTTGACAAGCAGGTTTCCATATACTTTTGTATATGTGACCCACCACCAGGATTCGATCCTATATAGAAAATTTTGAAATTGTGTTTTTTACATGGGATAAAAGTAGAGAGAGAGCTAGAAAATTTTATATAATACGCTGCAGTTGAGGAACCGTGGGAAAGTAATTCTGCTTTGAAAGTTGATAAACTTGTAATGCAACTTTTGAGAAAATGTCCATTAAATATTTTGTCTACACCAGGGATCATCAACTAGATTCAGCCAAGGGATGATTGTTTCTTGAGGGGATGGTCGGTGGGCCAGAACATAATTACAAATAACTTGTAGACCGCAAATTTGACCGCATGAAGCCCAAACAGATATGTTCAACTAAAACAATCATTTCAAAGTTTGCTTACATTTGTATATGATCACGTGTCTATATTATGTCTGAGAATACTTGGGAACAGATTTCTTAAATTAATGTCACTTGGAGCTGATGTCCTGGTATTTTTATAGTCGTATGTCCAACAATGAAAATTCCACCAATAAACCACCAATTTGGCCCACAGGCCGCCAGTTGGGAAACCCTGGTCTACACCCATTCAGCATCGTTCACACCCTCTTCAGCCTTAGCCCCACCCATCTCTTTAAGGATTCACATGTGAGGCCATGTCCTAAACAGAATGAGTAAGGTAGTGTAGTAAACAGCCAAAGATTTCAAGACTAAAATTAGGAGCAAAAATACACTTTATCTAGTCCTTGGTCTACATCCTACGCGGACACATTTTTTTAATACTACAAAATCACAAGGAAGCCTACTCTGCTGACACTGACAAACAGATCAATAAAAACAATGTTGTCTGATCCGTATAATTGGTCAACGAAAAGGGGAGACACATACAATATGACGTCCATCTAACCTGGAGGAGGAAATGATTGTCCAAAAACAAACAAAAGTGACCCAATGACAAAGACAGTGAATATACACACTCACCAGGGATATGGCCAATGTTTTCCTCTGGTGCCAACAATATAGACTACTGTTCGCTCAACTAAGTTAAGACAGATTTAAGTATTTTCATTGTCATCTCTTTACAGCAATAGCCATTTGATTTCCGAACAGTTTTTCCGCAATTGTATTTTTACATATTGCGATCTGCCTGGCTGGGTCTCTGCTTTTCACTGACAGTCGCAACAATCATCTATTTGGTATTTGCAACGCGCGCTGTCATAATCGATTATATTAATTTCCTTATAGACAGGAGTAAGCTAATTAGGCTATATAATGTTTGCAATCTAATTCAATTTACTGTAGGGAAAGCTTAGCTTCCCCTAGCCTTATGGACACGCCGGCTATGCCTTTTAATATGGCATAAACACAACCAGTCATGTTTTCATCTGATTGTCAAACAATCACTTCACCAAGACACTTGTGTAGGCTACCAGCGCACGGCTACCTGTGCACATTCGTCCCCTCACAAAATAATTTTAGCACTAAACCCCAACAGTGCACTTCCCACCTGTATTTTGATGAATGGAAAGAGACATATGCTACAAACACCTACGTGTATTGCAATGACATTCTGCGATTGTCATTAGACCTACACTTGTAGCCTGAATTGATGCATCCACTTGTTGTCCACACGCGCCTCGGTCTCAGCCACTAATTTCCGCCTTGTCCGCAAGAGTCTCGGCCACTCCCTGTCTTGACAAAATGTGTTCCCCTCAAACAACAATGTAATTTGGAGCGTATAGCACCCGGTTTCTAGTGAATTCTCCATTTTCTCATGCGGATAACATTTTTTTATTTTTTTTTATTTTACCTTTATTTAACCAGGCAAGTCAGTTAAGAACACATTCTTATTTTCAATGACGGCCTGGGAACAGTGGGTTAACTGCCTGTTCAGGGGCAGAACGACAGATTTGTACCTTGTCAGCTCGGGGGTTTGAACTCACAACCTTCTGGTTACTAGTCCAACGCTCTAACCACTAGGCTACGCTACGCTGCATGCATTAATGTTAAATAATATAGTTATAGCCTATAGTTTTTTGGCCATGTTGTATTAATTGTTGTTTGTATTAAAGGCTCACGTTTTACTGGTACGGTGTAGCCCCACATTTTATTTTGCCGGGACGCCGTAATGGACCTTACCGCTTTACTTTCGCTTTACTTCCGCTTTACTTTCTGTCCTAATCTGATTTAGGTGCAGGTCATGTTGTTCTTCACATTACCGTCTCTATATAAAATAAAATCTGACTGAATAAAATCTGAAGCTTAAACTGGGCCGTGGTTGGTTCTTCCAGCAGGACAATGATCCAAAGCACATCTCAAAATCAACACAAAAATGGTTCACTGACCACAGAATCAAGGTTTTGCCACGGCCATCCAAGTCCCCTGACCTAAACCCCATAGAAAACCATTGGAATGAGCTGAAGAGGAGAGTCCACAAGCGTGGACCTCAGAATCTTAAGGATCTGGAGAGATTCTGTATGGAGGAATGGTCTCAGATCCCTTGTCATGTGTTCTCCAACCTCATTACACATTACAAGAGAAGATTCAGAGCTGTTATCTTAGCAAAGGGAGGTTGCACTAAGTATTGACTGAAGGGGTGCCAATAATTGTGGCACACATATAGCTGAGAAAATTATTTGTTTTATGATAAAACATTTTTTTCTCCTTTCAAAAATGTTACTTTAATAAAGGTTAGATTTATTAACACAGCATGTTTTGCTCATATTTACCAAGGGTGCCAATATTTGTGGAGGGCACTGTACTGTTTAGCTTTTGTTTAGCTTTTGTCTTAACAAAAGACTCCACTATGCAAGTAACCATTTCAATAGAATGTTCGTGATGTCAATGTGACAACTGTTGATATACGTAGCTGGTAAATTCGCTCTGGCTATCTACTCCGATTTCAGAGCTCTCTCATCTGAGTGTGCCAGAGTGCAGAATAACTGAGCGTTCATAATGACCAACTCTCAACACCCGTTGAATATGGCCAATATCAGTAAACGTCGGCAAAAAGCGTAATTCAATTGTTGGCAGCAGCACAGTTGCAGTCACCAACGATCTGGATAACATAAAAACAGCCCAACCTGCTCTGCTAGGGCAAGTAAATGGTCAGAGTGAGCTGTTCTCTCATTTGTGTCTGGAAGTAAATAGAAAGCTAGCCAACGTTGGCCAGTTAGCTTGGGTGCTTGACTGCTGTTGTTAGGACAGAACAATCGGATCTACACTACTACTAATCACCATCTTGATGTTGCATGCTTGCTGTGTGTGTGTGTGTGTGTGTGTGTGTGTGTGTGTGTGTGTGTGTGACCCTCATCAGCGTAATTGCTGAGGAAGTATTGGCAGGTATCCCCATAGGGAGAGGTACACGAGGAAACACACACTGGGCCAGATCCTATCCCACATACAAACTCATACACCAAACTTTGACAAGGGATTTGGGATCCTTCCTAACAACAGGAGAACAAACAAGTTCCATGTTCTAAAAACAGCTTGCAGCTTCAATCTTCCTGACAGAATAACAAATCCCACTGTGCTCTCCTCTGTAGCCCTGAGGCAGGCTGCGCTAGCTGCTACTAAATACATCTCTGATGAGGCCAGGGAGCCCCCTCTGTTGACAGCAGGTGTATATACAGTATGTGTGTATATACACTGAGTATACAAACATTAAGAACACCTGCTCTTTCCATGACTTAGACTGACCAGATGAATCCAGGTGGAAGCTATGATCCCTTATTGATGTCACTTGTTAAATCCACTTCAATCAGTGTAGATGAAGGGGAGGAGACAGGTGAAATAATCATTTTAAGCCTTGAGACAATTGAGACATGGAATGTGTATGTGTGCCATTCAGAGGGTGAATAGGCAAGACAGAAAATGTAAGTGCCTTTGAACAGGGTATGGTAATAGGTGCCATCCGCACCGGTTTGTGTCGAGAACTGCATCGCTGCTGGGCTTTTCATACTCAACAGCCAGCCAACTATAACACAACTGTGGGAAGCAATGGAGTCAACATGGGCCAGCATCCCTGTGGAACGCTTTCGACACCTTGTAGAGGAACGCTTTCGACACCTTGTAGAGTCCATGCCCCGATCAATTTAGGCTGTTCTGAGGACAAAAGGGGGGAGTGCAACTCAATACTAGGTGTTCTTAATGTTGAATACTCATTAATGAATACTCAGTGCATATGTGTTTGTGTGTGTGAAGGCAGGGCTGAATCACGGGGTTCTAACTAGATAGTCTGTCTGTTGTCCAGTCTCACGGAAGAGACACCATCATTACTCTACTGATTTACAGTACTGGAATTACAAATGTTCCTTGCTAGCTTTGTCATTCACCCTCCATTGGTTTTACAGTGTGTGTGTGTGTGTGTGTATAAGTGATTAATGCTTCAGACACTGCACTGTATTTATCTAATTTCTCATCAAATCTGTCTGAGCCTCCAAATCCCTCCACTACAGTGTGTGTGTGAGCACGTGCGTGTGTGTATGTGTGTTCACGGGCCTGAACCTGCTGCCTCAAATTTTGAGCCCCCTCTCTGCACTTCTGTCACATACACATGTGTGCGCACACACACACATCAATCTCCAGCCAGCAACGGCCTGGTCCATTTCCTCAGAGGTAATCTTGTGATTTGGACTAATACCACAGCCTCTTATTATCCCAGCTGAAAGAAACACACACCCACACCCTGCTGCCAAGATGCTGCTGGCTGCCGCAGCGTACGGAGGAACTTCCTACAAGGTTGCGAGAAATTCTCTTTCACAAAGTCTTTGAGTTAAAGGGGCAGGGCTGGCATTATGGGCAGGCCTTAGGGGCCCTGGCCCGCCATATCGTACCTCCATGCCCTCCAACAATACTGAACAAAAATATAAATGCAACATGCAACAATTCAAAGATTTCACTGAGTTACAGTTCATATAAAGAAATATAAAGAAATGAATTAGGTCATAATCTATGGATTTCACATGACTGGGAATACAGATATGCATCTGTTGCTCATACACATGGACTACAGTTCAGCGTTCAACACCATAGTGCCCTCAAAGCTCATCACTAAGCTAAGGACCCTGGAACTAACCTCTGCAACTGGACAAGCCTGTACCCTTGCACACTGACTCGGTACCGGTGCCCCGAGTAGCCTACTTGGCAAATACTTTCTTCTTCTTGAACTGCACTGTTGGCTAAGGGCTTGTAAGTAAGCATTTCACGGTAAAGTACACTTGTTGTATTCGGCGCATGTGGCAAATAAAGTTTGATTTGGATCCTGAACTTCCTGACGGGCCGCCCCCAGGTGGTAAGGGTAGGTAACAACACATCCGCCACGCTGATCCTAAACACGGGGGTCCCTCAGGGGTGTGTGCTCAGTCCCCTCCTGTACTCCCTGTTCACTCATGACTGCATGGCCAGGCACAACTCCAACACCATCATCAAGTTTGCCGAAGACACAACAGTGGTAGGCCTGGTCACCAACAACGATGACACAGCCTACAGGGAGGAGGTCATATAGACCTGGCCGTGTGGTGCCAGGACAAAAACCTCTCCCTCAACATTAAACGTGTAATGAGATTATACATAATATTTTATACACAGATTCAGTCATTAAAATCAATATCGGATTACCTGGACAATATCCATCACCAAAGTCCTGTGTGTGTGTGTGTGTGTGTGTGTGTGTGATGAATCATTAACCTCTTGCCTCTACTTGGGACGCTTGCGTCCCAACTAGAGCTCTGGAAATGCAAATGCGCTACGCTAAATGCTAATAGTATTAGTTAAAACTCAAAAGTTCATTAAAATACACATGCATGGTATCAAATTAAAGCTACACTCGTTGTGAATCCAGGCAACAAGTCAGATTTTTAAAATGCTTTTCGGCGACAGCATGAGAAGCTATTATCTGATAGCATGCACCAATACACTACAACAGAAAAGCACAGCAGGGGACGTAAACAAAATAATTAGCATTTCGGCGTTACACAAACCGCACAATAAAATAGAAAACAGTCATTACCTTTCACCATCTTCTTTGTTGGCACTCCTAGATGTCCCATAAACACTATTGGGTCTTTATTTCGATTAAATCGGGCCATATAAAGCCAAGATATCGTTATATGTAGACTGTGTGATAAACGAAAAAAACAGCGATTTCACAACGTAACGTCATTTTTAAAATTCAAAAAGTAGACGATAAACTTTCACAAAACACTTGAAATACGTTTGTAATGCTACTTTATGTATTAGTAAACGTTAATAAGCGATAAAAAATCATCCGTAGGCGATGTAAATATCATTAGCTGTCGTCTTGGAAAAAATTTCAGGAGAGAGCTCTTCCGGAATGATCTGGGCGGAGACCGGAGGTAAGTCGTGCCCCTCTTTCGGTTAAACCAAGAATCAAAGATGATTCAATTCACAAGACTCTAGACAACATGGGGATGCTGTGGGAGTTGAATGCTCGGTCTTATCTAATTCGGCTCACTGTTAACAATTGCTGGAAGTGGCGCAAGGATATTTATTTCCATTTTCTGTGATCAGGTTTTCCTGCGCTTTCCGATGTAACGCACCTTATGTAATAGCCACAGTCGTGATTTAACCAGTTTTAAAAACGTCCGAGGGTTTCCTATCCACACATTCTAACCATATGAACGTACTATATTCCTGGCATGAGTAGCAGGGCGCTGAAATGTTGCGCGATTTTTAACAAAATGTTCAAAAAAGTAGAGGGTCGACTGAAGAGGTTAAAATCAATAAAGCGTCTACAGATGATTACTCTCCATCACTAAACCACCACTAAACCACCATAGTCAGCCAATTAACCCAGCAGCATTTAACTGCTCATTCTGGTCACTGGGCACTGGGCCATTCATTACCATCAACCATATCTAAACCAGCCTAACACACACATAGACACATCTACACACACACACAATATATATCATTGTATACTGTGCAACACAGCTAGGCTTTTAGTATAACACAAGGAATTAGCTGTGGGCAATCGTTTGTGAAATGAAAACTCTCTTCCCCCTCCATGGTCATGTCTTGGACTGGTCTGAACCACCCAGAAGAGCTGCAGGGTGTGTGTGTCATTTTGTGTGTGTGTGTGTGTGTGTGTGTCCCAGGGTCAGAGTGGGCCGACCCAGCCCATCTGGATCCAATGAGATGCTAATCCACTTGGTGTGTCACTATAGAAACCATTCAGGTCCCGCCCTGACCTGTCCTGCTCTCTGATGGGCCGCATTAACTGCTGTAAGATGGTGGTGAAGTGTTACCTGTAAATGGGATCCTGCATCACCATCATCTTACTCTCATCCCACGTCCACTCCTTCTTCTGTGGAAAGACAGAATAAATTGTTCAGTGAGGAGTGTGCCGCAGACAGTCAGCCAGAGGTTTGTGTGTGTAAGGAGAGTGTGAGAGATGCTAAGATGGAGTGAGAGGAGGTCAGGACCTCTGTGTAGTACGTTCACGCCAGACACTTTAAAATGAGGCTGACCCCGCTGGCTACTGCCATTCACCACTGTGTCTCTGATTGCCACAGTAATGAACTATGACCTAGGGTGGGCTGGATGTTGAGCCCAAGGACTGGAGATATTGATTCAATAGAGCCAATCGATCCACAATCCACACACTGAATAAAGCAATTATTTCGCCCATTCTCTCTTACCTTATTTTGCTCCCTTTCTTCCCATCTTTCTCACTCAGTCTTGCTTTGGCTGCTCTTTTTCACTTGCTCTCTCTTTTTCTCACTTGCACTCTTTCTCTCATATTCCCTAGCTTTGTCTCCCTCTCCATCTTCTCTCTTTGTCTGTCTTTTTCTCGTTCTCTCTCCCGTTCCCTATCCCTCATTCATTCTCATTATCTCTCTTTCTTTCGACACTGGGCTTTGTCCAAGTTTACTGAGAGAATATAAATGTCAACAGGAGAGCGATTGGAATTATTCCTCCTATTGATTTTTCGTTTCACCATTTCCACTCAAACATCTCTCTTTTCATACCTCCTTTCATCTCTCCATTCGGTGAGATGTAAATGAGGCGGTCTCTGGACGCGTTGACATTTCAGTCTTGGCCAGAGAGCAGGCGGAGAGACAAAGCAGACAGAGCCACAGAGTCCCATTCAAAATCACAACACCTTTCATTCTGTGCTGTGTTCAGTTCACTCCAGCTGTTTAGAACAATTCAACCAGAGATTCTGGATCTGGCAGAGGCATCTACTATCTATTAAAGGGGACTGACCAGGGTACAAGGCGCGTGTCTCTTTCTTTTACTGGGGTTATCAAGATAAATTATCATTCACAGTCTTGCGATCACTACGTCTATTCTCCTCTTTCTCCTCTCTCTATTCCCTTTGTCTTCCTCCCCATATTATTTTCTCCTCTCTCTATTCCCTTTGTCTTCCTCCCCATATTATTTTCTATTCCCTTTGTCTTCTCCCCATATTATTCTATTCCCTTTGTCTTCCTCCCCATATTATTTTCTCCTCTCTCTATTCCCTTTGTCTTCCTCCCCATATTATATTCCCTTTGTCTCCTCATTTTATTTTCTCTATTCTATTCCCTTTGTCTTCCTCCCCATATTATTTTCTCCTCTCTCTATTCCCTTTGTCTTCCTCCCCATATTATTTTCTCCTCTCTCTATTCCCTTTGTCTTCCTCCCCATATTATTTTCTCCTTTCTCTATTCCCTTCTTCCAGTGGTGGAATAAGTACTACATTTTCATACTTGAATAAAAGTAAATATACCTTAATAGAAAATTACTCAAATAAAAGTCATCCATTAAAATACTACTTGAGTAAAAGTCTAAAATGATCTGGGTTTAAATGTAATTAAAAACATGCTCCAATTAGTAAGTATTTTGTAAACCTCCCGCTTTGGGCTGGATGTGTCAATATGGAGCACCATTATATATATTTTTTACAGACAGACAGAGGCACACTCCAACACTCAGACGTAATTCATTTACAAACGTAGTATTTGTGTTTATTGAGTCCACCAGATAAGAGACAGTAAGGATGATAACATGTTATTATTATTCATAAGTGCATAAATTGGACCATAATTATGTCCTTCCTAAGCATTCAGAATGTAACAAGTACTTTTTGGTGTTAGGGAAAATGTATCAGAGTAAAGTGAACATATTTTATTTAGGAATGTAGAGGAGTACACATGAAAGTTGTCCAAAATATAATTAGTAAAAAAACATTCAGATACCCCAAAAAACGACTTAAGTAGTACTTTAAAGTATTTTTACTTAAGTACTTTACACAGCTGCCTTCTTCCTCCTTTCTCTGTTCTCTCCATCCATAGGATCCCATAGAGTTCCACATAAAGGGCCTTGGTCTGTGTGGACTCTAAAGGGCCTTGGTCTGTGTGGACTCTAAAGGGCCTTGGTCTGTGTGGACTCTAAAGGGAAATCCCTTCTACACTGGAATCACTCTGATATAAGACTGTCTGGCAGTTGGTGTTCATGTATTGTTTTTTCTCCATACCTCATTCTAGGTCTCATTCTCCCACTCTACTGACTGCATAAATAAAGCTTCATTCACAGATCTGTGTTGGTTGGGATGTGTGGATGAGGCTTTATGAGCGATTGACCAACGGACAGCAGATATAGACAGCTGCATAATAGGCTAACGGATCCTTACGGATATGGAAGCATCCATTGGCATTCAGAGTGTTAAAACGTGGACATGCACGCAAGAATGAACTCACACATGCGCGCAGAAACACACGCATTCGCTGCCCTTCAGAGTGGTCAAATGAAAACGACCACTAAGAACAACTCAATTAAGGCCCGACTGTAATCAGTGTGGAGGGAGGGAGGGAGGGGGGGAGGGAGGGAGGGGGGAAGCTAATGCAGCTAGGGGATATTTATATCCGGCCACATACCTTCTCTCTGTAGCCTCCCTTCGCCCTCCGCACCATTGTTAAAGGTTGTTAAGGCATGTTAAAGGGTCCTATACAGGCTAAATGCATTACAGATTCCTATAGAGCTTAAGTGTAGCCTTCAGCCTTCAGTCAATGCCTTGAGCCATGTCTAGTGCATTAGTACTGTCCTCTCTTTACAAAAACATGAATAGAGAGAGGAGAGAAAGCAGATCTCCATACAGGACTCCAGACAATGGAGGGTTGAGGAAGGAAGAAGACATCTGCTGAATACCAGTGGCCTTTATATACCTTTAGGCTTGTTTGCATACCAGAGGTTATAAGTGTACTTCTAGCTTTAATAGGGACTGATGTTAATACTGTAGTTAAACTGAGAGACAGCTGAGAGGTCACTCAAGGTAAACCCAGTTGAACTACTGTCAAGGTTTATTATAAACCCAAATCACTGTAAAACTGCCATAAAGAAAGCTTTATACAAATGACATGGAGAGCAAAACAGGGGGTATATTTAGCATAGCATAGAACGGATTTGCTCTCATCCTACACTCTACCCTGTCTGGAACGTTATTTAGCAGGGCACAGATTCACTCCTCTCCTCCACTCTAACCTGTCTGGAACGTTATTTAGCAGGGCACAGATTCACTCCTCTCCTCCACTAAGACGTTATTTAGCAGGGCACAGATTCACTCCTCTCCTCCACTCTAACCTGTCTGGAACGTTATTTCAGATTCACTCCCTCCTCCACTCTAACCTGTACTCCTCTCCTCCACTCTAACCTGTCTGGAACGTTATTTATCAGGGCACAGATTCACTCCTCTCCTCCACTCTAACCTGTCTGGAACGTTATTTATCAGGGCACAGATTCACTCCTCTCCTCCACTCTAACCTGTCTGGAACGTTATTTAGCAGGGCACAGATTCACTCCTCTCCTCCACTCTAACCTGTCTGGAACGTTATTTAGCAGGGCACAGATTCACTCCTCTCCTCCACTCTATTCACTCCTCTCCTCCACTCCTGTCTGGAACGTTATTTAGCAGGGCACAGATTCACTCCTCCTCCACTCTAACCTGTCTGGAACGTTATTTATCAGGGCACAGATTCACTCCTCTCCTCCACTCTAACCCTGTCACGTTATTTAGCAGGGCTAACCTGTCTGGAACGTTATTTATCAGGGCACAGATTCACTCCTCTCCTCCACTCTAACCTGTGTCTGGCACAACGTTATTTATCAGGGCACAGATTCACTCCTCTCCTCCACTCTAACCTGTCTGGAACGCAGGGCACAGATTACTCCCTCCTTTACCTGTCTGGAAGGGCACAGATTCACTCCTCTCCTCCACTCTAACCTGTCTGGAACGTTATTTATCAGGGCACAGATTCACTCCTCTCCTCCACTCTAACCTGTCTGGAACGTTATTTAGCAGGGCACAGATCCTCACTCTAACCTGTCTGGAACGTTATTTAGCAGGGCACCACTCCTCTCCTCTAACCTGTCTGGAACGTTATTTAGCAGGGCACAGATTCACTCCCCTCCTCCACTCTAACCTGTCTGGAATGTTATTTATCAGGGCACAGATTCACTCCTCTCCTCCACTCTAACCTGTCTGGAACGTTATTTATCAGGGCACAGATTCACTCCTCTCCTCCACTCTAACCTGTCTGGAACGTTATTTATCAGGGCACAGATTCACTCCTCTCCTCCACTCTAACCTGTCTGGAACGTTATTTATCAGGGCACAGATTCACTCCTCTCCTCCACTCTAACCTGTCTGGAATGTTATTTATCAGGGCACAGATTCACTGAACTCTACCCTGTCTGGAGCAATATTTAGCAGAGCACAGATTCACTCATCACTCCCTCTCACTGCTGGTGACAGTTTATGAATCCCACTCACTCCTCCACTCACAACCCCAGGATATGACACTTCTCAGCAATGGCTGAGTGCGCAGTTTGACTGGGGTTGGTTAGAAACAACACAACAGCCATCCACTCTATGCTTTGCCCCTAAGCTCTGGACAGTTCAAATGGAAAGAAACTGGTTGAGAGATAATAACAGGTTATAAAAGAAAAATAAATACTCACTTTTAACTTTTTTCTGAGTGCCACCTTCACTCCATCCACTGAGACAATGATGTTGACCTTCTTCTTCTTGATGTTCTTCACTTTGAATTCATACTGTGGAAAGAATGATTGATTAACATTAGTAAGTATATATTAAGACATTGAATTTCTATTGAGGAAAGAAAGATTTCTTAATATTAGTTAGCATATAAAGTGAAAATTAAATGAAACATTGCCCCCAAAATAAATGAAAGTATAGCTGCAAGCAGCAATGAAAAGGGGCGCTGGAAGCGTTAAACATCCTCCCTCATGTAAAAGCCCCATGTAACAATTCAAAACACTTCATATTCAAGTTTCATGTTGATAAAGTGTAGAGAAGTGAAGTTATTAGGCTTTAATTGAGGATACAATATTTGATTTGAGATAGTTGTAATTTCCTCTTCAATCTTTCAACATATTGCTTAGCTTCTCTCAAACGTACTAGAGACAGACGTGATAACATACATTTTGAGTTTCAAGTCAATCGGATGTACGGTTCATGACTGTTTGAGGTTGTGGACAGGTGTCTTTTATACTGATAACAAGTTCAAACAGGTGCCATTAATACAGGTAACGAGTGGAGGACAGAGGAGCCTTTTAAAGAAGAGGCTCCTCTGGTCTGTGAGAGCCAGAAATCTTGCTTGTTTGTAGGTGACCAAACACTTATTTTCCACCATAATTTGCAAATAAATTCATTAAAAAATCCTACAATGTGATTTTTTTTTTTTCTCATTTGTCTGTCATAGTTGAAGTGTACCTATGATGAAAATTACAGGCCTCTCTCATCTTTTTAAGTGGGAGAACTTGCACAATTGGTGGCTGACTAAATACTTTTTTGCCCCACTGTATATTGAGCAGAAATATGTGCTAATTGGTTAGGATTGATAGAGGAGTCATTAGTATTTTACATTCATTTGAATTGCATTTATCCAGGGAAAGTGTGTGTGTGTGTGTGTGTGTGTGTGTGTGAATGTGTCTTTCTATTTAGTCAAAATATTTAACTGAAAGGTATTTTCTATGGCTGAGATCTCAAAGGTATTAGCTACTAGGGTAGCCACTTGCAGGCATTAGCTGGCAGGGTAGCTAGAGGTTTTAAGGCTGTGGCTAGCTTCCCTACATCTGTAGAGTCGATTAGCCTTATCCCTGCTGGTGTCTGATAAATCAGGGTTAAGCATAGGAAAGCTTCTGCTCTTCAAAAACATCACACACCATACCTACACAGCCATAGGGATTTACATTTGCACAACTTGACTGGGAATAACAACTCTGCCATAACCAAATATGGGCCTAGCAGCCGCATGAATCAATGTGAACCTGCTGCCTCCATGTCTTTAATATATCGCTTTAATGTTCCTCTGGTCGGACGCCTGCTCTGTGGTTGGTGACTGACTAGGGTGGGTGTGTGTGTGTGGTGTCTGTGTGTCCTCTCCTGTCTGCTCTGTAGCCACCTGCACCTGGTCCAGACAGAAACAGCTAGGTATGTGTGTGTGTGTGTGTGTGTGTGTGTGTCCGAATGCCTGTGGTGTGTGGCCAGACTGGCCACCTGTCTCTTGTGTTGGTCCTGGACTGATGCCCTCATATGCCTGATGCAGACAGGCCACCTGTCTATGGTGTTGGCCCTGGACTGATGCCCTCATACCTGATGCAGACAGGCCACCTGCCTTTTGTGTTGGTCCTGGACTGATGCCTGATGCAGACAGGCCACCTGTCTTTTGTGTTGGTCCTGGACTGATGCCCTGATGCCTGATGCAGACAGGCCACCTGTCTATGGTGTTGGCCCTGGACTGATGCCCGGATGCAGACAGGCCACCTGTCTTTTGTGTTGGTCCTGGACTGATGCCCTGATGCAGACAGGCCACCTGTCTTTTGTGTTGGTCCTGGACTGATGCAGACAGGCCACCTGTCTATGGTGTTGGCCCTGGACTGATGCCCTGATGCCTGATGCAGACAGGCCACCTGTCTTTTGTGTTGGTCCTGGACTGATGCCACGATGCAGACAGGCCACCTGTCTTTTGTGTTGGTCCTGGACTGATGCCCGGATGCAGACAGGCCACCTGTCTTTTGTGTTGGTCCTGGACTGATGCCCTGATGCAGACAGGCCACCTGTCTTTTGTGTTGGTCCTGGACTGATGCAGACAGGCCACCTGTCTATGGTGTTGGCCCTGGACTGATGCCCTGATGCCTGATGCAGACAGGCCACCTGTCTTTTGTGTTGGTCCTGGACTGATGCCCCGATGCAGACAGGCCACCTGTCTTTTGTGTTGGTCCCGGACTGATGCCTGATGCACACTGGCCACCTGTCTATTGTGTTGGCCCTGGACTGATGCCCTGATGCAGACAGGCGACCTATCTTTTGTGTTGGTCCTGGACTGATGCAGACAGGCCACCTGTCTATGGTGTTGGCCCTGGACTGATGCCCTGATGCCTGATGCAGACAGGCCACCCGTCTTTTGCGTTGGTCCCGGACTGATGCCTGATGTAGACAGGCCACCTGTCTCTTGTGTTGGTCCAGGTCTGATGCCCTGATGCAGACAGGCCACCTGTCTTTTGTGTTGGTCCTGGACTGATGCCCTGATGCAGACAGGCCACCTGTCTTTTGTGTTGGTCCCGGACTGATGCCTGATGCAGACAGGCCACCTGCCTTTTGTGTTGGTCCTGGACTGATGCCTGATGCAGACAGGCCACCTGTCTTTTGTGTTGGTCCTGGACTGATGCCCTGATGCCTGATGCAGACAGGCCACCTGTCTATGGTGTTGGCCCTGGACTGATGCCCGGATGCAGACAGGCCACCTGTCTTTTGTGTTGGTCCTGGACTGATGCCCTGATGCAGACAGGCCACCTGTCTTTTGTGTTGGTCCTGGACTGATGCAGACAGGCCACCTGTCTATGGTGTGCCCTGGACTGATGCCCTGATGCCTGATGCAGACAGGCCACCTGTCTTTGTGTTGCCCTGATGCCTGATGCAGACAGGCCACCTGTCTTTTGTGTTGGTCCTGGACTGATGCCCCGATGCAGACAGGCCACCTGTCTTTTGTGTTGGTCCTGGACTGATGCCCTGATGCCTGATGCAGACAGGCCACCTGTCTTTTGTGTTGGTCCTGGACTGATGCCCTGATGCAGACAGGCCACCTGTCTTTTGTGTTGGTCCTGGACTGATGCCCTGATGCAGACAGGCCACCTGTCTTTTGTGTTGGTCCTGGACTGATGCAGACAGGCCACCTGTCTATGGTGTTGGCCCTGGACTGATGCCCTGATGCCTGATGCAGACAGGCCACCTGTCTTTTGTGTTGGTCCTGGACTGATGCCCCGATGCAGACAGGCCACCTGTCTTTTGTGTTGGTCCCGGACTGATGCCTGATGCACACTGGCCACCTGTCTATTGTGTTGGCCCTGGACTGATGCCCTGATGCAGACCAGGCTGACCTGATCTTTTGTGTTGGTCCTGGACTGATGCAGACAGGCCACCTGTCTATGGTGTTGGCCCTGGACTGATGCCCTGATGCCTGATGCAGACAGGCCACCCGTCTTTTGCGTTGGTCCCGGACTGATGCCTGATGTAGACAGGCCACCTGTCTCTTGTGTTGGTCCAGGTCTGATGCCCTGATGCAGACAGGCCACCTGTCTTTTGTGTTGGTCCTGGACTGATGCCCTGATGCAGACAGGCCACCTGTCTTTTGTGTTGGTCCCGGACTGATGCCTGATGCAGACAGACCACCTGTCTTTTGTGTTGGTCCCGGACTGATGCCTGATGTAGACAGGCCACCTGTCTTTTGTGTTGGTCCCGGACTGATGCCTGATGCAGACAGGCCACCTGTCTTTTGTGTTGGTCCTGGACTGATGCCCTGATGCAGACAGGCCACCTGTCTTTTGTGTTGGTCCCGGACTGATGCCTGATGTAGACAGGCCACCTGTCTTTTGTGTTGGTCCTGGACTGATGCCTGATGCAGACAGGCCACCTGTCTTTTGTGTTGGTCCTGGACTGATGCCTGATGCAGACAGGCCACCTGTCTTTTGTGTTGGTCCTGGACTGATGCCCTGATGCAGACAGGCCACCTGTCTTTTGTGTTGGTCCCGGACTGATGCCTGATGCAGACAGACCACCTGTCTTTTGTGTTGGTCCCGGACTGATGCCTGATGTAGACAGGCCACCTGTCTTTTGTGTTGGTCCTGGACTGATGCCCTGATGCAGACAGGCCACCTGTCTTTTGTGTTGGTCCCGGACTGATGCCTGATGCAGACAGGCCACCTGTCTTTTGTGTTGGTCCCGGACTGATGCCTGATGTAGACAGGCCACCTGTCTTTTGTGTTGGTCCTGGACTGATGCCTGATGCAGACAGGCCACCTGTCTTTTGTGTTGGTCCTGGACTGATGCCTGATGCAGACAGGCCACCTGTCTTTTGTGTTGGTCCTGGACTGATGCCCCGATGCAGACAGGCCACCTGTCTTTTGTGTTGGTCCCGGACTGATGCCTGATGCACACTGGCCACCTGTCTATTGTGTTAGCCCTGGACTGATGCCCTGATGCCTGATGCAGACAGGCCACCTGTCTATGGTGTTGGCCCTGGACTGATGCCCTGATGCAGACAGGCCACCTGTCTTTTGTGTTGGTCCTGGACTGATGCCCTGATGCAGACAGGCCACCTGTCTTTTGTGTTGGTCCCGGACTGATGCCTGATGCAGACAGGCCACCTGTCTTTTGTGTTGGTCCCGGACTGATGCCTGATGCAGACAGGCCACCTGTCTTTTGTGTTGGTCCTGGACTGATGCCTGATGCAGACAGGCCACCTGTCTTTTGTGTTGGTCCTGGACTGATGCCTGATGCAGACAGGCCACCTGTCTTTTGTGTTGGTCCTGGACTGATGCCCTGATGCAGACAGGCCACCTGTCTTTTGTGTTGGTCCCGGACTGATGCCTGATGCAGACAGGCAACCTGTCTTTTGTGTTGGTCCCGGACTGATGCCTGATGTAGACAGGCCACCTGTCTTTTGTGTTGGTCCCGGACTGATGCCTGATGCAGACAGGCCACCTGTCTTTTGTGTTGGTCCCGGACTGATGCCTGATGCAGACAGGCCACCTGTCTTTTGTGTTGGCCCTGGACTGATGCCCTGATGCAGACAGGCCACCTGTCTTTTGTGTTGGTCCCGGACTGATGCCTGATGCAGACAGGCCACTTGTCTTTTGTGTTGGTCCTGGACTGATGCCTGATGCAGACAGGCCACCTGTCTTTTGTGTTGGTCCTGGACTGATGCCTGATGCAGACAGGCCACGGGTACCATGGGCATTTTACGTTCAGCGTAGAAAACCCCAAATCTCAGTCTCTAAGCACATTCAAGTATTCAGTACAATCCACACCAACTGATCCATACTGGCAAGGTTTTAAAATTCCATTAAAAGTTTATCTGTGTTTGGGTGAGGTGTCTGCCCAGGCTGGTCACTAGAAATAGACAGCAATTTCGGATGTTTGAAAAGGTCCTGAGAACGTCGATATACTGAATGCTTGTCTCGGCTCTCAAAAAAAAAAGCGAACCGATTGTCCAGCACTGGGTGTGAACTCATTAGGCTTGGAGCTGGTGTGTGCTGCTTAGAACACTACAGTTCACAATGCTCCAGCAAGCTGTGAGAACACTATGAATACTGAAGATACCTAGTGCATTACTTTGTTTTAAGCCTTCCCCAAACCATAGCCGTAACCTTAACCTCTCAGAATGAGTGCCTAAACTATTAACATTTGAGTTGTTTATGTTTTAACCTTGTAACCATGCGAAATTAACCCTGTAACCACACAAAATGAAATCTTCAAAAATAATCATCCTTAATACGTCGAATTTCGAAGGGAAACAATGAGATCATGTTGGTCTACCTGGCCTGTTCAGTGCAGGGCAATTCCCTGGTAACATAATTACATATTTTATTTAATTCAGCAGTCAGGATTTTGAGCATTCTCTGGAGGAGAGTATTCATTCCAGGAGAGTATTACCAGTATCTTTGATATTAGACAGGCTGCTATGAGGCCTGCCAGGAATCTCATCCCTTGCTAACCCTGTGGAGGAATAATCTGCTGACCACTACCTGTTACCAGGTCAGTGGATAACACAGACAGCTGGGATAGATAGACAGACAGGCAGAGAGACAGACAGGCAGGCAGGAAGGCAGACAGACAGCTAAACTGGGACAGACAGGGACAGACAGACAGACAGACAGACAGACAGACAGAGGAACAAAGACAGATAGACAGTACAGTACTGTGACTGTCTATGCGACATGTGTGTGTGTGCATACCGTACGTGTTCGTTGTGAGTGACCTCTTTACAGATTACAGCGTCCATCTAATGCCTCTCAATGAACGGCTGGCACATACAGTATATGCATCTATGTGGCGTAATGTGACAATATTTAAATAGGCCTGTCTATCCCTCATGATCCTGCTCCATCTCACAGTAAATCACATCAACTAGTCTGGTCTGGCAGGCTCGTAAAGAGGTGCCACAGCACATTCACTTTCAATTTCCAATCTACATCTTATTCTGATGATAGGATGTTCAACAACACATGAAACAACCAAATAAACGGACCTAATTACGACAGTCAACACCACAATGGCTCCCTGCTAAAAAAGGCACAGGCCATCATTTTTTTGTGCTGCCATTTTGAAAATTAGATCTTGTAAAGAAGACAGGGCTTAGAAAACGAATCCTTACATAACAAGAAAGACTTGTCATGTAAAGACTGTATTGTGTGTGTCTCAGCATGTGATCTATTTAACATTTAGCCTCCATATTGCCAGATAAGCAGGTCATTATTTCCTGAAGGTCGGCCACGAGCCGTTTGCTCTGTAATCCATCATAGCAATAACAATACCATCAGACAAACATAATGGCATCTTCAATCTCAAAGGCTATTTTCACACACATACAAATAGCCCTTAATCTGATCCACCAATGAGACCGGGCCATCCATCGATGACTGTCATAATAATAAACCTTTTCAGCGAGTTTGGATGCAGCATTTTGGTCTCGCGCGTACGTACGTACGTACACACGCAGGCACACACATCATCAGACAGTAAACCACTGCAAAATGTCTTCCAGAAGCACTCAGCCAGCTAGATGTCTAGTTGTGTTGATACTAAAACATAAAAAACGGTTTGGTACTAGAATTTTTGTTACTTTTGTACTTCTGTCAAATGTGTCTCACGGATCAAGTATGTCTATCAGTGCAGCCGATGTTCCCCTTTTTTAGCCTGCATCATGTTAGCTCACCACTCATGCTGCACAGAAGTGAACACACTTTAATGGTCACTTTATCCCTACCAATATGAACATATCTACCTCAATTACCTCATACCCCTACCTCATACCCCTGCACATTGACTTTGTACTGGTATCCTGTGCATATATCCAGCTTTGTGGGCTAACTTCTGCTTGCTAGCTCACAGCTGAAGCTAACATCAATTCACTACCCAAGTACTTTGTGATAATATGCTAACCATAATGCAAAATATATTGATTTCAAGGCTGATTGCCACCAAAACAAAGTACTTGGCTATTAATTCACATAATCAATCTCTCTCATGTCTCTTCCAAAGATGATCTATTGCCTCAGCGAACTGACTGTGTGTGAATGGGGTTCCGCCCCCCTTCCTCGTTAATGACGTCATAAATTAAGCTACTTCTATGCAAATGTTGTTGATCAGTAGAATAAAATATTCCCCAAATGGAAGGAAAACAGATTGTTTGTAATCTGTAGCCCCATGAAATCAGCCAAAACAAGCTCAATAACTCAATGCAGGTACACACTCCTATTGAATATTCATTCACCTGTATTTTGAAAAGGCTACATTTTGATTTACCCAGCTTATCAGTAGAGATGTATCATTCAAATAAATGATTAGCATTATGGTGTTATGTAGTTAGATTGGTAAAAACAAAGTCAAATTGATTCTATAACTTATTAAAATGTTGACGTAAAAAATGTCAAATGCAATGATAGTGAACTAAAAAGATGAAGACTGAAGAGAGCAGTAAGTAGCTGAGATAATCTGTCTGGATCCAGTGTCATTCATTTTGGTATCGAGTATCACGATGGTATCGAGTAGGAGATAACCCATTTTGGCCTTTACTACTGAAACACATAGGAACACATCATAAGAAACAAGGAATATGTCATAAGAAACAAGGTTTTGAAGTGTCTGTACTAAATCTAGGAGGAATAAAAAAACGAATTGTTTCACACTTATTTAACCCCTTTTTTTGCAGTAGGCACAAAACCACCTTTATTTCTTACTTCCATTAGCTTTTTTAAAACTGGTACCAGTTACCTTCAGACGGGTCCTGTGACACTTGTGTGTGTGAGTCATAGGGCAAAAAAAGAGAACACCATCGTGTTCGTGAGAATCTCCCTTTTCCACAGTGGAGTCCCATTAGTTGGATGCTACCAAACAGAAGGTGGCACATCGACGGTACCGACTTCAGACGAGTCTCCTGACACTGTGGGGGTTGTAGAGCAAAACGGAGAACCCCATCGTGTTCATGAGTCTCCCCTTCCCATGGGGTCATAACAGTTTGTAGGTCAAACCGTTCGGACGCTACAGACGTTTTCATAAGACAACCGATTTTGGGATCTGACAAACACCGCTTTCTAGCTCTGCCAACTTTCACCACAGATCCGGAAGTGCGACACTGGTGGATGTGGTGGATTGAGACGCATCCAATGCAAAAGAACAAACATCTCTAGCTTGAACTGACATTTTGATGGGGATTTATTGGTTATTTAACTTAGATTGACATACCGGTGAGTGAGTTGACTTTATGGGGTTAAACACAACCTAGTGCCCACATTACAGGAGGCCTTTGTAGCCCCTAGCCCTCATGCACTTGTGGAGATCTGAGTAGATTAGATAAGTAATGAGGTAATAGCTTCATCTTACCCTCCAGCCATGTTCCTATCATTCAAGATCTCCACAAGTGGCTCGGGGCTAGGAGTGTTATAAGACAAGTCACGGGGGACCATTAGATCCCAAATCACTTTAATTGATATTGCTATAATCAGGTTTGCGTTTTGTCGATTGAAGTGATCGGCCATAGGCCATCAATTAAAACTTAGAGATGCCCTGTGTCAATGGCTAGCGGAGCCATGAGAGGACAGCGAGGGGTTTCCATAGCGACTCGTTAGAATATCAAGATTTCTTCCAGAAGCCTTCATCTAGAGAGAGCCATTACCATGTCATCATTAGACCCCTCTCTCTGTTATTCTCTCTCTCTCTCAGTTATTTTTCATGTTCTTACTTGCCCTCTGCCTTTCTATCAAGCTTTCTCTCTCATATCTCACTAAGGACCTATAACATTGGCCAATGGAGAGAGAGAGAAATAGAGCGAGAAAGAGAGGGACAGAGTGATATCTCTCTCATCCCACTAGAAACATGTCATATTCACTCTGCTAGAACAGCACACATTCACCACGCCTCCCCCAATGAAAAATAAAATCTATGGGAATATAGAATACAAACCCACTGGCCTGTGGCTGATTCAATACCCAGTAAGCAGTTCTCATTCAGCGATGTCACAGTTGTACAACCACAACAAAGCAATGTGTGAATTAAAGCTAGGAGCAGTCAGAGAGTGTGAGAGAGTACAGTCTGTAACAGTGCATCACCAGAGGTGGAGGCAGAAGATATTGAATGCTATCTATCTGTAAAAGGCCTCCATCTTCTCATCTAGTCTTTGAAAAAGACAGTGGTTTCATCTAGATGTGAAACAATCGGGAGTCTTTGGGTTGCTACAGTAGCAGCCAGTAGAAAGGAGATATCTCATTCCCCTCATCCTATTAGGAGCATTAGAAAGCTATCCCACAGCAGTAATCACACCACAGATACTGTAGCTGTCTGTATGTTATAACACAGATACTGTAGCTGTCTGTTACTTCACAGATACCGTAGCTGTCTGTCTGTTACACCGCAGATACCATAGCTGTCTGTCTGTTACACCACAGATACCATAGCTGTCTGTCTGTTACACCGCAGATACTGTAGCTGTCTGTCTGTAACACCGTAGACACTGTAGCTGTCTGTCTATTAGACCGTAGACACTGTAGCTGTCTGTCTGTTACACCGCAGATCCCGTAGCTGTCTTTCTGTTACACCGCAGATAATGTAGCTGTCTGTAACACCGTAGACACAGTAGCTGTCTGTCTGTTAGACCGTAGACACTGTAGCTGTCTGTCTGTTAGACCGTAGACACTGTAGCTGTCTGTCTGTTACACCGCAGATCCCGTAGCTGTCTTTCTGTTACACCGCAGATACTGTAGCTGTCTTTCTGTTACACCGCAGATACTGTAGCTGTCTGTCTGTTACACCGCAGATACTGTAGCTGTCTGTCTGTTACACCGCAGATACCGTAGATGTCTGTCTGTTACACCGCAGATACCATAGCTGTCTGTCTGTTACACCACAGATACCGCAGCTGTCTGTCTGTTACATCACAGATACCGTAGCTATCTGTCTGTTACACCACAGATACCATAGCAGTCTGTCTGTGGAATACAGTGCCAAACTATATTCCAGCTGTACATCACAGGGAAGAGAGGAATGTACTGACAGGTAGAGCAGAATAACAACACAAGACAAACCCAATTTGGTAGCCATTTTGCAATAGAGTATTTCCAGGGCCAATCTATGAGCAATAATGACAGTGAAGGAGTTCTGGGATTTACAGTTAAAGTCAGAAGCTTACATACACCTTAGTCAAATACATTTAAACTCAGTTTTTCGCAATTCCTGACATTAAATCCAAGTAAAAATTCCCTGTCTTAGGTCAGTTAGGATCACCACGTCATTTTAAGAATCTGAAATAATAATAGTAGAGAGAATGATTTATTTCAGCTTTAATTTCTTGCATCACATTCCCAGTGGGTCAGAAGTTAACATACACTCAAAAAATATTTGGTAGCATTAACTTTAAATTGTTTAACTTGGGTCAAACGTTTCAGGTAGCCTTCCACAAGCTTCGCCCAAAAAGTTGGGTGAATTTTGTCCCATTCCTCCTGTCAGAGCTGGTGTAACTGAGTCAGGTTTGTAGGCCTCCTTGCTCGCACACGCTTTTTCAGTTCTGCCCACACATTTTCTATGGGATTAAGGTCAGGGCTTTGTGATGGCCACTCCAATACCTTGACTTTGTTGTCCTTAAGCTATTCTGCCACAACTTCGGAAGTATGCTTGGGGTCATTGCCCATTTGGAAGACCCATTTGCGACCAAGCTTTAACTTCCTGACTAATGTCTTGAGATGTTGCTTCAATATATCCACATAATTTTCCTCCCTCATGATGCCATCGATTGTGTAAAGTGCACCAGTCCCTCCTACAGCAAAGCACCCCCACAACATGATGCTGCCACCCCCGTAGTTCACAGTTGGGATGGTGTTCTTCGGCTTGCAAGCCTCCCCCTTTTTCCTCCAAACATAACGATGGGCATTATTGTCAAACAGTTCTATTTTTGTTTCATCAGACCAGAGGACATTTCTCCAAAAAGTTCAATCTTTGTCCCCATGTGCAGTTGCAAACAGTAGTCTGGCTTTTTTATGGCAGTTTTGGAGCAGTTGCTTCTTTCTTGCTGAGCGGCCTTTCAGGTTATGTCAATATAGGACTCGTTTTACTGTGGATATAGACACTTTTGTACCTGTTTCCTCTAGCATCTTCACAAGATCCTGTGCTGTTGTTCTGGGATTGATTTGCACTTTTCGCACCAAAATACGTTAATCTCTAAGAGACAGAACGCATCGCCTTCCTGAGGGGTATGACGGCTGTGTGGTTCCATGGTGTTTATACTATTGTTTGTACAGATGAACGTGGTACCTTCAGGCGTTTGGAAATTGCTCCCAAGGATGAAGCAGACTTGTTGTAACGGTTCTCTTGTGGTGAAAGAGAGTCGGACCAAAATGCAGCGTGATGATGATTCATGATATTTTAATTAAGGGAAAAACTATACATGAAGAAACTACAAAATAATGAAATAATGAAAACCAAAACAGCCCTATCTGGTGCAAACACAAAGACAGGAACAATCGCCCACAAAACACTCAAAGAATATGGCTGCCTAAATATGGTTCCCAATCAGAGACAACGATACACACCTGCCTCTGATTGAGAACCACTCCAGACAGCCATAGACTTTGCTAGATAACCCCACTAAGCCACACACCCAACACCCCACAAAACCCAAAGACAAAACACACCACAATAAACCCATGTCACACCCTGGCCTGACCAAATAAATGAAGACAAACACAATATATTACAACCAGGGCGTGACACTTGTGGAGGTCAACATTTTTTTCTGAGGTCTTGAATGATTTCTTTTGATTTTCCCGTGATGTCAAGCAACGAGGCACAGAGTTTGAAGGTAGGCCTTGAAATACATCCACAGGTACACCTACAATTGACTCAAATTATGTCAATAAGCCTATCAGAAGCTTCTAAAGCCATGACATAACCTTCTGGAATTTTCCAAGCTGTTTAAAGGCACAGTCAACTTAGTGTATGTAAACTTCTGACCCACTGGAATTGTGATACAGTGATAAGTGAAATAATCTGTCTGTATACAATTGTTGGAGAAATTGCTTGTGTCATGCACAAAGTAGATGTCCTAACCGACTTGCCAAAACAATAGTTTGTTAACAAGACATTTGTGGAGTGGTTGAAAAAATTAGTTTTAATGACTCCAACCTAAGTGTATGTAAACTTCCGACTTCAACTGTAGTTGAAAGAGACTCTCTCCTTCTCTCGCTTGCCCTGTCTCTCTCTCTCTCGCAATATCTATTTCGCTCTCTCCCTCTTTCTCTCACAGATGGAGCAGTTTACAGAATATGTTCTAAACGTGGGAGACCTTATTTATTTAATGTCTCACTTCTGGCGGGCGGGGGGGGGGGGTAGTCCTCTCATCCTACAGCTAATGAAGGCCTTTGAACCCCATATCTACTGCTTTATTACCCAGCCTAATGACAGGGCTAGTCAGCAGAACACAGAAATGCAGAAACAGAGAATATGTCAGACGAGGGAGTTTTGGTAGCCAAGTGAGTCAGAGGCTCATCAACTTATGAGTCTATGAGTGTGTCTAAAATGAATGCTTGGAGTGGACAATTTGGTTATAAAAAATGCAAAAAGCATCAGTCATCACATCAGTCTGAGGGAAAACTAGAGGGGTCATGATCTGATTTAGAGCGATCAAAATCAGAACATTTTTGTGAGTTATATTTTTGTCAGTTAGAACAAAAAACTGATGAATCATTGAATGAAACTCTTTGCTGTTACAAAGATACTTTACACATGCAATTCTCTCTTATTCCTCAACTTATCTGATCATCACACAGATTCAATCCCTTGACTCAATAATGAACACATCACGCACACGCACACACACACACACACACACAACCAATTACACAGTGAAAACTCTCCAGTGTTGACAAGGTGAGATAGCTTCAGTGGAATGTAATTACAGTGAACAGAGGAGTAGAGGTCTATTATGATACGATAACCACACAGTCATATACATGCAAGAGTCTTATTAGTTCACGCTCCTTTAAATAACAATAACTGCATGAAGAAACGTTCATTCTAAAGGGGCTTGAGACTCCCAGCTGAAAGGCTTTGGTTAAAAGACCCCATTCTAAGTACAGTATCATCTATTCTACATTCATTTGTGTGTGTTTGTGCGCGTGTGGCTGTGGAACAGGAAAAGTCTCTGAGCCATAGGAGTCAATGTGAAGTGGGGAAACAGTTGAAGAGTGTCTGCTCGGCTCCTGTTCTGGGTTTCGTTGTTATAACTCTCTCACACAGACACATCGGAGACAGTTACCAGGAGACAGTTACCGGGGACTGGCTCTGCAATATAAAAGTGGAAAAGGCAAAGGGGGGGGGGAGCAGTTCTATTTGCCTGGAAAAGCACAACACCTCTTTTAATCAAGAAATATGACACTGAGATCTCGCCTGCTCCATCTCCCAAATAACATTTAATCTGCCCAGGGAGGGAGAGAGGTGGGGGTAGAGAGAGGGATGTAGAGGGTGAAGATAGAGGGGGTTAGAGAGAAGAGAGAGAGAGAGCGAGAGAATGGGAGGTAGAGGTGTAGAGAGAGAGAAACAGAGGTAGAGAGAAAGAGACAAAGCGAGAACGGTCGTCTGTTGTGCGCCGGGTGAAATAAGAAATCATTGTGCGTGTAGCAGTTGGGAGCCGGAAGTCTGGGCGGGTGCATCAATAAGACAGACAGGAGGAGGATACGAGATTGTTTTAGCCTCCATTCTCACAGCTAGGGAACAGCAGCGAGGACGAGTTCACTGTGGCATAAAGCCTCTAAATCTCATCAGCAGTGATGACTTCTATACCACCTGTGTGTATCTCCCCTCTCCTTGCCTCTCTGATGGTGATGGTAATAGCTTCAGAACGTTTCCACTGTATCCAAACAATACCGCACGACCCCTCATACAGGCTAGTCCTTATCCCTGTGTGTGTGTCTCTCTCTCTTTTTCTCTCTCTCTCTCTCTCGTTCTCTCTCTGTTAATCTACAGTATCTCTGTCTGTCCCCCTCTGTCATAAAGCCAGGAGACCTGAGTGTAGTCCATATTTCTGCTCTCTAATATAGCCAACAGTAAAAGCATTAGAAACAGAATGTAGAAATCAGAATGATGACCACAGCATTCCCATTCCCCCTAGAATCATGGAAATTGCTTTTTTATTAGCTTGGCAAACCATCAGCCCACTATATCACCATCACAAACACACACGCACACACATACAGGAAAACCCAGAGTGTGCTTAGATGAAGGACGAGACAGGATAGGATATGTTTACCCTAACCATGGTTTATCCACCCTGAGGGAGTTCTCTCTGTAAAAACCGAAACTGCCTGAGTCAACCACACAATGGAGAGGAACAGCTCTGAGAGGACTACAGGGAACTATCTCTGGCCCTGCCATCACTGTAAAACACAAACACAGTGAGGTACATCCTTGTGTTTTCACAGTGTGTAGCGGCCTGTCCTTGTTGTTAAAGAGACACCAGTGGCCTGCTCTCTCCTGCGATCTTATCAACCACTGCTGTGCTATAAAACACAAACAGTGCTGTGCTGCATTGATGACTGTTTTCACAGAGGGATTATGTAGCAGGCCAGGCACCATTGTGTCTATTGTTTAAAGGACACGCACACACGGTGGCCCAGCCGCTCTGGGTTGCTACCTAATCACCCTGGTCGTTTTTCAGCGGGAGAGGGGAGAGAGGGGAAGGAAAGTGGTTTCGAGACAGAGGAGATCGAGAGGGGTGCAAGAGGGGAGCGAGAGGGGAGCCAGTGGGGCGCGAGAGGCATTTCATAGTCATAATGTAGGCCAGATGACACAGGAACTGTCGGCTAAAAGGGTCTTCTCAGGAGCAGCACAACTATTATGGTCTTAACCTCACACTGAAGGGTTATTGGGAAGGCAATTCCAGCTGCCAAGAGCCTCTGTGGATTGGAGTGGACTGGGATGTGGCTGCTGTTATAGGATGGTTGACTTAGTTTACTCTGGCTCTGAGGAGTATTTGTGGGGAATATTGTGGGGAATCTTCCATTCAAAGTAGCAGACCGAAAGCTGGAGAAAGTTACAAGTTTTAATTGTCAGTTTTCTGTTTGTATCGGTACTCCTGTCCACATTTTCTTTAGAGAACAGTTCCCTGACTGAGAAGTTATTTATTTCTCTCTGACGTTTCTCCTCTGGACCATTTTCCTTGAGATGTAAGCTTTTAAACCTCTCCACAATGCATGGGTGGGTTCACAACTCTCCACCCGGTCCGATGGATCCTGAAGAGTTTCTGAGCAGACAGATTGAGTGGTATGGGTAACTGTCCTGTCAATAGTTAAGACTTTTCAATTTCAGTTAAATACCAGCAGATAACCCAACTGTCAAAAATCATTCTGACTGAGTGTTTGACTGAGTGCTAACAGCACACTGTCGAACTGTTTAACACTGAGGGGCTGAGAGCTGAGACTTCTCTACAATAGGCGACTATTTACCTCCCAAAACTTTCCTCGACTCAACTTCTAAATGTCTGACTGAGTGAGCACCCTTCTGACGGGTCTGTGTCATAGCTTTAATGGAATCTTCCACTTGACAGAACTCAATAAAATAAAATAAACTTTTTAGAAAATATCCAAATGCAGAATACATTTGAATATTACGATTCAGTGAGCAGTTAGTCGCTTGTCTGCCAACAGGGCTAAAAAGTAAAGTTGGTGAACTTAAAACAATCTATTTTTTTCTCTCATTCCTTTCTGTTAAGATTTAAAATGACAAGTTATCAAGCCTGTTCACACGGTTGGTTAACTGTGGAGACTCCTTTGGTGTCCAGAGAGTTAAGTAAATCAGCCTTTAATTTCCTTGCACCTTACGTGTGGAATGATCTACAATACACTTTAAAATTGGAGGAATTAGCGGCTCTAGGGCATTTCAGAGATTGTTAGGGGACCTTTTTACTGAAGAATGTGTCTGTTTTTTATGATTGTGTTTTGCTTTTCATGTATCGTTGTGTATAATTACATGTATTTTAATGTGTATATGAATGTGTAGTTTAATGCATTTATTGTATTGTGATGTGTATAGGTGTGCTTTACAGGGCTCATCTGGTCTCAGCATTGACTCCTTGTCAAAATAAAGGTTAAATAAATTCTCTCCCTAAAATGCATCTTTGGCCGTTTCATAAACATTTCAGTGGGCTCAATTCAACACCCAACACTAGCATTACTGCAATCCATTCTGGATGGTCTGCCTGGCCCCATCAGACGCCATGCGTCACACCCCATACGTCACCACAGGGTGAAATCTGGTTGACACTGCTCCGAGAGAAGGGTGGTAATTGGCAGACTAAGAAAGAGGGGGAGAGTGAGAGAGACGAAGAGGAGAGGTGTTTTATTGGAGAGAGGCTCTTCATGCATTGTGTCTGTAAAGAAAAGATCCCTTCAACTGATAAAACAATTGATTGAGAGAGAGAGACGAAGAGAGGAGAGGTGTTTTATTGGAGAGATGCTCTTCATGCATTGTGTCTGTGAAGAAAAGATCCCTTCAACTGATTAAAAGAGAGCGAGACGGAAAGAGTGAGAGATAATGTCTGTCCATTTGCCAGGTCCTAGTTGTTAAATGACGGGCTGTTAGTTATCACATCTGGGACACGACACACGTCTTTATTGCTAATGCTACTCTGAGATTTCCTTCATTTTGAATAGCAGGCCTGGTTTGTCAATCACTCTCTTCCAGTATTTATGCAGTCTAATTTAAAAACATAAGGAAACAGAACTAAAGACAAGGTAGGTGTTGCTGTAATGTAGGCTAAATATGATGAAATCTCTCTTGCAAAACAGTTGTAGCAAAAGCCATTTACAAAGCAATTTACATTCACCAACTGTTCCTCAGTGATTCATATCATCCTGTGTGATATTTCATTAGTTGAACGCATATAATGTGCTTCTCTTCCATTATTTCTCTCGCTGTTGTCCCTTGAACAATTCCGCTCTGTGCAAATTAGAAATTCCTTAAAAGTGACGGACGGCATAATTATTGAACCTCTCCTCAGAGAGAGGAAACTAATCTATATTTCAGTCATTCCGCTGTAGCTTTCAGGGTTGAAGAACCCTCCCTGTCTCATACAACCCAAAGTCTATGAATTAATTCTCTCACAACTGATGACGTTAGCCGGTGCTGGTACTCATTTTGGGTGCAGCTACTGTTTACATTTATGTGCAGGAGCTCCACAATACTTTTGAGCTAATATTCTATAAGAGGAACAGGAGCTCAAAAAGCGAGCAATCATCCAAGCTGTTCCGCTTCTCCTCCAAATCTGTCTCTGCTCTCCCCCGTGGAGCTGAGTGCTCAGCAGCCATAGGCTCAAAGTGGGAGGCGTGGAAACCAGAATGCGGGGCTAGTTTGGGCCATGTTTACTCAGCACATAGCTGGAGAGAGCCCGAGTCTGAATGACATGTTGCTTTGATCAAAAGTCTGAGAGAGCTGGAAGAGCTAAGAAAGCTCCCTCAGAGGAGCTAGCGCCGCGGGCAGGTTAGCTACAGTAGCAGGAATCAGCATTCTAGAACTGGAACATTGACTACATTGACTGACTCATCAGAGTTCTACTGCAGGCCTGCTGACCAGTTGTGTCAACACTAGTGGATTTGAAGTTGAGGAAAATGCTTTTCAGCGCCTACTCTGACACTGACTAGTACAAAGTAAATCACACATATCTCAATATGAACAGATTGGGGAATTTCAAAGTGTTTCATCTTTCTCAACTTTCAAGAGATTACTTTTTCTGAGAAGGGATGCCCAGATAGAGGATAACCAAAACAAGATGGCAACTTCAAACAGCCTTCTATGTGTTTTGTAGCCAAAGCCTGTTCTCTCGCATGGCCAGAGCAGTTATGCCCTCGAAGTGTGTAGGCCTATCTCTGCTTGGTACCTTATCACAGTGCCCTAAACCTTTCAGCCTGTTACACTAGGCAGCAAAAGGAAGTATTCAGAACTACTGGACACCTACTGGACACTCCTTTTCAACTATTCGTAACCCTAATATAATCGCAAGCGACAAGAAAAACTAGACACGCACCTCTGACAGCCCTGTAACGGTGGTCCTGAGAGAGGCAGGCTGACAGTGTAGAAATCCCTGTAATTGGAGAGCCTTCAAAGCTCAGCCTCTCTACGAGAAATGCATCAAAGCTGACAGCATTCACTGGACTCCTCCCTGTATGCAAGGCATTGGACAGTCAACGTTCTCTCTCTCTCTGACTCCCACGCCTGGGAGATACTGATGGTTTTATCTGACATGTTTCCACAAAAGCTTTTAATTGACAACCAATTCCATACAGTACAAGGTCAGTTTCACTTTCCTGTGGGGAGCTTTAGTAACAGATACTGTCTGTCTGTGCAGACCAGGACAAATGTATCTAACTCTTTCTAAACTCTCAATTTTCTTTCTCTACCTCCAGCTGTTACCCTACTCTGATTTGTCAGAGGTTACCTTGGTAACACTCCCGCTGTTTTCATTGTCATTTTCGTAAGATTCCAGAACCTATTGGAATCTCTGATCTGTATTTGCATAATATGAAGAATAGTAGGGAATTGCAGGGGCGACAGGCGAGGAGGAAGTTCCCCTGTGTGACTGAAGAATCTGGCAGCTGTGATTGAAAAAGTATGGAAACTCTGAACAGGAAAGCGTAGGGTAGATGTGCATCTTTGTGTGCTATAGCCCCGGAGTAATCCAACTTTAACAACTACAGAGGGCCAGCACAAAAAAAGATGTCTATTTCTTGTGTGTGTGTTCATGTCTAGCAGACATTGGCAACAAACACTCTGTAGAACTTCAACTGAGGAAAGAGAGATGTGTGTGTCTTATAGGGAGTAATGTTGTCTCTGTCTGTCTGATAAGATAGGACACAGGGGAGATAGAAATCTGCCAGCGTGACAGATAGACAAGCTTACAGAGTTACCAGTCATTCAGTCCCCACTTCTACAGGTTTTTAGTCAGGTCTCTACAACATAATACAACTGTATTAATATTAGAGGTCGAACGATTATGATTTTTCAATGCCTATACCGATGCGATTATTGGAGGACCAAAAAAGCCGATATCGATTAATCGGCCATTTTTAAAATGTATTTATTTGTAATAATGACAATTACAACAATACTGAATGAACACTTTTATAACAACTTAATATAAAACCTCAATAAAATCAATTTAGCCTGAAATATATAATGAAACATGTTCAATTTGGTTTAAATAATTCAAAAACAAAGTGTTGGAGAAGAAAGTAAAAGTGCAATATGTGCCATGTAAAAAAAGCTAACGTTTAAGTTCCTTGCTCAGAACATGAGAACATATGAAACCTGGTGGTTCCTTTTAACATGAGTCTTCAATATTCCCAGGTAAGAAGTTTTAGGTTGTAGTTATTATAGGAATTATAGGACCATTTCTCGCTATACCATTTGTATTTCATATACCTTTGACTATTGGATGTTCTTATAGGCACTTTAGTATTGCCAGTGTAACAGTATAGCTTCTGTCCCTCTCCTCCCCCCTACCTGGGCTCGAACCAGGAACACATCGACAACAGCCACCCTCGAAGCATTGTTACCCATCGCTCCACAAAAGCCCCTCTGCAAGGGGAACAACGACTTCAAGGTCTCAGAGCGAGTGACGTCACTGATTGAAACGCTATTAGCGCGCAGCCCGCTAACTAGCTAGCCATTTCACATCGGTTACACCAGCCTAATCTCGGGAAGGTGATAGGCTTGAAGTCATGAACAGCTCAATGCTTGAAGCAGAGTGAAGAGCTGCTGGCAAACGCACGAAAGTGCTGTTTGAATTAATGCTTACGAGCCTGCTGCTGCCTAAAACCGCTCAGTCAAATACTGCTCTATCAAATATCAAATCATAGACTTAATTATAACATAATAACACACAGAAATACAAGACTGAGATCATCGATATGGTAAAATCCGGAAACTATAATTTCGAAAACAAAACATTTTGTTTCTGCTGTCCTTTGACAGCTCTTTGGTCTTGGCCATAGTAGAGTTTGGAGTGTGACTGTTTGAGGTTGTGGACAGGTGTCTTTTATACTGATAACAAGTTCAAACAGGTGCCATTAATACAGGTAACGAGTGGAGGACAGAGGAGCCTCTTAAAGAAGAAGTTACAGGACCACCATAATTTGCAAATAAATTCATAAAAAATCCTACAATGTGATTTTCTGGATTTTTTTCTCTCATTTTGTCTGTCATAGTTGAAGTGTACTACCTATGATGAAAATTACAGGCCTCTCTCATCTTTTTAAGTAGGAGAACTTGCACAATTGGTGGCTGACTAAATAATTTTTTGCCCCACTGTATATGCAACGCAGGACAAGCTAGATAAACTTGTAATATCATCAACCATGTGTAGTTAACTAGTAATTATGTTAAGATTGATTGTCCATGCTAGGTAAAGCTCCGCCTTATCTCAGTTCACTGGTCACGATGGCAACACCCATCCGTAGCACGCGCTCCAGCAGGTGTATCTCACTGATCATCCCTAAAGCCAACACCTCATTTGGCCGCCTTTCGTTCCAGTACTCTGCTGCCTGTGACTGGAACGAACTGCAAAAATCGCTGAAGTTGGAGACTTTTATCTCCCTCACCAACTTCAAACATCAGCTATCCGAGCAGCTAACCGATCGCTGCAGCTGTACATAGTCTATTGGTAAATAGCCCACCCATTTTCACCTACCTCATTCCCATACTGTTTTTATACTGTTTAAAAAATATATATATTATTTACTTTTCTGCTCTTTTGCACACCAATATCTCTACCTGTACATGACCATCTGATCATTTATCACTCCAGTGTTAATCTGCAAAATTGTATTATTTGCCTACCTCCTCATGCCTTTTGCACACATTGTATATAGACTGCCCATTTTTTTTTTTTTTTTTTTCTACTGTGTTATTGACTTGTTAATTGTTTACTCCATGTGTAACTCTGTGTTGTCTGTTCACACTGCTATGCTTTATCTTGGCCAGGTCGCAGTTGCAAATGAGAACTTGTTCTCAACTAGCCTACCTGGTTAAATAAAGGTGAAATAAAAATAAAAAATAAGATACGTTTAATGCTAGCTAGCACCTTACCTTGGCTCCTTGCTGCACTCGCATAACAGGTAGTCAGCCTGCCACACAGTCTCCTCATGGAGTGCAATGTAATCGGCCATGATCGATGTCCAGAAATGCAGTTTATCGATTGTTATGATAACTTGAAATCGGCCCTAATTAATCGGCCATTCCGATTAATCAATCGACCACCAATTAATATTGGTTTGGATGGTAGAAACTGATATTTTCAGTCATGGCCACTGTAGTATACTGTTTTCTAAAGGAAGTATAGACTGTCATATTTCAACCTATCTGCTAGCTCGATTGCAGTGGTGGGAAGGTGGTTGAACACTTACATGAAAAGAGCTATATACAGTACATGCAAATCATTAACAGGATTTTCATTAATTCTCACAATAATGGATGACGCATCACAATTAACTTGATTTCCTATCAATCACTTCTCTCTGCACATGCCCCTGCAGAGAGAACTAGCTGTAGTCCATCTGTATTCTTGTATAGAGCACAGTGACATAAAACCATGCACACGCACGCACACACACAGTTCATCTGCATTCCTGGGTACAGCTCTGTGACAGAGCGGCTGGCAGGAACAGATCCTCTACACTGTTCATGTTTGTTTCTGTTATCCCTGTCAGACAATGTGCCTCTACACACACACACACACACACACACAGTTCATCTGCATTCCTGGGTACAGCTCTGAGACAGAGCGGCTGGCAGGAACAGATCCTCTACACTGTTCATGTTTGTTTCTGTTATCCCTGTCAGACAATGTGCCTCTACACACACACACACAGTTCATCTGCATTTATGGGTACAGCTCTGTGACAGAGCAGCTGGCAGGAACAGATCCTCTACACTGTCCATGTTTGTTTCTGTTATCCCTGTCAGACAATGTGCCGCTGCACACACACACACACACACACAGGCACAAGCACATATGAGCTTGCATACACTTTCCTACAGAATTTTAAAACTTTAAATACACATGCCATACCTTTGTGCTACCTAGCTATCAACTGACAGTCAAATTATGCAGTTCTGTCCAACTTTGTGAGATAAAACTTAAACTCCCTTCCTTCTTACTTTTCACATGAGTTCTGAGTTCCATTAGTGAGTACCTGCTTTGCAGTGGCACCCCATCTCATGGTTGGTCCCCAGCCCTGGAGCTTCTGATGATAAATGAACTTAGTTAATAACCAGTCATAAAATATTATTTGTGCGACATTATTAAGAGGACATTACTTCTGGTTGATGGACCCATTAGCAGTGAACAGTAACACATCTTACTTAGATATTGTTAACTGTAAATGCACCCAGTACTGATGCACGTTTAATGGAGTCATTTGTCAAAAACAGGAATTATAAAGTTGAATTCATCATAAACTAATATGGACATCAATTTCAGCATATTATTTCAGGTAGCCTGTAAGTTAATAGCTACTGAAATGATTAACTAGGATATATCATGCCAGGACTCCACACAAAACCTAACTGTACGTAAAGGGATTTCAATTGGGTAGAATGTGTGAGGACTTTCAAGAAATTACATCATGACTTAAAGCAATATGTCATTTTTTGGCCAACCTGACCAAATCCACATAGAAATGTGAGTTATAAGGCCTCCCAAGTGGCACAGCGGTCTAAGCACTGCATCGCAGCGTTGCAGTGTCACTACAGCCTGGGGTTTGTTTGTTTGTGTCACAACCAGCCGTGACTGGGAATACCATTGGGCGGCGCACAATTGGTCCAGCGCCGTCCGGGTTAGGCAGGAGGGGCTTTCCTTTGCTCATTGCGCTCTAGCGACTCTTTGTGGCAGGCCGGGCGTCTGCAGGCTGAATTCGGTCGTCAATTGAACAATGTTTCCTCCGACACATTGGAGTGGCTGGCTTCCGGGTTAAGCGAGCAGGTGTTATAAATCAAAGTTTGGCGGGTCATGTTTCGGGGGACGCATGACTCGACCGTTGCCTCTCCCGAGCCCATTGGGGAGTTGCAACGATGAGACTAGATCGTTAGGAGATGCTGTAGCAATGCTCAACTGGTGTCGCTCATTCAGCCGACAGAAACTTTCAACAGGTTCTCTCCATTAAGCAGTGAGTCGGAGTCAGAGGCCGAGCCTTCTCTGGTCTCTACTCCTCCCGTTACGGGGTCTGAGATGCCGAAGCCTCCCACAGCAGACCCTGGGTCTCGACTCCGCCCTGTGCAACTGTGTACTGGACTTCCTGATGGGCCGCCCCCAGGTAGTGAGGGTAGGTAACAACATCTTCACCCCGCTGATCCTCAACACTGGGGCTCCACAAGGGTGCGTTCTGAGCCCTCCCCTGTACTCCCTGTTCACCCACGACTGTGTGGCCATGCAAGCCTCCAACTCAATCGTCAAGTTTGCAGACGACACTACAGTGGTAGGCTTGATTACCAACAACGACGAGACGGCCTACAGGGAGGAGGTGAGGGCCCTCGGAGTGTGGTGTCAGGAAAATAACCTCACACTTAACGTCAACAAAACAAAGGAGATGATCGTGGACTTCAGTAAACAGCAGAGGGAGCACCCCCCCTATCCACATTGACGGGACAGTAGTGGAGAGGGTAGAAAGTTTTAAGTTCATCGGCGTACACATCACAGACAAACTGAATTGGTCCATCCACACAGACAGGGTGGTGAAGAAGGCGCAGCAGCGCCTCTTCAACCTCAGGAGGCTGAAGAAATTTGTCTTGTCACCAAAAGCACTCACAAACTTTTACAGATGCACAATTGAGAGCATCCTGTCGGGCTGTATCGCTGCCTGGTAAGGCAACTGCTCCACCCACAACCATAAGGCTCTCCAGAGGGTAGTGAGGTCTGCACAACGCATCACCGGGAGGGGCAAACTACCTGCCCTCCAGGACACCTACACCACCCGATGTCACAGGAAGGCCATAAAGATCATCAAGGACAACAACCACCCAAGCCACTGCCTGTTCACCCCGCTATCATCCAGAAGGCGAGGTCAGTACAGGTGCATCAAAGCAGGGACCGAGAGACTGAAAAACAGCTTCTATGTCAAGGCCATCAGACTGTTAAACAGCCACTACTAACATTGAGTGGCTTCTGCCAACATACGGACTCAACTCCACTTTAATAATGGAAAAATGTATGTAAAAAATGTATCACTAGCCACTTTAAACAATGCCACTTAATATAATGTTTACATACCCTACATTACTCATCTCATGTGTATATACTGTACTCTATACCATCTACTGCATCTTGCCATCTTTATGTAGTACAAGGACCACATGAGGAGGCAGGTAGCTGGGTCCAGGGGCAGGCAGAAGGTCATACACAGGGGGTCCAAAAGGGCAACAGTACAGGCAGGGAATAGGTGCTGTTAGTGAGGCGGGCAAAAACTATCATACACAGGAGGAGAAACTCAAGGGAAAAAGACATGTGTCACAAAACAAACAATACCTCACAGTGATGGGGTGCAAAGAACTGAACTAAATAGTGTGTGATAATGACATACAGGTGTGTGAACAGATGATTAGAATTCAGGTGATTGGGATCTGGAGAGTGAGCTGCGTTCAGGGGATCTAGTTGTTTGAGACTGTGAGCTGGAAAGTGGGCTGGAAAGTGAGCTACGTTCAGGGGATCTACGTGTTTGAGGGTTCTAGTTGGAAGCAGACGTTACAGGTACAATGATTCTCTACACTTTAGTTGCTTGTTTTTTCACATAAACTGAAATTAGGAATTTTTGCAACCAGGAAATGTTGGAGCTATTTCTGCATAATGCATCTTTAAAGAATTGTTCTCTGTACACAAGAAACAGGACCCCTTCTCTTATGCAAATATTCAAACCTCACCTGTCACTTCCCCAGGTCCATTCTCCTGGTGTGGAAAGACAAATTATCCAACCATATTCACTGTCCAGTCAAACACAATCACATCCCATTGTAATTTCCAATGAAAACAGTGTATGTTCTTCTAGCTAACCGCCCCTCTGGCTTGATAAACGTGCGAGGCAAACTAGTTTTAATTGATTTCAGAGCCAAAGTAATTATATTCTGCAAACCACTCAATGGCCCTGAAGATCCATAATTTGTCTCTGAAATAACAAGGCATCTATTTTAACACATTAGAGCCAAGGAGAAAGTGTGAGCCTCTATTACCACAAACACCACTGTGTTATAACTCTGATCAAGAGGCCCGCAGCATCCAGACCCTCTCACGCATGCACACACACCTCCAAACTCCAATCCCTGACAGGATAGATCAGATTCTGCTCGTCTCTTCATATCACCACTCCTCCTATTGGATTTAATTTAGCCCCATGTAGAGATTACTGCCGGCTGATTGTCTCAGAAGACAGCCTCTTTCAGCCATTGCAGTGACTGGAGAGATGCATTAAACACCCCAGGGAACAAGGCACATAGCCCTTATGGGATATATTTAGGCTGAAAACAAAAATATGGGGCACACATCTCGAGAATAACATAGATTACTCAACATACACCACACTGATATCATGTCTGGGTGCATATATGCAGCACACATACTCATTCCGCATATAGCAACTCTACTTCACTTCACCCTACCTACATGTACAAATTACCTCGACTTACCTCCGCATATTGACTCGCTTCCGGAACCCCCTGTATGAAGCCTCGTTATTGTTATTTTATTGGGTTACTTTTTATTTTAATTTTTTTACTTTAGTTAATTTTGCAAATATTTTCTTAACTCTATTTCTTGAACTGAATTATTGGTTAAGGGCTTATAAGTAAGCATTTCACGGTAATGTCAACTACATGTGCTGTATTCAGCTCCTGTGACAAGTACAATTTTCCTGTGACAAGTACAGTTCCTGACATTTAATCCCAGTAAGAATTCCCTGTCTTAGGTCAGTTAGGATCACCACGTAATTTTAAGAATGTGAAATGTCAGAATAATAGAAGAGAGAATGATTTATTTCAGCTATTATTCCTTTCATCACATTCTCAGTGGGTCAGAAGTTTACATACACTCAATTAGTATTTGGTAGCATTGCCTTTAAATTGTTTAACTTGGGTCAAACCTTCCACAAGCTTCCCACAAAAAGTTGGGTGAATTTTGTCCCATTCCTCCTAACAGAGCTGGTGTAACAGAGTCAGGTTTGTAGGCCTCCTTGCTCACACACACTTTTTCAGTTCTGCCCACAAATTTTCTATAGCACTGAGTTCAGGGCTTTGTGATGGCCACTCCAATACCTTGACTTGGTTGTCCTTAAGCTATTTTTGGGATAGGGGACAGCATTTTCACTTTTGGATGAATAGCGTGCCCAGAGTATGCTAATATACACATATTAGTATTAGTATTGGATAGAAAACACTCTGAAGTTTCTAAAACTGTTTGAATGATGTCCGTGAGTATAACAGAACTCATATGGCAGACGAAAACCTGAGAAAAATCCAACCAGGAAGTGGGACATCTGAGGTTTGTAGTTTTTCAAAGCTTGGCATACCAAATATCAAAGCTTGGCATACACATTAAGATATGGATAAAGTTGCACTTCCTACGGCTTCCACTAGATGTCAACCGTCTTTATAAACTTGAATGAGGATTCTACTATAAAGGAGGGGCTCATGAGACTTCTTTCAGTCAGTGGTCTGGCAGAGTGCCTTGGTCTCATGATGCGCGCTCCCGACAGAGTTACCTCTCGTTCCAGTGCTTTTCTGAAGACAAAGGAATTCTCCGGTTGGAACATTATTGATGTTTTATGTTAAAAACATCCTAAAGATTGATTCCATACATCGTTTGACATGTTTCTAAAGGACTGTAATGGAACTTTTAGAGTTTTTGTCTGGATGAAGTGCCTGCGCCTCATAAAGATGGATTACTGGGCTGAACACGCTAACAACAAGTGGCTATTTGGACAAATCAGTCATTTATTGTCGACCTGGGATTCATGGGAGTGCCTTCTGATGAAGAGCATCAAAGGTAAGTTAATATTTATGGTGTTGTTTCTAACTAAGTTGACTACAAAACGGCATATATTCCTCTGGCTGTTTTGGGCTCTGAGCAACGTTCTCAGATTATGCTTTTTCCGTAAAGTTTTTAAAAAATCTGACACATTAAGGAGAAGTCTATATTTAATTATGTGAATAACACTTGTATCTTTTATCAATGTTTATTATGAGTATTTCTGCAAAATCACGGGATGTTTTGGAATCAAAACATTACTGCATGTAAGGTGCCAATGTAAACGGAGATTTTGGGGTATAAATATGCACATTATTGAACAAAACATACATGTATTGTGTAACATGATGTCCTATGAGTCTCATCTGAAAAATATCATCAAAGGTTACTGATTAATTTGATCTATATTTCTGCTTTTTGTGACTCCTACCTTTGGCTGGAAAAATGGCTGTGTTTTTTCGACTTGGCTATGACCTAACATAATCATATGTGGTGCTTTCGCTGTAAAGCATTTTTTTAAATCAGACACGATGGGTAGATTAACAAGATGTTTATCTTTCATTTGCTGTATTGGACTTGTTAATGTGTGAAAGTTACATATTTCAAAAAAATATTTTTTCAGCGGAATGTTGTCGAGGGGTTTGCTAGAAAGGTTAAGCCATTTTGCCACAACTTTGGAAGAATGCTTGGGGTCATTGTCCATTTGGAAAATCCATTTGCGACCAAGCTTTAACTTCCTGACTGATGTCTTGAGACGTTGCTTCAAATATATCCACACAATTTTCCTGCCTCATAATGCCATCGATTTTGTGAACTGCATCAGTCCCTCCTGCAGCAAAGCACCCCCACAATATGATGCTGCCACCCCCGTGTTTCATGGTTGGGATGGTGTTCTTCGGCTTGCAAGCCTCACCCTTTTCCCTCCAAACATAACGATGGTCATTATGGCCAAACAGTTGATTTTTGTTTCATCAGACCAAAGGACATTTCTCCAAAAAGTATGATCTTTGTTCCCATGTGCAGTTGCAAACCGTAGTCTGGCTTTTTTGGAGCAGTGCTTCTTCCTGTTGTATTCGGCGCATGTGATTTGATTATTTTAAAATGTATTACATTGTTTTTTTCCCCTCATCAATCGACACACAATGCCCCATAATGACAAACAAAAACAGGTTTTTAGACATTTTTCCAAATGTATTAAAAATAAAAAACAGAAACATTACATTTACCTAAGTATTCAGACCCTTTACTGAGTACTTTGTTGAAGCAACTTTGGCAGCGATTACACCAAAAAGCTTGGCACCCCTGTATTTGGGGAGTTTCGCCCATTCTTCTCTGTAGATCCTCTCAAGCTGTCAGGTTGGATGGGGAGCGACCCTGCACAGCTTTTTTCAGGTGTCTCCAGAGATGTTAGATCGGGTTCAAGTCCGGGCTCTGACTGGGCAACTCAAGGACATTCAGAGACTTGTCCCGAAGCCACTCCTGCTTAGTCTTGGCTGTGTCCTTAGGGTCGCCTTTCCAAATCATGTCCAATCAATTGAATTTACCACAGGTGGACTCCAATCAAGTTGTAGTAACATCTCAAGCATGATCAATGGAAAAAGGATACACCTGAGCTCAAGTCTCATAGCAAGGGGTGTGTGTGTGTGTGTGTGTGTGTGTGTGTGTGTGTGTGTGTGTGTGTGTGTGTGTGAGAGAGAGAGAAAAAAGATAATTACTTGACACATTGGACATAATTAACAAAAAAACAGAGAGTACACAGTGGCAGAATACCTGACCCAAACTTAAGGAAAGCTTTGACTATGTACAGACTCAGTGAGCATAGCCTTGCTATTGAGAAAGGCCGCCGTAGGCAGACCTGGCTCTCAAGAGAAGACAGGCTATGTGCTCACTGCCCACAAAATGAGGTGGAAACTGAGCTGCACTTCCTAACCTCCTGCCCAATGTATGACCATATTAGAGAGACATATTTCCCTCAGATTACACAGATCCACAAAGAATTCGAAAACAAATCCAATTTTGATATCTACTTGATGAAATTCCACAGTGTGCCATCAAAGCAGCAAGATTTGTGACCTGTTGCCATAAGAAAAGGGCAACCAGTGAAGAACAAACACCATTGTAAATAGAACCCATATTTATTTTCCCTTGTGTACTTTAACCATTTGTACATTGTTACAACACTGTATGTATATATATATATACACACATATATATATATATATATATATATATATATATATATATATATATATATGACATTTGTAATGTCTTTATTGTTTTGAAACCTCTGTGAGTGTAATATTTACTGTTTTTTTTATTGTTTATTTGTTTATTATATTTATTTCACTTTTGTATATCTACCTCACTTGCTTTGGCAATGTTAACACATGTTTCCCATGCCAATAAATCCCCTTGAATTGAATTGAGAGAGGGAGAGAGAGAGCTCTTTCGTAGCACTGTCTGTGCATTCGTCACTGATTCACTCTGACGTACCATCACCTCAGGATGAGTCTGGCTATGGGCTTTATCAACACCTTCAAACACTGACATCCCAGATCACATAGTGACTGAGCCAGCTCTCAGTCCGTCAGATATGCTTCTGTTAACTGCAGCCATTGTGTGCTATGACCACAGAGCTGGGTTTAAACAGCCAGTGTTTTGCTGGGCACAAAGCATGATTAAACACTGTAATCATCATCCAATTATTACACTCTAAATGGGTTGATGGTGAATTATTTGGAGTGCTTGACTAGACATGTAATAGCCCAGCCCTGCCTTTACCCAGGCCATCAGTGATAACACTTAAGACAGAGATCACACCGGGTCAAATCTCAGCTGAGACATATCGGCTGGCAGACCACAACGGACGCAATATCAAATGAGCTGACTATATTACACAACAACAACAACACTGGTCACAATGCTGTCATTATACACTTCATAACAGAGGGAAATGCTGGACAAAAGGATATTGACGATGAAGATTAATAGGCTATAAGTTGTGTTTACATAGGGGCAATTCTATGGTAACAGAGCGATGCTGAGGCTAAAATTGTCACAAACAAAACCAATGATTGCAAAATGAAACAAACCACACAAATCTATGCACAAGGACTACTTTTAAGAATTTCCACAAAAAACTTTACAACACATTTACTTGAAGAACAGTTCAGATGCAAAGTTTGGTAACAGAATGATGCCACAAACAGCAAACCGTCATTCTTTTAGCAAACTTTCTTAAAGTAAATGTTTTTATTTTTTATGAAATTCTTCGAAGTAGTCATTGTGCATACAATGGTATGGTTTGCAATAATTGGTAAAGTGAGTCTCAGCATCACTCTGTTACTGTGGAATTGTCCATAGTGCTTTTAACTAAGTGTCAGCCAGATCCTAATTCAACCCATGTTGAACAAATGTGCATCCACTTCATAGTTATGACTGTATACCGAAACTGGAATATTGGGGATTTTTGGCTGAACTTGGTAACTTGTCATGTAGTTCTAGAGCTGTATCAATGGCCTGGGGATTCTGAAAGCATTGATTTTGAGTCTGTGTAATAGGATGAAAGCAGGCATTCTACTGAGGCCCTAATTCTGAAGAGACATGATAGATTACACTTCTATCTGAGCTAGTAACTTCCCTCCACTGACTGGCTCTGCTCTGAAATAATTATCCAGTAGTAATCCTCTGAAAGGAGAGGTTCAAAGACCTGGCAGGCACGCAGGAGCAGAGGAAGCCAGACCAAAAATACTAGATTAATTGATCTTTAATATAGAGGCCCAAGAAACATGGTTTCAAACTGGCTGACTTAGTTTTGGGTAGCTGTTGGTCGTCTGTAGAGATTTAGGATCCGCTTACCCAAAACTATTATGAGGCGTTAACTCAAAACTGACCATACATCAGTGTGTAGAGGCAACATCAGTCTACTGCCCAAGCTCTAAACAGAATTGCCTGTGAGGCAGGCAAAATTACACTACAAGTATGTGGACACCTGCTCTTCAAACATCTCATTCCAAAATCATGGGCATTCTTATGGAGTTGGTCCCCCTTTAGATGCTATAAACAGCCTCCACTCTTCTGGGAAGACATTCCACTAGATGTTGGAACATTGCTGCGGGGACTTGCTTCCATTCAGAAACAAGAGCATTAGTAAAGTCGGAACGCAGTCTGCGTTCCAATTCATCCCAAAGGTGTTCGATGGGGTTGAGGTCAGGGCTATGCAGGCCAATCAAGTTCTTCCACATCTCAACAAACCATTTTTCTATGGACCTCGCTTTGTGCACGGGGGCAATGTCATGCTGAAACAGGAAAGGGCCTTCCCCACAAAGTTGGAAGCACAGAATCATCTAGAATGTAATTGCATGCCGTAGCGTTAAGATTTCCCTTCACTGCAACTCAGGGGCTTAGCCCGAACCATGAATAAAAGCTCCAGACCATTATTCAACCTCCGCCAAACTTTACAGTTGGCACTATATATTTGGGCAGGTAGCTTTCTCCTTGCATCCGCCAAACCTAGATTTGTCCGTTGGACTTCCAAATGGCGAAGAGTTATTCATCACTCCAGAGAACATTTTCCACTGCTTCAGAGCCCAATGGCAGCGAGCTTTACACCATTCCAGCCCATGCTTGGCAGTGCGCATGGTGATCTTAGGCTTGTGTGCGGCTGCTCGGCAATGGAAACCCATTTCATGAAGCTCCTGACAAACAGTTCTTGTGCTGACGTTGCTTCCAGAGACAGTTTGGAAATTGGTAGTGAGTGTTGCAACCAAGGACAGACTTCAGCACTCGGCGGTCCTGTTCTGTGAGGTTGTGTGGCCTACCACTTCGCGGCTAAGCCGTTGTTGCTCTTAGACATTTACACTTCACAATAACAGCAGTTACAGTTGACCGGGGAAGCTCTAGCAGGGCAGAAATTTGACAAACTGACTTGCTGGAAAGGTGGCATCCTATGACGGTGCCACGTTGAAAGTTACTGAGCTCTTCAGTACGGACCATTATACTGCCAATGTTTATCTATGGAGATTGCATTGCTGTGTGCTCGACTTGATCTACCTGCCAGCAACGGGTGTGGCTGAAATAGCCAAGACACTCATTTGAAGGGGTGTCCACATGCTTTGTATACTGGTGTATATTGTGGGCCAGCCAGGTAAACATATTAAAACCAGTTAACACTGAGAAGCATTGGAGTATCTATGAGCAATGAGCAATGGTTCACTCTGGAGAGAAGAGAACAAGTTAATTCAACTGTCTAAATAGTGTATTGAATATGCCTGCCAGACCACTTCCCTCCTGATTCTTATTCCTCGGACATATCCAATCAGAGAGAAGGTCGTGGCTCTGGTTAGTGGAGAGGTGATTGGCATTCTCAGCGTCACCAGTGAAAGTGTGAATAATTATGTATATAAACAGTGTTATCGGAGCGGATAGCGTATGACAAGCAGAGAGAGATGAGGGAATGAATCATGCTATGGAGTGCCATGGAGCCACCGGTCACAGGCTCATCCTATTCTATTAGAGAACAATCACAATCTAATGGGAAGGCCATATTACTTGCGAAGCAATACGATAGGCTTCTGCCTCCCTACACCCAACACCACAAGGATTGAATGCACACACATACACCCTCCCTCTTTCAAAAACCACTATAATCGAGGGCTGTGCTTTACTCCTGCTGTCCACTACTCTACTGCTACTGCCAACCCATGATTCATTACTGCATGAACAATGGGGAAGGGGAGTAGGGAATGAAAAGGGGAAGGGACATAAAGGAATAAGGGGGAGGGCACTTTGACATTTAACTAAAAATGTTTTATGTATTTTGGTATTGGTGCCAATTTCACACCATTGTGTGAGCTGCCTCGTTAAACCCTTCCTATTATGGATTAGAGGAATAATGGTCCTTGACTAACGGTATACTGTGTGTATGGTAGAAGTGGACACTTAAGAGGTTAAATAGTTGACAATGTTTTAGAGCAGGTATTCCCAAACTGGGGTTGCGTGAATGCCGTCGGGGGTATGCCAAATAAAAATGTGATTCACATTTCAAAAAATATATATTGATGTTTTTTCTTTTTTTTTTACGTATTTTTTTCTTCACATCTTCAAGCAGTCCATTTATATTTTCCAACGGGGCTATACATTTGGGTGAGGTTTCTTTCTCGCCCAAGTAGCCTCGTTTCGCTGCCAAAAATAAAATTAAACCATCTAGTGTTCAGCAAAATAACAACACAATGTCAAATACAGGTAGCCTAGACAAATAATTAACATCCAATCACATAAACCGTTACTCTCTCGCAGGAATTGCACTAACTGCCTCGTATGTAGCCAAACGTAGCTGCTGCTCATGTTGGTATCTGTACTGATGGCGCAAAAGCCATGACAGGGAGACATAGCGGAGTGGTAACGCACGTGCAAGCAGTTGCTCCCGACGCCCTTGGGTACACTGCAGCATCCATCGAGAGGCTATTGCTGCCAAGGGAATGCCTGACAACTTGAAATGCGTTTTGGATACTACAGTGAAAATGGTTAACTTTGTTAAAGCAAGGCCTCTGAACTCTCATGTATTTTCTGCACTATGCAATGACATGGGAAGTGACCATGTAACGCTTTTACAACATACAGAAGTGCGCTGGTTATCAAGAGGCAAAGTATTGACACGTATGTTTTTTAATTGAGAGACGAGCTTAACGTTTTCTTAATTTTCACTTGTCTGACTGTTTGCATGAGGGCGAGTTTCTCACACAACTGGCCTATCTGGGTGATGTTTTTTCTCGCCTGAATGATCTGAATCTAGGATTACAGGGACTCTACAACTATATTCAATGTGCGGGACAAAACTGAGGCTATAATTAAGAAGTTGGAGCTCTTCTCTGTCTGCATTAACAAGGATGGTCTTTCTATCATTGTATGATTTTTTTGTGTGCAAATGAACTCAAGCTTACGGACAACGTCAAATGTGATATAGCGAAGCACCTGAGTGAGCTGGGTGCACAATTACGCAGGTACTTTCCCAAAACGGAAGACACAAACAATTGGACTCGTTATCCCTTTCATGCCCTGCCTCCAGTCCACTTACCAATATCTGAACTAGAGAGCCTCATCGAAATTGCAACAAGCGGTTCTGTGAAAAATTAATGTAATCAGAAGCCACTGCCAGATTTGTGGATAGGACTGCGCTCAAAGTATCCTGCCTTGGCAAATTGCGCTGTTAAGACACTGATGCCCTTTGCAACCACGTACCTATGTGAGAGTGGATTCTCGGCCCTCACTAGCATGAAAACTAAATACAGGTACAGACTGTGTGGAAAATGATTTAAGACTGAGACTCTCCAATACAACCCAACATTGCACAGTTATGTGCATCGTTTCAAGCACACCCTTCTCATTAACCTGTGGGGAGTTATTCACAATTTGATGAACAAATAAGGTTTTACATGTAAGAAGGTTAACCTCTCTGCGCACCGAACCCGATAGCGGGATTAAATTCGACAACATACGGTGATTGCTACATATGTAACGGCATTCCTCCTCCTCTTCTCCTCCTCCCCCCCAAAGGTGCGGACTCCGGCCACAGAACCTGAACCTATAGGGGAGGGTCTGGGTGGGCGTCTGTCCGCGGTGGTGGCTCTGGCGCGGGACGTGGACCCCACTTCACCACAGCTTTTCTCCGCCTCATTGTCCGCCTCCGTAGCCTCTTAAACACGGCGACCTTCGCCGCCGACCTCGGACCCTAGAAATGGGTCCCGAATGGACGGGAGATTCCGGCAGCGCCGGACAGACGGGAGACTCCGGCAGCTCCGGAGTGAAGGGCATTTCTGGCATCGCCTGGCTGACTGATGGCTCTGGCAGCTCCTGGCTGACTGACGGCTCTGGTGGCCCCTGGCTGATTGACGGCTCTGGCGGCCCCTGGCTGACTGACGGCTCCTGGCTGACTGACGGCTCTGGCGGCTCCTGGCTGGCTGACGGCTATGGCGGCTCCTGGCTGGCGGCTCTGGCAGCTCCTGGCTGGCTGACGGCTCTGGAGGCTCCTGGCTGGCTGGCGGCACTGGCGGCTCCTGGCTGACTGGCGGCTCTGGCGGCTCCAGGCTGACTAGCGGCTCCTGGCTGACTGGCGGTTCTGGCGGCTCAGGACAGACTGGCGGCTCTGGCGGCTCAGGACAGACTGGCGGCTCTGGCGGCTCAGGACAGACTGGCGGCTCAGGACAGACTGGTGGCTCTGGTGGCTCAGGACAGACTGGCGGCTCTGGCGCTCAGGATAGACTGGCGGCTCAGGACAGACTGGGAGACTCTGGCGGCTCAGGACAGACTGGCGTCTCAGGACAGACGGGAGACTCTGGCGTCTCAGGACAGACGGGAGACTCTGGCGGCTCAGGACAGACGGGAGACTCTGGCGGCTCAGGACAGACTGGCTGACTAGCGGCTCCTGGCTGACTGGCGGCTCTGGCGGCTCAGGACAGACTGGCGGCTCTGGCGGCTCAGGACAGACTGGCGGCTCTGGCGGCTCAGGACAGACTGGCGGCTCAGGACAGACTGGTGGCTCTGGTGGCTCAGGACAGACTGGCGGCTCTGGCGCTCAGGATAGACTGGCGGCTCAGGACAGACGGGAGACTCTGGCGGCTCAGGACAGACTGGCGGCTCAGGACAGACTGGAGACTCTGGCGGCTCAGGACAGACGGGAGACTCTGGCGGCTCAGGACAGACGGGAGACTCTGGCGGCTCAGGACAGACGGGAGACTCTGGCGGCTCAGGACAGACTGGCTGACTAGCGGCTCCTGGCTGACTGGCGGCTCTGGCGGCTCAGGACAGACTGGCGTCTCAGGACAGACTGGAGACTCTGGCGGCTCAGGACAGACGGGAGACTCTGGCGGCTCAGGACAGACTGGCTGACTAGCGGCTCCTGGCTGACTGGCGGCTCTGGCGGCTCAGGACAGACTGGCGGCTCTGGCGGCTCAGGACAGACTGGCGGCTCTGGCGGCTCAGGACAGACTGGTGGCTCTGGTGGCTCAGGACAGACTGGCGGATCTGGCGGCTCAGGATAGACTGGCGGCTCAGGACAGACGGGAGACTCTGGCGGCTCAGGACAGACTGGCGGCTCAGGACAGACTGGAGACTCTGGCGGCTCAGGACAGACGGGAGACTCTGGCGGCTCAGGACAGACGGGAGACTCTGGCGGCTCAGGACAGACGGGAGACTCTGGCGGCTCAGGACAGAAGGAAGACTGGCGGCTCAGGACAGACGGGAGACTCTGGCGGCTCAGGACAGACGGGAGACTCTGGCGGCTGAGGACAGAGAGACGGGAGACTCTGGCGGCTCAGGACAGAAGGAAGACTGGCGGCTCAGGACAGGACAGACGGGAGACTCTGGCGGCTCAGGACAAATGGGAGACTCTGGCGGCTCAGGACAGAAGGAAGACTCTGGCGGCTCAGGACAGACGGGAGACTCTGGCAGCTCAGGACAAACGGGAGACTCTGGCGGCTCAGGACAAACGGGAGACTCTGGCGGCTCAGGACAGACGGGAGACTCTGGCGGCTCAGGACAGACGGGAGACTCTGGCGGCTCAGGACAAACGGGAGACTCTGGCGGCTCAGGACAGACGGGAGACTCTGGCGGCTCAGGACAGACGGGAGACTCTGGCGGCTCAGGGCACACGGGAGACTCTGGATACTCAGGACAGGCGAGAGACACTGGCGGCTCAGGACAGACGGGAGACTCTGGCGGCTCAGGAGAGGAGGAAGGCTCTGGCAGCGCTGGACAGGCAGGAGACCTTTAAGGAGAAAACTGAGAGACAGCCTGGTGCGGGGGGCTGCCACCGGAGGGCTGGTGCGTGGAGGTGGCACTGGGTAGACCGGACCGTGCATGCGCACTGGAGCTCTTGAGCACCGAGCCTGCCCAACCTTACCTGGTTGAATGCTCCCCGTAGCCAGGCCAGTGGGGCGAGGTGGAATAGCCCGCACTGGGCTGTGCTGGCAAACCGGGGACACCATGCGTAAGGCTGGTGCCATGTACGCCGGCCCGAGGAGACGCACTGGAGACCAGATGCGTAGAGCCGGCTTCATGGCACCTGGCTCGATGCCCACTCAAGCCTGCCGATACGAGGAGCTGGAATGTACCACACCGGGCTATGCACATGCACTGGGGAAACTATGCGCTCCACCGCATAACACGGTGCCTGCCCGGTCCCTCTTTCTCTCCGGTAAGCACGGGAAGTTGGCGCAGGTATCCTACCTGGCTTTGCCACACTCTCTGTGTTCCCCCCAAATAAAGTTTTGGGGCTGCCTCTCGGGCTTCCAGCCGCACCGCCTTGCTGCCTCCTCATACCAGCGCCTCTCTCTGCCTTCGCTGCCTCCAGCTCTGCTTTGGGGTGGCGATATTCCCCTGGCTGTGCCCAGAATCTCCTCCCATGTCCAGGAGTCCTGTGTTCTTTGCCGCTGCTGCTTGGTCCTTTGTTGATGGGTGTTTCTGTAACGGCATTCCTCCTCCTCTTCTGAAGCGAGAAGGATCGGAGGACCAATGCGCAGCGTGGTAGGTGTCCATAACGTTTATTTAAAGACATAAACTGAACACTACAAAACAATAAACGTGAAACGAACAAAACCGAAACAGTACCGTGTGGCAACAAACACACACACAGAAAACAAACACCCACAACTCAAAAGTGAAACCCAGGTTACCTAAGTGTGATTCTCAATCAGAGACAACTAACGACACCTGCCTCTGATTGAGAACCATACTAGGCTGAACTCAAAACCCCAACATAGAAAAACACACATAGACTGCCCACTCCAACTCATGCCCTGACCATACTAAATAAAGACAAAACCAGAACGTGACAACATAAATAGTCATATTAAACATTCATGAAAATACAAGTGTCTCACATGATTCGAAAGCCTAGAATCCAACTGCGTTGTCAGATTTAAAAAGGATTTACTGGGAAAGAATACGATGCGATTATCGGAGGATAGAGCCCCATAAAAAAACTATTTCAACCAGCACAGTTGTAACAAAATCACAAATTGCAATAAAATCAATTGTTTACCTTTGACGATCTTCCTTTGTTTGCAATCCCAATTGCTCATTGTTACACAATGAATGGTCTTTTGTTTGATAAAATCCATTTTTGTAGCCTAACACGAAACATTTTGTGAACCGATTGTGTCGTGAATTCTGTCTCATTCAATTTTCGACGACACATTCGATGTAAATACACACACTAAACGTGACTTTTCCAGTCATGTTTGGTTTCATTGCAATCAACTGGTTTGTTTGTAACACAACCAAACTTGATGGGTCATTTTGCGGGACGTATAGACTGAAAGAAACCGATTTGAAGACAACAAGTAATGACATCATTGTGCATCAATGATATGACCGCTGTTTTGTTGATTGACTGTATTTTTACCCAATGACCACTGATCGTCTTGAAATCTAGCTTGGTCGATAGCCAATAAGCTGAGGTAAATGGCAATATGTAATGGTTATGTGTTGGAAGACCAACCCATGTAGTAAACTCCGGCATAAAGAGGGTCATTCGCCATTGAAGATTCATACTGGAAGGAGCACATGTTACGCACAGCATTTTTTTGGTAAAGCGCATCTTCAGCTGTTTATATATCAATCAGTATGGCAACTAAGTCAGGGAAAGCTAAATCTAAGTCTAGATATACAGATGTACACACAATTTTAGAAGAAATTGATCGGGAAAGTGAGACAGAGATTGTTGGAGGACAATTCATTTAGCTAGCATAGCTTTGATTCTCAAATTGAGGATTATTTTTTGAACGGAGAGGACATCGTTTTGGACTGGTAAGTTCTTCTCATGCTAATGCCGTTGTTTGAAATTATTAATATAAAATATTATTTGTTATTTAAAAAAAATATTAGTAGCAATATATAACAATTGTATGAAATGTGTAAAGTTCACGTTGGCTATACATTGTGGGTGGGGGTATGTTTGTATGAATGTTTATGACCCATAGCCTATGTTTGTGTGTGTATATATACATATTGTGGATTAGAGGGAGCATGGCCGAGATGCGTGTGTCTGCTGCTCCACCCCACCCCACGCCCACATGAAATAGCCTATTTGCGGCTGTTGAGGCGAGTGCAGGCCCACAACAATGGCCAAAGTGAAATGGAGACAGTAGATACAGCTGGTCTGTTGTAATATAATAAAGACAGTAGATCTAGCTGGTCTGTCATAATATAATAGAGACAGTAGATCTAGCTGAAATGTCATAATATAAAATAGACAGTAGATCTAGCTGGTCTGTCATAATATAAATGAGACAGTAATATATTCAACCTTATGTTCCCTGTACTCTATATATATATCTGTTTATTATACCTGTTTGATACAGGGCTCATATGTGAAACTATTCTAACTGAACATTTTCTTTCACAGTGACACTGACTCCGAATGGGAGCCCCCAGTGCCAAGGTGTCCATCCCCCACTGAAGCTGGTTCATCCAGCTCCTGCCACAAGTGGTGTGCACCTGCCCAAATTTATTTCTGCAGGCATGGATGTGCCTCAGGGCCAAAAGGGCACAGCATGGAGGCGTCGCTGTGTTCTTTGCAAAATGAAGTCCCCCATCACCTGCACCACATGCTTGGTGACCCTCTGCTTTACAGCAGAAAGAGACTGCTATGGCACCTGGCATCAGCAGCCCAATATTGTGTAGAGGACCGAGGGTCTTCCAAATATTGAAAGTGTTCTTTTGTAAATGTATATTTTTTTTTCATGTATTTTCTCCATTTTTTGTGGGGGTGTGTTAGAATACCATTTTGGTATTTTGTATATAGTTATGCCATTCAAAATGTATAACTTCACCAATTTGGCCACTTGGGTACATTTGGGCTACTTGTGTGGGACACCTGGTTGACATCATGATAAATGTCATGTAGCACAATCATTTTGGAAGTTATCATTCTGAAACTTTGCACAAGTACTGGTGCCCTCTTATGTTTTTCACTAAAATTGTCCCCATCATCCTATCTGAATGTTTGTTTTGTCTTGTTCATTTTAACGATCATGATACAACAATAAAAATGTTTTTTTCATTGTATTATCTAAACCAGATATATTGTGTTATATTCTCCTACATTCAATTCACAATTACACAAACTTCAGAGTGTTTTCTTTCAAATGAAACCAAGAATATGCATATCCGTGGTTCTGGGCCTGAGCTACAGGCAGTTAGATTTGGGTATGTCTTCAGGCAGAAATTGAAAGAAGTAGGGGGGTAGCTGTAAGAGGTTCTAGGCAAGTCAGTTAAGAACACAATCTTATTTTCAATGACGGCCTAGGAACGGTGGGTTAACTGCCTTGTTCAAGGGCAGAACGACAGATTTTCCACATTGTCAGCTCGGGGGATGCAATCTTGCAAAATTACAGTTAATTAGTCCAACGCTCTAACCACCTGCCTCTCATTGCACTCCGCGAGGAGCCTGCCTGTTACGCGAATGCAGTAGAAGCCAAGGTAAGTTGCTAGCTAGCATTAACCTCATCTTATAAAAAACAATCAATCAATCATAATCACTAGTTATAACTACACATGGTTGATGATATTACTATAATCGATGCAACGCTGGGGGATGATTTAACAAAAGCGCATTTGCGTAAAAAAGCACAATCGTTGGACGACTGTACCCAACCATAAACACCAATGCCTTTCTTCAAATCAATACACAGAAGTATATATTTTTTAAACCTGCATATTTAGCTAAAAGAAATCCAGGTTAGCAGGCAATATTAACCAGGTGAAATTGTGTCGTTTCTCTTGCGTTCATTGCACGCAGTCAGGGTTTATGCAACAGTTTGGGCAGCCTGGCTCACTGCGAACTAATTTGCCAGAATTTTACGTAATTATGACATAACATTGAAGGTTGTGCAATGTAACAAGAATATTTAGACTTAGGGATGCCACCCGTTAGATAAAATACCGAACGGTTCCGTATTTCACTGAAATAATAAACGTTTTGTTTTCGAAATGATAGTTTCCGGATTCGACCATATTAATGACCAAAGGCTCGTATTTCTGTGTGTTATTATGTTATAATTAAGTCTATGATTTGATAGAGCAGTCTGACTGAGCGATGGTAGGCAGCAGCAGGCTCGTAAGCATTAATTCAAACAGCACTTTCGTGCGCTTGCCAGCAGCTCTTCGCAAGCACAGCACTGTTTATGACTTCAAGACTATCAGCCTAATGGCTGGTGTAACCGATGTGAAATGGCTAGCTAGTTAGCTGGGTGTGCGCTAATAGCGTTTCAAACGTCACACGCTCTGAGACTTGGAGTAGTTATTCCCCTTGTGGCTTTTGTGGAGCGATGGGTAGCGATGGGTAACGATGCTTCAAGTGTGGCTGTTGTCGATGTGTTCCTGGTTCGAGCCCAGGTAGGGGCGAGGAGAGGGACGGAAGCTATACTGTTACACTGGCAATACTATAGTGCCTATAAGAACATCCAATAGTCAAAGGTATATGGAATACAAATTGTATAGAGAGAAATAGTCATATAAATACTATATTAACTACAAAAAACCTAAAACCTCTTACCTTGGAATATTGAAGTCTCATGTTAAAAGGAACCACCAACTTTCATATGTTCCATGTTCTGAGCAAGGAACTCAAATGTTAATCGGTATCAGCGTTGAAAAATCATAATCGTTCGACCTCTAGTGTGAACAGGAGATCAGAAGTCTAGTGTGAACAGGTGATCAGAAGTCAGGTGATTGGGATCTGGAGAGTGAGCTGCGTTCAGGGGATCTATGTGTCTGAGAGTGAGAGCTGGAAGCAGACGTTACAGTACAATGATGGACTATTTGTTCTATTTGTATTTGTTTTGTCTATTTGTTTAAAATGTATCACTTGATGGTTTAATTTCAGAGGCAAATAATCATGGTATTTTGCAAAATGCTATATATCCGCCTAACTCTCTGATAAATAAGTAGTACTGCTAGGTTTGACACAGTCAAATGAAACAAACTATACTTTTTATCAAATTTACCAATTATACATTTGTGACATCAATATAAATTATAATTAAATACAGTAATATGAGATATGTAAAACATTTACATTTCACATTTGAGTCATTTAGCAGATGCTCTTATCCAGAGCGACTTACAGTAAGTGCATTCATCTTAAGATAGAGGAGACAACCCCATATCACAGTCAAATATACAGGATACAAACAATCCAGAAGGACAACCATCTCTGCAGCACTCCACCAATCAGGCCTTTATGGTAGAGTGGCCAGACAGATGCCACTCCTCAGTAAAAGGCATATGACAGCCCTCTTGGAGTTTGCCAAAAGGCACCTAAAGGACTCTCGGACCATGAGAAACAAGACACTCTGGTCTGATGAAACCAAGATTAAACTATTTTGCCTGAATACCAAGGGTCACGTCTGGAGGAAACCTTGCACCATCCCTACGGTGAAGCATGGTGGTGGCAGCATCATGCTGTGGGATGTTTTTCAGCAGCAGGGACTAGGAGACTTGTAAGGATCGAAGGAAAAATGAACAGAGCAAAGTACAGAGAGATCCTTGATGAAAACCTGCTCCAGAGCGCTCAGGACTTCAGACTGGGGCGAAGGTTCACCTTCCAACAGGACAACAACCCAAGCCTTGAGTGGCCCGGCCAGAGCTCGGACTTGAACCCGATCAAACATCTCACCTGAAAATAGCTGTGCAGCGACGCTCCCCAACCAACCTGACAGAGCTTGAGAGGATCTGCAGAGAAGAATGGGAGAAACTCCACAAATACAGGTGTGCCAAGCTTGTAGAGTCATACCCAAGAAGACTTGAGGCTGTAATCGCTGCCAAAGGTGCTTCAACAAAGTACTGAGTAAAGGGTCTGAATACTTATGTAAATTTGATATTTCCATTGTTTTTAGTTTTTATACATTTGCAAAAATGTTTTTTTTAAACAGTTTTTGCTTTGTCATTATGGGGTATTGTGTGTAGATTGATGAGGGGGGAAAACAATGTAATACATTTTAGAATAAGGCTGTAACGTAACAAAATGTGGAAAACGTAAAGGGGTCTGAATACTTTCCGAATGCACTGTAGGTATATGGTTTCTTAAACTTTGCAATGAATGGTTTTTGCTTGGCATACATTCTTCCCTACAGTAAGAGAGGAAAACAGTGACACAAAACAATATGTGAGAGATACAGAGCGAGAGAGAGAGTGAGAGAGAGACAGAGAGAGAGAGAGAGAGAGAGAGAGAGAGAGAGAGAGAGAGAGAGTTAATTCCCAGAGCCTCGTCATAGCCGGGTCAAACAGGGCTAGCAGCTTGTCTGTATGACATGAATGTCTAGCGGCCGGAAGGAAGGTGATCCTCATTGGGACTAATTACACTGAGTTCCTCTAAGATGGCAGATTAAGCATTAAACAGACTTCGATGGACAGGGAGAGACACACACTGTAGCATCGAAACTCTTATGGGAAAGTTCCAGAACACACCAGAAAAATGTTCAAGATAGAATCAGAAAAGTAATGCCTCAGTACAATGCATGCAACAGCAAAGTCATATGTTTGCAGACTTGTAGGGCTATCTTGGAAGACAAGGTCATACAGTCCTTCATTCCTCTTCTTCCTTCCTGGTCTGTATGATTTGTTAAACTTGCTCCTCTAGGTCTACCCCATCACACACACACCATTTTCATCCCGTGGTGTGTGTATGTTTGTGTGTGTGAGTCTTTCCAGTAGGACATGCTGGTACTTACACTCACATTTCCATGCCAGTGCAAAATACAGTAGACAAGGTGGGATCTTTTTGTGTCGATAAAATTAATTATGCAAGAAATGGTGGTGGAAACGCTTTTATGCGCAAATATTGAAATAATAACCATCATATCAAAGTAAATTTGGAGGCAGGTGATGAGATATTGTGTGGTCCTCCCAATAAGACTTGTTGGGAAAGTATGCTGTTTATTAGGCTACAGACTAAATAAGTTATGTTGAACTTCACAGGGTGGTGAAAGTGCACGGTGATTAGCTTGATGCTCCATTCAAATAAATGTTGAGGATCTTATTCTGGTGACATGATGATCGATGCTTGGCTGCTGACAAATAAAAAATGATTTATCTCTTTTGTCCATAATATTCTCATCATGTAGTAGCCTATACCTGCATTGTATCTGCCAGCTGTAGACTAGAGTGCACGTGTCAAGATCAGAGTTGGCCCATTTTCTATATAACGCAACGCAACATTTTTTTGTTACAAAACCATCAGTAGAGTTGAAAATGCGATGCCATTTAACTTGTATTTTTTATTTGGGAATTTAACCACAGAAGTTATTTTTATGTTAACTACGTAATCATGCACAGCCTTTCATCTGCAACAAGTCAATTTGATGGAAACATCTCTGGTGGGAAAATGTGCATATTGTTTTCATGCAGATTTTAGAATACTCACATGAAAATTTGTCGCCAATTGGATGGAAACCTAGCTAATGAGTAAGACATGAGGAATCCAAAGATTTTGTCAAAAGCCACCAACAGACCCCCCCCCCCCCCCACATCCCATGGCAATCCCAACCGAATCCAATGAGTATACAGTATCAGTTCTCTATGTCTGACAAGCAGTATGGAGTATTGTTTCTTCATCCTACGTAATCTATCTATTTGTTCTATCTCCCATGTTCAGAGAAATTAGTCACTGAAGTTGTTAGGTTTATGTCCTCTACATCCTGATATTACCAGGTTGTGATCAGTAGATGGTGCTGTTCCTGCTATTAGGTGTAAGGTTTGGTCCAATTCGGATCTTAGGTACTATATTTATTTAATATTATATGAACCCTATCCTATAAATTAAAATGGCCAATTTGGGTGCAATAAATTAGCCTAATTTTTCGGGATCAAATTATATTTCAACAAAATAATGTTGCTAATCTTATCTGTTCTAACAACATAAACATTTTCAAAACAATCTGAGATTGAAGGTGTCGAAATCCTCTTTCTTGTGGTTTTTGAGGTTGAACAACCCAGAATCGTTCAAGGCACTTACAATATTAATCACAGTATGTATATTCTCAAAAACAGCCTGGCAATCCAGGCATACAGTGAGCTGTCTATGTTTATGCCTTTTTTGAACATATTACCAGTTTGTGTTTTTCACCATCTGGTATGTAGCCTACATATAAACACACTGCAAAAAAGAGAGAGTACTCGAGTACTCTCAGTGTATGCTAATATGTGTTTACATATTCACAATTTAGTTGTGGATAGCACTTTATTTTATGGCCATGTCTATACAAAGAAATTATGTGGTAAAAATGTTCACAGTAATAAGGTGATCCTAGATCTATGCTTAGACACTTCTACCCTGAGCCCAGACTCGGCAGACGTCTCTTCCACTCGCACACAATGTCCTTGTTATATGCTGACCACACCGCATGCGCGCATGCGTCCGCGTGTGCCTTTGCATGCAAGTTAATTTTGTCCACCCACACCAGATGCAATTAGAACACGTAGGTTCAAAAATCAAAAATCAAAACAAACCAATTCTATTAATTTGGGGACAGGTCAAAAAGCATTAAACAATTAAGGCAATTTACCTAGCTAGCTTGCTGTTGCTAGCTAATTTGTCCTGGGAGATAAACATTGGGTTGTTATTTTACCTGAAATGCACAAGGTCCTCTACTCTGACAATTAATCCACAGATAAAACAGAGTTTTCTAGGAATCTCTCCTCCTTTCTTCAGGCTACTTCTTCTTCTTCTTCTCATCTATTGCTACTCATTGCACCCTATGATCACTCAGCTACACATGCTTCTCCCTAATGTCAATATGTCTTGTCTATTGCTGTTTTGGTTAGTGATTATTGATAGCTCTTTTGTTCCACCCCCCACACATGCGGTGACCTCACCTGGCTTAACTTCTTCGATATAGGGGGCGCTCTTTTAATTTTTGGATGGAAAACGTTCCCGTTTTAAACAAGATATAATTGACAGCTTTGGAAAGAAAACACTCTGATGTTTCCAAAACTGCAAAGATATTGTCTGTGAGTGTCACAGAACTGATGTTACAGAAAAAACCCAGATAAAAATACAATCAGGAAGTGCCGCATTTTTTAAAAACCGCCTCATGGCAATGACTCCTTATATGGCTGTGGAGGAGCTAGGCGTCACCTTACCTTTTCCACGTTTTCCCCAAGGTGTCTGCAGCATTGTGACGTATTTGTAGGCATATCATTGGAAGATTGACCATAAGAGACTACATTTACCAGGTGGTCGCTTGGTGTCCTCCGTCGCAATTATTGCGTAATCTCCAGCTGCAGTATTTTTCCGTTTTCTTCTGATGAGAAGCCAGCTGCCACCACTGATAGATTATCGAATAGTATTGTGAAAAACACCTTGAGGATTGATTCTAAGTGACTGCATTTTCATTTTTTTTTCTTAGCCAAACGTGATGAACAAAACGGAGCTATTTCTCTTACACAAATAATATTTTTGGAAAAAATGAACATTTTCTATCTAACTGAGAGTCTCGTCATTGAAAACATCCGAAGTTCTTCAAAAGTAAATGATTTTATTTGAATGCTTTTCTTGTTTTTGTGAAAATGTTGCCTGCTGAATGTTAGGCTTAATGCTATGCTAGGCTATCAATACTCTTACACAAATGCTTGTGTAGCTTTGGTTAAAGCATATTTTGAAAATCTGAGATGACAGTGTTGTTAACAAAAGGCTAAGCTTGTGTTTCAATATATTTATTTCATTTCATGAATAGGAAACGTTGTGTTATGGTAATGAGCTTGAGGCTATGATTACGCTCCCGGATACGGGATTGCTCGACGCTAGAGGTTAACTGGTGCCTCTAGAGACAAAACCTCTATCATCGTCACTCAATACCTAGGTTTACCTTCACTGGGGTCGCATCCTACCATACCCTTGTCTGTACATTATGCCTTGAATCTATTCTTCCACGCCCAGAAATCTGCTCCTTTTACACTCTGTTCCGAACGCACTAGACGACCAGTTCTTATAGCCTTTAGCCGCAACCTTATCCTACTCCTCCTCTGCTCCTCTGGTGATGTAGAGGTTAACCCTGGCCCTGCAGCCCCCAGCACCACTCGCATTCCCCAGGCGCTCTCATTTGTTGACTTCTATAAGCGTAAAAACCTTGGTTTCATGCATGTTAACATTAGAAGCCTAAGTTTATTTTATTCACTGCTTTAGCACACTCCGCCAACCCTGATGTCCTAGCCGTGTCTGAATCCTGGCTTAGGAAGGCCACCAAAAATACTGAAATGTCTATCCCCAACTACAACATTTTCCGACAAGATAGAACTGCCAAAGGGGGCGGAGTTGCAATCTACTTTAGAGACAGCCTGCAGAGGTCTGTCATACTATCCAGGTCTGTGCCCCAAAAATTTGAGCTTCTACATTTAAAAATCCACCTTTCCAGAAACAAGTTTCTTACCGTTGCTGCTTTTTATAGACCCCCCTCAGCCCCCAGCTGTGCCATGGACACCATATGTGAATTGATTGCCCCCCATCTATCTTCAGAGTTCGTACTGTTAGGTGACCTAAACTGGGATATGCTTAACACCCCGGCCGTCCTACAATCTAAGTTAGATGCCCTCAATCTCAGACAAATGATCAAGGAACCTACCAGGTACAACCCTATATCTGTAACCATGGGCACCCTCTTAGATATTATCCTGACCAACTTGCCCTCTAAATACACCTCTGCTGTCTTCAACCAGGATCTCAGCGATCACTGCCTGCGTACGTAATGGGTCCACCCCTCATCACTGTCTCATCACTGTCATCACTTTCTAATCGACCTGGCCCGGGTATCCTGGAAGGATATTGACCTCATCCTGTCAGTAAAGGATGCCGGGTTGCTCTTTAAAAGTGCTTTCCTCACCATCTTAAATAAGCATGTCCCATTCAAGAAATGTAGAACTAAGAACAGATATAGCCCTTGGTTCAACCCAGACTTGACTGCCCTTGACCAGCACAAAAACATCCTGTGACGTTCTGCATTAGCATCGAATTGTCCCCACGATATGTGAGGGAAGTCAGGAACTAATATACACAGTCAGTTAGGCTAGCTTTTTCAAACAGAAATGTGCATCCTGTAGCACGAATTCCAAAAGGTTTTGAGACACTGTAAAGTCCATGGAGAATAAGAGCACCTCCTCCCAGCTGCCCACTGCACTGTGGCTAGGAATCACTGTAACCACTGATAAATCTAAGATAATCGATCATTTCAATAAGCATTTTTCTGGCTACACCTACCTCAGCCAACAGCTCAGCACCCCTGCCGCAACTTACACCCCCCCCTGCTTCTCCTTCCCCCAAATCCAGATAGCTGATGTTCTGAGAGAGCTGCAAAATCTGGATCCCTACAAATCAGCTAGGCTAGACAATCTGGACCCTCTCTTTCTAAAAAATTTAATTATCAGCCGAAATTGTTGCAACCCCTATTGCTAGCGTGTTCAACCTCTCTTTCGTATAGTCTGAGATCCCCAAAGAATGTAAAGCTGCCACGGTCATCCCCATCTTCAAAGGGGGAGACACTCTAGACCAAAACTTTAATAGACCTATATCCATCCTGCACTGCTTTTCTAAAATCTTCAAAAGCCAAATTAACAAACAGATCACCGACCATTTTGAATCCCACCGTACCTTCTCCACTATGCATCTGGTTTCTGAGCTGGTCATGGGTGCACCTCAGCCACGCTCAAGGTCCAAACAATATCCTAACCGCCATCGATAAAAGACAGAACTGCGCAGCCATCTTCATCGACCTAGCCAAGGCTTTCGACTCTGTCAATCACCGCATTCTTATCGGCAGACTCAATAGCCTTGGTTTCTCAAATGACTACCTCGCCTGGTTCACCAACTACTTCTCAGACAGAGTTCAGTGTGTCAAATAGGAGGGCCTGTTGTCCGGACCTCTGGCAGTCTCTAAGGGGGTGCCACGGGGTTCAATTCTAGGGCCGACTCTTTTCTCTGTATATATATCAATGATGTCGCTAATGATGTCGCTCTTGCTGCTGGTGATTCTCTGATCTAACTCTACGCGGATGACATCATTCTGTATACATCTGGCCCTTCTTTGGACACTGTATTAACGTGTTGAACCTATGGGGGCGCTGTGTCATTATTGGATAAAAAGACGTGCCCGTTTTAAGCGCAATATTTTGTCACGAAAAGATGCTCGACTATGCATGGAATTGACAGCCTTGGAAAGACACAACTCTGACGTCTCCAAAACTGCAAAGATATTATCTGTGCGTGCCCCAGAACTAATGCAACAGGCGAAACCAAGATGAAGTTTCATACAGGAAATGCCCCGGATTCTGAAGGCGCTGTGTTCCAATGTCTCCTTATATGGCTGTGAATGCGCCAGGAATGAGCCTGCGCTTTCTGTCTATTCCCCGAGGTGTCTGCAGCATTGTGACGTGTTTGTAGGCATATCATTGGAAGATTGACCATAAGAGACTACATTTACCTGGTGTCCCGCCCGGTGTCCTGTGTGCGTAATCTGTAGGTCCATGCGCGTTTCGCATTTCTTCAGAATTGAAAGTAAACTGCCACGATGGATTTTATCGTCGATAGATATGTGAAAAACACCTTGAGGATTGATTCTAAACATCGTTTGCCATGTTTCTGTCGATATTATGGAGTTAATTTGGAAAAAAGTTCGCGTTTTAATGACTTATTATTATTCTTTTTTCCTTACCCAAACGCGATGAACAAAACGGAGCGATTAGTCGACACAAATAATATTTTTTGTAAAAACGGAACATTTGCTATCTAACAGAGTCTCCTCATTGAAAACATCTGAAGTTCTTCAAAGGTAAATGATTTTATTTGAATGCTTTTATGTTTTTTGTGGAAAATGTTGCATGCTGAATGCTAATGCTAAATGGTACGTTAGCCATCAATACTGTTACACAAATGCTTGTTTTGCAATGGTTGAGAAGCATATTTTGAAAATCTGAGATGACAGTGTTGTTAACAAAAAGCTAAGCTTGAGAGCAAATAGATTAATTTCATTTCATTTGCGATTTTCATGAATAGTTAACGTTGCGTTATGGTAATGAGCTTGAGGCTGTAGTCACGATACCGGATCCGGGATGGCTCGACGCAAGAAGTTAACCTTTTGCGTGTAGGGGGCAGTATTTTCGTTTTTGGCTAAAAAACGTACAAAATTTGAAACTGCCTATTTCTCAGCCCCAGAAACTAGAACATGCATATAATTGTCAGATTAGGATAGAAAACACTCTAAAGTTTCCCAAACTGTCAAAATATTGTCTGTGAGTATAACATAACTAATATAATATTAATATTATTGCAATCAGGAAGTGCCTCTTATTTTGAAACCTTTCTGTTCCTATGCATGCCTATCCTCCATTTAAAGGGATATCAACTATATTCCTTTTTCTATGGCTTCCCTAATGTGTCAACAGGCCTTAGACATAGTTTCAGGCTTTTATTTTGAAAAATGAGCCAGAAAGATCACATTGCGTAAGTGGATAGGTGGGGGCTCTCAGAGTGAGTTTTGCGCTACAGTAAAGCGGTAAAGCGGCCATTGTTTCTCCCGGTCCTATTGAAAAACCTACACTCCCGGTTGATATATTATCTAATATATTTTTTAACCTGAGGATTGATTATAAAAAACATTTGACATGTTTCTGTGGACATTATGGATATTATTTGGAATTTTCGGCTGCGTTGTCGTGACCACTATTTCCTGTGGATTTCTGAACATAACGCGACAAATAAACGTAGGTATTTGGATATAAAAATAATCTTTATGGAACAAAAGGAACATTTGTTGTGTAACTGGGAGTCTCGTGAGTGAAAACATCCGAAGAGCATCAAAGGTAAACGATTAATTTGATTGCTTTTCTGGTTTTCGTGACCTAGCTACTTAATGCTTAGTGTACATAATGTTTTGTTATGCTAATTTACACAAAAGCTTGGATTGCTTTCGCTGTAAAGCATAATTTCAAAATCTGAGACGACAGGTGGATTAACAAAAGGCTAAACTGTGTTTTGCAATATTGCACTTGTGATTTCATGAATATGAATATTTTTTAGTAATATTATTTGACTGTGGCGCTATGCTATTCAGCGGTTGCTGATGACAATTATCCTGCTTAAGGGATGGGTAGCGTCAAGAAGTTTTAACAAACCTCCAAACAGGCTTCAATGCCATACAACACTCCTTCCGTGACCTTCAACTGCTTTTAAATGGAAGTAAAAATAAATGCATGCTCTTCAACCTCTTGCTGCCCACACGCGCCCACCCGACTAGCATCACTACTCTGGACGGTTATGATTTAGAATATGTCGACAACTACAAATACCTAGGTATCTGGTTAGACTGTAAACTCTCCTTCCAGACTCACATTAACCATCTCTAATCCAAAATTAAATCTAGAATTGGCTTCCTATTTCACAACAAAGCCTCCTTCACTCATGCTGCCAAACATACCCTCGTAAAACTGACTATCATACCGATCCTTGACTTTGGCGATGTCATTTACAAAATAGCTTCCAACACTCTACTCAGCAAACTGATGTAGTCTATCACAGTGCCATCCGTTTTGTCACCAAAGCCCCATATGCTACCCACCACTGCGACCTGTATGCTCTCATTGTCTGGCCCTTGCTACATATTCGTCGCCAAACCCACTGGCTCCAGGTCATCTATAAGTCTTTGCTAGGCAAAGCCCCGCCTTATCTCAGCTCACTGGTCACCATAGCAACACTCGTAGCACGCCCTCCAGCAGGTATATTTCACTGGTCATCCCCAAAGCCAACACTTCTTTGGCCGCCTTTCCTTCCAGTTCTCTGCTGCCAATGACTGGAACGAATTGCAAAAATCACTGAAGCTGGAGACTTATATCTTCCTCAGCTGTCAGAGCAGCTTACCGATCACTGTGCCTGTACACAGCCAATCTGTAAATAGCACACCCAACTACCTCATCCCCATATTGTTATTTTTTATCTTCTTGCTCTTTTGCACCCCAGTATCTCTACTTGCACATCATCATCTGCACATCTATCACTCAATTATAATTATTTCACCTCTATAGCATATTTATTGCCTTACCTCCCTACTCTTCTACATTCGCTCACACTGTACATACATTTTGCTATTGTGTTATTGACTGTACGTTTGTTTATGTGTAACTCTGTGTTGTTGTTTTTGGCACACTGCTTTGCTTTATCTTGGCCAGGTCACAGTTGTAAATGAGAACTTGTACTCAACTGGCCTAGCTGGTTAAATAATGGTGAAATAAAAACAAAAAATGTGGACTTTATATGGCGGTTGGCAACCAACTTTAAGATGCATTACCACAACCGACTGGAGTGTGGACCTCAGTTCATCTTTCAATCACCCACATGGGCATGTGCTTCTATAAACCAGCATCACAAATAGAACCAAGTTCTATTTTAGCAATTGGTTATGCAGACTCTCGCTGACGCGCGCGATTGAATGATTGAATACCATGTATGTGTACATTTATTTTGCAATGCCTGAGCACGCGTGTTCAGTCTGGTCAGCATGTTAGGCTGAAGGAACAGGATTTGAAATAGCTGTTATTCCGTTGTTTGTGTTTCTGTGGTTTCCCTGTTTGTTTCTATACCTCTATGAATGTTTCAGTGGTGTCTTGTAGAGCCTTGATCAAGCCCCATTACTTTCTCTCCCGTACACGACAAGCCAATCAAAAACTCTCCTAAACACAATCAAAGCAGATCAGAGGAAGATGTAAAAAGACACACACACACAGCCCTTGTTCCACGGCCTTCTGATTGATCGTGTGTTAGTATATGTACTGTGAGGACTGGTGTTTAATGCTGCTAGCAGGCGGCCCCATTTCCACACAATAACTGGCATGTAATGATACAGAGGCCTACACATGCCAGCATGTACACAGTCAAATGTTTTAGTGTTTAAACTTTAAAAGATAAGTCAGGCCTACTCCATTGACTTCAAATGTTATGAATGAATGACCCTTTCTGTGAGCTGAGTCTGACAGCCTGCAAACATGCTTGGTTCATACATGCCAATTACGTTGTAAACCTGTTTGTGAAAGTAAAGATACATCATCTGGTGAAGAAAAACATGTTATTTATCCCAAAAACTGGGTCAATATGAATCCTTTATGGAAGAACATTTCCACAGGGAGACATAGTTGCCTCTGCCTTAAGTCTAACTTTTTTAATAACTATTTTAGAGACTGTTTATTGAGGTGCTTTAAAGAAATCATTGAACATTGTTACGTTTTACACTGTTGTTCATTAGCCTATAAAACCGCAAATGCTTAATCGGGAAATAGAAAATCCTTGCTGTGCTTTCCTGCCTAAGCCTGCTATTATGGCTATTACATCCCTCTCAGACCATAATGTGGGCTAATAACTGGTGCCCAACAGAGAGCGATATATAGAGGCTGTAAACACAGAACGGGAACAGTTAATTACATATGTCCAATCACCACATTAAAGAAATTAATATTCAGCTATTTGTGTGTCCAATACGAGGCAAAACATAATTTCCTGGAATTAAAATTCTCTGCCGTCTGAGTTAGACATAGTGGCAGTGCATCGTTTGTGACTGGCCTGGCCTGCATGGCTGGCTGCTCAGATCTAAATTTACATCTCCTATAACTGCACTGCTCTGCGACTGACCTCTACTTAGGACATTTGCATATAAGAAAAACCCAAAGAGCGTGTTGGGTGCTCTGCTAGTTATGGATCAAATGCATCAGCATCATCCCAGCTGCAGTGTCAGCTCCACACAGTTCTGTTGACAACACAGATGATTGGGACTTGAAAAGGGACTTGAAAAGACCAGTCTATAAATCAGCTGGAAGTGGACACTCTGAGAGGTCTCAATGTTTTTATAATGCAGATCTGGCAGTCAAGCATCAACCTGACAGAAGGCCTCTCACTGCCTCACTCTCTGCCAAGTCGCCCTGACTCCACTCGGAACGTCAATCATGTAGAAACACCTGCAGCGACCCGGAAGAGAGGAGAGAGAGAGATGGGGGAGAGGTGAGTGTGTATATGTGAGAGAGCGAGAGAGAGAGAGAGAGAGAGAGATGGAGAAGGGGTGTTGAGCTGAGAGAGGAGAGGAGAGAGAGAAAGGGAGAGAGAGAGAGAGAGAGATAGAGAGAGAGAGATGGAGAAGGGGTGTTGAGCTGAGAGAGGAGAGAAGAGAGAGAAAGGGAGAGAGAGAGAGAGTTGAGGTGAGAGAGAGGAGTGAGCGAGAAGTCCAAAAGAAGGGAAAGGAGAGGGGTGAGGGAGAGGGGGAGAGAGGTGTATGTGTGAGAGAGGGGGAGATAGCGAGCAAGCGAGAGAGAGCTGAGGTAGGACTCAGGTGATGAATAGGCTCTATGCAAATTGACAGCTAAACTAGAACAAATGAGGCCTGCTCCCGCCTCTCGGTAAATGTGAGACAATCAGCCATGTGTAGCTGGATCATTTCTTTTTTTTGACACACGGCACACTAGATGACCTGTCAGTCCGGGTGAAAAACGACAGTAAATAAAAGTCTGGCCCTGGGTCCAGCTCCACCACTTACAGAGACGGGGAGAGAAGGAGGGATAGTGAGTGAGGGAAGGACTGAGAGGTGAATAAATATAAAGACCAAGAGAAAGTAGGGGCACTGAGGCTGTGGAAGTAGTATATCAGTAGTGTGGGGTCAGCTGCAGAGTAAAAGGAACATGCTGTCACCTAGGGAGTATGAGACTATTAACCCTGGATAGCTGAAAGTACGCGTTGAACATTAGTGCAAATGAAGGAAAGGAGAGGAGGAGAGGAAGAGCCATTAGAAGTGTTGAGATGCAGCCGAACAGGAGTTGACAGATGAGAGGAGAACCAAGGTCAGGGGGAGAGATGGACATGACTATATTAACATTATCCCTAGTGTGTGTGTGTGTGTGTGTGTGTGTGTGACTGTGAGTGTGTTAATGTAAGCCATCCATTCTGGGATAAAACACTGACCCACTGAGAATAGATACTCAGCTCTCCCTCTCTCTCTCTGGAGGAGGCTATTGGTACAGGACTATGACAGTGATTCACCAGTGTTAAATCAGCATAGTAGATCCCAGCTCTCCAGACCTCCCCTTGAGATGTCCATTGTGTTGCTGTGTGTGTGAGTGTGTGTGTATGTGTATGTGCATGTCTGTGTAGGGCAGCCAGTTCAATGTGCCTCCATTCATTCTCAGAGCCTAGCAGCCAGGATGAAAGGTACAGTCAGGGGGATTTCTCAACTGACATTTTGCTGGGGAGAAAGCCATTCCCTCTCCAATAAAGTAACCACCTTTTCTACATAACTAAATGAAATACGATCAGAGTTGTAAGGATGCCTGCAGCATCTGGGCTACATTACCCTGTGACAAGATTAAGAGTGTCGCTGGGCTCCAAGGCTGTGTGTGTGTGTGTGTGTGTGTGTGTGTGTGTGTGTGTGTGTGTGTGTGTGTGTGTGTGTGTGTGTGTGTGTGTGTGTGTGTGTGTGTGTGTGTAACTATACTTGTGGGGACCAGAAGCTCCCTCAAGAATAGTAAACAAACAACAAATTGGACCAACTGGGGACATTTCGTTGGTCCCCACAAGGTCAAATGCTATTTCTAGGGGTTTAGGGTTAAGGTTAGAATTAGTGTTACGGTTAGGCATAAGGTTAGGGTTAGGGAAAGGGTACGTATTAGGTTTAGGGGTTAAGCAAAATAGGATTTTGAATGGGACTGAATTGTATGTCCCCACAAGATTAGCTGCGCAAGACTGTGTGTGTGTGTGTGTGTGTGTGTGTGTGTGTGTGTGTGTGTGTGTGTGTGTGTGTGTGTGTGTGTAGGGATGGATGGATGGAAACTATGGCTCAACCCATTTAGTCAACTGGTCGATTGTTTGGTTGATAGGCTGTTGGTCGACAAATATTATTTTTTGTCAAGCAGTAGGAAATATATATACACTACCATTCAAAAGTTTGGGGTCACTTAGAAATGCCCAGTTCTTGAAAGAAAATCTATTTTTTTGTCCATTAAAATAACATCAAATTGATCCGAAATACAGTGTAGACATTGTGAATGTTGTAAATGACTATTGTAGCTGGAAATGGTTGATTTTTAATGGAATATCTACATAGGAGTACAGACGCCCATTATCAGCAACCATCACTCCTGTGTTCCAATGGAACCTTGTGTTAGCTAATGCAAATCATTCATTTTAAAAGGCTAATTGATCATTAGAAAACCCTTTTGCAATTATGATAGCACAGCTGAAAACGGTTGTACCAATTGAAGAAGCAATAAAACTGGCCTTCTTTAGACTAATTGAGTATCTGGGGCATCGGCATTTGTGGATTCGATTACAGGCTCAAAATGTCCAGAAACAAATACCTTTCTTCTGAAACTCATCAGTCTATTCTTGTTCTGAGAAATGAAGGCTATTCCATGTGAGAAATTGCCAAGAAACTGAAGATCTGTGTACTACTCCCTTCACAGAACAGCGCAAACTGACTCTAACCAGAATAGAAAGAGGAGTGGGAGGCCCCGGTGCACAACTGAGCAAGAGGACAAGTACATTAGAGTGTATACCGTAATTTCCGGACTATAAGCCGCTACTTTATTCCAAGATTCATGCCGCCACAAAACTGAGCACCGCCACATAATGTGACGTAAATCGAGCGCGCTCAAACTTCTCATCATTCTGATTACGGTAGTAATTTTGTCACCCTCATCATGGCAAAGACACGAAGAAATGCATATGATGCAGCTTTCAAGTTCAAGGCGATCGATCTTGCTGTTGAGCTGCTGCACGGGAGCTTGGCCTTAATGAGTCGATGATAAGACGTTGGAAACAGCAGCGTGAGGAACTGACTCAGTGCAAAAAGACAACAAAAGCTTTCAGAGGGAAGAAAAGCAGATGGCCCAAAGTATTTGCAGCCACTCGACATCAGTGTAAATCGTGCATTTAAGGTGGCGCTCCTTGTTCAGTGGGAGGCTTGGATGACAAGTGGGGAGAAATCCTTCACTGAAACGGGCATGCGAAGAGCAACTTATGGTCAAGTCTGCCATTGGGTCCTGACAGCGTGGAGCATTGTCAAAAAATCCACTATCATCAACGGGTTTCGAAAGGCTGGACTGCTGCGTGTTGAAGGGGCAGCATGAGCTCAGCGGGGTATTTGCCTCCGGATGAAAGTGACGAGAGCGACAATGAAAACGATCCAACATCGGATGAAGCAATTCTGAGGCTATTCAACTCCGACACCGAAGGAGATGACTTCAGTGGTTTCAGTGCACAGGAGGAGGAAGATAGTGACCAAGTTCATTTGTTTCAATGTACCGGTAGGCATAGACATGTGCGGCTTATTTATGTACAAAATACATCTTTTTTAATAATTCAGTGGGTGCGGTTTATATTCAGGTGCGCTTAATAGTCCAGCAACGGTAGTTTGAGAAACACACGCCTTACCAATCAACTGGCAGCTTCATTAAACGTCAACATTGAAGAGGCGACTCCGGGATAATGGCACTCTAGGCAGAGTTCCTCTGTCCTTTGTCTGCGTTATTTTGCCCATCTTAATATTTCCTTTTTATTGGCTAGTCGGAGATATTACTTTTTCTTTGCAACTATGCCTAGATGGCCAGCATCCCGGAGTCGCCTCTTCACTGTTGACGTTGAGACTGGTGTTTTGCGGGTACTATTTAATGAAGCTGCCAGTTGAGGACTTGTGAGGCATCTGTTTCTCAAAACAGAACATTTGTACCTTTTTATGAAGTCATTTCTTGGCTACAGAGCATTACTAACCTCTCTGTGGCTCCTGGAGCAGTGGATCACTACGGGATTGGCTAATCTAAAAAGCAGTCTGAAATTAGAGAGGCATCTCCATTAGTTACTGTAGAACCTGACAAAAGGCAGCCTGCTTCTAAGAGAAACAGTGAATCAGCAAAAGTTTAAACTTAGGGCTGGGCAATATGTTGAATTAATTTGATTCATTATAATGCCTATTTTGATTAACGTGGTTTTTAAAACGTTTTTATATGCTGCATGTTCATGTTGTCTTTTTGGTCTAGTCTCCTACGCTCCTTCCCATTTATACCACAGATATGTACAGTGTATTTGGAAAAGTACTCAGACCCCTTTCCCTTTTTCCACAATTTGTTACATTACAGCCTTATTCTAAAATTGATAAAATCATTTTTGCCCTCATCAATCTACACAAAATACCTCAAAATGACAAAGTGAAAACAGGGGGTTAGACGTTTTTGCAAATTCATTAAAAAAACTTTAAACCTGAAATACCTTATTTAGATAAGTATTCAAACCCTTTGCTATGAGACTCAACATTTTGCTCAGGCGCATCCTGTTTCCATTGATCATCCTTGAGATGTTTCTACAACTTGGTTGGAGTCCACCTGCGGTAAATTCAATTGATTGGACATCTATATAAGGTCTCACAGTTGACAGTGCATGTCTGAGCAAAAAACAAGCCAAGAGGTTGATGGAATTGTCCTCAGAGCTCCGAGACAGGATTGTGTCGAGGCACAGATCTGGGGAAGGGTACCAAAAATGTCCTGCAGCATTGAAGGTCCCCAAGAACACAGTGGCCTCCATCATTCTTAAATGGAAGAAGTTTGAAACCACCAATATTCTTCCTAGAACTGGCCGCCCGGCCAAACTGAGCAATCGGAGGAGAAGGGCCTTGGTCAGGGAAGTGGCCAAGAACCCGATGGTCACTCTGAATGAGCTCCAGAGTTCCTCTGTGGAGATGGGAGAACCTTCCAGAAGGACAACCATCTCTCCAGCACTCCACCAACCAGGCCTTTATGCTAGAGTGGCCAGATGGAAGCCACTCCTCAGTAAAAGGCACATGACAGCCCGCTTGGAGTTTGCCAAAAGGAACCTAAAGGACTCTCAGACCATAAGAAACAAGATTCTCTGGTCTGATGAAACCAAGATTGAACTCTTTGGCCTGAATGCCAAGTGTCACGTCTGGAGGAAACCTGGCACCATCCCTACGGTGAAGCACAGTGGTGGCAGCATCATGCTGTGGTTATGTTTTTCAGCAGCAGGAACTGGGAGACAAGTCAGGATCAAGGAAAAGATGAAAGGAGCAAAGTACAGAGAGATCCTTGATGAAAACTTGCTCAGGACCTAAAATTGTGGCGAAGGTTCACCTTCCAACAGGACAACGACACTAAGCACACAACCAAGACAACCCAGGAGTCGCTTCGGGAATGTCCTTGAGTGGCCCAGCCAGAACCCAGACTTGAACCTGATCGAACATCTCTGGAGAGACCTGAAAATAGCTTTGCAGCGACTCTCCCCATCCAGGCTGACAGAGCTTGAGACGATCTGCAGAGAAGAATGGGAGAAACCCCCCCAAATACAGGTGTGCCAAACTTGTAGCGTTATACCCAAGAAGACTCAAGGCTGTAATCACTGCCAAATGTGCTTCAACAAAGTACTGAGTAAAGGGTCTGAATACTTATGTTAATGTAATATTTCCATTAAAAAAATGTTATAAATTTGCAAAAATGCTTTGTCATTATGGGGTATTGTGTGTAGATTGCTGAGGGAAAAAAAACAATTTCATCCATTTTAGAATAAGGCTGTAATGTAACAAAATGTGGAAAAAGTCAAGGGGGGTCTGAATACTTTCCGAATGCACTGCATATAATGACGAGATGATCATGTCTCTGCCCAAACAATGGGAGTTGTTGTCCCAAAAGGCGGGAAGACAGGCGACAAGCTTAGGTCCAAATTAAGCCTATAGAAATGCATTGGCTTTATTTTGGACAGATTTTGGCGAGAGTGAAACCACTCGCTATTTGCGTTTGATCACGGGTCCAACAGAATCAGTCATATGAACAACGAAACACAATGAGCCATTAATTTACTGTAATAGAGGAGAAGTTAACCTTTCTAATGAAATGGCTCAACTGCTCAAATTGTGCACAGAGCAAACACTCCTAAAATGGGAGTATCAATTGATAAACATTGATTCTGGGAAAATTCTTGCTCAGTTTGTCGCATGCGGCATTGCGGTGACCACGTCACCACGTCACACTAGTAGCATTTAGCCAAATACTATTATGCTAGCTAGTCTGTGTTTTATAAATGTGCAATAAGAATAAAACACAATTATATAAGGAATTGGCAACTCGTTCTCATTCTGAGAAATAAGGAAGGTGTCTTGATCTCAACATCTGAACAAAGTGGGCAGGCTAACATGTTTTTCAAACAGTTGGAGACATAAAGAAGGGTGTGTTTATAGCAATTCTACTGTTTTGCCTTGTTAGCTAGCAAATAGATCGAAGTAGGCTAAACTATAAAGATTAGCTGGCTACTCACTAGCACGTGTGCTTGTGTTTTAGAGATTGTTTATGTGTTTTCGATAATGACTGCTAGAAGAAGTTAGTCATTATTAGTGAATGTGCATTATGTATGGTTCTGGTTACATTTGGAACAAAAAGGGTATTTTCATAGACAGACTTGAAAGCCAGATCATTGATTCATTAGCTTATGCTGACTGTTTGAAATGCAGTGTATTTGACCATCAATTGTACAACAAAGCTTATTTAGAGAAAACATAAAACATTTTAGATATGATTTTTTAGGCCATATCGCCCAGCTTAAGATTCCCTCCTGATGAGGGGTGGGGTGGGGGTGGGGGGGAATAACTCGCTCAATGGAGGAGGGATGGAGGGAAAGAGATAGAGAGAGGGAGACTGTCAGGGAGAAATGCTGAGGAAGCGAAAGAGATTAAGGGAGAAAAAGAGAGTGTAGGAGAGAGAGAAAGGAAGGTTGGGAGGGGGGGGGGGTCTGGTTTGATTTAAAGCTGTCAGTCTCTCTGGGAAACAAGTGCAGGGGTCCGACTATGTCTTGGCTCTGTTTCCACACTCTGGGTCAGTGCTGCTGAGGACACATTGCTGCTGCCGATAGTGAGAGTACACACACACACACACACACAACAAACTCGGTGTGTGAGAGGCTCTTTGGGGAGAATAGAGAGAGGGCAGGCACAGCATGCCCACTGACAGAAAGACTGTCCAGAGAGAACAGATGGGAGAGGAACCCTCAGCTGAGCCTTTTGCATATCTAATTGCTCTACACCAATGACTGTATAGCCCCACAGCCCCTCTGTGTGAGTTAAGTGTCTGGTACAACACTAGGCTAGCTAGCGATCACTCATCCCCACAGCAATACTCCCTAAGGCCCAACAGTTTAGCCACACTGATGAAAGTTTCCATTAAAGCTACTGAGCTATTCATACACAGCACTGGTGGTCGGTGCCGTTTATGATTAGGGAGCATGGCCTTATTATTGAGCATGGCCTTATCATTGATTACACCATAATGGATGACTGTCATTCATATTCCATTCACCCAGCTCAATGTAACATTAATAGGTTTAGGCTACTACATGATACTTCAATTTGCCCTAAACCCATCATGACCCAAATGAAAGTTTGTAGCGTAGGTGCACAGGTCATAAATAGTTCATTTAGACCCGCTGTTTATTTGAAACAGGCCTTTATTTGCTGAATGTGTGCCATTGCCCGGCTAGCTAAGGCTAGCTTGTTCAAACAGAAATTGGCATCCTGTAGTACTAACTCAAAAAAGTTCTGGGACACTGTAAAGTCCATGGAGAATAAGAGCACCTCCTCCCAGCTGCCCACTGCTCTGAGGCTAGGAAACACTGTCACCACCGATAAATCCACTATAATTGAGAATTTCAATAAGCATTTCTCTACGGCTGGCCATGCTTTCCACCTGACTGCCCCTACCCCGGTCAACTGCCCGGCACCCTCCACAGCAACCTGCCAAAGCTCCCACCATTTCTCCTTTACCCAAATCCAGATAGCTGATGTTCTGAAAGAGCTGCAAAATCTGGACCCCTACAAATCAGCCGGGCTAGACAATCTGGACCCTCTATTTCTAAAATGATCTGCCGAAATTGTTGCAACCCCTATTACTAGCCTGTTCAACCTCTCTTTCGTATCGTCTGAGATTCCCAAAGATTGGAAAGCTGCCGCGGTCATCCCCCTCTTCAAAGGGGGTGATACTCTAGACCCAAACTGCTACAGACTTATATCCATCCTACCCTGTCTTTCTAAGGTCTTCGAAAGCCAAGTTAACAAACAGATTACCGACCATTTCGAATCCCACCATACCTTAAACGCTATGCAATCTGGTTTCAGAGCTGGTCATGGGTGCACCTCAGCCACGCTCAAGGTCCTAAACGACATCATAACAGCCATCGATAAGAGACATTACTGTGCAGACTTGTAATGTGGCTTGTAGTGTGGCTTCCTATATCGCAACAAAGCATCCTTCACTCATGCTGCCAAACATACCCTTGTAAAACTCACCATCCTACCGATCCTCGACTTCGGCGATGTCATCTATAAAATAGCCTCCAACACTCTACTCAACAAACTGGATCCAGTCTATCACTGTGCCATCCATTGCAACCTGTACGCTCTCGTTGGTTGGCCCTCGCTTCATACTCATCGCCAAACCCACTGGCTACAGGTTATCTACAAGTCTCTACTAGGTAAAGCCCCGCCTTATCTCAGCTCACTGGTCACCATAGCAGCACCCACTCGTAGCACACGCTCCAGCAGGTATATCTCACTGGTCACCCCCAAAGCCAATTCCTCCTTTGGTCGTCTTTCCTTTAGGTTCTCTGATGCCAATGACTGGAACGAACTGCAAAATCTCTGAAGCTGGAGACTCATATCTCACTCACTAGCTTTACGCACCAGCTGTCAGAGCAGCTCACAGATCACTGCACCTGTACATAGCCCATCTGTAACAGCCCATATATCTACCTACCTCCTCCCCATACAGTATTTATTTATTTATCTTGCTCCTTTGCACCCCAGTATCTCTACCTGCACATTCATCTTCTGCACATCTATGACTCCAGTGTTTAATTGCTATATTGTAATTACTTTGCCACTAGGGCCTATTTATTGCCTTAACTCCCTTATCTTAACTCATTTGCACTCTGTGTATATAGACGTTTTGTTTTCTTTTGATCTACTGTTTATTCCATGTGTAACTCTGTGTTGTTGTATTTGTCAAATTGCTATGCTTTATCTTGGCCAGGTCGCAGTTGCAAATGAGAACTTGTTCTCAACTAGCCTACTTGGTTAAATAAAGGTGAAATAAAAATGTAAAAAATAAAATATTAAAAGGGTCAGGCGACTATTTGAGATTTTAATTACAATTTTACAGGAGCTACTATAATTAACACACTAGTAATAGGGATGTGACACATGTTACATTTTTCTTCATGTTTAAACAGTCATTTTTTTACTGTTAAAAGTACAAAAAAGATAATAAAATGACGCGAATTCACAATTCAGATATGATCCTGCGTATGACCGCTAGGGGGCAGTTCAATCTACCACAGTCCTGGCTACCTTCCAGACACTGCTCACCTTACTCCTGTTCCCCACCCACTCAGCAATGATCGTATTAATGTTGAATTAGGTTCTCTGTTATTTGCCTCTCCTCCATGTTTTCAGTTGTCAGTACATGGGACTTCATGTCCCACTTCTTATCAATGTGATGGCTCATTGCAGTGATGTATGACAACGTGTTCATAGACGTCCAACAATCTGTTGTTAACGCCACATATGGTGGCGTTGAATCATTGTACAATTTTTCCATCGGGGCCGTCACGTTTTTTTGACATGGCATCTTGTAGTCTGGTTCTAGATATGCCATTAGGGTATTGAAGCTGCATATCAACTGCAATAATTTCTGTAATCAGTGCTGTAATTTTCTCACTCCGTCCTTATCGCACTGCTGCCTGCAACGGTTTGGGGCTCACGGTGCCTCCCTTTCAGCATTGCACCCACTGTAGCTCAATTCTACCTTGCAAAGTTTGCATTTCATCACCTACTCAAAGTTTTGCCATACGGCCTCCCGGGTGGCGCAGTGGTTAAGGGCGCTGTACTGCAGCGCCAGCTGTGCCACCAGAGATTCTGGGTTCGCGCCCAGCCTCTGTCGTAACCGGCCGTGACAGGGAGGTCTGTGGGGCGACGCACAATTGGCCGACGCACAATTGGCCTTCACTGCAGTCACTTCCCTGTTTCACTCTCTGCCATTTTTCCCAACTGTTAACGACGATGAAGTGCGGAGTGCTTTATTTCCGTGGCAAATCATTTACTTACAGCATTGTTCTATGATAGGTTGGAGAACGTCCACCGGAAGTCATCATAGTTACTGTGTAAGTCTATGGAAGGGGGTGAGAACCATGAGCCTCCTAGGTTTTGTATTGAAGTCAATGTACCTAGAGAAGACAGAATATAGCTGTCCTCCAGCTACACCATGGTGCTACCCAAGAATGTGCTGTTGAGGTTTATGTAGACCATTGCAAAACAGTGTGTTTTAATCAGTTATTTGGTGATGTGAATATATTTAGTATAGTTTTATCTAAAAAGGATAACTTTTTTAATGTTTCACTATTTAGATTTTTATCAAATTCACTGAGTAGAATGCCCTCCCCTTCCTCTTCTGAGGAGAATCCACAGATACACAGCTATTGTCAGCCAACGCAGTCTCCCTGCAGGGAAGCCAGTCATCCTTACACAGGTAAGAAGGCTACAGTACGGGTATGTGGTGTGTTAGTAGTGTGTTATTGTTGGGCTGGCACACCCAGCAGTTTTCGAGGATCAGTGTGGTATGTACAGTGCATTCGGAAAGTGTTCAGACCCCTTGACTTTTTCCACATTTTGTTACTTGACAGCCTTATTCTAAAAAAGTTTAAATTGTTGTTTTTCCTCATCAAATATTCCAGGTGGCCATTTGATTAATTGTTCAGCAGTCTTATGGCTTGAGGGTAGAAGCTGTTAAGGAGCCTTTTGGACCTCAAATAAGTTACAAACAATGCTAAAACAAACACACAAAACAGCACAATTGGTTAGGAGCCCGTAAAACGGTGCCATTGAAACGAGAATTGTCCCAAAGCCACACCTGTGCTGTCTTGTTTGTGGCCCTGTTGGAAGATGAACCTTCTTCCCTGTCTGAGGTCCTGAGCACTCTGGAGTAATGTCACGACTTTCGTGGGTTGAAGAAGGAGACCAAGGTGCGCGTGGTAGGTGTTCATGATATTTATTAAACTGAACACCGCAACAAAATAACAAAGTAGAAAAACGAAAGCGCACAGTTCTGTCAGGCAACTAAACAGCTAACATAAAATAGCTAGCCACAAAACACAGGTGGGAAAAAGGCTGCCTAAGTATGATTCCCAATCAGAGACAACGATAGACAGCTGTCCCTGATTGAGAACCATACCCGGCCAAAACATAGAAATAAAGAAACTAGAATGCCCACCCTAGTCACACCCTGGCCTAACCAAAATAGAGAAAAAAGGCCTCTCTACGGCTAGGGCGTGACAAGTAAGCTTTTCATCAAGGATCTCTCTGTACTTTGCTCAATTCATTTTCCCTCGATCCTCACTAGTTTCCCAGTCCCTACCACTGAAAAACATTACCACAGCAGGATGCTGCCACCACCATGCTTCACTGTAGAGATGGGGGTTTCCTTCTGACATAATACTTGGCATTCAGGCCAAAGAGTTCAATCTTGGTTTCATCAGACCAGAGAATCTTGTTTCTCATGGTCTGAGTCCTTCAGGTACCTTTTGGAAAACTCCAAGCGAGCTGTAATTTTACTGAGGAGTGGCTTCCGTCTGGCGACTATACCACAAAGGCCTGATTGGTGGAGTGCTGCAGAGATTGTTGTCCATCTGGAAGGTTCTCCCCATCTCCACAGAGGAACTCTGGAGCTCATTCAGAGTGACTATCGGGTTCTTGGTCACCTCACTTACCAAGGCCCTTCTCCCCTGATTGCTCAGTTTAGCAGGACCGCCAGCTCTAAGAAGAATCTTGGTGATTCCAAACTTCTTTCATTTAAGAATGGAGGACACCGTGTTCTTGGGGACCTTCAATGCTGCAGACATTTTTTGGTACCCTTCCTCAGACCTGTGCCTCGACACAATTGTGTCTTGGAGCTCTACGGACAATTCCATGAACCTCACGGCTTGGTTTTTGCGCTGACAGGACTGTCAACTGTGGGAGGTTAAATAGACAGATGTGTTCCTTTCTAAATCATGCCCAATCAACTGAATTTACCACAGGTGGACTCCAATCCAGTTGGAGAAACGTCTCAAGGATGAGACGCCTGAGCTCAATTTCGAGTGTCATAGCAAAGGGTCTGAAAACTTATGTAAATAAGGTATTTCTGTTTTTTATTTTTAATACATTTGCAATATTTTCAAAAAAACTGTTTTCGATCTGTCATTATGGGGTATTGTGTGTAGATTGATGAGGGGACAAAAATAATGTAAACCATTTTAGAATAAGGCTGTAAAGTAACAAAATGTGGAAAAGTCAAGGGGTCTGAAAACTTTCCGGATACACTGTAGATCCCTGATGCAAATCAAATCAAAAATGTATTTGTCACATACACATGGTTAGCAGATGTTAATGAGAGTGTAGCGAAATGCTTGTGCTTCTAGTTCCGACAATGCAGTAATATCCACCAAGTAATCTAACCTAACAATTTCACAACAATTACCTTATACACACAAGTGTAAAGGAATGAATAAGAATATGTACATAAAAAATTGATGAATGAGTGATGGTATAGAACGGCATAGGCAAGATGCAGTGGCTGGTATAGAGTACAGTATATACATATGAGATGAGTAATGTAGGGTATGTAAACATATAAACGTGGCATTGTTTGAAGTGGCAAGTGATACATTACAGCAAGATGGCAAGATGCAGTAGATGGTATAGAGTACAGCATATACATATGAGATGAGTAATGTAGGGTATGTAAACATTATATGAAGTGGTATTGTTTAAAGTTGCTAGTGATACATTTAATGCATCAATATTTCCATTATTAAAATGGCTGGAGTTGAGTCAGCATGTTGGCAACAGCCATTCAATGTTAGTGATGGCTGTTTAACAGTCTGATGGCCTTGAGATAGAAGCTGTTTTTAAGTCTCTCGGTCCCTGCTTTGATGCACCTGTACTGACCTCGCCTTCTGGCTGATAGCGGGGTGAACAGGCAGTGGCTCGCGTGGTTGTTGTCCTTGATGATCTTTTTGGCCTTCCTGTAACATCGGGTGGTGTAGGTGTCCTGGAGGGCAGGTAGTTTGCCCCCGGTAATGCGTTGTGCAGACCTCACTACCCTCTGGAGAGCCTTACGGTTGTGGGCGAAGCTGCTGCCGTACCAGGCGGTGATACAGCCCGACAGGATGCTCTCGTTTGTGCATCTGTAAAAGTTTGTGAGTGCTTTTGGTGACAAGACAAATTTCTTCAGCCTCCTGAGGTTGAAGAGGCGCAACTGCGCCTTCTTCACCACGCTGTCTGTGTGGTTGGACCATTTCAGTTTGTCCGTGATGTGTACGCCGAGGAACTTAAAACTTTCTACCCTCTCCACTACTGTCCCGTCGATGTGGTAAGGGGGGGTGCCCCCTCTGCTGTTTCCTGAAGTCCACGATAATCTCCTTTGTTTTGTTGACGTTGAGTGTGAGGTTATTTTCCTGACACCACACGCCGATGGCCCTCACCTCCTCATTGTAGGCCGTCTAGTCGTTGTTGGTAATCAAGGCTACCACTGTAGTGTCGTCTGCAAACTTGATGATTGAGTTGGAGGAGTGCATGGCCATGCAGTCGTGGGTGAACAGGGAGTACAGGAGAGGGCTGAGAACGCACCCTTGTGGGTCCCCAGTGTTGAGGATCAGCGGGGTGGAGATGTTGTTACCTACCCTCACTACCTGGGGGCGGCCCGTCAGGAAGTCAAGGACCCAGCTGCACAGGGCGGGTATTACTCTCATCCAGATGGGTTAGGGCAGTGTGATTGCGATTGCGTTGTCTGTGGACCTATTGGGGCAGAAAGCAAATTGGAGTGGGTCTAGGGTATCAGGTAGAGTGGAGATGATATGGTCCTTGACTGGTCTCTCAAAGCACTTCATGATGACGGAAGTGAGTGCTACGGGGCGGTAGTCCTTTATCTCAGTTACCTTAGCTTTCTTGGGAACAGAAACAATGGTGAACCTCTTGAAGCATGTGGGGACAGCAGACTGGGATAAGGCTGGTTGAATATGTCTGTAAACACACCGGCCAGCTGGTCTGTGCATGCTCTGAGGACGCGGCTGGGGATGCCGTCTGGGCCTGCAGCCTTGCGAGGGTTGACACATTTAAACGTTTTGCTCACGTCGGCTGCAGTGAAGGAGAGCCCGCAGGTTTTGGTAGCGGGCCATGTCAGTGGCACTGTATTGTCCTCAAAGTGAGCAAAGAAGTGGTTTAGTCTGTCTGGGAGCAAGACATCCTGGTCCACGACGGGGCTGGTTTTCCTTTTATAGTCCGCGATTGACTGTAGATCCTGCCACATACCTCTTATGTCTGAGCTGTTGAATTGAGACTCTTCTTTGTCTCTATACTGAAGCTTAGCTTGTTTGATTGCTTTGCGGAGGAAATAGCTACACTGTTTGTATTCGGTCATGTTTCCGGTCACCTTGTCCTGATTAAAAGCAGTTGTTCACGCTTTCAGTTTTGCGCGAATTCTGCCATCAATCCACAGTTTCTGGTTTGGGAATGTTTTAATAGACGCTGTGGGTACGACATCGACGATGCACTTGCTAATAAACCCGCTCACCGAATCAGCGTATTCATCAATGTTGTTGTTCGCCGCAATGCGGAACATATCCCAGTCCACGTGATCGAAGCAATCTTGACGCATCTATTGTAGTATTTCATGAACATGTGTACTTGTCTAGACAATAGTGAACCACCCACTCAACTATGTGGCTGGGGGTGGTTATAACATTTCTTTCACATGACCCATCAATTTAGAGAAGTGTGTCTGGTTGGGGTGTGCCGACATGACCATACTCGTATTCATAATCGTATCCGTAAATTGACAGTTGATATTTGGATCGGATGATACTCATGATCAGTGGTGTGTTTTCATGGCCGCCAAGGGAAGCTAGCCCCCCCACCCCAATTTTTATTTTTTAAACAAACATATAAAATACTTGATTTAGTCTCTCTATGTTTTCACAATTTTCCTTCAATTCGCAAGAGCTTGATTGTATCTCAACGGAGAAAGCATCCAAGCGAGTGAAATAGCGCCCCTCTGTCTCTGTATGTATAGGCTATCTATCTGATTCTGTCCTGTCATAAAGAGTATGACATTGTTGAATGCAAGGGAAGCCAGCGAGCATTTGACATCCCTCAATAAAAAAAACTAAACTTTGATTTTATTTGATATAGTGTGGTTATGACGGTAATGTGAAGAACATCATGACCTGCACAAAAGTCAGATTAGGATATAGGCCAAGGTCTAGATAAAGGGTATTTTTACCTGGAGATTTGTCTTATTGTAGGCTACTACTTTAACCCCTTTTAGTCTTGAAAACTTTGGTTGTTTACTACAATATCTAACTCACTCTGTTTTGCAGATGGCCACATACAGTGCCTTGCGAAAGTATTCGGCCCCCTTGAACTTTGCGACCTTTTGCCACATTTCAGGCTTCAAACATAAAGATATAAAACTGTATTTTTTTGTGAAGAATCAACAACAAGTGGGACACAATCATGAAGTGGAACAACATTTATTGGATATTTCAAACTTTTTTAACAAATCAAAAACTGAAAAATTGGGCGTGCAAAATTATTCAGCCCCCTTAAGCTAATACTTTGTAGCGCCACCTTTTGCTGCGATTACAGCTGTAAGTCGCTTGGGGTATGTCTCTATCAGTTTTAAAGAGCACTCCAGTAGGTGTACCAAAACATTTAAGGAACATTTTCTCAAAAGGCGGGTTACAAGTTTATCAACTTTCAAAGCAGAATTACTTTCTTATTGTTCCTCAACTGCAGTGTATGATATACCATTTTGGAGTCTCTACTTTTATCCAATGTAAAAAACACTATTTCAATTTTACTACATTAGACCGAATCGAGGCAGTCGGTCACATATGGATAAACTGATGATGATGTTTCAAAGGGCACCAGAGCATCATCTAGACAGCAGAATTAGAAGCTAGTCATAGTCAATTGATGTATTCTGGTGCAGTGGAGCTCTCTTCTCATCCTTGGTCTGTCTCTAATCATTTCCCTCTGCTGGTCTATCAGAGCACCGTCAATTAACCCAGCTAAAGCAGATTAATGAGAAATGAATCCCTTTAAGACACTGCAAAGGTCTCTTCTCCTCTGAAGAGCTGCAGCTCCAGTACTGAGGCTATACAGGGAGGCTAAGTTAAGATGTAGAGCCTGATTCTCTTCCCCTTCTACTATTTATCTCCCAGCACAGATTTCTCATAATGCTCTGGTGTAAATCATTCATATAACATTTCATTTAATACTCAGAGAAGAATGGATTATTTGAAATATGGGCTCTCTGCAAAAGTGTGTGTGTGGATGACTCGTATGTGTGTGTGCGTCAGTGGCACAGCAGTTTTGCGGGGCTCCCCACAAGGTCCGAGCAAGGCCCTCATTATATGTATTCAAATGTTGAGGTTTCAAACCATTAAGTATATGTTTTGAAAATGAATACTGCAACTAGCTCATTGCAAAGTGGTGTGTGACACACTGATGAAGCCTGCCTTCCGTTGAATATGTTTGCTGTTTGAGATGCTGTGGCAGCAGCTCTCGCGCTGTCTGACAGTTTTCCATTAAACGGCTCTGTATATGTATGCTGTATGCATGATAAATAAGATAGGCCTACATAACGAATATACTGTACATACGTGACCATTTAATTCCACTAAATTATGAAAATGAATTTATAGACCAATAAGCATGACCAATCAAATGTATTTCCATTGACTGGTATTTCATCAATTAATAGGCTAAAAAGCATTATTTCCCAATAGGATTTTTTCTTATTCCGGACAATTGGCCATTCCTAGCTGTTCTATTTTTTATTGGTTACCAGGTATGGCAGTTCGTATAGGTGACACACACTATCAACAACTTGCTTAGCAACCGCAATGACACATGACTCAGGGAAAAACCTGATGAACACTAATTTGCTGCTAGACTAGCGAGATAAGTTAACAGTGAGACAAACCAACACAGTTACTTTACAACAAGCCTACACATTGACCTTTAAACTAATACCATACTGTTCAATACGAACAAAGTACACTATTTTTATTAGGAGTACACTGTACTTACAGGAATAATTACACAGTAATAAGTACACCGCAATGTAAAAATGTGACTTGAAAGTTTAAAGTCCATACGAACAGTCTGTCCAGAGCTCGCATACCAGGCCCAGATGCCTGTTTCCGTCCTTTGTGTTGACCAGGCCCGTTTTAACTATTTTCACACAGTAAGAGGTAGAGCCTTTTCTGCTGTATGTGTGTGCGCGTGTGTGAGTTGACTAGACAAGAGAACATCTGAGGAACAATGTCTAAAAATAACAAACAATGATACAAAGCCCCGTTGTGTGGTGGGAGTATGGAAGAACTCTCATCTCTCTGATATTCCACATATTTGAAAAACATAGATAAAAACTTTCTCCTGAGGAGAAGTGATATTCCATAGTAATCTTTCTTGAGATAAAACTCAAACTGCACACACACTTGCAGGAACTTGTAAGCCAGGGCCATGAGCAAATATTGACCCTATAACCTTTGCTTGTACTGGTTAAACAGTAATGACATAGCCTACCTTCACCAAACAGACAGAATTATCAGGATATACAACTGTAGAAATTCAACAGGACATAAAACAAGTAAATGGTCACAAGACAAGAAACACAGGATGGTGGTGAATATTGAGATCAATATTTTAAGATGAACATAGGCTAACGATCAGACAATATAAGACCAATGAAGAGCACGAGACCGCGAAACGTTTCTATAAAGCATTTCCACCCCATTGCCTCACTTCAAAAAGCGCCATCACTGATCACCGTCCGACCGCATGGACCACATGAGAACAAGAAAAAGAGGCCCGTACACTTTCAGGAGCCTATAAACCCGAGTAATATATTTTGCTTAACCAACCCGATTTAGTTCTGCAAAGCAGAGTCATTTGTCGATTGATTTGACACACTTTCTAGTGGTGTGGTTAAATTACCCCGGAGCCGGTACGCAGCCAGGCCACCCAGATAGGAACACTTTATAAGCGCATCTGTGCTTAGTTCTTTCACGTTCTTCTTGTCATCAAATCCAGCCAGATTTATCGCATGGCCTAGCCTACCTACATGGGCATTATGGCATTGTTTCGCAATGGAACATCAGTAGCCGAGATTGGTGACTAGTTTGTTTGGATGAAGGGCATAACTAACCCGTATTCTTCTCATAGCAGCCACGATCTCCACTCTGCTGTTCGGCCGCGCCACGTCCAGACTGCCGATGTACTGGTTAGGAACAAAACAGAAAGCAATTATATAAATGTTACCATATTTGTTTTTACTACTGCGATATTCAAACAACAATATTAACAACATTAACTTGGGAAACGTAGAAGGGGGATTAGCCCAGGATATAGCCTAGGCTGATACTTAGCAAACCTTATTAAAGCAAAATCCAACATTGGTTTGTCAAAAGTTGATAGTTTAGCAAATAATATCAATACAATAACATATACAAACAACTCACCTTGGCTTCGAAGTTGATCCCATGTTGGAATGCTTCCTCGTTATGCAATGGAATTCTCAAATCATGGCCATCGTCAACAAGATTGTACTTTGTTTTCGCTGGCATGACTGCCGACTTTCCGTTTTCGCAACACACGGAAAGGAATTTAACGTTACTTGTTCATCCAAAACGCTGCCAGACAAAAATCAGGAGTCCCAAATTCCTTAATTCCAGTGGTCCATCGTAGCAACTGGACTCGTCCCACACCTGAGTGTCACACTAGTATATCCAGTGGGCTAGGTGAAACGAACGTTAACTTTGTATCTATTGCTCACGCAAGTAGGCTGGCTTCCCGTTCTGATAAAAAACAATCGTCGCTCTCTTGCGAATCAACTCACTTCCAAAAATAAGTAGCCCAAGGTTACTTCCAACAACGTAAAGGCATTTATAACCAAAAACACTATACACAATAGTCCAAATTTGTGCTTTTCTGGTCTTGCCGAATTTCCCCTGCCGAACTTCACTACAGCGCCATGACCAGCCTCTTCACTCTCTCCGACGGATTCTCAAGGCAGATCGGGATTGGAGGAATCTGGGAATTCCACCTGTTTTCATTGGAACAGAGTTACATCATGGAATAGTAGGAGGGAGAAACACTCGAACTCAGCCCCAGGAAAGCCGTAAATGTCAACTAGCAGTTTAACCTGAAGGAATTGTTGCTCTTTCGGTCCAACTTTCCTAAAAACCTATGTAGTTACATGGTAGTGATTAATGAGTTACGTAGGCATGTAGGCGGCTACAGTGTAGACCTACTTGCAGTGTAGGTGCACACTTTGGGGCGGCAGGGTAGCCTAGTGGTTATAGCTAATAAAATAAAGGTTTAACAAATAATAAAAACTATAGGCCTACGTATAACTGTTATAACACCTGTTTGAAGTTTGTATAAAATTAAAACACATTGTTATGCTTATGCATTGCATTACTAAACCAACTCAAACTAAGTGTTTGTAAATTCTCCCTCACCCAACAATGTTTTAGATCAGGTATATTTATTAGACGTTAAATTATGATTATGTAGAATAGTGGTGTTGTTTAGGCAGATATAAGATAGGGTGATAGCAATGGATAAACAGCTGCTTGAGATTTAGAAAGAGCAAGACTACCTACTAGTGGTCACCTAAGCTAATGACTGTAATAAGGCACTTATTATGCAATGCAGGCAATATTCTGTATATCATGCTCTGTACATGAAGTGCATGAATGCTGCTTGGTGTTGTATAATGCAGAGTCCACCTGTGTCACCTGCACTGCAACTTACAGTAAGAAGCAGTGCTCTGCTCCTCAAGGTGTCTCAGATGTGTGGGGAATTGGAGCAGCACTAATTCACATTCTCAACAATTCACTGGCAGAGGCTAAAAGCTGTCACTGTACTGACTAACTTGTCTGAGGCTGCATCTCAATAGTCTTAAGTGGCTTCATCTCCTCATCTCATTAATCATCAGCATGTTGTCCCAAGCAGTGAAATAGATAATTGCAGTAAAGGCGTAAATCTAAAGTCTAAAGTCGATTCCTCTCCTGGGTGAAAATCATATGGATAATTTAGGGATGCCTTGGGCCATCTGTTATCACCTATCCTGTGCTTTCAGGTCAGTGTGGATGAAGGAAAGGAGAGAAAGCAACTTTAGACTATTCGAAGCAGCTCAAGTCTCACTAGCCCTCTCTTGAAAGAACATCATGGATAATCTCCCTTTAGTGTTTGGTCTCCATTTCCATCTGTGTGTGCTCAATACTGTGCTGGCTTTGAAAGCATACTATGCTCCCAACATCAAGTGGATTTTGGACATCAGTCATTATGCTTCCTGATTCTTTAGAAGAGGGATCTCTGATTCTGCCGTCACTGGCCATTTCTGCGATTAGGCTACTGCTGCTGATTATCAGCAACAATTATTCCTACCTCAGGTGGTTCTACATTTTCTAGTGCATCTAAAATGGCTATGAAGTAATAACCTTGTGATCATTTACCGTATTTAATGTGCTGTGATACACGTAGTGTTTTAATTAGTGTGTTTAGCTGTGCAGGCTGAGGATGTCTTCGGTCCGTTAATAGCCCCTGCTGCTGCTATGAGCTCCATTCCACACACACGCACACATACACACACAGCTAGACCAGGTTTTTTCAAATCTGAATTAATCATGGCATTTCTTTAAGAATGTGGGGCAAGTGACACAAGCAGGGGATGGACCACTCCCCAGAGACAAGCAGAGAGAGAGAGAGAGAGAAGAGGAGGAGAGAGAAAGAGAAAATAATAATAAAATGATTGTGCCATTTCCCAATCTCATGTTCACAAAAAACAGACAAGAGTTTAGAATAATGTTACATTTCATTTGCTGCTTTCCAAATCCCAAGGACATTGTACATGGGAAAGATGAGAGAGAGACAGAAAGAGAGAGAGAAACACAGAAAGAGAAGTGGCAAAACTGGTTTCAATGAGGGGAAGCTGGAGATTTACTGAGTTAACTGGGTGGATGAAGAGAGTGTAAAACATCCAATATCATCCAATATAGACAGTCAAAAGGCAAAATTGTCAAAAAATATTTTAACAGATGGTTATTGCCATGGCCCGGTATGCAGGAAGAACATAAACTGGTTATGCAGTTAGAAGAAACACAGAGAGACTCATCCACACCACATTACTCTCTGGTCCTGCAGATGATTAACCTGGGGTGCTTTTATGCCGTGACTTCCTTGTTTGCATGCAGTACATCACTTGGAGAGCTGGAAGTGCCTTTGTGTGCAATAATATAAAGCTTTTGAATATAGATGCAGAAAGGATTTGAGCAATGACGTGTCTTTCACATTGTTAATTAACTCCAAAGATGAGCGACCATTCAAGCACATATTCCATCCTGCTATCTGAGAAACATAGACACTCTTTTTCTCTCTCTGTCTCTCTGTCTCTCGCTCTTCTTTTCGCTCTCTCTCTCGTCTCCTTACTCTGATGTAATGAATGAGAAGCTCCTGTTCAAGGTTCACATTGTGGGTGTAATATTACTTGCTCCCATAGGGGCACAAGAACTGCAGAGATTAACACAAGTCAGCACTCAGTACAGAGACAGACTGATGACATGATGACAAATGGAAGGTATCATTAAGGCATTAGTCTAAATTCTCTCTCCCTTTCTCTCCCTCTCTCGCTCTCTCTCTCAATATTTTTTAACGCACCATTTAAGCTACTCTGCCTTTCTCATCTGCTCACTTGGATCTACACACAGAGAAAGAGGGGTCCACAGGGTATGAATAGATGTTTTCAGTTAGGCCTGCATGTACAGCACTACAAGATGGAGTCTCTCCACAGGAGATCTAAGGCCGTGATCATTGTTATGTATTTTTTGTAATTCTGTGTGGGCATCATTCTAAACTCTGTCTTTTCCTCCAACTGCAACCTACTCTACTCTAAAATTCACACAATGAGTCTACCCAGAGGTGTGAGAGAAAAGAGAAAGAAAGAGAGGCTGGGAGAAAGAGGAGGGAGAAAGAAAGAGGGGGACTGGCAAAAGAAAGGGATGCTCTGATTGACGATGATTTGCCTTCGATCTGCACACTCTTTAGCTCACACAATAGACAGCCATCTACTCAAAGCACTAATGCCTCTCTATCTATCTCTCTCTCTCTCTATATATATATATATATTGGCATAGGAAACATGTTTACATTGCCAAAGCAGGTGAAATAGATCATAACCAAAACTGAAATAAACAATAAACAGCAGTAAACATTAGAATCACAAAAGTTCCAAAGGTTCCAAAGTTCAAATGTCATATTATGTATATATACAGTGTTGTAATGATGTGCAAATAGTTAAAGTACAAAAGGGAAAATAAATAAACATTAATATGGGTTGTATTTACAATGGTGTTTGTTCTTCAGTGGTTGCCCTTTTCTTGTGGCAACAGGTCACACTGTGGTATTTCACCCAAAATATATGAGAGTTTATCAAAATTGGATTTGTTTTTTCGAATTCTTTGTGGGTCTGTGTAATCTGAGGGAAGTATGTGTCTCTAATATGGTCATATATTTGGCAGGAGGTTAGGAAGTGCAGCTCAGTTTCCTCCTCATTTTGTGGGCTATGTGCACATAGCCATGTCTTCTCTTGAGAGCCAGGTCTGTCTTTTTGGGTCAGTCACAATGGTCAGGTACTCTGCCGCTGTGTACTATCTGTTAGGGGCCAAATAGCGTTCTAGTTTTCTCAGTTCTTTTGTTAATTCTTTCCAATGTAATTATCTTTTTGTTTTCTCATGATTTTTTGGGGTCTAATTGTGTTGCTGTCCTGAGGCTCTGTGGAGTTTGTTTGTGTTTGTGAACAGAGCCCTAGGACAAGCTTGCTTAGGGAACTACTCTCCAGGTTCATCTCTCTGTTGGTGGTGGCTTTGTTAAGGAAGGTTTGGGAATTGCTTCCTTTTGGGTGGTTGTAGTATTTAACTGCTCTTTTCTGTATTTTGATAATTAGGGGGTATCGGCCTTATTCTGCTCTGCATGCATTATTTGGTGTTTCCATTGTACACGGAGGAGTCTCAATTTGGTGTTTAGCCCATTTTGTGAATTCTTGGTTGGTGAGTGGACCCCATACTTCACAACCATAAAGGGCAATGGGTTCTTTAAACCTCTTAAGGATCAGACCATTTTTCTTTTTTTTCCGCCAAAAATGACATACCCAAATCTAACTGCCTGTAGCTCAGGACCTGAAGCAAGGATCCAGAAACAGCAGGGGTTCAAACTTTAGAACTCAGTTCCTACATTTGAATATACAAATAGATTTTATCAAACAAAACTATGCTACATTTTATCTCTGGGACCTTCAGGATGACAAATCAGAGCAAGATTACTGAATGTACGTTTTTTTGTTGTTGTGCAATCTCCTCAAACAATAGCATGGTATTTCTTCACTGTAATAGTTACTGTACATTGGACAGTGCAGTTTAATTAACAAGAATTTAAGCTTTCCTCACCCTCTTAAATAAGCATGCCCCATTCAAAAAATTTAGAAATAAGAACAGATATAGCCCTTGGTTCACCCCAGACTTGACTGCCCTTGACCAGCACAACAACATCCTGTGGCGTTCTGCATTAGCATCGAATAGCACCCGCGATATGCAACTTTTCAGGGAAGTCAGGAACCAATATACTCAGTCAGTTAGGAAAGCTAAGACTAGCTTTTTCAAACAGAAATTTGCTTCCTGTAGCACTAATTCCAAGAAGTTTTGAGCCACTGTCATTCCATGGAGTATAAGAGCACCTCCTCCCAGCTTCCCACTGCACTGAGGGTAGGAAACACTGTCACCACCGATAAATCTACGATAATCAATCATTTCAAAAAGCATTTTTCTATGGCTGGCCATGCTTCCCACCTGGCTACCCCGACCAACATCTCAGCACCCCCTGCAGCAACTTGCCAAGCCCCCACCCCCGCTTCTCCTTCACCCAAATCCAGACAGTTGATGTTCTGAAAGAGCTGCAAAATCTGGATCCCTACAAATCAGCTGGGCTAGACAATCTGGACCCTCTCTTTCTAAATTTATCCGCCAAAATTGTTGCAACCCCTATTACTAGCCTATTCAGACACTCTTTCATATCATATGAGATTCCCAAAGATTGGAAAGCTGCCACGGTCATCCCCCTGTTCAAAGGGGGATACACTCTAGACCCAAACTGTTATAGACCTATATCCATCCTGCCTTGCTTTTCTAAAATCTTTGAAAGCCAAGTTAACAAACAGATCACTGACTATTTCGAATCCCACCGTACCTTCTCCACTATGCAATCTAGTTTCCGAGCTGGTCATGGGTGCACCTCGGCCATGCTCAAGGTCATAAACGATATCATAACAGCCATCGATAAAAGACAGTAGTACTGTGAAGCCGTCTTCATCGACCTGGCCAAGGCTTTCGACTCTGTCAATCACCGCATTTTTATCGGCAGACTCAATAGCCTTGGCTTTTCAAATGACGGCCTCGCCTGGTTCAAAAACTTGTCAGATAGAGTTCCGTGTGTCAAATTGGAGGACCTGTTGTCCGGACCTCTGGCAGTCTCTATGGGAGTGCCACAGGGTTCAATTCTCGGGCCGACGCTTTTCTCTGTATATATCAATGATGTCGCTCATGCTGCTGGTGATTCTCTGATCCACCTCCACGCAGACAATACCATTCTGTATACATCTGGTCCTTCTTTGGACACTGTGCTAACACACCTCCAAATGAGCTTCAACGCCATACAGTACTCCTTCCGTGGCCTCCAACTACATTTAAATGCCAGTAAAACTAAATGCATGCTCTTCAACAGATTGCTGCCCGTACCCTCCCACCCGACTAGCATCACAACTCTGGACAGTTCTGACTTAGAATATGTGGACATCTACAAATACCTAGGTGTCTGGTTAGACTGTAAACTCTCCTTCCAGACTCACATTAAGCATCTACAATCCAACATTAAATCTAGAATCGGCTTCCAATTTCACAACAAGGCCTCCTTCACTCATGCTGCCAAACATACCCTCGTAAAACTGACTATCCTACCGATCCTTGACTTCGGCGATATCATCTACAAAATAGCTTCCAACACTCTACTCAGCAAATTCGATGTAGTCTATCACAGTGCCATCCATTTGGTCACCAAAGCCCCATATACTACCCACCACTGCGACCTGTATGCGACCTTTAACTAAAGTTAAATCAACAGCATTGGCCTACATAAAACTTAATACAAAATGAAAGCCCAGACAAGTAATGTCTAACCACAGTATACAATTTAACATCATTCTTATATTGTATACTGATTAGTGATTAACTAACTCCTCAATCTTACTTTAAACTCCCTTATCTAATTTTTCTAGTCCCCAAACCCTGACAAATACATGGGTATTTCTATAAACTAGGGTACCAGTTGTCACGCCTTGGTCTTAGTATTTTGTATTTTCTTTATTTATTTGGTCAGGCCAGGGTGTGACATGGGTTTATTTTGTGGTGTGTTGTTGTATTGGGGTTTTAGTAGGTATTGGGATTGTGGCTGAGTAGGGTTGTCTAGGAAAGTCTATGGTTGCCTTGAGGCGATTCTTAATCAGAGGCAGGTGATTATCGTTGTCTCTGATTGGGAACCATATTTAGGCAGCCATATTCTTTGAGTGTTTTCGTGGGTGATTGTTCCTGTCTCTGTGTTAGTTATTCACCAGATAGGCTGTATAGGTTTTCACATTCCGTTTGTTGGTTTTGTATTGTTTGTGGTTAATCTTAGCAATTTCTTCATAGCTAGCTACATAGTCGTCGTTGTATCAAAGATAATTGCGTAATTATCGTATTTCGTCGTCTCCTATCTGCCCAACACGTTCACCGTCTACCGTAGCACTGTAGTAACTATCACACTCAACTGAACGACTTGATTAGTGTAGTGTTAGCTAGCTACATACTTGTCTTTGCTGTCTTCGTATCCAAGATAATTGTGTAGTTTAGAGTGTGGAGTCTTAGAGTGATAATTGCGTTATTATCGTATTTCGTCGCCCTCCTATCTGCCTAGCAGCTACCCAGCTAGCTTACGTTCACCGGCTACCGTAGCACTGTACTAACTATCACACTCAACTGAACGACTTGATTAGTGTAGTATTAGCTAGCTACATAGTTGTCTTTGCTGTCTTCGTATCCAAGATAATTGTGTAGTTTAGAGTGTGTAGTCTTAGAGTGATTATCTTAATTCACCGAGGTTAGCTAGCCAGCTATTTTGTCGTCCTTAACGTAGGAGACACTCCTAGCTAGTCAATAGCCAGCCAACGTCTACTGAATAGAACTTTCGCATTCCGGTCGCATTCCGCGTCGCTCCACAGGTAGTATCACATTTTCATTTCATTTCATTACAGTCCCAACGGTGTGATTTGTTTGATCGTAGCTAGCTACATAGCTAGCTACATAGCCGTCTTTGTTTCAAAGATAATTGTGTAGTCTAGAGCGATTTTCTAGATTAGCTAGCCAGCTATTGTCGTTCTCCTAACGCAACGTAACGTAACCAACACTGCTAGCTAGCCAGCTAGCTCCCGAAAAGCAGCATTGTAGAAACTTCACACTCAACCGTACGACTTGATTAGGGTAGTGTCAACAACGCAGCTAGCCTACCCCAGCAGTACTGTATAATTTTAATCATTTTAGTCAATTAGATTCTTGCTACGTAAGCTTAACTTTCTGAACATTCGAGACGTGTAGTCCACTTGTCATTCCAATCTCCTCTGCATTAGCGTAGCCTCTTCTCTAGCCTGTCAACTATGTGTCTGTCTATCCCTGTTCTCTCCTCTCTGCACAGACCATACAAACGCTCCACACCGCATGGCCGCGGCCACCTAATCTGGTGGTCCCAGCGCGCACGACCCACGTGGAGTTCCAGGTCTCCGGTAGCCTCTGGAACTGCCGATCTGCGGCCAACAAGGCAGAGTTCATCTCAGCCTATGCCTCCCTCCAGTCCTCGACTTCTTGGCTCTGACGGAAACATGGATCACCACAGACAACACCGCTACTCCTACTGCTCTCTCTTCGTCCGCCCACGTGCTCTCGCACACCCCGAGAGCTTCTGGTCAGCGGGGTGGTGGCACCGGGATCCTCATCTCTCCCAAGTGGTCATTCTCTCTTTCTCCCCTTACCCATCTGTCTATCGCCTCCTTTGAATTCCATGCTGTCACAGTTACCAGCCCTTTCAAGCTTAACATCCTTATCATTTATCGCCCTCCAGGTTCCCTCGGAGAGTTCATCAATGAGCTTGATGCCTTGATAAGCTCCTTTCCTGAGGACGGCTCACCTCTCACAGTTCTGGGCGACTTTAACCTCCCCACGTCTACCTTTGACTCATTCCTCTCTGCCTCCTTCTTTCCACTCCTCTCCTCTTTTGACCTCACCCTCTCACCTTCCCCCTACTCACAAGGCAGGCAATACGCTCGACCTCATCTTTACTAGATGCTGTTCTTCCACTAACCTCACTGCAACTCCCCTCCAAGTCTCCGACCACTACCTTGTATCCTTTTCCCTCTCGCTCTCATCCAACACTTCCCACACTGCCCCTACTCGGATGGTATCGCGCCGTCCCAACCTTCGCTCTCTCTCCCCCGCTACTCTCTCCTCTTCCATCCTATCATCTCTTCCCTCTGCTCAAACCTTCTCCAACCTATCTCCTGATTCTGCCTCCTCAACCTCCTCTCCTCCCTTTCTGCATCCTTTGACGCTCTATGTCCCCTATCCTCCAGGCCGGCTCGGTCCTCCCCTCCCGCTCCGTGGCTCGACGACTCATTGCGAGCTCACAGAACAGGGCTCCGGGCAGCCGAGCGGAAATGGAGGAAAACTCGCCTCCCTGCGGACCTGGCATCCTTTCACTCCCTCCTCTCTACATTTTCCTCCTCTGTCTCTGCTGCTAAAGCCACTTTCTACCACGCTAAATTCCAAGCATCTGCCTCTAACCCTAGGAAGCTCTTTGCCACCTTCTCCTCCCTCTTGAATCCTCCCCCCCCTCCTCCCTCTCTGCAGATGACTTCGTCAACCATTTTGAAAAGAAGGTCGACGACATCCGATCCTCGTTTGCTAAGTCAAACGACACCGCTGGTTCTGCTCACACTGCCCTACCCTGTGCTCTGACCTCTTTCTCCCCTCTCTCTCCAGATTACATCTCGCGTCTTGTGACGGCCGGCCGCCCAACAACCTGCCCGCTTGACCCTATCCCCTCCTCTCTTCTCCAGACCATCTCCGGTGACCTTCTCCCTTACCTCACCTCGCTCATCAACTCATCCCTGACCGCTGGCTACGTCCCTCCCGTCTTCAAAGAGCGAGAGTTGCACCCTTCTGAAAAAACCTACACTCGATCCCTCCGATGTCAACAACTACAGACCAGTATCCCTTTCTTTTCTCTCCAAAACTCTTGAACGTGCCGTCCTTGGCCAGCTCTCCCGCTATCTCTCTCAGAATGACCTTCTTGATCCAAATCAGTCAGGTTTCAAGACTAGTCATTCAACTGAGACTGCTCTTCTCTGTATCACTGAGGCGCTCCGCACTGCTAAAGCTAACTCTCTCTCCTCTGCTCTCATCCTTCTAGACCTATCGGCTGCCTTCGATACTGTGAACCATCAGATCCTCCTCTCCACCCTCTCCGAGTTGGGCATCTCCGGCGCGGCCCACGCTTGGATTGCGTCCTACCTGACAGGTCGCTCCTACCAGGTGGCGTGGCGAGAATCCGTCTCCTCACCACGTGCTCTCACCACTGGTGTCCCCCAGGGCTCTGTTCTAGGCCCTCTCCTATTCTCGCTATACACCAAGTCACTTGGCTCTGTCATAACCTCACATGGTCTCTCCTATCATTGCTATGCAGACGACACACAATTAATCTTCTCCTTTCCCCTTCTGACGACCAGGTGGTGAATCGCATCTCTGCATGTCTGGCAGACATATCAGTGTGGATGACGGATCATCACCTCAAGCTGAACCTCGGCAAGACGGAGCTGCTCTTCCTCCCGGGGAAGGACTGCCCGTTCCATGATCTCGCCATCACGGTTGACAACTCCATTGTGTCCTCGTCCCAGAGCGCTAAGAACCTCGGCGTGATCCTGGACAACACCCTGTCGTTCTCAAATAACATCAAGGCGGTGGCCCGTTCCTGTAGGTTCATGCTCTACAACATCCGCAGAGTACGACCCTGCCTCACACAGGAAGCGGCGCAGGTCCTAATCCAGGCACTTGTCATCTCCCGTCTGGATTACTGCAACTCGCTGTTGGCTGGGCCCTGCCTGTGCCATTAAACCCCTACAACTCATCCAGAACGCCGCAGCCCGTCTGGTGTTCAACCTTCCCAAGTTCTCTCACGTCACCCCGCTCCTCCGCTCTCTCCACTGGCTTCCAGTTGAAGCTCGCATCCGCTACAAGACCATGGTGCTTGCCACGGAGCTGTGAGGGGAACGGCACCTCAGTACCTCTAGGCTCTGATCAGGCCCTACACCCAAACAAGGGCACTGCGTTCATCCACCTCTGGCCTGCTCGCCTCCCTACCACTGAGGAAGTACAGTTCCCGCTCAGCCCAGTCAAAAATCTGTTCGCTGCTCTGGCCCCCAATGGTGGAACAAACTCTCTCACGACGCCAGGACAGCGGAGTCAATCACCACCTTCCGGAGACACCTGAAACCCCACCTCTTTAAGGAATACCTAGGATAGGATAAAGTAATCCTTCTCCCCCCTTAAAATACCTAGATGCACTATTGTAAAGTGGCTGTTCCACTGGATGTCATAAGGTGAAAGCACCAATTTGTAAGTCGCTAAGAGCGTCTGCTAAATGACTTAAATGTAAATGTAAATGTAACCACGCTGCATTTTGGTCCGACTCTCCTTCGACGGAAGAAAGCCGTTACAGAATCACTCACCACAATAGGACCAAGTGGCGTGGTGACAGGCAGCGACAGCAGAAGCAGCAGAAGCAGCGAAAGGAGGAATGGACATGGGAAGACGTTTTGGATGGCAAAGGTTGTTACACTTGGGAGGAGATACTGGCTGGAAGAGATCGCCTCCCATGGGAACAGGTGGAGGCACGTAGGAGAGCAGAGGCAGCCGGAGAGAGGAGCCGACGATATGAGGGAACACGGTTGGCAAGGAAGCCCAAAAGTCAGCCCCAAAAATGTATTGGGGGGGGGGCTCAGGGAGAGTGTGGCAGAGTCAGGGTTCAGACCTGAACCAACTCCCCCTGTTTATTGTGAGGAGCAGCGATCACAGGACTTCTGGACTTGGGAGGAGATATTGGACGGAAAAGGACCTTGGGCACAGCCTGGTGAATATCGACGCCCCAAAGAAGAACTGGAGGCGGAAAAGTGGAGAGGCGCTGGTATGAAGAGGTAGCACGGCGACGCGGATGGAAGCCCAAGAGTCAGCTCCAAAAATGTATTGGCGGGGGGCTCACAGGGAGTATGGCTACGCCAGGTAGGAGACCTGCGCTAACTTCCTGTGCTTACCGGGGGTCTAAAGAGTCCGGGCAGGCACCGTGTTATGCTATTGAGCGCACGGTGTCTCCAGTGCGGGTGCATAGCCCGGTGCGGTACATACCAGCTCTTCGTATTGGCCGGGCTAGAGTGGGCATCGAGCCATGTAAGGTTGGGCAGGCTCGGTGCTCAAGAGCTCCAGTGCGCCTGCACGGTCCGGTCTATCCAGTGCCACCTCCACACACCAGTCCTCCGGTAGCAGCTCCCCGCACCAGGCTTCCTGTGCGTGTCCTCGGTCCAGTACCACCAGTTCCAGCACCACGCACCAGGCCTTCAATGCGCCTCGCCTGTTTAGCGCAGCCAGAGCCTTCCTCCTCTACAGCGCTGCCGGAGCCTCCCGCCTGTTCAGCGCAGCCAGAGCCTTCCTCCTCTACAGCGCTGCTGGAGTCTCCCGCCTGTTTAGCACAGCCAGAGCCTTTCTCCTCTCCTGCGCTGCCAGTCTCCCGCCTGTTCAGGGCTGCCAGAGCCTTCCTCCTCTACAGCGCTGCTGGAGTCTCCTGCCTGTTCAGCGCAGCCAGAGCTGCCAGCCTGCATGGAGCAGCCTGAGCTGCCAGTCTGCATGGAGCAACCTGAGCTGTCAGACTGCATGGAGCAGCCAGAGCTGACAGTCTGCATGGAGCAGCCAGAGCTGACAGTCTGCATGGAGCAGCCAGAGCTGTCAGTCTGCATGGAGCAGCCAGAGCTGACAGTCTGCATGGAGCAGCCAGAGCAGCTAGATCTGCCAGTCAACCAGACTCTTCCAGATCTGCCAGTCAGCCAGACTCTTCCAGATCTGCCAGTCAGCCAGACTCTTCCAGATCTACCAGTCAGCCAGACTCTTCCAGATCTGCCAGTCAGCCAGACTCTTCCAGATCTGCCAGTCAACCAGACTCTTCCAGATCTGCCAGTCAACCAGACTCTTCCAGATCCGCCAGCCAGCCAGGATCTGCCGGAGCCAACTACCTGCCTGAGCTTCCTCTCAGTGCTGAGCTTCCTCTCAGTGCTGAGCTTCCTCTCAGTGCTGGGCTTCCCTCAGTGCTGGGCTTCCCCTCAGTGCTGAGCCTCCCCTCAGTGTTTAGCTTCCCCTCAGTCCCGAGCTGCACTTCAGTCCCGAGCTGCCCCTCAGTCCAGTGGGGTTCTGGGTGAGGACTACTAGGCCATGGTCGGCGGCGAGAGTGGACTATCCTAGGACGCGAGGGGGAGGAACTAAGACATTAATGGAGTGGGGTCCACGTCCCGGACCGGAGCCGCCACCATGGACAGACGCCCACCCGGACCCTCCCTATGGTTTTGATGTGCGTCCGGGAGTCCGCACCTTAGGGGGGTTCTGTCACGCCTTGGTCTTAGTATTTTGTATTTTCTTTATTTATTTGGTCAGGCCAGGGTGTGACATGGGTTTATTTTGTGGTGTGTTGTTGTATTGGGGTTTTAGTAGGTATTGGGATTGTGGCTGAGTAGGGTTGTCTAGGAAAGTCTATGGTTGCCTTGAGGCGGTTCTTAATCAGAGGCAGGTGATTATCGTTGTCTCTGATTGGGAACCATATTTAGGCAGCCATATTCTTTGAGTGTTTTCGTGGGTGATTGTTCCTGTCTCTGTGTTAGTTATTCACCAGATAGGCTGTATAGGTTTTCACATTCCGTTTGTTGGTTTTGTATTGTTCGTGGTTTTCCTTATTAAAGATGTATCGAACTAACCACGCTGCATTTTGGTCCGACTCTCCTTCGACGGAAGAAAGCCGTTACACCAGTAAGGATTTCCTATACTGGACAACTTGTTACAGCTGTTGATAAGTCATTGATAATAATCTGCACATTTCTTTTATGTCATTACATTAAGATATAAGGGGGATCATAGCTACTGGATATTCAATAAAATGTGTTTGTTTTCCATGTTGCGCCTGCAATTTTAAACAATACAAGGGGCTTGAAGTAGCCTACTTGAACTCAGAAATTCAAATACTGGAATATGCCTTTTTTGAAAATCCGACATTTCCTAATTTTGGTTCTTGAAATGTCCTTGCAATTATTGTAGACAATTTATAAGTTCTCCTGCTCCCTTATAATTATCTGTTTTTATTTTTGATTTGTTTTTGTGAGAGATTTGGGCACATAAATTTGATGCCTGCTTGTCATGCCCTGACCATAGAGAGCCTTTTTATTCTCTATTTGGTCTCGAAATTGAGCTAAGGTGTATCCTGTTTCCATTGATCATCGTTGAGATGTTTCTACAATATGATTGTAGTCCACCTGTAGTAAATTCAATTGATTGGACATGATTTGGAAAGGCACACACCTGTCTATATAAGGTCCCACAGGTGACAGTGTATGTCAGAGAAAAAAATCAAGCTTTGAGGTTGAAGGAATTGTCCATAGAGCTCTGAGACAGGATTGTGTCGAGGCACAGATCTGGGGAAGGGTACCAAAAAATGTCTGCAGCGTCAAAGGTCCCTAAGAACACAGTGACCTCCATCATTCGTAAATTGAAGAAGTTTGGAGTCACCAAGACTCTTCCAATAGCTGGTCACCTGGCCAAACTGAGCAATTGGTGGTGAAGGGCCTTGGTCAGGGAGGTGACCAAGCACCCGATGGTCACGCTTACAGAGCTCCAGAGATCCTCTGTGGAGATGGGAGAACCTTCCAGACGGAAGCCACTCCTCAGTAAAAGGCACATGACAGCCTGCTTGGGGTTTTCCCAAAGGCAAATAAAGGACTCAGACCATGAGAAACAAGATTCTCTGGTATGACTAAACCAAACTCTTTGGCCTGAATGCCAAGCGTCACGTCTGGAGGAAACCTGGAACCTTCTCTACGGTGAAGCATGGTGGTGGCAGCATCATGCTGTGGAGATGTTTTTTTATCGGCAGGGACTGGGAGACTAGTCAGACTAGACAGAGGATCTGCAGAGAATAATGGGAGCAACTCCCCAAATACAGGTGTGCCAAGCTTGTAGAGTCATACCCAAGAAGACTGTTTTTTTGCGTTGGCATTATTGGATTTTGTGTGTAGATTGATGAGGGGAAAAAGTATTTGTACATTATACATTTTTGAATAAGGCCATAACGTAACAAAATGTGGAAAACGTCAAGGGGTCTGAATACTTTCCGAATGCACTGTAGGTGGACTTATGGGCCAATTTGCATATATTCACTTGTATTCCTCTAAGTACATTTGTGGAACTGCATAAAAATCATTTTATTTTTGTTTCAAACGATTTTGAAATGTTGATCCCAAAGTCACACATTGACCCCATTACTTATAGAAAGACCCACATCTCTTTAAAACATGTTTTGCTTTGAAATTTTACTTGATCTCATAATATAAGAGTATCTTCATGAAGTCAGGCAAATCCGACACTATCCTTGTCACAACTCCTACCGAAGGTGGCTCCTCTTCCTGTTCAGGCGGTGCTCTGCGGTCGTCGTCACCGGTCTACTAGCTGCCACCGATCCCTTTTCCCTTTTCTGTTGGTTTTGTCTTATGAGTTACACTTGTTTCTTGTTTACGTTTAGTTAGGCTATTTAAGCTGGTCGGCCCGCCTGCGGGCTTATTTTTCCCACTTTGTTTGTGTGTGGTAGTGTATTGGTAGCTTGTTTCGTTTTGGGGTTTTCCCTCTGGACTTGTTAGGTCCTGGTTTTGGGTATCGTGTTTGTTGCGCCCGTGAGTTTTGGCGCGCACGATTTTCCCAGTGCACTACTCTGTACTTTCTGCCTCCTGCACCTGACTCCGCACCCACTACGCTTAAGGGCGTCACAATCCTACCACCTGTAGATCCCAAGTCTCCTAAATTGTTCCACGAGTGGCAAGGACAATCAAAATCATCATCACCAAATTCTTCACAATAACTGCAAAAACTAGTATTTGGAATTGTATTGGCTCCAAAAGGAGATTGCACTGGTAATTATTCTCCCAAGCTTAGCTGTACTGGTTGCATCACGTGGACAGATTGCACTGACTAAATAAACAAATTGGCCTGCCATTTTAGCGTCTGTTTTTTTGTCCTGCCACATATGCCAAACTTGTCAAATGGTATCATGAAAGAGGACCACAATGGAAATAAGTTGTGTACTTTGTGTTTATCCTTGATGAGGGCATCATTTTGTATGTGTACCTTGTTTAAAATGATCAGATATACTGGAATTTTCATTTTCCACAGCCCCCTCTTACAGTAGCGACTTAATACATTTTCGTACTGGTTCCCCATGGGAATCAAACTTCAAACACTGGCTTAACAAGCACCATGCTCTACCAACAGCCACACAGGATGGTGGTATAAGCAATCTTTCAGACACAATATGATCATAGTGGACTTTGTACCCCTGGAGGAAATAGATGTTGTCCTCTGTGTGTGAGAGATCCAGCTCAGTCTCTCCTCCTTAGCTCAGCCACCTCCTGCCACATTCGCTCCAGGCGTTCTTCAGCCCAAATCACTTCAGCCCTCTCCTGGGCTCTGATCAGCTCCTTTACCTCAAAGCCACCTCTTTCAATGGAGCAGATCAGCTCAGAAAATATCCTCTTACAGTCCTCTACTGCTACATTGGCAGAGGGTTTCAGTGGCATCATAGCTTTTTTTGACCTTCTCAATCTACCCCAGTTTATTTTATGTTGGAACGTTTCCTGTTTCAATTTCAACTGATTCTGTTTCTCTGTCCTTTCTGCTGCAGCTGAGATTGTATCATGACATTTATGTTCATCTAACAAACACATAACAGATACACTGCTGATTGGTATGGCAAGTAAATCTCCAGCAGTTTATCATGATGAGAGCAGATCTGCTGCTGTAGTTGTGTGGAGGCTTTGACCAGCTCGTGCTTCTTAAAGGCAGGAGATTCAAAGTGAGGCTGGAGATGAGACTCACAGTAAGGCCAGACACACCAGACAGGATTTTCTCATTTTTTGCAGATGTCACACTCCACGTCTACTGGTCTAGCGTTCTTTAGTTTCTCTGCTACTTCAGCCAGCATTGTACTTCTGTTCCGAAAAGGCCTTGGGATGAAGGTCTGTCTGCACTGGGGGCATTTGTAGACTCCCCTCTGATCATCTTGATCCCACCAGCCCTCAATATAGTCCATACAGTATCTGTGTCCACAGGCAGTTGCCACTGGATCCTTCAGTCGATCCAGACAGATCGAAAAACAGAATTGTCCCTATCAACAGAAATATTAGCAGCTGCTATTTTCTTGCCAATAGATAGGTATACAGACTTGGACTGTTAAAATTGGTTGAAAGTTTAGAAGTAGTTAAACGTTAAGAATGACGGTGTTGCCATCAGACGGGGGAAGCCCAGTGACAAAGTCCAGAGAGATATGGGACCAGGGACGATGACCGGTAGTGGCAGAAGAAGGCCAGAAGGAGCTTGCCGTGGAGTCTTGTTCTGAGCACACACTGTGCACGCGGCGATGAAGGCAGAGACATCAGGAACCATTGTGGGCCACCAGAAACATTGTCTGAGGAAGGCTAGGGTACAGCGGGAACCTGGATGACAGGTCAGCCTGGAGGAATGGGCCCATTCCAGGACCCGGGAGCATACTGAATTAGGGACAAACAACCCCCTTCAGGTTCAGGCTGGGAACGTTGTGCCTTGCAAACCAGGGTCTCAATCCCCCAACCCACTGAGGCTGCAAGGCATGAGGTAGGGAGGATGGCTTCAGAGACTGAGGGTGTGGGGGAGGAACTGCAGAGGCGGGAGAGGACATCTGGCTCCCCATTTTGGACCCTGGGCGGTAGGAAATGGTGAAGTTGAATCTTGTAAACAAGAGAGCCCACCGGGCCTGCCTGGAGTTAAGTCGATTGGCTGTACGGAGATATTCAAAAAAATCTATGGTCGGTCCAGACCAAGAATGGCTGTTCTGCTCCTTCCAGCCATTGCCTCCACTCTTCCAACAAAATCTTGACCGCCAGGAGTTCCCGGTTGCCTACGTCCTAGTTCCTCTCTGCGGGATTGAGACGATGAGACAGGAAGGCACGGCATGAAGCTTTTGGTTCTGGGCAGATCGCTGGGACAGGATGGCCCCCACTCCAACGTCAGAAGCATCACCGTCTACAACAAATTGAGGAGACGGGTCCGGATGGACGAGGATGGGTGCTGTGGTGAACTGATGGTTCAGGTCCACAAAGTCTCTGTTGACAGCTGGAGACCATGTGAACGGTACTTTGGAAGAGGTGAGTGCAGAGAGGGGGGCCGCCAGGGTACTGTAGCCCCGAATGAAACAGCGGTAGAAGTTAGCGAAACCTAGGAAACGTTGTAACTGCACCCTGGACATAGGTTAAGGCCAATCTACCACACTTTTCCAGGATCCATTTGGACATTTCCCTCAGCAATGACATACCCCAGAAAGGAGATTGTCGAGCGGTGGAACTCACACTTATCGGCTTTCATGAACAACTGGTTCTCCAGGAGGCGCTGAAGGACCTGTCTGACATGAAGAACATGTTCTTGGGCAGACAGGGGAAAAAAACAGAATGTCGTCAAGGTAGATGAACACAAAACGGTTTAGCATGTCCCAGAGCACATCGTTTACCAGAGCCTGGAAGACAGAGTAGGTGAGTCCAAACGGCATGACCTGGTACTCATGTCTGCTGGCTGTGTTGAATGCTGTCTTCCACTCATCTCCTTCGCATATCCAAACCAGGTGTTAGACATTCCAAAGGTCCAGCTTGGAAAAAAATGGTGGCCCCCTGGAGAGGTTCAAAAGCCGAGTAGTGGGTAAGAATGGCTGTGGGTAGTGGGTAACAATTTTTAATCGTAATGTCATTCAGACCCCGGTAGTCAATGCACGGACGAAGGGTCTTGCCCTTCTTCTCCGGCAGGAGATGCAGACGGACGGACGCCTCCAGTAGCCAGAGACTCCTCTATGTATTCCTCCATGGCCTTGGTCTCCGGCCCAGATAAAGAATATAGACTACCATGGGGTGGTGTGGTGCATGGGAAGAGATCAATGGCACAATCATAAGGAAGGTGTGGGGGAAGAGAAGTAGCACGTGCCTTACTGAAAACTTCCTGGAGGTCATGGTATATAGTGGGAATGGCAGAGACATCCAAAGCCTTGCTAAGGAGGACGTCTCGGGGACGGCTGTGCTGCTTTAAGACAGTGGGAATGGCAGAGACATCCAAAGCCTTGCTAAGGAGGACGTCTAGGGGACGGCTGTGCTGCTTTAAGACAGTGGGAATGGAAAAATGGGCTCTAACCCAGGATGGAGCTCATGGTCCAGTCAATAACAGAGTTGTGTTTTTGGAGCCAGGAAAATCCCAAGACAACAGGAACATGGGAAGATACTGTATGGTCTCACTGTGGTTTCCTAAAACCTGTATATGAACTGGCACTGTACTATGGGTGACTCCTCCAATTGAGCGGCTGTCCAGTACCCTTGCATCCATGGGGACAGAGAGGGGTTGAGGGAATACTAAGTTCAGAAACAATAGTAGCATCCATGAAACTTTCATCAGCCCCAGAGTCAATGAGCATTCAGATAGATTGGTCTCCCCACAGCAAAAGCACAAAAAACGAGTGCAGGTGTTGGGAATTAGGAAACTCCCAGTCTGGCTCACCAGAGTACTTGTACCCACCAGAGACAAGTTTCCTAACAGGGCAGGTAGCTATATAATATCCTGCCCCTCCACAGTACAGACAACAGTTTGAACTCAGCCTACATGAGCATTCCCCAACCGATAACCTAGCTCTTCCCAGTTGCATAGGCTCAGGAGTATCCAACTCACCCATCGTTGATGATTCTCGGGGTACCTCAGGTGTTTTCGGCTTTCCTCGGAAATACGTACGTTGGGGATTTCCGGATTCCTTAGGACGAGTGCCATCATCAGACAAACGAGTGTTTGAGGAAGCCCGACCTCCTCTCACACCGGCGTTGTCATAGGCGGCCATCAATCCTAATCAAAAGGGTGATAAGGGAATTGAGGTCCAGTGGTATTTCCCAAGCTGCGAGCTTGTCCTTTATCCCCTCCGACAGTTCATGGAGGAAGGTGTCGAACAGAGCCTCCGGATTACAGGAACTCACGGTGGCCAATGTGCGAAAATCTACTGCGTAGTTTGCCACACTATGGGAGTTCAGATGTACCTGCAATACTTTGAGCGGTCTCCCTCCCGGGCACCTGAGAATCGAAAAACCTTCCTCACTTCTGCCACGAATTCCTCCAAGCTCTTGCACACAGCAGAATGCTGCTCCCGCACAGCTGTTGTATAGACGGACCAAGGTGCGTATGTTGAGTTCCACATAATATTTAAGAGTGAAACTTTGCAAAACAAACTTTGCAAAACAACAAACCGTGACAACAGAGGTACTACATACACTTACTCAAAACATAAACAATATCCTATAACCCACAGGTGGAAAAAAATCTACTTAAGTATGATCCCCAATTAGAGACAACAATAGCCAGCTGCCTCTAATTGGGAATCATACCAAAACCACAACATAGAAAACAACCTAGAACCCCACATAGAAAATATAAACTCGACTAACCCCTCTAGTCACACGCCCTGGGGGCCTGATGTGTGGGGCCGGTACAGGTGGCACCGGACTAGTGACACGCACTTCAGGGCAAGTGCAGGGAGGAGGCACAGGACATATTGGACTGGGGACACGCACTTCAGGGAAAGTGCGAGGAGCAGGCACAGGACGTAGCTGACTGGGAAGACGCACTTGAGGGAGAGTGCGAGGAGCAGGCACAGGATGTACCGGGCTGTGGAGACGTACTGTAGACCTGTTGCGTATAGCCGGCATCAATGGTACCGGTTCGATGACACACCTTTACAAGGCAAGTGCGGGGAGCAGCACAGGACGTACCGGGCTGTGGAGGCGCACTGGAGACACGGTGCGTAGAACCAGCACACATTGTACCAGCACACATTGTACCTCAAAGCGAGTGCGGAGAGCTGGCACAGGTGGCATGGACAGCTAACACGCTCCTCAGGGCGACTGTATTGCCTCTCCAGCCAAACCAATACCTCTCTCTCAACACAATGTAACTCCAAGTCAATCACACTTCTGTGAAATCAAACTGTCCACTTAGGAAGCAACACTGATTGACAATACATTTCACATGCTGTTGTGCAAATGGAATAGATAAAAAAGGAGTGGTTCTGCAGGTGATGACCACAGACCACTTCTCAGTTCCTATGCTTCCTGGCTGATGTATTGGTCACTTTTGAATGCTGGCGGTGCTTTCACTCTAGTGGTAGCATGAGACGGAGTCTACAACCCACACAAGTGTCTCAGGTAGTGCAGCTCATCCAGGATGGAACCTCAATGTGAGCTGTGGCAAGAAGGTTTGCTGTGTCTGTCAGCGTAGTGTCCAGAGCATGGAGGCGCTACCAGGAGACAGGCCAGTACATCAGGAGACGTGGAGGAGGCCGTAGGAGGACAACAACCCAGCAGCAGGACCGCTACCTCCGCCTTTGTGCAAGGAGGAGCAGGAGGAGCACTCCCAGAGCCCTGCAAAATGACCTCCAGCAGGCCACAAATGTGCATGTGTCTGCTCAAACGGTCAGAAACAGACTCCATGAGGGTGGTATAAGGGCCCGACGTCCACAGGTGGGGGTTGTGCTTACAGCCCAACACTGTGCAGGACGTTTGGCATTTGCCAGAGAACACCAAGATTGGCAAATTCGCCACTGGCGCCCTGTGCTCTTCACAGATGAAAGCAGGTTCACACTGAGCACGTGACAGACGTGACAGAGTCTGGAGACGCCGTGGAGTACGTTCTGCTGCCTGCAACATCCTCCAGCATGACCGGTTTGGCGGTGGGTCAGTCATGGTGTGGGGTGGTATTTCTTTGGGGGGCCGCACAGCCCTCCATGTGCTCGCCAGAGGTAGCCTGACTGCCATTAGGTACCGAGATGAGATCCTCAGACCCCTTGTGAGACCATATGCTGGTGCGGTTGGCCCTGGGTTCCTCCTAATGCAAGACAATTCTAGACCTCATGTGGCTGGAGTGTGTCAGCAGTTCCTGCAAGAGGAAGGCATTGATTCTATGGACTGGCTTGCCCGTTCCCCAGACCTGAATCCAATTGAGCACATCTGGGGCATCATGTCTCGCTCCATCCACCAACGCCACGTTACACCACAGACTGTCCAGGAGTTGGCGGATGCTTTAGTCCAGGTCTGGAAGGAGATCCCTCAGGAGACCATCCGCCACCTCATCAGGAGCATGCCCAGGCGTTGTAGGGAGGTCATACAGGCACGTGGAGGCCACACACACTACTGAGCCTCATTTTGACTTGTTTTAAGGACATTACATCAAAGTTGGATCAGCCTGTAGTGTGGTTTTCCACTTTAATTTTGAGTGTGACTCCAAATCCAGACCTCCATGGGTTGCTAAATTTGATTTCCATTGATCATTTTTGTGTGATTTCATTGTCAGCACATTCAACTATGTAAAGAAAAAAGTATTTAATAAGAATATTTCATTCATTCAGATCTAGGATGTGTTATTTTAGTGTTCCCTTTATTTTTTTGAGCAGTATATTTAATAGTGAAACTTTGCATTACAAACAAACGTAACTGCAAACCGTGATAACAGAGGTGCTTACTCAAAACATAAACAATATCTCATAACCCACACGTGGAAAAAATTATACTTAAAAAGATGAGAGGCCTGTAATTTTCGTCATGGGTTCACTTCGGCTGTGACAGACAGGATGAGGGGAAGGATCCAGAGAGTCACATTGTAGGATTTGTAGTGGATTTGTTTTCAAATTGTGGTGGAAAGTAAGTATTTGGTCAATAACAAAAGTTTCTCAATACTTTGTTATATACCATTTGTTGGCAATGACAGAGGTCAAACGTTTTCTGTAAGTCTTCAAAAGGTTTTCACACACTGTTGCTGGTATTTTCCTTTCCCCCTTCTGATGACCAGGTGGCGAATCGCATCTCTGCATGTCTGGCAGACATATCAGTGTGGATGACGGATCACCACCTCAAGCTGAACCTCGGCAAGACGGAGCTGCTCTTCCTCCCGGGGAAGGACTGCCCGTTCCATGATCTCGCCATCACGGTTGACAACTCCATTGTGTCCTCCTCCCAGAGCGCTAAGAACCTTGGCGTGATCCTGGACAACACCCTGTCGTTCTCAACTAACATCAAGGCGGTGGTCCGTTCTTGTAGGTTCATGCTCTACAACATCCGCAGAGTACGACCCTGCCTCACACAGGAAGCAGCGCAGGTCCTAATCCAGGCACTTGTCATCTCCCGTCTGGATTACTGCAACTCGCTGTTGGCTGGGCTCCCTGCCTGTGCCATTAAACCCCTACAACTCATCCAGAACGCCGCAGCCCGTCTGGTGTTCAACCTTCCCAAGTTCTCTCACGTCACCCCGCTCCTCCGCTCTCTCCACTGGCTTCCAGTTGAAGCTCGCATCCGCTACAAGACCATGGTGCTTGCCTACGGAGCTGTGAGGGGAACGGCACCTCAGTACCTCCAGGCTCTGATCAGGCCCTACACCCAAACAAGGGCACTGCGTTCATCCACCTCTGGCCTGCTCGCCTCCCTACCACTGAGGAAGTACAGTTCCCGCGCAGCCCAGTCAAAACTGTTCGCTGCTCTGGCCCCCCAATGGTGGAACAAACTCCCTCACGACGCCAGGACAGCGGAGTCAATCACCACCTTCCGGAGACACCTGAAACCCCACCTCTTTCAGGAATACCTAGGATAGGATAAAGTAATCCTTCTCACCCCCTCCCCCCTTAAAAGATTTAGATGCACTATTGTAAAGTGGCTGTTCCACTGGATGTCTTAAGGTGAATGGATAAGAGCGTCTGCTAAATGACTTAAATGTAAATGTAAATGTAAGTATGATCCCCAATTAGAGACAACGATAACCAGCTGCCTCTAATTGGGAATCATACCAAAACCCCAACATAGAAAAAACAACCTAGAAACCACATAGAAAATATAAACTCGACTAACCCCCCTAGTCATGCCCTGACCTACTCTACCATAGAAAACAAAGGATTTCTATGGTCAGGACATGACAGTTGCCCAGGAGAATGCCCTTCCAGACATTAACGTGATTAAATAAGCTATCCTTGAACGGTCCGACAGGAATGAAGAGGGCTGGAGTTTGAATATGAGAGAGCATTGGGAAAGGAACGCCCCGCAGGTACCATAATTGCCTGCATAACGTTCCGGAGGAGGTAAGCGGGGCACTCGGGGAGCCGGGGAAGGTTGAACCAATCCACCACTAGTAGGAAGGTTGCCTATGATCTAATTCACTGATTTGCTCCATTATCGCCTTGAACCCTTGGTCACAGGAGGCAGATGGTAGAGCTCCGATATGTATTAAAACAAAAGGAGTAGGCAAAGGCAGGTAAGGAACAGGTCGAGAGTTCATAAACCAGGTCAGAGTCCAAACAGTACCAGACGATAGGCAATCTCAAAGTCAGGCCAGGCAGGGGTCAGAAACCAGATCCGAGTCCAAAACAGTGCAAGAGGATAGGCAGGCTGGTAATCAGAACAGGAAGAGTGGCAGGCAGGCGGGTTCGGAGTTAGGACAGGCAAGGGTCGAAACCAGGAGGACTAGAAACAAACAGAGACTGGGAGAAATAGGAGCAAGGAAAAACACTGGTTGACTTGGCAAACAAGACGAACTGGCACAGAAAGACAGGAAACACATGGATATATACACCGGGGATAATAAGCGACACCTGGAGGGGGTGGAGACAATCACAAGGACAGGTGAACAAGATCAGGGTGTGACACACAAGACAGAACTCGACAGTTTGAATGTTCTCCCAGTGCAGACATCAAACTCCAAATCCAAAGGTCAGTGTAATAGTGAGCAGGTGGAGCAGCTTGGAGTCCTGTCTTCTTCAATTCCTCCACCAATTCAGCAGGCATTGTGTTTCTGTTCAAAACAGGCCTTGGGAAGAAGGTCTGTCTGCACTGGGGGCATTTGTAGACTCCCCTCTGATCATCCTGATCCTAGCAGTCCTCAATACAGTCCATACAGTACCTGTGTCCACAAGGAATTGCCACCGGATCCTTCAATATGTCCAGACAGATCGAATAACAGAATTGGTCCCTAACAACAGAAATATTAGCAGCTGCTATTTTCTTGTCAACAGACAGGTCTACAGACTTGCAATGAGTTCCAATAATAAAAAAAAAAGTAAAGAGTACAAACCATCTGATTAAATGCATCAAGTGTAGAAGCAATGTTGTGTTGAGTTGTAAAATGGAGGTGAGTGAGTCTGACTCTGAAACCTTCATTCAGATAAGGAGTGGCTTATGGAACCTGTTTAGCAGGTTGTATGTATGAAGATTGTAGATCAAAATATGCCATGTAATAGAAAGGTATTACAAGGAGTGGTTTGTAGAATGGACTTAGAATGGCTGCAAATCAAAACTGTAGGTTTCACTTAAAAGGTTTTCTCAAGATACAGTTCATGATTACGTTCACAATGCGTTCAGTCAAATAAATGCATGTAGGGTGCTATAAAGGAGTGCTTTAAAGGGTTATACATAAAGTATAGCTTGATTAATGCAAACGCATTTGCAGGTAAAGGTTCGAGTTCTCGCCGCATAAGCAACAAAGTGATTCATTAACACCCTCAGGTGGTGTGTTTGATTCATGTGGCCTTTTTTCATGTGGTGAGTCATGGAACTGGAGAGACTTTCTTCATGACGTCTCTGACATGGCTGGAGAAAATGTGACTTGATATCTTTGGCATGATAATGTCTGCTGCAATGTCTCATTGATGGATATAAAGTGTCTGCAGGTGGAAGATTCATAGATGTGGAAGGTGTGGAAAAGAAGGTCATGGTGAATGTGAGGAACAAACTGTGAATTGTTGGAAATCATGTTACTACATCTTTGGAGAGCCCGTCGGGGGTGAAAGAGAATGAAGTTGCCAAAGTCAGAGCCGTCCAGTGCATTTCATACATAGTGGCGGTTAATAGGGTTGAGGGAACAAATGGTCCCCCTGAGGACTTCATTGTGTTGGATAGGCCTTCACTACAGGCTGCAGAGTTGATCTCCCACCAGCAGGAGCCAGAGATATTACATGTAAAGAAGGTGGACTTTGTGATTTAAAGTGCACAATGCGTTTAGTTGACTCTTTGCATGTAGGGTGCTATAGAGGGTTATATACTCTTAGACCATTGTCTGAAAGCATAGCTTGATGAATGCAAATGCATTTGCAGGTAAATGTCTGAGTCCTCGGGGGGCTAAGGAACAAGGTGATTAATTAACACCCTTGTGTGGAGTGGTTGTTTCCATCTGGCGAGTCATGAAACTGGAGAGACTTCATGACATCCCTGAAATGGTTTGAATAAATATGTCTTTGACATTGTATGTTGCATCCTTTATGGGTAGAAGAAAGAGTAGAGAAATAAAAAGCACTAAAACATTTTTAAATCCACTGATTCCACATTACTTGAGAGTAATAGAAGCAGCAGATTCTATGTGGTTTAGCCTAACCACAGGGTGTCACTAGAGCTCTTCAGAATTTTCCAGTTCTCTCAGGTCAGTGCAGGTGAAAGACGACAAGCAGAGAAATGGGACACACTTGGGAACCATTATGGACTTCTGACGTTACCATTCAGTTTAATGTTGATTTTTAAAAAACAATAACAGCCTTAACAGCAATAATCATCTATATTCTGCATAACAATATCATAAAGAAAATAATACATTTAATTTCACTACAGTCTTAACCCCCCTAGAATCGATTGATTCGCCCGCATGTTAATCTAATTAGCATACTACAAAATTCCCCATCAAAATGTGTCTGGTTAAGCCAGAGATATCTGTTTTTTTGTTGCATGGGCTGCTGCATCTGTGGTGGATGGTTACAAAGCTACAGCAGTGTTTGTCAGACCAGGAGACATCCCGAAAATGTGTCTTCTCACAAAAACATCTGCAGAGTTGTAACGGTTTGGTATAGAAACGAATATGAACCCACCATCGAAAGCTGAGACTCTCACGAACACATACATCGTGGTTGTTAACTGCATAAAGTGTAGAGGAAATGTTGTGTTGACATGTAGACTGGGAGTGAGTCTGAGTTAAGTTTAGTTTACTCTGAAACCTTCATTCAGATAAGGAGTGGTTTATGGAACCTGTTTAGCAGGTTGTATGGATAACAAATGTGAATCAAAGTACACATAATTGAAAGGTCTGGTGGGGAGTGGCTGCTAGAAACAACATAGCTAACTCATACAGTGCCTTGCGAAAGTATTCGGCCCCCTTGAACTTTGCGACCTTTTGCCACATTTCAGGCTTCAAACATAAAGATATAAAACTGTATTTTTTTTGTGAAGAATCAACAACAAGTGGGACACAATCATGAAGTGGAACGACATTTATTGGATATTTCAAACTTTTTTAACATATCAAAAACTGAAAAATTGGGCGTGCAAAATTATTCAGCCCCCTTAAGTTAATACTTTGTAGCGCCACCTTTTGCTGCGATTACAGCTGTAAGTCGCTTGGGGTATGTCTCTATCAGTTTTGCACATCGAGAGACTGACATTTTTTCCCATTCCTCCTTGCAAAACAGCTCGAGCTCAGTGAGGTTGGATGGAGAACATTTGTGAACAGCAGTTTTCAGTTCTTTCCACAGATTCTCGATTGGATTCATGTCTGGACTTTGACTTGGCCATTCTAACACCTGGATATATTTATTTTTGAACCATTCCATTGTAGATGTTGCTTTATGTTTTGGATCATTGTCTTGTTGGAAGACAAATCTCCGTCCCAGTCTCAGGTCTTTTGCAGACTCCATCAGGTTTTCTTCCAGAATGGTCCTGTATTTGGCTCCATCCATCTTCCCATCAATTTTAACCATCTTCCCTGTCCCTGTTGAAGAAAAGCAGGCCCAAACCATGATGCTGCCACCACCATGTTTGACAGTGGGGATGGTGTGTTCAGGGTGGTGAGCTGTGTTGCTTTTACGCCAAACATAACGTTTTGCATTGTTGCCAAAAAGTTCAATTTTGGTTTCATCTGACCAGAGCACCTTCTTCCACATGTTTGGTGTGTCTCCCAGGTGGCTTGTGGCAAACTTTAAACAACACTTTTTATGGATATCTTTAAGAAATGGCTTTCTTCTTGCCACTCTTCCATAAAGGCCAGATTTGTGCAATATACGACTGATTGTTGTCCTATGGACAGAGTCTCCCACCTCAGCTGTAGATCTCTGCAGTTCATCCAGAGTGATCATGGGCCTCTTGGCTGCATCTCTGATCAGTCTTCTCCTTGTATGAGCTGAAAGTTTATAGGGACGGCCAGGTCTTGGTAGATTTGCAGTGGTCTGATACTCCTTCCATTTCAATATTATCGCTTGCACAGTGCTCCTTGGGATGTTTAAAGCTTGGGAAATCTTTTTGTATCCAAATCCGGCTTTAAACTTCTTCACAACAGTATCTCGGACCTGCCTGGTATGTTCCTTGTTCTTCATGATGCTCTCTGCGCTTTTAACGGACCTCTGAGACTATCAAGGTGCAGGTGCATTTATACGGAGACTTGATTACACACAGGTGGATTGTATTTATCATCATTAGTCATTTAGTCCTATTTCAACTAAACCAGAATGGACCACTCAACATTGGATCATTCAGAGATCTGGAGAGAGTTTGCTCACTGAACTTCAGTTTTGGAGAGAGTTTGCTGCACTGAAAGTAAAGGGGCTGAATAATTTTGCCACAACCTTTTTCAGTTTTGATTTGTTGCATGAGTGTGGAGTGGCGGCCAAGGTATTTTGGATGCTACAAAACACTAACAAAGCTGTTCTAAAAAAAGTTGAAAGGTTACCCACTCCTTGTGTTCTTACAGACATACCCATTGCGTTACTTCGCACCCATCCCTACCCAGACTTTAAGCTATTTTTCAAGAACTGAATATACTGATTACATACACCATATGTCACTCCACATGTTAAATGTCAATGTACTGTAATTTGAAATTGGACATTAACCCCCCCCCCAAAAAAGCAAGCCCCATCTTTCCCATTCCAACTGAGTTTGGCTTCAACTTCAAAGCTCTCCCCCACCCTCCATTTGGCAAATCTGACAATAATTATATTCTCCTGATTCTTGCTTACAAGCAAAAATGTAAGCGGGAAGCACCAGTGACTCATTCTATAAAAAAGTGGTCAGATGAAGCAGATGCTAAATTACAGGACTGTTTTGCGAGCGCAGACTGGAATATATTCCAGGATTATTCCGGCATTGAGGGGTACACCACATCAGTCACTGACTTTATCAATAAGAGCATCGAGGACGTCGTCCACACAATGACTGTACATACATACCCCAATCAGAAGCCATGGATTTACAGGCAACATTCGTACTGAGCTAAAGAGTAGAGCTGCCGCTTTCAAGGAGCGGGACTCTAACCCGGAAGCTTATAAGAAATCCTGCTATGCCCTCTGACGAACCATCAAACAGTCAAAGCATCAGTACAGGACTAAGATCGAATTGTACTACACCAACTCCGATGCTCGTCGGATGTGGCAGGGCTTGCAAACTATTAACTTCTTTGGGAACGGGGGCAGTATTGAGTAGCTTGGATGAATAAGAGTAAACTGCCTGCTACTCAGGACCAAAAGCATATGCAAATATGCTTGGATAGAAAACACTCTGAAGTTTCTAAAACTGTTTGAATGATGTCTGTGAGTATAACAGAACTCATATGGCAGACAAAAACCTGAGACAAATCCAACCAGGAAGTGGGAAATCTGAGGTTTGTAGTTTTTCAAGTCTTTGCCTATCCAATATACAGTGTCTATGGGGTAATATTGTACTTCCTAAGGCTTCCAATTGATGTCAACAGTCTTTAGAACCTTGTTTCAGGCTTCTACTGTGAAGGGGGAGAAAATAAGAGCTGTTTGAGTCAGAGGTCTGGCAGAATGCCATGAGCTCAGTCAGGCGTGCGACCATGAGAGCTAGCTGCATTCCTTTTGCGATTCCTGGGAGTGCATTCCGATGAAGATCATAAAAGGTAAGTGAATATCTATAACGCTATTTCTGAGTTTTGTGACACCTCTCCTTCATTGGAAAATGGCTGTATGTTTTTCTGTGACTTGGCACTGACCTAACATAATCGCAAGGTGTGCTTTCACCGTAAAGCCTTTTTGAAATCAGACACTGTGGCTGGATTAACGAGAAGTTTATCTTTAAAATGGTGCATAATACCTGTATGTTTGAGGAATTTTAATGATGAGATTTCTGTTTTTGAATTTGGCGCCCTGCAGAAGTTAAGGGAAGTACAGCCACGAACTGCCCAGTGACACAAGCATACCAGACGTGCTAAATAACTTCTATGCTCGCTTTAAGGCTAGTAACAATGAAACATGCATGAGAGCATCAGCTGTTCTGGACGACTGTTTGATCACGCTCTCCGCAGCCGATGTGAGTAAGACCTCTAAACAGGTCAACATTCACAAGGCTGCAGGGTCAGACAGATTACCAGGACGTGTACTCTGAGCATGCACTGACCAACTGGCAAGTGTCTCCACCGACACTTTCAACTGCTCCCTGTCTGAGTCTGTAATACCAACATGTTTCAAGCAGACCACCATAGTCCCTGTGCCCAAGAACACTAAGGTAACCTGCCTTAATGACTACCAACCCTTAGCACTCACGTCTGTAGCCATGAAATGCTTTGAAAGGCTGGTCATGCCTCACACCAACACCATTATCTCAGAAACACTAGACCCACTCCAATTTGCATCCTGCGCCAACAGATCCACAGATGACGCAATCTCTATGCACTCCACACTAACCTCACACCTGGACAAAAGGAATACCTAAGTGAGAATGCTGTTCATCGACTGCAGTTCAGCGTTCAACACTATAGTGCCTTCAAAGCTCATCACTACGCTAAGGACCCTGGGACTAAACACCTCCCTCTGAATCTGGATCCTGGACTTCCTGACGGGCCGCCCTAGGTGGTAAGGGTAGGTAACAACACATCCACCAAGCTGATCCATAACACAGGGGACCCTCAGGGTGCCTGTTCAGTCCCCTCTAGTACGCCCTGTTCATTCATGACTGCACGGTCATGCACAACTCCAAAACATCATTAAGTTTGCTGATGACACAACAGTCGTAGGCCTGTTCACCGACAACGATGAGACACCCTATAGGGAGGCGGTCAGAGACCTGACCATGTGGTACAAGGACAACAACCTCTCCCTCAACGTGATCAAGACCAAGAGCTCCATTTTTATGGAGCAACGAACCACCCATGCTGTCTCTGCCTGGCCGGTTCCCCTCTCTCCACTGGGATTCTCTGCCTCTAACCCTATTACAGGGGCTGAGTCACTGGCTTACTGGTGCTCTTCCATGCCGTCTCTAGGAGGGGTGCGTCACTTGAGTGGGTTGAGTCAATGACGTGATCTTCCTGTCCACATTGGCGCCCCCCTTGAGTTGTGCCATGGCGGAGATCTTTGTGGGCTATACTCGGCCTTGTCTCAGGATGGGAAGTTGGTGTTTGAAGATATCCCTCTAGTGGTGTGGGGGCTGTGCTTTGGCAAAGTGGGTGGGGTTATATCCTGCCTGTTTGGCCCTGTCCGAGGGTATCGTCGGAGGGGGCCATAGTGTCTCCCGACCCCTCCTGTCTCAGCCTCTAGTATTTAAGCTGCAGTAGTTTGTGTCGGGCGCTAGGGTCATTCTGTTATATCTGGAGTATTTCTCCTGTCCTTTCCGGTGTTCTGTGTGAATTTAAGTATGCTCTCTCTAATTCTCTCTCTTTTTTTCTTTCTTTCTTTCTTTCTTTCTTTCTTTCTTTCTTTCTTTCTTTCTTTCTTTCTTTCTCGGAGGACCTGAGCCCTAGGACCATTCCTCAGGACTACCTGGCACGATGACTCCTTGCTGTCCCCAGTCCACCTGGCCGTGCTGCTGCTCCAGTTTCAACTGTTTTGCCTGCGGCTATGGAACGCTGACCTGTTCACCGGACGTGAGCTACCTGTCCCAGACATGCTGTTTTCAACTCTCTAGAGACATCACGAGCGGTAGAGATACTCTGAATGATTGGCTATGAAAAGCCAACAGACATTTATTTACTCCTGAGGTGCTGACCTGTTGCACCCTCGACCACTGTGATTATTATTATTTGACCCTGCTGGTCATCTATGAACATTTGAACATCTTCTGTTATAATCTCCACCCGGCACAGCCAGAAGAGGACTGGCCACCCCTGGTTCCTCACTATGTTTCTTCCTAGGTTCTGACCTTTCTGGGGAGTTTTTCCTAGCCACCGTGCTTCTACACCTGCATTGCTTGCCGTTTGGGGTTTTAGGCTGGGTTTCTGTACAGCACTTTGACATCAATTGATGTAAGAAGGGCTATATAAATTCATTTGATTGATTGATTGATTGATGGTCTCGACCCCGCCCTGTGCAACTGGGTCCAGGACTTCCTGACAGGCTGCCCCCAGGTGGTGAAGGTAGGAAACAACATCTCCACTCTGGATCCTCAACACTGGAGCCCCACAAGGGTAAGTTCTCAGCCCTTTCCTGTACTCCTTGTTCCCCCACGCCTGCATGGCCATGCACGCCTCCAACTCAATCATCAAGTTTGCAGACGAGACTACAGTGGAAGGTTTGATTTCCAACAATGATGAGACGGCCTACAGGGAGGAGGTGAGTACCCTCGGAGTGTGGTGTCAGGAAAATAACCTCTCACTCAATGTCAGCAAAACAAAATAAATGATATTGGACTTCACTTGTTTGCTCTGGTAAGTTGAGCCAATGGCAAGTTGAACAAATTGAAGTGTTTTCTTCCCAGGTGTAATACAAGGCGTTATTGCTGGGATTTGAGGTAACAGGACCTGGTCCGTTAAAAGTGTTAAAACAAAAAAGTACAAAGTGTTAGGTGTTAAGGCTGTTTTAAAAGATGCTTAAAATGATTTGAAGACAAAAAGGCAATTCTGATTGTTAAATTGTGTTTTGGACATTAAGATAGACATGGTTTAAAAGAGTAGTGGTAATATTTCATTCAGAACAGACATTTGTAAGTGGCTTAACATACCCTGTTCAGCAGAACAACTTACAACTCACACCAAGTTGTGCCAAGAGACCATTTTTTTGGGCAAGCTATGTTTTAAAAACTGTTAATATGAATTCTGAATTATTCCACAGATACACAACAACCTAAAATATTTGTAGATATCTTTGTTTAAAATAATACTATATTTCCCTTGATGGAGTGATGCTGAATGTAAAAAATTGGTCAACTTACCTCACTCTCCCCTACAGGACAGAGACACCATGTCAAACTATTCCTGGAGGAGATTTCATGCAACACAAGCACCCCAGTGGCTCTCTTACAGAATATGTTCATTTTCCATCCATTGAGGAAAGGCCTTAATGGTTATATATGAAAGTTAATTTATGTTGTTAATAGTATATAATAGTATAATTTATACTCAACATTTTATGTAAATGTTAACAAGGACTGTTCTGATGTTTCTGTTGAAAGCAAAGAAAATCAAATGAACTCTGAAATGTAGTTAATGAAAAGCTATGACGAATGTGGTTAAAAATAGGGACCAAACTTGGTGGCTGAATTTAGAGTGTCCAAAAAATCTGGTGTGTTCTACTCTTAAAAGTGATTATCCATCTGTCATTGGGAGCTGTAGCCCAGGAGTAATCCAACTTGAATAGAACGTCCATGCACTAAGAGGGACTGGAGGAGTGACTGAAGCCTAATAAAACCTATTATCACACACCTCAGTGATAGAGAGTGGCTACAGACTTCTAAAAGATTCAGCCTGGATAGATTCTGGCCAGGTGTTTGTCCATACAATGTATTTGTTACAGACTCCAGCCCCAGCCCACCTCCATAGCCCTCCACACCGCCGGCCCCAGCCTCAGCCTCCAACCCACCTTCCTCAGCCCCACCCCACCATGCCTCAGATGAAAGAGGAGAAGCCGGTCACTCAGCGGCATCTGGTCTGATATCCATCTCTTGCCCTGTGCTGTGCTGCACGTAGCCTCACAGCTGTTGATAACACATCCACCAATGACTGAGAAGATGACTAAACAATGTGCACATGTGCCCCCTCCCCACCCCAGACTGGTTACCTGTCTACGGGTCAGTTGATTAAGCGAAGAAAGGCTTGCTTGTTAGTTTTGTCAGAACATTTGAGTTCCAAGTGTGTAACGTCAGGACAACAGTCTAATCAGGGGTTTCGTTCTTTCTCATTCGTTCATGTTTTGAAAATGTAATGACGAAGTTAGTTAGTCAGTCAGTCCGTCAGTTGAAAATAATATCAGTCAAATAAACTACAGTATGTAGGATGCAGCACAGGGTAGCATGAATATTTTGACGTGTCAGTTGTGATTATGAGTTATAGTCTGGACACAGAAAAGCAGGCATCTCTGTCTCCTCTGCTTCTTTTAATCACACTGATTGATCATGCACAGACAAATCAAATCCAATAAAATGTTATTTGTCACGTGTCGTAAAAAACGGGTCTGGACTGATAGTGAAATGCTTACTTACAGGCTTACTTACAAGCCTTTCCAACAAAGCACAGAGAAAGAAAATGGAGAAATAATAGAAAAGTAAAGCAAGTAATAAAAAAATGAATAATAGATACACAATGAGTAATGATTACTGGTACCCCTTGTATAAAGCCAAGTTCAGAGTCGATGTGCCGGGGTACGAGGTTTTTGAGGTAAATATGTACATATAACTAGAAATTAAGTGACAGATAATAAACAGCAGCGTATGTGATGAGTCAAAAAAGTTAGTTCAAAAAGCGTCAATGCAGATAGTCTGGGTAGCTATTTGGTTAACAATTGAACTAACAATTTAGCAGTCTTATGGCTTGGGGTAGAAAATGTTCAGGGTCCTGTTGGTTCCCAACTTCGGTACCACTTGTCGTGGAGTTGCAGCGAGAACAGTCTATGCCCTGGGTGGCTGGAGTCTGACCATTTTTAAGGTCTATCTCTGTCTTTCTCTCTCTCTCTCTGTCTCTCTCTGTCTCTCTCTCTCTGTCTCTCTCTCTGTCTGTCTGTGAAATTTGGTATTTTGTCACACAACCATGTCCAATATTTTGCTGTCCCTATTTCTGTCAGACATTCAATTCGCACTTCCAGAATGTGAGGTTTCAGTTAACTAACTAATGAGACAAAACATCCTCCAATACATTCCAGATTGTCATGGTAATGAGAAGATCTGTTTATTGAACTGCACCTATCCCTCAGTCAACCCCATGCTGACAGAACACAATGGGTGTTTGTTGTGTGTAGCCCTGACAGAAAGGGGCTATTGATAGCCAGGTGGGCTAGCCTGCCTCAGTGTCTACAGAAAAACAGGTGTGTTCAGGCCTAGAGGAAAATGTCATTACCACCTGGCCAGGGCCGGCTTAATACAGGGTTTTACTGGGGCTGAAGCCCCTGGGCCCAGGTTCAGGCCTGTGGGGGGCCGAAGGGGCAGTAAACAACAAAAAAAAAAGAACAAAAAAAATATGAAGGAAATGGCACCGTTATAGGATACCACCTTTCCAAGTCAGTTCGTCAAATTTCTGCTCTGCTAGAGCTGCCCCGGGCAATTGTAAGTGTTGTTATTGTGAAGTGGAAATGTCTAGGAGCAACAACTGCTCAGCCGCAAAATGTTAGATGACACAAGCAGCTGCAAATAAGCACTTGCAATGCCAAGTGTCGGCTGGAGTGGTGTAAAGCTCGCCGTCATTGGATTCTGGAGCAGTGGAAAAGCGTTCTCTGGAGTGATGAATAATGCTACACAATCTAGAAGTCCGGATTAATCTGGGTTTGAAGGATGCTAGAAGAACGCTACCTGACCTAAAGTATAGTGCTAACTGTAAAGTTTGGTGGAGGAGGAATAATCTGTGTTTCAAACTTTGTGGCAACAGTTTGGGGAAGGCCATTTCCTGTTTCAGCATGACAGTGCACAAAGCGAAGTCCATAGAGAAATGGTTTGCTGAGATCGGTGTGGAAGAACTTGACTGGTCTGCACAGAGCCCTGACCTCAACCCCATCAAACACCTTTGGGATGAATTGGAACGCCGGCTGTAAGCTAGGCCTAATTGGCCAACATCAGTGCCCGACCTCACTAATGCTGTTGTTGCTGAATGGAAGCAAATCCCTGCAGCAATGTTCCAAAATCTAGTGGAAAGCCTTCCCAGAAGAGTGGAGGCTGTTGCAGCAAAGGGAGCCAACTCCATATTAATGCCCATGATTTTGGAATGAGATGTTCGACGAGCAGATGTCCACATACTTTTGTATGTAGTGTACTTTGTATCCCTTGTTTACCCAAGTGTTTCCTTTATTTAGGCAGTTACCAATATGCCTACAGTTGGGAAGGCTACAGCATTGAAACAATTTCTTAATGCCCTGCACCTGGCTTTATACTAAAGAGCCTTACTTTTCTGGGAAATGACTGATTACCTGTGTTAGTGTGTGTATGTGCGAGAGCGACTTATGTTATTCTCACAGTGTCCTCTCAGTAGGTGTGAATATCAGTGTGAACTCTTCAGGGAGATAACACAGGGTTAATATCCTCAAACTCATGTAGATCTCAGTTTTATTGCCCAGGGATGATACTGAAAGACCACACACACACACACACACACACACACACACACACACACACACACACACACACACACACACACACACACACACACACCATTTTGTCTTTCATCATTGGCCCAGGTCTAGATCAATTATGCAGTAATCGTTGGAGAGTCTATGAGGTCATAGGAGATTGCTCAGTGGATGACTCATGTCTTGTGTCCACTGTGCTTTGCCCTGTAGCCTTTCAACAGGGCAAGTCATATACACCATGATGTCAATGACTGCTTTTCTGTATACATGTACACTGCACTGTCCAGTGTGAATATGTCTGATTTTGTGTTATATTGGAAGACAAGCTCATACACATATGCATGCACACACATGCTTCAGGCAGGCTAGTGTTCTGTTAATGACCATTTTGTGAAAGCAAGTGTAACCAGCATCACATTGTCCCTTAACAGATTTGCTTTCTTACTCACAAGCCCACACTGGGCCTTGATCTTGTGGCTTTTGTCTTTCAAACACACATGACTGGCACTCTTGAAACACATTAGCCAGCTGCACCACTGAGAAGTTAGTAATTTGATGGCTCGGGTCGGGGTACTTCAACCTGAGGAGTGAATTTAACTAACTCACCTCGGTTACTTTGAATTCAAATCAAATTTATTCATAAAGCCCTTCTTACATCAGCTGATATCTCAAAGTTTTCTGATTGATGCCATCAGAAAATAATTTACATCAATCAGCCACATAACAGTTTCACTGCATTACATTTCCTCCACACGCTGCTATGCTCTGGGCAGCCATCCAGAGTTGAAATACCTAAACAGGTATACAGAGATACAGTATGTGTGTGTGTTTCTGCTACCCTGCATGCAGTGGTAGAAAAAGTACCCAATTGTCATACTCGAGTAAAAGTAAAGAATAGAAAATGACTCAAGTAAAAGTGAGTCATCCACTAAAATAATACTTGAGTAAAAGTCTAAAAGTATCAAAAGTAAATGTAAGTGCTAAAATATACTTAAGTATCAAAGTAAAAATACAAATAATTTCAAATTCGTTATATTAAGCAAATCAGATGGAGCCATATTATTGTTTTTTTTTATTTACAGAAAGCCAGGGACACACTCCAATACTGACACATAATTTACAAACAAAGCATGTGAGTTTAGTGAGTCCGCCAGATCAGATGCAGTATGGCTGACCAGGGATGTTGTCTTGATATGTGTGTGAATTGGACCATTTTCCTGTCCTGCTAAGCATTCAAAATGTAACGAGTACGGTTGAGTGTCAGGGAAAATGCAAGGAGTAAAAAGTAAATAATTTTCCTTAGAAATGTAGTGAAGTAAAAGTAAAAGTTGTTAAAAATATACCCCCAAAAACTATTTAAATACTACTTAAGTATTTTTATTTAAGTATACCACTGCCTGCATGTAGATCAAAGGAGGCTGAGTTTGGGCCGTTGATGAAAGGAGAGGCTGAGGGAATGTTCTGGGGATGTGGAGTTTGAGTTGATGATGATGTCAACGGCATGTCAATGGACCTTTTTGTAACAGAGGTGGTTTGGTGAACCACACTCGCATAAGGATTATCCTAGCCTGAGACCTGAAGATTTGTGCTATCTCTCTGAACTATTACCTAGACTTTAGCAGCAGGCTAACACAGTCTAGTGGTGTGCAAACGACAAAGGTTCAATCCGAGCCATTCATACCTTGTCCTTATGCATCATGTGCACGCACAAATGTGTAAGTCAATACAATGTTGACTCAATCACTGCAACCAAAGCGAGAGCCACTATAAGCTAGTATGTCAACACCATCCACAAGCCACTGATCCAAAACATTGAGAAGAGCACACGATAATCCAAGGTGGCAAAAGCAATATTGGACAAATCATATTGGCAAATAAAGAAAGTATTTGTACATCTTTGGCTTCTTTACAAGAACATAATTACCCTAAATCGTTCCAAAGAGGGAGGGCAATGGAAATCACCTTCTCTTCTTCAATGAAAAACACCTTTTGTTTCTGTCACCCACTTCAGTGGGTACATCAATCAGCCACATAACAGTTTCACTGCATTACATTTCCTCCACACGCTGCTATGCCCACTTCAGTGGGTAACAGGCAGTCACTGACAAATACCTGCTCATATTATTTCCCCCCTTTGAGAGAATTGATTGAGCATACTTAGCCCAGTGAGGGCTGTGATTGGCTCTCTGTCTGTGTGTGAGCACTGTGGCTGTATAAAACCCCAACTGTGGGAGATTTCACTAAGACACAGCATACCACTGAAACACTGTGAGGACTAACAGTCATACTATTACAGACTTCTCCTCTTAACTCCAAACCACTGCAAATAATTCTCCTAGATTTGGATTGAGCAAACATACAACATGTGTAAGGGATTAGCAACACTGCCAGCAACCTGCTTAAAAAGGTAAGATGGTTATTTTAGTTTATTAGCATGTTGTTGTAGATCACGATCAACGTGTATGGAACATGTATTGAGTTGTATGGAAGAGGATAAATGCAACAGTAACATTTGGAAAATGCTTGGTTTAAAATTTGATGCAACAAAAGTAATGCAACATGTCATGTGAGATTCTAACAATTGAAAGGTGTCATGTCTGTGCTGCAATGGGATATTTTAAGACAGTAATGTATGTTGAATACGAGCCTTGTGTGCCAGGCATCTTGGTTCTGTTATACAGTAAGTGCATTACATATAATAGGACACACGACTGTGAGATGTTTTAATACATTCTGTAGCCAAACACTACCCACACTCTCTCCTCCCTCAGTGCCAAAGACATCAAACACAAGATTGGCTTTCTGCTCCAGAAGCCTGAGTTTCCAACAGACCAGAAACAGGTCAAAGAGAAGACGACCGCTGTCAAGAGGTGAGTGTACAGGAGAATAGTGACACTTTGAATGTATTGATTTATTTATCATTTATTTATAAAGGACATCTCTTTGAGATTAAGGATCTATTTTACCAGGGAGACCTGTTAAATGTGAGCAGCAAATAAACACTTGATACTCATTATCATACAGACGGAACAAAAATATAAACACAACATGTAAAGTGTTGGTTCCATGTTTCGTGAGCTGAAATAAAAGATCCCAGAAATGTTCCTAAAGCACAAAAAGCTGATTTCCCTCAAATGTTGTGCACAAATTTGTTTACATCCCTGTTAGTGAGCATTTCTCCTTTGCCAAGATAATCCATCTACCTGACAGGTGTGGCATATCAAGAAGCTGATTAAACAACATGATCAATACACAGGTGCACCTTGTGATAGGGATAAAAAAAAGCCACTCTAAAATGTGCAGTTTGTCACACAACACAATGCCACAGATGTCTGAGGTTGAGGGAACATGCAATTGTGATGATGACTGCAGGAATGTCCACCAGAACTGTTGCCAGAGAATTTTATGTTAATTTCTCTACCATAAGTCGCGACCAATGTCATTTTGGAGAATTTGGCAGTAAGTCCAACCGGCCTCACAACCGCAGGCAACGTGTAACCACACCAGCCCAGGACCTCCACATCTGGCTCATTCACCTGCAAGATCGTCTGAGACCAGCCACCCGGACAGCTGATGAAACGGAGGAGTATTTATGTCTGTAATAAAGCACTTTTGTGGGGAAAAACTATTTCTGATTCGCTAGGCCTGAATCGCCAGTGGGTGGGCTTATACCTTCCCACCCATGTCTGTGCCCCTGCCCAGTCATGCGACAACCATAGATTAGGGCCAAATTAATTTATTGCAATTGACTAATTTCCTTATATGAGCTGTAACTCAGTAAAATCGTTGAAATTGTTGCAAGTTGCGTTTATATATCATAGATAAAATAGCCTTCAGACTCCATTAAATTAATTTATCACGCCATGGGAAATAATGCTCTCAAGGCAATACCCATTGTACACGTGGGTAAATAGGTTTTAATGCAGTTCTACACCTAGTTTTGATTTACATTTGGTTAAGTTGTCAACTCACGTGAATTCAACATGAAATAAACAAAACATGTCACCATGTCTATGTATTTAGGTGAAAGGTTGGGTGAAAAAAAGACAAAATTCCCTTACCTTTAATGATGTTTTGCAAATCCAATCAGCTTTCAACGTTGATTCAACATCATCACATTTATATTTTGTTGTTGAAATGACGTGGAAACAAAGTTGATTCGACCAGTTTTTGCATCTGTTTAGCATCTGTTGTCCCTAAACTAGTTAGCATAGACAATATCCAGCCTGACTTTTGATTTCATTAGCACTAAATCAAATCAATGCCCTCATGATGAGAAAAAATGAACACAACCCCTTAATTGCAACCTCACAGTTTGCATTAATATTGACCAACTTTGATTATCTGATTGTAGCCAATATAGGTGAACTCATTTTACTTTGAGATCAAAAATGTAAATGGTACTTTCAGTAAAGAAAAATCCTTTAATATAACGCATTCTGTCATTGCATTTGCCTAGTCGCATACAGTTCAGCAGAAGCATTTTTAGGATTTACACATGTAGTGGGAAGATCTTAGGAGACATTATCAAAATATTTTTTAATACTACACAAGTTATCAAAATGATTGGCACTCTGACACTGTCCAACAGATAAATATAAACGCATCTTGGGCTAAGTTCATCGTTGAAAATAGGATCCTACGATTCTAAGATGAATTTAGCCTTAAGATGATTTTGAGATACCAGACCTTGACCTGGCCCAGGACCAATAAAAAGAAGGGAAACACACAGATTGTACAATATATAACTATTATACAGTGCATTTGGAAAGTATTCAGACCGCTTGACCTTTGCCACATTTTGATACGTTACAGCCTTATTCTAAAATTTATAAAATTGTTTTTTTTTTCTCATAAATCTACACACAATACCCCATGATGACAAAACTAAATGTTGCAAATGTATAAAAAAAATTAACGGAAATATGAGAATAACATAAGTATTCAGAGCCTTTACTTTGTTGAAGCACATTTGACAGAAATTACAGCCTCAAGTCTTCTTGGGTATGACGCTACAAGGTTGGCATACCTGTATTTGGGGAGTTTCTCCCATTCTTCTCTGCAGATCTTCTCAAGCTCTGTCAGGTTGGATGGGAGCGTCACTGCACTGTTTTTCAGCTCTCTCCAGAGATGTTTGATCGAGTTCAAGACCGGGCTCTGGCTGGGCCACTCTGGCTGGGCATTCAGGGACTCGTCCCGAAACCACTCTTAAGTTGTCTTGGCTGTGTGCTTAGGGTCGTTGTCCTGTTGGAAGGTGAACCTTCAAACCCCAAATCAAATCAAATCAAATGTTATTTGTTAAATGCGCTGAGTACAACAGGTGTCGACCTTACAGTGAATGCTTACTTGCAAGCCCTTAACCAACAATGCATTTGAAAGAAAAATAAGTCTAATTATAGATAAGTAGAAAAAAAAGAAAAATAACAAATAATTTTACATTTTAAATTTATTTTAAATTTCACCTTTGTTTAACCAGGTAAGCTAGTTGAGAACAAGTTCTCATTTACAACTGCGACCTGGCCAAGATAAAGCAAAGCAGTGCGACAAAAACAACAACACAGAGTTACACATGGAATAAACAAGCGTACAGTCAATAACACAATAGAAAGAAAAGAAAGTCTATATACAGTGTGTACAAATGGCATGAGGAGGTAAGGCAATAAATAGACCATAGTAGCAAAGTAATTACAATTTAGCAGATTAACACTGGAGTGATAGATGAGCAGATGATGATGAGCAGATGATGGTGTGTAAGTAGTGATACTGATGTGCAAAAGAGCAGCAAAGTAAATAAAAACAGTATGGGGATGAGGTAGGTAGATTGGGTGGGCTATTTACAGATGGACTATGTACAGCTGCAGCAATCGGTTAGCTGCTCAGATAGCTGATGTTTAAAGTTAGTGAGGGAAATGTAAGTCTCCAAATTAAAGGGCAGCAGCCCTTTTCCAGCTAGCACATTTGGTTCCTTATGTTTTTGATTTCCCAATGGTTCTGGGAACGGAGCCATAAGTTTCCTGACCGTTAAAACATTTCCTGACCGTTCAAACATATGATCTTCTGCTCTCTATCCATGGAATTAGTTCACTACGCCACCAGGATGGAGCTAGCTTGCCATGTTTTTTTTTACTCATACAAGGCTGTTAATTTTTGTCTATTCAAGCAGACCCTATTTCAAAGGAAACAAGCATTCATTAAGATCAGGTGTGGCCAATTAGTGGGCATGACCAACACACCTAAACACATTTAACAAGAGTTTTTTTGATGCTGAGAATGTTTTTAAATAACATTCTTAGAACATTCTGTGAATGTTACTGATGTTTTCATGTGGTTTTATGTTCTGAGAAGAGTATTTAAATTGAACCATGAGGAAACCTGCAGAAAACTTTATGCTGAAGTACTGGAATTCCCACAGAAGTCTGTTCTTTTTCCACCTTCTCTGAACGTTCTGAGAACATGACTTTAAAAAGAACCATGAGGAAACCTGTAGGAAACATTATTCTGAAGTACTGATATCCACACAGAAGAACGTTGCTTCTTAACATTCTCTGAATGTTCTGAGAACATGACTTTAAATAGGACCATGAGGAAACCTGTAGGAAATGTTATGGGAAGGTTGTATGCAAAATAACCATAGGACAACCCCGCTCTGAGAACATATGGTTCTCAAAATGTTATGTGCTAGCTGCTATAGATAATATTTTTATGTCCGCAACGCACAATCTGTTCGATATTTGGCAAATTCGGTGTGATTAGACAGGAGTAATTACATAATTTTGGAAACATTATTTACATTTATAAGGGGGTGCATTATAAGGACTCCTCCTGCTCAGTATTATTCCGTTTCTCCAAACAAACATTTCTAAGTTGCTCCAAACATTACATTTAGATGGTTAAGGGTTAAGGTTTTGGATAGGGTTAAAACATTAAGTTCATGGACTCATTCCGAATGGGTAAGGTAAGGGTCCAGAGTCATGGGATTACGCCCATCCACTTGATGGTATTAGCGTTCACTGTTTCCCCTAGTTGCCGGTTTTGAAGGCATTTTCCGACGTGGATAGATGTCCAATTTCGAAGTCTCTCTTGAGCGATCTGCCTGATAATATTATAAAATGTTGGTTACTCATTAGCTCAAAGAGGTGTATAATTAAGCAAAAAGGCCAGAGGGGGTGTGGTATATGGCCAATATACCACAGCTAAGGGCTGTTCTTTGGCACGATGCAACGCGGAGTACCTGGATACAGCCCTTAGACGTGGCTTATTTGCCATATACCACAAACCTCCGAGGTGCATTATTGCTATTATAAACTGGTTACCAACGTAATTAAGGCAGTAAAAATACATATTTAGTCATACCCGTGGTATATGGTCTATTATAAACTAGGTGGTTTGAGCACTGAATGCTGATTGGCTGACAGCAATGGCATATCAGATCGTACACCACGGGTATGATAAAAAAAATGTATTTATACTGCTCTAATTATGTTGGTAACCAGTTTATAATAGCAATAATGCACCTCAGGGTTTGTGGTATATGGCCAATATACCACGGCTAAGGGTTGAGTCTAAGTACTCCGTGATGCGTTGTGCGTAAGAACAGCACTTAGCAATGGTATATTGGCCAAATACTACACCCCCTCGTGCCTTATTGCTTAAATATACCACAGCTTTCAGCCAATAAGCATTCAGTGCTCGAACCACACAGTTTATAATGTTATAAAAGGGTTACTCATTAGCTCAAATAGGTGAGTAATGTAAATAAGTGGTTGGTTACTCAATAGCTTGAAGAGGTGCATCTGGTGTGGCTGATGCTCATGGAAAATACAGTAGTCAATATAGTAGTCAAATACAGTATGTCCTGTTGTAAAGAACATTATGTAAGATGGTAGATATGACATCTACTGGTAGGCTATCATTAAAATACAGGTCATCAGCAATATGCAGGTTAAGAACTGTGGGATATCACACAAGAGATGAACTGAAATATTAATAATATTATCGTTTCTCCCAGTAATACAGGTGTACAGTATAATAATGATGTTATTTCTCTGGTTTTAGAGTTTCACCTGCTGATGTGGAGAAATGGAAGCTGTCCTTCAACAACCTGATGAATTGTGAAAGTGAGTTTCTTACAAATCAAAGCAACATCTTTAGAATACTGTAGGATTGGGGAGTCGATCTTGCTCAAATGTTATGGTGGTTTACTGAATTGAAAAGATGTATTGATTTTGAATTTAATTGAGTCTTGTGTTGAATTCCTGACAAAACTCTACCATGACCTATTACCAAACCAGACCACGGAACAACATTTCTTCAAAACTTGAGTGACATTTGTATCTCCCTCACCCCCTCTCCTCCTGTCTCTCCGACCCCAATTAAATTAAATTAAATTCAATTCAATGGGCTTTATCACTCTCTGGGTTTCTGTTTAAAGACTGATGTCATGATGCCTCTGTGGGCTGTAGGGTACTTTTGGGTTTAGCTGTGTATAGTTGGGGACTTCAGCCAGCTCTCAGGATACGTTTTCATGCTCTGGACGTGTGCTATGTGTCTAGACGGTATGCTGGGTAGCCCCTAGACCCCTGCTGCTCTGCTCTGCTCCCTCCCTGTGTGTGTGTGATGCACAGGATGAACCATAACTCTCAGTCCCCGCGGTTATAGCGGTTATATCCACGCGGCGGGAGGGTTTAGGGTAATTAAAAATAGTGTGGATGAAGGGCGGGTGGGTGGTGGTCAAGTTGAATAAATGGAAAACAATGCATACACAAAATCCATAAATGTAAATTCTTGTGAAATTCATATCTATAGGCTACATTTTTTCATTATGTTATCTGGCATTAGTGCCTAACTGTACACATGTCAAATACACACCAATCGACAAATGCTTTTGGGAACCTGGGATGAAAAAGTTAACGATGATCCACTCAGGCAAAAATAAAAATGTTGGATTTTTATTAAATAAGAGGAATGCTGTGAAATGGAGAGTTGACTTGAAAATAAAGAGAAGGAGGGACTGAACAGCAATGTTTGGGAAAATTTGATGAAAAGAGGATGATAGCAGTGTCGACTATGCTGTGTGTGATGATTGTATGGCGCTATACAAATTCCACAGTCACAAGACGGGGACTTCAATATGGCACATCAAGGGAACTGTAGTCTCAGATGGGTTAAATGGAATAGTAGCCAAACTGAAATCTGGACATCTGACTGTAGGTCTATAACCTCTCACATAGCCTGATATAATATTAGGCTAATTTACGCAGGATTAAGCATTTCTTGCTCTAAAATTATACACCAAATGTACATGAAGCTAAATATACTTTGATTGAAAACAAATACAGGTGGCTGTGTAGCTTCTTACCTATCTGCTCTAAAATGTGATTAAACATTCTTAAACTAATTATGTGTATATCATTCAAGAAGATCGAAGTACATATTCCCATGATAAAACTGATAGGGATTAAATGTTGTAATGCAGATGCAGCATGGATGTTTCATGCATAAAAAGTGAAGAATTATCATTCACGATTGACAGTGATGGCCTAATTTATAATAAGGTAGGCCTAATGTGGTGTTTTAAAAACAGACTTTTGTCTTTGAGCCACTATGTGTTGGCATACACAATTGTGCAAGTTGGATGATGCTTTGTATGTAGGCCTATATTTCAAAATGATATTACACAATAGGCTACATGTCGAAACCAACTTTAATTGAGAAATTTGGACATAAGAAAACATTTCAATAAATCGTTCTACTATCTCTGACTCTACAACACATTGTCTATATTTGCGGGTTAGTGTCGGGTGCGGGACTCAGATTTTAACTTTATCACATACAGTTGAAGTCGGAAGTTTACATACACTTAGGTTGGAGTCATTAAAACTTGTTTTTCAACCACTCCACAAATTTCATGTTAACAAACTATAGTTTTGGCAAGTCGGTTAGGACATCTACTTTGTGCATGACACAAGTCATTTTTCCAACAATTGTTTACAGACAGATTATTTAATTTATAATTCACTGTATCACAATTCCAGTGGGTCAGACGTTTACATACCATAAGTTGACTGTGCCTTTTAAACAGCTTGGAAAATTCCAGAAAATTATGTCATGGCTTTAGAAGCTTCTAATTGACATTATCTGAGTCAATTGGAGGTGTACCTGTGGATGTATTTCAAGGCCTAGCTTCAACTCAGTGACTCTTTGCTTGACATCATGGGAAAATCAAAAGAAATCAGTTAAGACCTCAGAAAAAATATATAGACCTCCACAAGTCTGGTTCAATTTCCAAGCGCCTGAAGGTACCACGTACATCTGTACAAACAATAGTACGCAAGCATAAACTCCATGAGACCATGCAGCCCAGCTCATACCGCTCAGAAAGGAGATGCGTTCTGTCTCCTAGAGATGAATATACTTTGGTGCGAAAAGTGTAAATCAATCCCAGAACAACAGCAAAGGACCCTGTGAAAATGCTGGAGGAAAACATGTACAAAAGTATCTATATCCACAGTAAAATGAGTCCTATATCGACATAACCAGAAAGGCCGCTCAGCAAGGAAGAAGCCACTCCTCCAAAACTGCCATAAAAATGCCAGATTACGGTTTGAAAATGCACAGGAGGACAAAGATCGTACTTTTTGGAGAAATGCCCTCTGGTCTGATGAAACAAAAATGAAACTGTTTGGCCATAATGACCATCGTTCTGTTTGGAGGATAAAGGGGCAAGCCGAAGAACACCATCCCAACCCTGAAGCACGGGGGTGGCAGCATCATGTTGTGGGGGTGCTTTGCTGCAGGAGGGACTGGTGCACTTCACAAAATCGATGGCTTCATGAGGAAGGAAAATGATGTGGATATATTGAAGCAACATCAAGACATCAGTCAGGAAGTTAAAGCTTGGTCTCAAATGGGTCTTCCAAATGGACAATGACCCCATGCATACTTCCAAAGTTGTGGCAAAATGGCTTAAGGACAACAAAGTCAAGGTATTGGAGTGGCCATCACAAAGCCATGACCTCAATCTTATAGAACATTTGTGGGCAGAACTGAAAAAGTGTGTGCGAGCAAGGAGGCCTACACACCTGACTCAGTTTCACCAGCTCTGTCAGGAGGAATGGGCCAAAAATCACCCAACTTATTGTGGGAAGCTTGTGGAAGGCTACCCGAAAATGTTTGACCCAAGTTAAACAATTTAAAGGCAATGCTACCCAATACTAATTGAGTGTATGTAAACTTCTGACCCACTGGGAATGTGATGAAAGAAATAAAAGCTGAAATAAATCATTCTCTCTACTATTATTCTGATATTTCACATTCTTAAAATAAAGTGGTGATTCTAACTTTTTTTTTTTTTTTTTAACCAGGCAAGTCAGTTAAGAACACAGTCTTATTTTCAATGACAGCCTGGGAACAGTGGGTTAACTACCTGTTCAGGGGCAGAACGACAGATTTGTACCTTGTCAGCTCGGGGGTTTGAACTCGCAACCTTCTGGTTACTAGTCCAACTCTCTAACCACTAGGCTACCCTACTGACCTAAGACAGGGCATTTTTATTTGGATTAAACATCAGGAATTGTGAAAAACTGAGTTTTAAGGTGTAGTTAAACTTCCGACTTCTACTGTATATTCTGGTGGTTGGGTTATTAGCAGTTGCTGGTGAACAAACAGTGTGTGTGTGTGTGTGTGTGTGTGTGTGTGTGTGTGTGTGTGTGTGTGTGTGTGTGTGTGTGTGTGTGTGTGTGTGTGTGTGTGTGTGTGTGTGTGTGTGTGTGTGTGTGTGTGTGTGTGTGTGTGTGTGTGTGTGTGTGTGTGTGTGTGTGTGTGTGTGTGTGTGTGTGTGTGTGTGTGTTGGCAGTCCCTGTGGTGTCAGGCTGTGTGTGGGGACACCCGTGGGGACACCATATATAATTTGTATATGTCCAGCACCCATTTCGTATTATATGTTACTCATTACAATCCGTGTTATATGTTAACAATTTTCAAAATGTACAATATGTTACGAATTTGCAAAAATTGGTTAAGTTCAGGAGTTAGATTAAAGGTTATGGTTAGGGCAAGGGTTAGCTAACATGATAAGTAGTTGAAAAGATGCTAATTAGCTAAAATGATCCGTGATGAGATTTGAACTCACAACCACGATACGTTTGGGTTGCTAGATGTTTGCCTGAAATGGCTACCCATCCACCCCAACCAACCACCATACTTTTGTTTTTGCCTCAATAACCATCTGTCTTATGTAACCATCCCAAACGTATCGTAGTTTTTACTATTACTATGTTACGTCTAGTCTGAGACCAGGCTGGGACACAGAGCAGGAGCAACGCCTCCTGAGAACCATCCAGGCCTTGACCTCCACCACTGCCTCCCTACAGAGGGATGCTCTCTCTCTCTCTCTCTCTCTCTCTCTCTCTCTCTCTCTCTCTCTCTCTCTCTCAAAACACCCCCACCCCCTACCTTCTAATAGAGAAAAGCAGTTAGGATAGTTTAATAGTGTATGGTTTCATATCGAACACTCAACCTAGCACCCTGGAAATTTCTCTGGATGTTACACATGCTAAGTAAGAGGATCTGAGACTGACCTAACCTAACCTCTTTCTCTGTTTGTTTGTCTGTCTGTCTATCAGGTGGTCGTACAGTGTTCACTGCGTTCCTGAAGTCAGAGCTCAGCCAGGAGAACTTGGAATTCTGGAACGCTTGCGAGGAATACAAAAAGTCTTCCCCAAACAAGATGGCGGCCAAAGCTAAAGAGATCTACGAACAGTACATTGAGGCAGACTCTCCAAATGAGGTCAAATGGGAATAATGATTGGCATGTTTATGACTTTTTAAAATTATTATATTTCATTATTTAACCAGACAAGACAGACAAGACAGAATAAATTCTTATTTACAGTGACGGCCTGAACATATGCAAATATTATGTTAACAAGAGCAACACAGCCTATACCAACTGAGAGCCACTCTCAAAAGATGGTTTAAAATCATTTTTATAGCATCATATCATTTTGATTTCTATGAATTTGAGAGTGGTTACATTTCTCCATCCCCACCCATCCCTCAACAAAGCACGCTTTGTTATTGTTTCAACTGAGGATTTCCCCTTCAATGAGTCCCCCCTTTCGAAAAACACCTGTAGTTTTTCCTTTGGGATTGTCCTTTTGGATTTTTATAGCACTTTTGGTGGCACATTTTGTTGATACAGTACCCATGTTTTAATGCATTACTTATACAGTGTATATCTCTTTTTCCCTCTCCCTATCAGGTGAACCTGGACTCAGCAACGCGAGAGGAGACCAGACAGAACCTGTCTATTGCCGGCTTATCCTGTTTCAATGACGCCCAGCAGAAGATCTTCAATTTGATGGAGAAAGACTCATACAGAAGGTTCCTCCACTCCAAACTGATCCAGGATCTGTCCCTGTTGAGCACCACCACCCCACTCTGTGCACTGAAGAAGATAGGAGGAAAAATAGGTTGTTCTGAGAACAGATGTGGTGCATAGATGGAGATGGAGAGAGAAACAAGGACGGATTGAAGAATGTGTAAAATTTTGTCAATCTGTGAGGGAAAGAGCAGGTAGTCTTGAAGAGAAAACATTATTATGAGTGGGTGGGGTTTTATTTTTTCTGTCCATTGTTCCAGATAACTATTTCAACACGCATCACAAATAGATTACTTTTGAGACGAGGGGACGATTGGAGAGGGAGAGAACTGTCAGAGTTATTTTTCGGGAGAAATATGCTCCTGAAAGGATGTTCCATTCTCTTATTTTCATTGTTGTGCGAGGGTCTGCTTTCTTTACACTGACTATCTTCCAGATCTCTAAAAATATTCAAATGGTTCAAACAAGCATTTAGGTATTTCACCCTGGTTAGTTCCCTGTGTCCCCTCAGTCTGGTTTTAATCAAGGGCTCCATGCTAAGTCATGCTTAAACACCAATAATGAAAATGCACTTCTTCAAACTGTGTTAAATTAGATTATAGTTTCTGAATGGATTGGTGTTAAAACTTATTTCACCTGACTGTTGTTTGTTTGACTCTGTTTTTCTGTCTTTACTTTACCTGTGGCCAGTTCATGCACTGTTAATGTGTAACTCGCTGGCCTTCTGTTAACCTGACAACAAAGTCATGACTATGTGATGTTTTGATTCACAACACAGGGAGAAACAATCTGGAATGACTTCTCTATCCACCCCTAACACACACAGAGACAAACACCCACTCCCATTTGAGCAATTCAGCGACTTGCTTCAGCTGATCCTTTCCTGATGTGCTTATGAAGTAAACATATTGATACTTTATCATTATATGGTTATTGGTAATGCTATTGATATCATTATATGGTTATTGGTAAAGCTATTGATATCATTATATGGTTATTAGTAAAGCTATTGATACTGTATCATTATATGGTTATTGGTAATGATATTGATATCATTATATGGTTATTGGTAAAGCTATTGATATCATTATATGGATATTGGTAAAGCTATTGATACTGTATCATTATATGGTTATTGGTAATGATATTGGTATCATTATATGGTTCTGTAAGTTTTGTTAAAACATTACTCCTACTCGCCTCCAATGATGATGGCTACATATTTATTATACAATGTAATAATCATCTTCATATTTATTTTCTTGTTGTTTTCTTGACACGTTTATTCATCATTTATTTGTGAATAAAACGATGCATCAACAGAGATGGTTACTTATTTTCATACATTTATCCAAATGAACGAAAGGCCAATATTGTAAAATGTACCAGTTTCGAAAACATACATGTCCTAATTTCAGCACACTAGCTGTACGTATTCTATTTAAGGCAATATGCAGTTTCCTACGACCATGTAGTCCAATCATTCCATTGCCCTGTATAAACTGAATACATCACCACAAAAAAATTCTGATTTAATTAGTTCATTTGTTGATAAACAGAGAAACGGGATGACAGAGAGTTACACAGACACTAGATTAAACTACTTGAAACTATGGACTGCTCTCAGTATAAATATTGATTTTACCTCCCACGGTATAGATCACAGTGCCAGTGACAGAAGATATGCTCCAGTACACACTATTCTAACTAGTTTATTACCACAGACTGCAGCTTTAATGTGGAAAAGACAGTATTTACATACATACAACTTGGCATAAGAGTTGGTCAAAAATAGAAGAAACAACCGTAGAGAAGACTAGGTTCACTCACTCACTTTGCTTCTCCCATACGTAGTCTTGACCCGTCCTATAACAAGCCATATTTAGAAAGATAAGGTCTTACGTCAGTGGCCTGATGCAGATCATGTCGATTTAAAGGTTGTTTGTGTGGCTCTGAAAGCACTTGTGGGAGCAGCAACCAAAGAGTGGACATATTTAATTTTTAAAAATTTTAATGTTACCTTTCGCACAGCTCTCATGGGTGCCAACAACAGTCAGGGTAATTTGTTTGGCCATTAAAGCTTGTTTATTTAGAACCACACTGAAGACACACTACAAGACTAAAAGTATATGGACACCCCTTCATATTAGTGGATTCACCTATTTCAGCCACACCTGTTGCTGACAGGTGTATAAAATGGAGCACACAGCCATGCAATCTCCATAATCTTGTTTGTTTGGTTGTTAGGCTATAGCTGGACAAAATTTGGCTACATGAAAATTGCAATACTGTTAATATAACCGTCTGTTAGTGTGGGTTTTCAGTAAATGAATGTCAATCACAAAGGTGCATTTCATCTGCATCTGCATTTCCTGTAGTACAGGAATATTCTCAACAACAAAAGTGTGATCAAATCTGTACCCACTTTTAATCCAATGTTACATAAGTATTCTCTTGGTGAGTCTAAATTCTAACTTTAATTGACAGAATAAGGGAAATATGTTCAAATATTAGTATAGCCAAGATAGTGTGATCATGCTGCCAACCTGGTTGTAGCAGAAGAATGAGCCTGTACAGATTTAGATAGCTAACTGGTGAGAATGGATCTGGATAGATTAAGCAGAGGAAAATGGGTCTGGCTGATATTTAGAGGTACAGTATAATCGGTAGCCTGAGGTGGTTGTTGGATGACGCAGGAGAAGGCCTGTCACCAATATACTGTCTAACAGAGCTTTTACAAGGGACAACACAGGCGGCCTCGACATGACCTGTGTACAATACATATGTCAGATACTTTCAAATACTTAGAGATATTTAAGGTAGTTTGATTTAGCTGGAATATGCTCTTTTGGAACTATTCCATTGGTAATTACTGTAAATCTCAGTCAGCTCAAGTATTTGACCCAGGTCTGACTCCAAGAAACATAAAAAGGTTTAAGCTTAGACTTTTACTGAACAATCTGATAGATGTTTGGTATTGACTCTGAGCTCTTTAGTGAAAATAAGAGTGAGCCTTCATGGCATCTAGCTAATGAAAAGTGGAGGTCTGCCGTATACGCTATACACAGAGAGCTGCAGATATTGAGCATGTGTGTATAAAAGACCTTATCTTTCAAACAGTCCGTGAAGAACATACTCTCACACACACACAGGGCCGGATTAATGCAGTGGCTTACCGGGTATGAAGCACATGGGCCCAAAAAGAATAGTAAAGAAAAACATATGGAAGTTTATACAATATATTATATTATATATATAGTATACACTACCAGTCAAAAGTTTTAGAACACCTACTCATTCAAGGGTTTTTCTTTATGCCAAGAGTGTGTAAAGCTGTCAAGGCAAAGGGTGGCTACTTTGAAGAATCCAAAATCCAAAATATATTTTTATTTGTTAAACACTTTTTTGGTTACTACATGATTCCATATGTGTTATTTCATAGTTTGATGTCTTCACTATTATTCTACAGTGTAAAAAATAGTAAACAAAGAAAAACCCTTGAATGAGTAGGTGTGTCCAAACTTTGGACTGGTACTGTATACATACAGTTGAATTCAGAAGTTTACATTTTTATTTAATTTATTTCACCTTTATTTAACCAGGTAGGCTAGTTGAAAACAAGTTCTCATTTGCAACTGCGACCTGGCCAAGATAAAGCAAAGCAGTGTGACACAGACAACAACACAGTTACACATGGAGTAAACAATAAACAAGCCAATAACACAATAACAAATCAATGACACAGTAGAAAAAAGAAAGTATATATACAGTGTGTGTAAAAGGCATGATGAGGTAGGCAATAAATAGGCCATAGGGGCGAATAGTTACAATTTAGCAGATTAACACTGGAGTGATAAATGAGCAGATGATGATGTGCAAGTAGAGATACTGGTGTGCAAAAGAGCAGAAAAGTTAATAAAATAAAAACAGTATGGGGATGAGGTAGTTAGATTGTGTGGGCTATTTACAGATGGACTATGTAGAGCTGCAGCGATCGGTTAGCTGCTCAGATAGTTGATGTTTAAAGTTGGTGAGGGAAATAAGTCTCAACTTCAGCGATATTTGCAATTCTTTCCAGTCACTGGCAGCAGAGAATTGGAAGGAAAGCCGGCCAATTCCCTGTGTTAAGGATAGGGCTGACTACTGCCCCCTTTGGAGGAATTGCGTGCCCATAGTAAACAGAAAAAAAATCTGTCCAAAATTGCTAATATATGCATATAATAATTATTATTGAATAGAAAACACTCTAAAGCTTCTAAAACCGTTCAAATTATGTCTGTATGTAAAGCAGAACTCTCAGGGCAGCCATTCTCCCAAACTCTCTCTTGTCATCAGAAAAGTTGGCCCAACTTTGACGTCATCGCCCCCACCTTTCCCAAGCAGCTACAGACCTGGGAACAGTTTCTATGTCTTCAGCGCGATGTCTGCTTTCAATGGGGCTTGCCATTGTGAGAATCGCGCGCCCACGAGACTTTTGGCGGGCTGAAACCTTCGGGTCACGCGAAAAAACAAGTACTTTCATGCGCGCGTCGGCTCCAGAGCTCTCTTTCTTCCAGGATTGACCAAACGATGTCGTTGTTTCTGTTCGTTGTAAGGATTGTTTTCCACGTTTATAACATGCTAAAGCTTGATTCTGCACTTAGTTCGACCAGTTTAGTCGACATATAATATGTAATTTTGAAGTTTTGGTGCACATCCACTAGAATTTTGGCTGCATTTCGACCGGAATTTGTCGCGTTTGATAACCTAAAGACACAGACTTCAAAACCAAACAATGTTTTTGGTAAGTATAACTCCTTCCAGGTCTTCTGATGGAAGAACATCAAAGGTAAGGGAATATTTATGTGGTAAATTTGGGTTTCTGTGGACTCCAAGATAGAGGAGACGTAATGCTAATTTCTGAGCGCCGTCTCATATTATAGCCTAGTGAACGAATTGTGTAACGTTAAAAATAAATGTAACACAGCGGTTGTATTAAGAAGAAGTGTATCTTTCTATCTATGTGTAGAACATGTATATTTAGTTCAAGTGTATGATGTGTATTGCTTGTTATCTGACGTTATCTGACGGAGCTATCATCATTTCTCCGGACATTTGAGTAGCATTTTTTGAACATGGTGTCATTGTAAACAGAGATTTATGGATATAAATTGCATATTATTGAAAAAAACATAAATGTACTGTGTAACATGTTATATTACTGTCATCTGATGAAGATTTTCAAAAGGTTAGTGAATTATTTTTCTTTTAATCCTGCGTTTGTTGATTGCATATTTTGTTCAACTTGGCTATTCAAATTAGCTGTGTCTTTGGTGGTGGTTTGACATAAATATGTGCTATGTTTTCGCCGTAAAACATTTTAGAAATCTGACTTGCTGGGTAGATGAACAAGGTGTTTATCTTTCATTTGAGCTATTGGACTTGTTAATGTGTGGAGGTTAAATATTTCTAAGAATATTTTTGCGTTCCATTGCGCCACGTTCCAGCTGAACGTGGGAGGGTTCGTTCCCAAATGGGTACCATAACCTTGAACAGGTTTTAAACTCACAATTCCCGACATTTAATGCTAGTAAAAATTAGGTCAGTTTGGATCACCACCTTATTTTAAGAATGTGAAATGTCAGAATAATAGAAGAGAGAATGATTTATTTCAGCTTGTATTGGTTTCATCAAATTCCGAGTGGATCAGAAGTTTGCATACACTCAATTAGTATTTGGTAGCATTGCCTTTAAATTGTTTAACTTGGGTCAAACGTTTCGGGTAGCCTTCTACAAGCTTTCCCCAATAAGTTGGGTGAATTTTGACCCATTCCTCCTGACAGAGCTGGTGTAACTGAGTCAGGTTTGTGGGCCTCATTGCTCGCACATCCGTTTTCAATTCTGCCCACAAATGTTCTATAGGATTGAGGTCAGCGCTTTGTTATGGCCTCTCCAATACCTTGACTTTGTTGTCCTTAACCTCTTAAGTCGACCCTCTACTTTTTTGAACATTCTGTTAAAAATCGCGCAACATTTCAGCGCCCTGCTACTCATGCCAGCAATATAGTATATGCATTTGCTTAGTCTGTGTGGATAGAAAACACTCAGACGTTTAAAAAACTGGTTAAATCACTGCTGTGGCTTTACCAGAACGGCATTTACATCGAAAAGCACAGGAAAAACTGATCACTGAAAATGGGAAAATATATCCATGCGCTACTTGAACCCATTGATAAAGGTGAACCACAATTAATTGACTGAGGTTGCAGTACCTACAGCTTCCACACGGTGTCTAGAGTCTTGTCATTTCCCTTCGAGTTTTTTCTTGGTCAGACACATGCAGGGCACCGTATCTCCTCTGGTCTAGGACCGGATATTTTCGTTGAGTTTCTAGCCGGACATTTTTCCAGACGGACAGCTAATGATCTTTACATCGCCTCCTGATGAATTTTATCGCTTATTAACGTTTACTAATACCTAAAGTTGCATTACAAACGTATTTCGAAGTGTTTTGTGAAAGTTTATCGTCGACTTTTTGAATTTTAAAAAAATGACGTTACGTTTTGAAACGATGTTTTTTTCGTTTATCACACAGTCTACATATAAACGATATCTAGGCTTTATATGGACCGATTTAATCGAAATAAAGACCCAAATAGTGTTTATGGGACATCTAGGAGTGCCAACAAAGAAGATGGTGAAAGGTAATGAATGTTTTCTATTTTATTGTGCGGTTTGTGTAACGCCGAAATGCTAATTATTTTGTTTACGTCCCCTGTGGGTCTTTTGGGGTGTTGCATGCTATCAGATAATAGCTTCTCATGCTTTCGCCGAAAAGCATTTTAAAAATCTGACTTGTTGCCTGGATTCACAACGAGTGTAGCTTTAATTCGATACCCTGCATGTGTATTTTAATGAACTTTTGAGTTTTAACTAATACTATTAGCATTTAGCGTAGCGCATTTGCATTTCCAGAGCTCTAGTTGGGACGCAAGCGTCCCGAGTAGAAGCAACAGGTTAAGCCATTTTGCCACAATTTTGGAAGTATGCTTGGGGTCATTGTACATTTGGAAGACCCAATTGTGACCAAGCTTTAACTTCCTGGCTGATGCTTTAAGATGTTGCTTCAATATATCCACATAATTTTCCTTTCTCATGAAGCCATCAATTTTGTGAAGTGTACCAGTCCCTCCTGCAGCAAAGCACCCCCACAACATGATGCTTCCACCCCCGTGCTTCACGATTGGGATGGTGCTCTTCGGCTTGCAAGACTCCCCCTTTTTCCTCCAAACATAACGATGGTCATTATGGCCAAACAGTTCCATTTTTGTTTCATCAGACCAGAGGACATTTCTCCAAAAAGTACGATATTTGTCCTCATGTGCAGTTCCAAACCTTAGTCTAGCTTTTTTATGACGTTTTTGGAGCAGTGGCTTCTTCCTTGCTGAGCGGCCTTTCAGGTTATGTCAATATAGGACTTGTTTTACTGTGGATATAGAAACTTTTGTACCTGTGTCCTCCAGCATCTTCACAAGGTCCTTTGCTGTTGTTCTGGGATAGATTTGCACTTTTCGCACCAAAGTACGTTCATCTCAGAATGCATCTCCTTCCTGAGAGGAATGATGGCTGCATGGTCCCATGGTGTTTATACTTGCGTACTATTGTTTGTACAGATGTACGTGGTACATTCAGGTATTTGGACATTTCTCCCAAGGATGAACCAGACCTGTGGAGGTCTACATTTTTCCTGAGGTCTTCGCTGATTTCTTTTGATTTTCCCATTATGTCAAGCAAAGAAGCACTGGGTTTGAAGGTAAGCCTTGAAATACATCCACAGGTACACCTCCAATTGACTCAATTGATGTCAATTAGCCAATCAGAAGCTTCTAAAGCCATGACAAATGTTTAAAGGCACAGTCAACTTAGTGTATGTAAACTTCTGACCCACTGGAATTGTGATACAGTGAATTATAAGATAAATAATCTGTCTGTAAACAATTGTTGGAAAAATGACTTGCATGCGTGTCATGCACAAAGTAGATGTCCTAACCGACTTGCCAAAACTACAGTTTGTTAACAAGACATTTGTGGAGTAGTTGAAAAAATAGTTTTAATGACTCCAACCTAAGTGTATGTAAACTTCTGACTTCAACAGGACACACACATGTATATATATATATATATATATATATATATATATACACACATTGAGTGCACAAAACATTAAGGATTACTATTGTCTTACCATGACATAGACTGACTAGACTCCAGGTGAAAGCTATGATCCCTTATTGATGTCACTTCTTAATTCATTAGAGTCAACATGGGTCAGCATCCCTGTGGAACACTTTCGACACCTTGTAGAGTCCATGCCCTGAGAAAATTATTATATTCTGAGTGCAAAAGGGGGATGGGGTGAGGGGGGGGGTCTGTCTGTGTATTGCTTCATTGGCATCGGTAATTGTTTGTTTGAATTCAAGACCAGAATGATCCCAGATGGTCAGTGTCTGAATAGCCACTCATTTCGACCATTTGTGTGGTATTAAAAAATATTCAGCTGTCTTCTGTCCTGTAAATGACACAGAATTGCATGAAATGCATTTCTAAAATGCCATGTTTTTTCTGGCCTTGTTAAATAAGGTTCCCCATATGTGGAAATCCTAATAACACCTCTGCTCAACTGTAGCCAATGCCACATGGAAAATGTTATTTTAGCTCCATTTTAAGGTATTTTTCATTCAACTGTAAATTTACCACGCATCGAATTGCATCTTGGTACACAGATTTGTTTACAGATAATTACGGTGTGCCAGGAAGTGGGGGAGTTATAAATAATTCCAAACCCCGGGACCTATGATTTCTCATACTCACACAGACAGTAAGTGACTGTCTCTGGAACAGCAGTGAAGTAATCAGTTAAGTGTTCCCTTACCACTGTTCCCTTACCACGAGGCCACACAATGTGTTTCAGATATTCCAGACAGCTCAAAACGTATGTTGTCCTATGGTTATTTTTCATACAACCTTCCCAGAACTTTCTGGGAAAGGTGCAGGATAGTTTGGTTTTAGAACACTTTAAGGAACTTAACAAAAAAACAGATTTCATTACAGAATGTTTCCTAAAGATTCATTTTAGGTCATTTTCTAGCCATGTTCTCCAAATGGTTTGACATTGTGAATGTTCTGAAGAAGTTCACAGAACTTTAAGAAACAACATTCTTCTACAAACAACAACATACAGACACACACAAACATCCACAAAATCACCCCTGTCCAGACCCACATGCTCACACCCCCTTCTCCTGCCCCCACATCAATCTCTGCCACATGGCATCAAACTGCACCATTTTGTTTCTCTCCGTAGCCCACGCACTTTCAACATTTATATAATAAAGAATTTCAGGATTGGTTGATTTTCTGTTTTTAAGTATATGTTTTTTTTAAATGATTGAAAAGTATCGTCCAACCCGTCGGGTATCTCATTGCAACCTCATATGCCATATCTTGAAATATGCAAACAAATGGATTAAAAGTAAATTGACATTATTGTTATGATCGTCGTTGGTGGAATTAGACCAAGATGCAGTGTGGGGTAGGTTAATCATATTCTTTAATGATAACCCGAAAAACAAGAAAGAGCGAACCAACTAACTGTACAGCCTTGTAGGGCTCAACAGCAACAATACAAGGACAAGATCCCACAACATAGGTGGGAAAAAAGGCTACCTAAGTATGATTCCCAGTCAGAGACAACGATAGACAGCTGCCTCTGATTGGGAACCACACTCGGCCAAACACAAAGAAATACAACACATAGAATACCCACCCAAATCACACCCTGAACAAACCAAATAGACATGAAAAGGCTCTCTAAGGTCAGTGCTGTGCAATTATACATTAGGTGGGGATTTCATTACTTCAGCATGTGTCCCACAGGTTTCCTCAGAGCCCCACATTTTTGAGCTCCACCTGTATACTTGTTTGGATGTTATTTTTACATTAACATGTGTCACATCAGTTTGCAAGCAAAGTTAAAAAAACAAATCTGTGACTTAATAAATCCGCAAACAATCATTTGTTGTGTCTTTGGCTATGCCAGATTAAGTGATATGACATGCTATTCTATAAAATCCTTTCTCCGTAATTAATATTACCTGATTGAGCTAATCATGTAAATGTAATTAACTAGAGAGTCGGGGCACCACAAAATAATATTTATAAAGCTGTTATCTTCCGAATAAACTCTTAAAGACCTAGTAATATTTTACATCAATAGCAGTCAATATTAATCGTCATCTGAAATTCAGTCTCATCTGAAAGTTTTAAATTCTTGGTTATCTTCACGGACCCTGGCTAACAAGTTGAAATAGCAATACAAAATTGGGTTTAATTATTTATTTACTAAATACCTAACTAATCACACAGAATTACATATACAAAGAATAAATCATACCTTGATTACAAATGACAAAAAAAGTACCAAGCGGAGGGAGCGGATATGACAGCTGGTTACACAAAAGAAAAGGGGCTGGGTTTGAGTGAAAGAGCGGGAAGACTGAGGGACAAAGGGAAAAGCTGTGCTATTGTAAATACAGTATCTTATGCATTCTAAATGACCTCCCTTTTGGAAAAGGAAAATACAATAAACATTTACTCTGAGCTGCGCTTCGGTAGGTTGGTGGTAGATGGAAGGCCGTGTTGCCAAACCGAGTCCTTTGTCCTTTGAAGAATGTCTCTGGTGGTCAATTGGATACGTTGTAGTAACGTCGTTGTGTGGTAGACGGGATACTCTGTCTGTTCTTTCCTAGCCCGCATTTGCAGCTGCTGTTGCTAACTCAACGGCTAGGAGGTATCACTTCTGTAGTGAATAAGAGTTCAAAGTTCATACCATTCGCAACCAAAGCTCACGCTGAGGTTGGCTTAGTTCTGTAGTTGACATGTTAATCCTTGTCATATAAAGATAAATTATGAAGAGAAATTATAGATAAAACATATCGGTGCTCATCAGCCATTGGACATAAACATTACACAACTAGTTGGAAATCACAAATTCAATAATGAGTGGTTTGGAAGGAATAAGTGGCTAACTGCGAGCATTGCAAAGCAATCACTAGTCTGCTATTCGGTGGAGTGGATGTGTGGTCCAAGTAAAATCAAAATCAAATCAAATTTATTTATATAGCCCTTCGTACATCAGCTGATATCTCAAAGTGCTGTACAGAAACCCAGCCTAAAACCCCAAACAGCAAGCAATGCAGGTGTAAAAGCACGGTGGCTAGGAAAAACTCCCTAGTAAGGCCAAAACCTAGGAAGAAACCTAGAGAGGAACCAGGCTATGTGGGGTGGCCAGTCCTCTTCTGGCTGTGCCGGGTAGAGATTATAACAGAACATGGCCAAGATGTTCAAATGTTCATAAATGACCAGCATGGTCGAATAATAATAAGGCAGAACAGTTGAAACTGGAGCAGCAGCACAGTCAGGTGGACTGGGGACAGCAAGGAGTCATCATGTCAGGTAGTCCTGGGGCACGGTCCTAGGGATCAGGTCCTCCGAGAGAGAGAAAGAAAGAGAGAATTAGAGAGAGCATATGTGGGGTGGCCAGTCCTCTTCTGTGCCGGGTGGAGATTATAACAGAACATGGCCAAGATGTTCAAATGTTCATAAATGACCAGCATGGTCGAATAATAGTAAGGCAGAACAGTTGGGGTTTAAGGGTCTCCTTTACAAGCTTAAAAGGATAAACATTCAACATGGGCCATGCTGTCAATCCAGCATGACTTCTTCCGCTTTCAAAACAACTGGAAACTCGGAACTGGGAAATCTCAGATTTCAGTGAGTTCAAGACAACTGGGAACTCTGAAAAAATTAGGTCTGACTGAAAAAATACATTTTGAACAGTCATCCAACAAGGTGAGTCCAAAAATGTATTGTATGCTGTTGAATACATGATTTAATATGCCACTGTAGCTAAGAGAGTAATACTAAGTGTATGTTGTGTAGTAAGCTATTAGCAGCCCATGTCCCTCACCCTAATAATTGGGTCCCTTTTCCCTTATAATTTAGCCTACTGTTCTGACTTGGTGGTGCACATGTAGCCTATTTTAGAGAAATGTCATCATTGAATACTGTAAGAGCTTTCATTGTTTGCTTATATTACATTTACATTTAAGTAATTTAGCAGACGCTCTTATCCAAAGCGACTTACAAATATATATTTATATATCTGTTTGAATAGTCTAAAATGAACAGCTTTGTATGTGTAAAAAAAACATGGCATGCTGGCTTCATCCTCGTGGTGCCGTGGTGCCAATTCCATGGATAGCGAGCGCAAATTATAGGTTTGAATCTCACTGATGCCGTGTCACAATCAAAAAGAAATGTGCTTGCATGATTAATGCCTAAGCAAATTTTAATTTGTCATATCTGTGCTTGGAATTTAAAAACGTTAACCTAAAATAAGCTAGAAGTGTTATTAAAAGTCTTGTTGAAACATTCAGTCAAACTTTCAAGGAAGTTATTTAAAAACCTCCAAATAATGTTTACATTTCTTTCTTAGTGTTAATAAAACTTTCACTAATAATCATAACAAAAGATTTCGATAATATTCTCAGATTGTTACTTAATTACCTTAAAATAATCTATAATTTCCCTTCTCAGAGTGTTAATAAAATCTCCCAGGAAAACTGTTAAGGAGCTTGAGTAAAATGCTATCAGAACCTCCCTGCTGTAACGCTGGAAGAGTGATGGGTATGGAGTCAGGAGCAGAGAGCAGAGGATTCGGGAAACGCTTTATTCTCCGTACAGTAACAGCGCACAAACGGGTGACCCCGAAACACATGCGTAAAACAGTACAGTACAGTGGCAATCCCAACAAAAAACAGGAACACTCCTTGACAAAACAGCAAACAAGCCGGCACGAACACAGGCGGGCTAATTGAACTTAAATAACACCAACCCCCCAAAAAACAACAAGGAACAGGTGAAATAAATTAGACTGAACAAAACTGAAAGGGGAAAGGGATTATTGGTAGCAGCTAGTAGACCGGGAGCGCCACCCAAACGGGAAGGGGAGCCACCTTCGGTGATATTCGTGACACCTGCAACATAAAAAGAAACAGTCCCAGAACAGTCTAGAAGGTTCGCTTCTGTTGTTAGAATGTTAACAAAAAGTTATGTTTTACCAAAAAGTTATGTTTCGTTCCCATAACCAATCTGAAACCAAAAATAGACGTTGCCACAATTTCCAAGGAACCAAACATGCTAGCTGGGTTGAGGCAAACTGTAGAAATGTGTTGCCCTGCTCCTCATTTTTCTATCAATAATTTTGGGTTTATGTTGACAAATCAACTGTAAATTTCGGTGTTCCTCAAGGTTCCGTTTTAGGACCACTATGTTTTCACTATATATTTTACCTCTTGGGGATGTCATTCGAAAACATAATGTTAACTTTCACTGCTATGCGGATGACACACAGCTGTACATTTCAATGAAACATGGTGAAGCCCCAAAATTGCCCTCGCTAGAAGCATGTTTCAGACATAAGGAAGTGGATGGCTGCAAACGTTCTACTTTTAAACTCGAACAAAACAGAGATGCTTGTTCTAGGTCCCAAGAAACAAAGAGATCTTCTGTTGAATCTGACAATTAATCTTAATGGTTGTACAGTCATCTCAAATAAAACTGCGAAGGACCTCGGCGTTACTCTGGACCCCGATCTCTCTTTTGAAGAACATAACAAGACCATTTCAAGGACAGATTTTTTCCATATACGTAACATTGCAAAAATCAGAAACTTTCTGTCCAAAAATGATGCAGAAAAATTAATCCATGCTTTTGTCACTTCTAGGTTAGACTACTGCAATGCTCTACTATCCGGCTATCTGGATAAAGCACTAAATAAACTTCAGTTAGTGCTAAATACAGCTGCTAGAATCCTGACTAGAACCAAAAAATTGGATCATATTACTAGCCTACCTACACTGGCTTCCTGTCAAGGCAAGGGTTGATTTCAAGGTTTTACTGCTAACCTACAAAGCATTACATGGGCTTGCTCCTGCCTATCTCTCTGATTTGGTCCTGCCGTACATACCTACACGTACAGTACGGTAATAAGACGCAGGCCTCCTAATTGTCCCTAGAATTTCTAAGCAAACAGCTGGAGGCAGGGCTTTCTCCTATAGCGCTCCATTTTTATGGAATGGTCTGCCGACCCATGTAAGAGACACAAACTCGGTCTCAACCTTTAAGTCTTTACTGAAGACTCATATCTTCAGTGGGTCATATGATTGAGTGTAGTCTGGTCCGGGAGTGGGAGGGTGAACGGAAAGGCTCTGGAGCAACGAACCGCCCTTGCTGTCTCTGCCTGGCCGGTTCCCCTCTTTCCACTGGGATTCTCTGCCTATTACAGGGGCTGAGTCACTGGCTTACTGGGGCTCTTTCATACCGTCCCTAGGGGGGGTGCGTCACTTGAGTGGGTTGAGTCACTGATGTGATCTTCCTGTCTGGGTTGGCGCCCCCCCCTTGGGTTGTGCCGTGGCGGAGATCTTTGTGGGCTATACTCGGCCCTGTCTCAGGATGGTAAGTTGGTGGTTGAAGATATGCCTCTAGTGGTGTGGGGGCTGTGCTTTGGCAAAGTGGGTGGGGTTATATCCTTCCTGTTTGGCCCTGTCCGGGGGTGTCCTGTGTGAATTTAAGTATGCTCTCTCTAATTCTCTCTTTCTCTCTTTCTTTCTCTCTCTCGGAGGACCTGAGCCCTAGGACCATGCCTCAGGACTACATGACATGATGACTCCTTGCTGTCCCCAGTCCACCTGGCCGTGCTGCTGCTCCAGTTTCAACTGTTCTGCCTTATTATTACTTGACCATGCTGGTCATTTATGAACATTTGAACATCTTGGCCATGTTCCATTATAATCTCCACCCGGCACAGCCAGAAGAGGACTGGCCACCCCACATAGCTTGGTTCCTCTCTAGGTTTCTTCCTAGGTTTTGGCCTTTCTACAGAATTTTTCCTAGCCACCGTGCTTCTACACCTGCATTGCTTGCTGTCTGGGGTTTTAGGCTGGGTTTCTGTACAGCACTTTGAGATATCAGCTGATGTACGAAGGGCTATATAAATAAATTTGATTTGATTTGATGTTATTATTTTAGTTTGCAATATTAAGAATTTTGTTCTCGACTTCAGAAGATTTGCCTGATATTAATTGCACAACTTACTCACGAGAGGATTGCACCATATATTTATTAATACTGTTACTCTATTAACAGTCTGATGGCCTTGAGATAGAAGCTGTTTTTAAGTATCTCGGTCCCCGCTTTGATGCACCTGTACTGACCTTGCCTTCTGGATGATAGCGGGGTGAACAGGCAGTTGCTCGATTGGTTGTTGTTCTTGATGATCTTTTTGGCCTTCCTGTGACATCGGGTGGTGTAGGTTGTCCTGGAGGGCAGGTAGTTTGCCCCTGGTGATGCGTTGTGCAGACCTCACTACCCTCTGGAGAGCCTTACGGTTATGGGCGGAGCAGCTGCCGTACCAGGCGGTGATACAGCCCGACAGGATGCTCTCAATTGTGCATCTGTAAAAGTTTGTGAGTGTTTTTGGTGACAAGCCGAATTTCTTCAGCCTCCTGAGGTTGAAGAGGCGCTGCTGCGCCTTCTTCACCACGCTGTCTGTGTGGGTGGACCATTTCAGTTTGTCAGTGATGTGTACATGGAGGAACTTAAAACTTTCCAACTTCTCCACTACTGTCCCGTCAACGTGGATAGGGGGCTGCTCCCGCTGCTGTTTCTTGAAGTCCACAATCATCTCGTTTGTTTTGTTGACATTGAGTGTGAGGTTATTTTTCGTTGTTGGTAATCAACCCTACCACTGTAGTGTCGTCTGAAAACTTGATGATTGAGTTGGAGGCGTGCATGGCCATGCAGTCGTGGGTGAACAGGGAGTACAGGAGAGCGCTGAGAACGCACCCTTGTAGGGACCCAGTGTTAAGGATCAGCAGGGTGGAGATGTTGTTACCTACCCTCACCACCTGGGGGCAGCCTGTCAGGAATTCCAGGACCCAGTTGCACAGGGCGGGGTCGAGACCCAGGTTCTCGAGCTTAATGACGAGTTTGGAGGGAACTTTGGTGTTAAATGCTGAGCTGTAATCGATGTCCATCTGGACAAGAGGTGTTCCTCTTGTCCAGATGGGTTAGGGCAGTGTGCAGTGTGATTGTGATTGCGTCGTCTGTGGACCTATTGGGGCGGTAAGCAAATTGGAGTGGGTCTAGGGTGTCTGGTAGGGTGGAGGTGATAGGGTCCTTGACTAGTCTCTCAAAGCACTTCATGATGACGGAAGTGAGTGCTACAGGGCGGTAGTCATTTAGCTGAGTTACCTTAGCTTTCTTGGGAACAGGAACAATGGTGGCCCTCTTGAAGCATGTGGGAACAGCAGACTGGATTAAGGATTGATTGAATATGTCCGTAAACACACCAGCTAGCTGGTCTGCGCATGCACTGAGGACACGGCCGGGGATGCCGTCTGGACCTGCAGCCTTGCGAGGGTTAACACGTTGAAATGTTTTGCTCACATTGGCTGCAGTGAAGGAGAGCCCGCAGGTTTTGGTGGCGGGCTGTGACAGTGGCACTGTATTGTCCTCAAAGCGAGCAAAGAAGTTGTTTCGTCTGTCTGGGAGCAAGACATCGCGGTCGTGGTTCGCAACGGGCTGGTTTTTCTTTTGTAGTCCGTGATTGACTGCAAACTACAGAAAGCTTTTGGTTGAGGTTGTTTGCTACCAAACAAGTGTCAACCAGTTATTAAATCCAAGGGTTCACATACTTTTCCCACCCTGCTCTGTGAATGTTTACACAGTGTGTTCAGAGAAATACATGAAAATGTATAATTGTTTGTGTGTTATTAGTTTAAGCAGACTGTGTTTGTCTATTGTTGTGACCTAGATGAAGATCAGATCAAATTGTATGACCAATTTATGCAGAAATCCAGGTATTTCCAAAGGGTTCACATACTTTTTCTTGCCTCTGTATCTGGATCAGTGAATGCCGACCAGATAGGCAAGGAAACACACACACAGACACAGGTAGAACCCTTACAACAACAACAAAAAACATGTAAAATTTGCAGTTTAAGTGTGCCTTGAATTCTAAATAAATTCCAGACAGTGTCACCACCAAGCACCCCCACACCATCACATCTCCTCCTCTATGATTCATGATGGCAACCACACATGTGGAGATCAGCCATTCACCTACTCTGCGTCTTACAAAGACACGGTGGTTGGAACCAAAATCTCAAATTTGGACTTATCAGAGCAAAGGACAGATTTTCACCGGTCTAATATTTATTGCTCGTGTTTCTTGGCACAAGCAAGTTTCTTCTTATTATGGGTGCCCTTTAGTAGTGGTTTCTTTGCAGCAATTCGACCATGAAGGACTGATTCACGCAGTCTCCTCTGAACAGATCCTCAACCTAAATAAGATGGCGCCGAAGAGGATGGCTGATGTTTTAAAAGCCCGCAACCAATTGTGCTGTTTTGTTAGATTTTTTGCGTTAATTGTAACTTATTTTGTAACTTATTTTGTACATAATGTTGCTGCTACCGTCTCTTATGACAGAAAATAACTTCCGGACATCAGACCTGGGATTACTCACCACGAACTGGAAGAAGCTTTTTCCTTTAACGACTCCAATGAGAAAGATACTGCTCTCCCGGGAACAGGCCCAGATCCCCGTCATTTGCGTGAAGAAAAGACGGAGGAAAAGAGGACGCAGATCGGGCTGCCTTTTGAGAATCCATAGGCGAGCGAGTAAACTCCCATTGCCTTCAATTCTACTTGCTAACATACTAACATGCAATCATTGGAAAATCCAATTTATGACCTACGATTATGATTATCCTACCAACGGGACATTAAGAATCTTTAATATCATTAATATCTTATGTTTCAACGAGTTGTGGCTGAACAACGACAACATAGAGCTGGAGGGATTTTCAATACACCGGCAGAACAGAGAAGCTACAGTTGAAGTCTGAAGTTTACATACACCTTAGCCAAATACATTTAAACTCAGTTTTAGTAGAGAGAAAGTAGAGAGTAGATAGTAGAGAGAATAATTTATTTCAGGTTTATTTCTTTCATCACATTCCCAGTGGGTCAGAAGTTTACATACACTCAATTAGTATTTGGTAGCATTGTCTTTAAATTGTTTTAATTGGGTCAAACGAATTGGGTAGCCTTCCACAAGCTTCCCCCAATAAGTTAGGTGAATTTTGGCCCATTCCTCCTGACAGAGCTGGTGTAACTGAGTCAGGTTTGTAAGCCTTCTTGCTCGCACACACTTTTTCAGTTCTGCCCCTAATTTTTCTATGGGATTGAGGTCAGGGCTTTGCGATGGCCACTCCAATACCTTGACTCTGTTGTCCTTAAGCCATTTTGCCGCAACTTTGGAAGTATGCTTCGGATCATTGTCCATTTGGAAGACCCATTTGCAACCAAGCTTTAACTTCCTGACTGATGTCTTGATATGTTGCTTCAATATATCCACATAATTTCCCTCCCTCATGATGCGATCTATTTTGTGAAGTGCACCAGTCCCTCCTGCAGCAAAGCATCCCCATAACTTGATGCTGCCACCCCCGTGTTTCACTGTTGGGATGGTGTTCTTCGGCTTGCAAGCGTCCCCCTTTTCCTCCAGTCATAATCATGGTCGGTCATTATTGCCAAACAGTTCTATTTTTGGTTCATCAGACCAGAGGACATTTCTCCAAAAAATACGATCTTTGTCCCTATGTGCAGTTGCAAACCGTAGTTTGGCTTTTTTATGGCAGTTTTGGAGCAGTGGCTTCTTCCTTGCTGAGCGGCCTTTCAGGTTATGTCAATATAGGACTCGTTTTACTGTGGATATAGATACTTTTGTACCTGTTTCCTCCAGCATCTTCACAAGATCCTTAGCTGTTGTTTTGGTATTGATTTACACTTTTCGCACCAAAGTACGTTCATCTCTAGGAGACAGTATGATGGCTGCGTGGTCCCATGGTGTTTATACTTGCGTACTATTGTTTGTACAGATGAACCTTCAGGCTTTTGGAAATTGCTCCCAAGGATGAACCCGACTTGTGGAGGTCTACATTTTTTTTCTGAGGTCTTGCCTGATTTCTTTAGATTTTTCCATTATGTCAAGCAAAGAGGCACTGAGTTTGAAGGTAAGCCTTGAAATACACCCACAGGTACACCTCCAATTGATTCAGATTATGTTAATTAGCCTATCAGAAGCTTCTAAATCCATGACATCATTTTCTGGAATTTTCCAAGCTGTTTAAAGGCACAGTCAACTTAGTGTATGTAAACTTCTGACCCACTGGAATTGTGATACAGTGAATTATAAGTGAAATAATGCAGCACACACAGCTCTCTCCCACCCTCTATTTGGCAAATCTGACCATAATTCTATCCTCCTGATTCCTGTTTACAAGCAAAAACTAAAGTAGGAAGTACCAGTGACTCATTACGGAAGTGGTCATATGACGAGGATGCAACACTACAGGACTGTTTTGCTAGCACCATAACTTGCAAATAAATTCATTAAAAATCCTACAATGTGATTTTCTGGATTTTTTCCCTCATTTTGTCTGTCATAGTTGAAGTGTACCTATGATGAAAATTACAGGCCTCTCTCATCTTTTTAAGTGGGAGAACTTGCACAATTGGTGGCTGACTAAATACTTTTTTGCCCCACTGTATATGCAGTCGGACAAGAGTGGATACAATTTCATTGCTTTAACTAATTATGACAAATGTTAAGAAAATATTGAGCAATGTAATAAAGTAATGACTTTTCAAATAAGTTACGTTACGTTGGCTGCCAATTTGTTAGCAAAGCTACATTATCCTTACCAACCGCAGCATATCATTACAGCAGACTTTCCCCCCATTTTTCTCTCTCTCTATCTATCTCTCTCCCGCTATTCTCTCTTTCTCTTTATCTCCCTTGGTTCTCTCTTCCTCTCTCTCTGTTCTCTCCCTCTGTTTCCTCTTCTCTCTGTGTCTCTGTAGCTGCAGGCAGGACAGAAGCCATGCATGTCTGGTCTTTACAGAGTAACAGAGAGGACCTGGTGTTACTAATGTCATCATACTGAGTCCTCCAGGCTGCAGCTCTACATCTCTGGAGTTCTGGGGGCCTGCAGCTCTGGAGCCTTGTTCTGGGAGAGCAACTGCATTCAACCAACATTTAAAATTGCACCTTATATTTTCGACTTTTCTAACCCACAACAGTAAGTTGAGACCCGACTGCTTTTTAAAATGTATATATTTTATATACCCCTGCGGGGCTTTAAGAAGGAAGTTCAAGTGTGCTGTTTGTTTTGTCTATTATTCATTGCTTTTTTACCATCAGTCTTTAAATCAAAAATATTTTCAGAGAATTCATGAGAAATTTTTGGAGTTATTGCCACAGAGTTATTGGGTATGAATGACCTCAGTGTGTGTGTGTCTGTGTGTGTGTGTGCCTGCATATGTTACAGGCTATGTCAGTGAAAGGGACAGAACATTCCAGTCTTTAAAGTGGAGCCAAGTGAGTAAGAAGCTTACAATGCTCTCAGAAAGCTATTGTAAACATCAATCATATTGGTCACACTTTATTTTAATAGTTCATCTGTAGATGCTCTACAGATGGTCATACTATCAACCAACTATCTGTTGATAAGCAACTGCTTGCTGAGTTTATGGTTAGGGTTAAGTTTAGGGTTAGGATAAGGGTTAAGGTTAGCGTTAGTAGAAAGTTAGTTGAAATGTTACTGATAGTCTATGGAGCATCGACAGATGGGCTATCCAAATAAAGTGTTAACATTATATAGAGCTTTAGGATCACCATCCATCAGTGGGATCTAAACTTAGAGACCCTAGGAAGTGTAACAGTATAACTTTAGACCGTCCCCTCGCCCATACCCGGGCGCGAACCAGGGACCCTCTGCACACATCAACAACAGTCACCCATGAAGCATCGTTACCCATCGCTCCACAAAAGCCGCGGCCCTTGCAGAGCAAGGGGAACTACTACTTCAAGGTCTCAGAGCAAGTGACGTCACCGATTGAAACGCTATTTAGAGCACACCACCGCTAACTAAGCTAGCCGTTTAACATCCGTTACAGAAGCACAGTTTAGTTCTTCCCAAGTCTTAATGGCGATGTTCCTTGACAGATGAGTAAATTCAGCTGAGAAGCTTCCACACTGTATGCTGTAGAATGAGAAAGCTTTCGCTTCTAGAGAATAAGAGACCAGGAGCAGTTGAAAAGTTCAAATGAGGAGAGAAGGTGAAGCTCTTTTTCTTATGTTTGTAAACACATAATTTATAAGAGCAGGCTTGATGTTTCGGTAATCCTAGCCCTCTTTTTAATACACAATCTCTTCTTGTTGCATGGTATAACAATATAACAGATGACCATAAGAAGCATTGAGGTGCTATCTGCCTATCTACACAGTGTGTGGGTTGTCATCTCCGGGCTAGCATTGCGTGTACTCTCTGGTTATATATTTGGACATAAGGCTAGTGGCCTGCATGGTTCATGGAATGGTAGTGGTGTTGCTTGGCCAGGCAGTATAAAGATATATCAGCTATTTCTTAACATTATAAAGTAATGTTGTCTGGTCTGGCTTTAAATAGTATTTACACTCCTCATAAACAATGGGTTGGTTTGCTCATGAAAGGCATATTATAAAGATCTACTAAGATGTCTGACTGATATTCTTGATCTTTTCCAATGACACAGCTCTGGGTAGATGTCAACACATATGACACGCTACTGTGTGAGAAGTGAATACAAGTAAAAGAGATGAGAGAAATCCAACGAGATGTTTATCAGGTTCACCGATGCCCCCAAGGGGCCATCACAACCCTTCTGTGATTCTAGGAACTGTGACCGTAATAAGGAGTGAGTACATGTTAGGACTTGACACTGTTTGTGTTGGCTGTATCTCCCAGAGTGCATCTGCTTCCTTTCTGTTTCCGCTCGCTACTCCAACATTTTCATTCGCTCGCCAGCAAACGATGCACTCCTCCGGGGTCCGACTGACGCACTTTGTTCTGAAGAAGAAAAACACCCTCACTTGCCGTGTGGGAAAAAGAGAAGTCAAGAGTAAGGACGTTAGCTAACTCAGCCTCGTAAAGCTGCGTGTTTTGTTGTTGGAAAATTTCTTAGTGGGTGTTTATTTTCAATTAGCTTTATCATGCTCAAGGTTTTAAATGGTTATTTTTTTAAAAATGTATTCCTTTTGTATATGTATCTGTTTAATAAATATCCCTTATGTCATCACACAAAGACACATAATTACTTATCATGAAACACTTGGTGTTTATAAGATACACATATGCTTGTGTAATCCTTGAGTATGCCTTCTCTTGGGTACTATGTTGAGAGATGTTTTCAGTTAATGATAAACTTGTGATCACAAAAAGGGGAAAACATCCTCCGATATTGGATAATAAAAACAGAGTGACAATAGATAGTCAGATGTTTTCTCTTTTATGACAATGAAAAGACAGACCTCTCCTAGATACTCCTGGACCTCGGTGCTCTCTTGGCCACAACTCCCATTCATTCCAATGGGGTAGTCATGAATAACTTAATCAACACAAATACTACTAAATACTGGTAGATACTGTATTTACATAGAAAATAAATACATCTTCAGGAATTTAATGTATTGATGCCTTTTATGTGGGTGACTACAAATAATACATGCACAGACTGTATGAGTCAGATATTAACTTAGCACCACATAAGTCCTTACTGATGTTTTCATCAAGTGTTTTCACTAAAGGCATGACACCTTGGGCAATAGCAGTAGATTGGCCAATCTATGCAACTGGATACCCTTATCAATGCCACTTTAGAAACATGTTTTTTGTGTTGGTATTGTTACTAAACTTTAAATTACTATATGATGTGAAGTGATTACAAAGTATGTGATCTAACATTTTGTCACTTTAGCTTCAAGTGAAAATAAATGGGAAAATCAGTTAATTAAAATGACCACAATTGTCAACTCCTGACCTGCAGTGTTGCAGAAAGTCAAATAATGCTGTATTGGGCAACAATAAGGACTTATTAAGGTATTGAGTATTTGTGTAATAGTACTTCAATGATATGGCTATGACAGCTGCATTTCTTAAATACATAAAAACATGGAAGAGCATTATAAAAACACACTGTAAGGTAGTGATATATTATTGCTACATGGGACTGAGAGAACCTTTGCATAACCAAAGACCTCCACCCTCAAAACCATCTACTTCTCTGACTATAAAAGGTGTGAAGGCTAGTTATTATAGGGAATGGTTAGTGACAAACAGAAATGCTGAAAGATGTATTGAAATGCTGGATAAGATTAGTTAGTCAATAATGGAGTGCATATCTTTCTCTTCGGTTAGGTTAGTAAAGTGCCTAAACGTTAAAATGTTGTGGTATTGCGTGTGTCCTTTCCTCATCTCCTTTGCTTCATGACCATCTGTAGGTGAAATGAATGGCTGAAATGACCTAAGATGGAATAATTTATGCCTACTTAGTTCAAATGGGTAGAAAATAATTATCTGGAGAAAATACTGAGTTATTTTCTTTTCTGAGATCCACCCCTACTTGGTTTTCCCATTTTAGCAACTTACAACACAGTGGCCCGTGAACCACTGAACAAACTGCCTACCACTGATCCCAAGGATGGCCTGAGAGCATGTTGGAGCCAACTCACAGCTACTCAAGACACTTGGTCTCTATATCTGTTGTTTTTAAACTGTTTATCACTTGGCTGTGTGAACGCTAGTGTGGCCAAGTCCCTCACCCGTTCTCCCCTATTTAGAACACTTGATGGGTACTGGATGTGTCACTAAGAGTCTCAAGGCAGAGGTCAGATTGTTCTCTCCAGAAACTCTGAAAGCCACTTCAGTTTTTTTTCTGGGAAAGCTATGATGTACAAATATGGTGTGTCTATTTGTCTGTCTAGGATCTTCCTTTTTATTTAGTCTATGGGACAAAATGATTGCGAGAGATTTTGTCTGCAATATTTATGACCTTTGGTAAATCTTCCCAAGAGATTGTGATTTTCCAATGTATTTGTTTAAATCACTGTTTAATTGATTGGTGGTTTGTTTGTCTCTCATTGAACAAATACTGTCATAATGCATGTTCCACACTCTACTTTTTGAATTGACATGTGACATTTTGATTGGCTGCAGGTAGATAAGACAAATATAGAAGTAATTTGAAATATAGATTTAAGTTGGTATAGAATGAGATAAATCTTTATGATGGCCCTTAGTTATCAAAACTGCAGTCTCGCTTGTGTCAATTGCATCAAATTATTTAAAAAAGGCCTAATTCCATCCACTTCAAATGACATCCAATTGGTTTGGAATTGACCCTTATTCTGTGATCATCTCTTTATTTGACCAGCTCCTGGTACTGCTCAGATCTCAGGAAGCGGCCAAAGGAGTCCTTCTCCATCAGAGCATAAATTCTCTTCTGGGCCAGGTCAAAGGTCACAGGGGAAAGATCAACCAGGTTCCTCAGGGTCACATCCTTGGTGTAATGATCAATGTTCACCTGGAGGGAGGAAGAGTGAGCGAGAAAGAGACACAGAAAGGCAGGCAAAGGTAAGTCTGGGCTTCCACAACAAATACAACCACAGATTTGATGGCCACATTTTCTGTCACCTCTCTGGGTCCCTCGGTCTGGATGAAGTCTTCATAGATCTTCCTGGCCTTCACAGCCATTTTCATGGGAGATTTGGTCTTCTTGAAGTCCTCGCAGGCCACCCAGAACTCAATGTTCTCCTCACTGAATTCAGAGCGCAGGAAGCTACGGAACATGGCCAGGCCACCTTGGAGATAAAGAGAAAGATGGAGAAAGAGAGAAAGAACAAGTGGTCCCATATTTTCCTGCCACACAGAGAGCATTGCGCCAATCCTCTAACATCTCCCATGAGACCTGAATTCCAGAGACAAACTGCCACTGTGCCTCTGTTTTAAACTGTTAGATGATGTGATAGGACTAGCTCCGATAGCTTATGTGGTTGGTACAGTAGCACAGTGATGGATTTTTCTCAGGTTTTTGCCTGCCATATCAGTTCTGTTATACCCACATACATTATTTTTGACAGTTTTGGAAACTGTAGAGTGTTTTCTATCCAAATCCAAATGATATGCATATCCTAGCTTCTGGGCCTGAGTAACAGGCAGTTTACTTTGGGCACGCTTTTCATCCGGAGGTGAAAATAGTGCCCCCTACCCTAGTGAGGTTAACAGAGGACTCTAGTGAAGCTCGCATCCGCTACAAGACCATGGTGCTTGCCTACGGAGCTGTGAGGGGAACGGCACCTCAGTACCTCCAGGCTCTGATCAGGCCCTACACCCAAACAAGGGCACTGCGTTCATCCACCTCTGGCCTGCTCGCCTCCCTACCACTGAGGAAGTACAGTTCCCGCTCAGCCCAGTCAAAACTGTTCGCTGCTCTGGCCCCCCAATGGTGGAACAAACTCCCTCACGACGCCAGGACAGCGGAGTCAATCACCACCTTCCGGAGACACCTGAAACCCCACCTCTTTAAGGAATACCTAGGATAGGATAAAGTAATCCTTCTCACCCCCCCTTAAAAGACCTAGATGCACTATTGTAAAGTGGCTGTTCCACTGGATGTCATAAGGTGAAAGCACCAATTTGTAAGTCGCTCTGGATAAGAGCGTCTGCTAAATGACTTAAATGTAAATGTAAATGTTTACAACAGCAGAGTTTAGGTTGGATTCTTATATGGCCCGCTAATCCTCAATATATGTTGCTGTGAGTCATTTTGTATAAAAGTTTTTGCTGAATTGAGAACATTATACTGGGCCTGACTATATATAAATAAATAACCAGCATCCTGATTCAGCCACTTCACTTTATTTATTTCCATCAAATGTGATTGTTTGATGGTTAGTTCTTGGAGCTCCTCATCTGTGTCAAATGTTCTTTAGTGTACACTTTAAAATAAACGTTATTTGTTGCTTGTGGGTCCCAGGCAGAATTCCCACATTGAATGTGAAAAGAAACTGCACATGTATCATTGCCACACAGGAAGCACTTCATGTCTAAATTAAAATGCACAGGAAGTGCATGGCGGCCATAAACATTTTCAAGAGAAGTTTTGGAGAACAAACAAATTATTTTTTTAAACTCAAACTGCAAAACAAACATTAGGAAATTATTTGTTTTGTTAACCACACCCTCCAATGTCACAAACTAAAATTTATACAATTTAGCAAATGAAGGAACACTCAGGTAGTGGTTCAAAGGTCCTATGTTCATTTAGATTTTGGCGCCAGAGGGGCAATGGGGAAACTGAGGAACCAATAAGTGGAAACCTGTTTGAGAAAGCAATTTAGCTAGCGGATGTGAGGAAATCAATTATTTGACACAATTTACATGACTTGGTGGTTACGTTTTTCTCTAGCTAGCTAGTTAAATAACTAAGCTAACCTAAATGCTAGCTAGCTAGCTAACATTTTCTGATATCCCTAGAGGGCTAGAGTTTGAAGTGTAGCTAGCTAGCTAGGTTGCCTGAATGCAAGGTAGTAGCTTAGTCTTGAGACAAATGAGGAGGTAGCTAGCTACCTAGATATTTTACAGCCTCCCAGCATTCCTGTTGTTAGTTGCCTTTTGCCAGAGTACCTGTTTTGTAAAAGTTGTGTGTGCGTGCGGGTGCCTTCATGGCCTTCCAGCAGGACGCCAATATTATGAATGAATGTGAATTGTGAATTAAATGAAGTTCCTTTATGAACGAGTTCTGATTATGATTGTTTGCTTAACACTAATATGTGATAAAGGATTTTGAACTAGGCCTATGCCTTTTGCATTTAACACCAGTTACAGTATGTGGCTTATTTGTCATTTCGAAAGTGGTATGTCCCAGGGAGGGGCAGAGAGAATTTAAATTCCTGATTTTGGCTTCTTTGGCAGAGTGATCTTGGTAGTTGTAAGGGGAGGCTTATGTAACCCTGGTATACCTCCAACCTGAGTCTTTATGGAATAGACAGGTTGCCTGCAAGGCATTTCTTTTCATTGAAGTAAATGTAAATGTAATTATTTTGTAAATATTTCAGATTGTGGGTCTAGACCACAATCGTCACCTGAACGTAAAAGCATAGCTTCTGCAACAGAACAGCCTGCCTCCTGCAAGATTTCTGCCCCTACCACTACTAGTTCCCTATTTTACAATATTGCTTTTATTACAGGATTTGGGTTTTCCATTTATATTTTGAGGTTGAACTTTAGCACGTTTTAACTTTAGCACGATTGGTGTCACCTCGTCAGTCAGTATGTGTTATACCTGTGCTGGTTGCCATCTCGTTAGTAGGAAGGTGTTTCACCTGTGTTGGCCCAGGTGCTATTCAGGAGTGGCTGGCCGAGTGCTCCAGTTGAGCATGAGAGATGTTGGGGAGAGCTGCACTTTATGTCAACTGTGATGCGATTTCGTGCACACCTTATTTAAGTTTGAAAGAAGCCAGAGTTTTGGTGTTTCCCATGTTTGTTTTGCTCCATATTGTTTTCACTCTCTATCCTAAGTTCTTGTGGGTTTTTCTTTCAGTTGGTCTTTCTGAAGGCAATCCAAGTGGGCATCCATGGTGGGTGTCTTTCAGAACCCCTTACTAGGGGCGTTGCCAACTTTCAGGGGGCACCCACATGGGTGCCTTTCAGAACCCCTTACTAGGGGCGTTGCCAACTTTCAGGGGGCACCCACATGGCTGCCTTTCAGAACACCTTACTAGGGGCGTTGCCAACTTTCAGGGGGCACCCACATGGGTGCCTTTCAGAACCCCTTACTAGGGGCGTTGCCAACTTTCAGGGGGCACCCACATAGGTGCCTTTCAGAACCCCTTACTAGGGGCGTTGCCAACTTTCAGGGGGCACCCACATGGGTGCCTTTCAGAACCCCTTACTAGGGGCGTTGCCAACTTTCAGGGGGCACCTACATGGGTGCCTTTCAGAACCCCTTACTAGGGGCGTTGCCAACTTTCAGGGGGCACCCACATGGGTGCCTTTCAGAACCCCTTACTAGGGGCGTTGCCAACTTTCATGGGGCACCCACATGGGTGCCTTTCAGAACCCCTTACTAGGGGCGTTGCCAACTTTCAGGGGGCACCCACATGGGTGCCTTTCAGAACCCCTTACTAGGGGCTTTGCCAACTTTCAGGGGGCACCCAAATGGGTGCCTTTCAGAACCCCTTTGAATGCCTTTCTCTTTGTCAATCATTTTGTTGTTAGGTCCCTTTGTTGTGAGTGACATTTTGAGTTTGTCTTGGTGGAACGTAACACTTTAGAGTAAGTGATGTGGCTGTATGAGTGTATGCAGTAATACAGTAGAGCATTTGGTTGAGAATAAATATAGAACATTGAACAACACCTATTTAAACCCCATGAGGGAAACTCAGGTGGAATCCATATTAACTGTAATATTAATGTCAAAGTTAGATAATTAGAGCGCAGCAGTTTCCAGTTCCCGGGTAATTAATCACTTTAATTTTGAGCTCAGCTCTATCTGGGGATGTTACAATAACATCCCTAACCTATCATAGCTACTCTACAAGCTATGAGTTATGAGAGGAGACTGATGGGGCTGCTCAGAGGAGTTGCATCACTGGGTTAATCTGATGGTGTGTGTGTGTGTGTGTGTGTGTGTGTGTGTGTGTGTGTGTGTGTGTAGGCTACTACCATACACTAAGATCAAAGCATGTGGTACCATTACAACCCACTAAATCATGTACTTATGTACGTAAGCACTGTACATATCTGATCCCAGATGAATATATGATTTACACATGTACAGTGCATTCGGAAAGTATTCAGACCCACTTTTTCCACATTTTGTTACATTACAGCCTTACTCTAAAATTGATTAAATAAATGTTTTTCCTCATCAATCTACACACAATACCCCACAATGACAAAGTGAAAACGGGTTTTTAGGAAGTTTTACAAATGTAATATAATGTATGTATATAGATATATATATATTATTTACATAAGCATTCAGACCCTTAGCTTTGAAACTCAAAATTGAGCTCAGGTGCATCCTGTTTCCATTGATCATCCTTGAGATGTTTCTACAACTTAATTGGAGTCCCCCTGTGGTAAATGCAATTGATTGGAGATGATTTGATGATTTCACGTCACCCCGCTCCTCCGCTCTCTCCACTGGCTTCCAGTTGAAGCTCGCATCCGCTACAAGACCATGGTGCTTGCCTACGGAGCTGTGAGGGGAACGGCACCTCAGTACCTCCAGGCTCTGATCAGGCCCTACACCCAAACAAGGGCACTGCGTTCATCCACCTCTGGCCTGCTCGCCTCCCTACCACTGAGGAAGTACAGTTCCCGCGCAGCCCAGTCAAAACTGTTCGCTGCTCTGGCCCCCCAATGGTGGAACAAACTCCCTCACGACGCCAGGACAGCGGAGTCAATCACCACCTTCCGGAGACACCTGAAACCCCACCTCTTTCAGGAATACCTAGGATAGGATAAAGTAATCCTTCTCACCCCCCTTAAAAGATTTAGATGCACTATTGTAAAGTGGCTGTTCCACTGGATGTCTTAAGGTGAACGCACCAATTTGTAAGTCGCTCTGGATAAGAGCGTCTGCTAAATAACTTAAATGTAATGTAAATGTAAATGTAATTTGGAAAGGCACACACCTGTCTATATAAGGTCCCACAGTCGACAGTGCATGTCAGAGCAAAAACCAAGCCATGAGGACGAAGGAAGCCTCCGTAGAGCGCTGAGACAGGATTGTGTCAAGGCACAGTGGCCTCCATAATTTCTAAATGGAAGAAGTTTGGAACCACCAAAACTCTTCCTAGAGCTGGCCGCCCAGCCAAACTGAGCAATCGACAGAGCTCCAGAGGTCCTCTGTGGAGATGGGAGAAACTTCCAGAAGGACAACCATCTCTGCAGCACTCCACCAATCAGGCCTTTATGGTAGAGTGGCCAAATGGAAGGCAATCCTCAGTAAAAGGCACATGACATCCCACTTGAAGTTTTCCAAAGGGCACCTAATGGACTCTCCATGTGAAACAAGATTGTCTGGTCTGATGAAACCAATATTGAGTTCTTTGGCCTGAATGCCAAGCATCACTTCTGGAGGATACCTGGCACCATCCCTACGGTGAAGCATGGTGGTGGCTACAAAGATGGAAGTACAGAGAGATCCTTGATGAAAACCTGCTCCAGAGAGCTCAGGAGCTCAGACTGTGGTGAAGGTTCACCTTCTAACAGGACAACAACCCTAAGCACACTGCCAAGACAACGCAGGAGTGACCTGAATGTCCTTGAGTGGCCCAGCCAGAGCCCGGACTTGAACCCAATCAAGACCTGAAAATAGCTGTACAGCGACGCTTCCCATCCAACCTGACAAGGCTTGAGAGGATCTGCAGAGAAGAATGGGAGAAACTCCCCAAACACTGCTTGTAGCGTTATAACCATATAGACCCAAGGCTGTAATTGCTGCCAAAGGTGCTTCAACAAAGTACTGAGTAAAGGGTCTATTTTTATACATTTTCCAAAAATTCTAAAAACCTGTTTTTGGGTTGCCATTATGGGGTATTGTGTGTAGATTGATAAGGGGGAAAAATAACTATTATTTTTTCTTAATCAATTTAAAAAAAAGTTTTTAATGTAACGAAATGTAGAAAAAGTCAATGGGTCAGAATCGTTACAGAATGCACTGTATGTTATGAGTAAGGAGAGATTCCTGACACACACACACACACACACACACACACACACACACACACACACACACACACACACACACACACACACACACACACACACACACACACACACACACAGCCTGGCAGAATGCACACTGGAACATTTAGACCAGGCCTTTGAGGAAGGCATATTTTTTCAGCAGTTTAATTTTAGACGCAGGTTTAATTTATTACACAATATAGACGTTATGCCCACAGATGGATTATGAAATGTTACTTCTCTGGATCTGGATAACAAGAGTGAATACCATCAAAGTTACTGTAATCAATACCATGAGTTACTGTAATCTTATACTAGTCTGTCTGCTCTGTATTTGGCATGACTCGTAAAGTTTAATATGATGGGGTGAAGAAACATATCGTTTTACACAAGACCTCATGGCTTTTCGTAAGGACTTATTTGTTGTGTGTGTGTGTGTTTGTGTACGCATGCCTGTAGATCTGGGCATACTCACAACTGTTGGTCAGCACATGGTCCAGGGACTCACGCCACTGAGAAGCCTCCTCAGGAATGGGCCTGTACAACACACAAACACAATACAACACCCACATATTATAGTCAATCACCGTAAACTTGATTTAACATGAGACAAGCAAATGAGCACGGTCAGTCCTTACTAACCAAAGAAGGAGAAGAACTTATCTACTGGAAAGCCCAAACAATATTAGCCTTTGATTGGACTATATTTCCTGCCTATTCATCTTCACCACGTCAGCCCATTATCAGAAGGCCATGTTGTTAACAGCTGGATTCAGAGAATCCCACCTGGAGTGTTTTAACCCCAGGGTCAGAAGTTTGTCACTCACAGCCTCTTCATACTGCTCCATGTAAGGTCATTGAGGTCCTTGATTGCCCTCCCTCTAACACACGCACACGCGCACACGCACACGCATACGCACACACACACTAGTCAGAGAGAGAGCCTTTCAGCATCTCATATTTATTGATGGCTGTTCTACTGAGCTAGTGGGGGAAATAGCTTGCAAACATCCATTATGTAAGAGGTTACGCAATTAAGTGGAAGACACAGCCGCAGTATGCAATGCTTTTATGGTCAATTTGGAGATGATTTAACATGTAAACATCACTGTGACACTTCACAGGATGTTCTCTCCCCCTCATTCTCTCTCCCCTGCATTCTCTTTCTCCTCTTCCTTCAACACTCACTTTCTGTAATCACACATACAACTGATTATTTCCCTGTAGAAGGTAGTGCATGATAAACTGTAGAGACTGAACACATATAGGACAGTATATACATTTTTGTGATAAACAACCATTATCTTGGTCTGGTCAGTTCCAGTGCCTGGGACGGAAATGTCTCAACCTTTGAACTCTTCATTTGATACAGTACATGCAATGGTCTCTGTCCATGCACGGCTATCAATTATGAGGCTAACGTGCATACTGACATTCCACAGGCATGGAGACAGGCTCTCCCTCTCTTTCTAAGTCAGATCTGGAGATGAAAGCCAAGCAGTAAATCATGGAAGCAATTTACAATTGTCTATTTGACACTGTTTGAAGTAGAGTAAGGCCTAAACGTATCACTCCTTTGAGGAGCACTTGAAGTAAAATTATGACTTGAAAATTGACTGAATCTGAGTCAGGGATATAACTGACAAACCATGTTGCGATAAGGTGTGTTCACGCACTCACGCGAGAGAGAATGCGTTCCTGTTAATCTTTGTGTGTGCGAGGACTGTCTGTGCTACTCACTTCTGAAGCTTCTCTGGCTTCTTCTCTTGTTTCTCTGGGTATGGGATGATCAGGTCAATGCCATTCTCAGGCTTCTGGAGGAGAACCCCCAACTTAGACTTGATCTCTTTAGCCCTAAGAAAGGAAAGTCATGAGGAAATAAGGCCATTTAGGAGGATGCTGTAATGTTTTAAATGGCACACATTCATGAGTTAGAACAGTATAACAACACTAGTAATGACTTTGGCTAATGCAGATTGTATTCAGAAAAAGTGAGACACAGATAGCTATAACTAATCAATCAAAGTTCAATATAATACATGTTGAACAGCAATCAGCAACAGAGCAAAATACATACCAAACCTCAAAAAGGAGGGACTAATCATAAACTAGGCCTTCACATTCATTTATTTGGATCTTAAATTTACCCTTTCAGACCCAGGATAATACAAACACATCCTCAGATGAATCAGATCCATTAGTAGAGGTCCTGTGATGTAGCCTTTGTTTTCAATGGCACAGTGTCAGGAGTTAGATTACACTATAATGTAACCATAACATATAAAAGGGCTAAAAGGTTGTCATTTTTATAATATAACTTTCATTTTAATCTTCAATCAGCTTATTATGTTAACTATTAATCATAATAATCAAAAGACCCACTTCTAAGCCATCTCAAACTTAAAGAGTGTCCACAATATTTTGTGGACACAATTACACACTAACAATTTTACTTGCCATTTGCAAAAAGGCAATAATCAAAATATATTTTTTTACAAAGAGGACATTTAAGTGAGTAAACCAAAAATACTTTGAATAGAATTACCCACCTTTATCATTATCTACTGCTCCCATTACTCAGGTTAGAAAAACAACGAAACAAAACAAAGTCTGATCAATAATTTATGACGTGGTGAGCCTCACGTAGTTGATTCCTCTTTGTTACTTTCATCGATCCATATAGTCAGCGATCAATAGATGGGCTCAACTAAAACCACAGCCACACATGCAGACACACGTGCAGCCTCTTGTTAGCAAGACAGACCTTGTTGTTCCTGACCGGGGATGACACCCAACTACATCTACACTCTTGGGAAAAGGGTTCCAGATATAACCCTTTTTGGTTCCAGGTAGAATTTTTTGGGTTCCACGTAGAACCCTCTGGTGAAAGGGTTCTACATGGAACCCAATAGGGTTCTACCTGGAACCAAAAAGGGTTCTTCAAAGGGCTCTCCTATGGGGACTGCCAAAGAACCCTTTTGGGTTCAAGATAGCACCATTTTTCTAAGAGTATAGATTCCAGGTAGGGTTGCAAAATTCCAGGAACTTTCAATCAATTCCCTGGTTTTCCAGAAATCCTGGTTGGAGGATTCCAGATATCCTGCTTATTCCCTCCTATCTCCGGGATCTTTCAAATGCAATTTCTGGAAAACCCAGGAATTAATTGAAAGTTCCAGGAATTTTCAACCCTAACTACGACAGACCACACATTTCCATGGGTTTCTATAGAATATTCATTCTAACCAGGGCTGTAATTAGGAGATTGCCCAGGAGTTCAGGGCATTGACGTTTTAAATCAGGATAGCCCACATGAAGAAGAAAATAATGTGTTACGATTTTTAGACGTGTTAGTAGCATTGGTCTAGGTAACTTTTTTTAGGACATCTACAAGTAACGATGTGTAATTAAAAAAGAAATCCCCCATGAAAAGGATAATATACTGCATCTTAAATTTGGGTTTTTTGATCAACTGGTAACTGTTCTAATTGTTCGATGAGCGGCTTTCAGGGAATGCCTGTTTGAAAAACAGCCCGGTGTTATTGCCATAAGTTATTTATGAACTTCCTACTATTTCAGAAAAATACTTCTCCAGATAATAGTCATGGAAATCCATAACTCAATATAGAAGTATACATCATATGCATGAATACTATATTAATCAACCCATTAAACTGCAACAGGGCAGTGCAGTATATCATACTGATTCCGCTTTCCCATTTGGCTGCTTATGCTGTTTTATAAATTCATGACCTGAGGATGACAAAGAGCAGATAGTGAACCTCTGTTTTGCTTTTCAGCTTGGCTAAATATTCCTGTCTTGCATGTGGATGCAATTGACCTGCAGTTGAGTTGGTGCTGCAAATGGGAATACAGTCAGCATAATGCTATCCTTCAGGTATTAAGACTACCTTTTATATCTGCAACTGGAAATGTGTAACTTTTTGGACAGTTACAAATGTTTGATCAAGTATTTAAATCAACTTTAAACTTTCCACTTGTCTTAAAATGAAGAGCAAACGATATTCACAATAATCTAGATTACCATACAGCATCTTTCAATAATTTAAACCATACTAAAAACATCTCAGCATTTTTACAAATTGAGAAAAAAAACTATAAATACAGAAATCAGATTTTGAATATAGGTCAAACATTTTCTAAATAAGAAATCAACTCAAAAATGTTTTGAATGTAGTTTCTCTGGGCTTATTTCAGGCAAAAATAGGAGAGATTACCCTTTCAGAGAAACAGAAGAGCATACTGCTTTTGGCATCTCACCTTATCCGACATGTTTGGGGCAACGCAGCTAATCCTTTACACATTTTATGAAGTTTTCCTTTTTGATGTTTTGTTGAGTGAGTCCACCACCGTTAGATTCAGAGTCCCTTTTCTTTTTGCCTTTGTCCTTCAGCACTCTTGGGGAGTTTATATACAGAGAGCCTATTGGCTTTGGGACAAGAGCATTAGCCAATGAAACGGATGTCTGCGACTGCAGGCAGAGGAGTCAGGGTCGACTGCATGAGAAGTGGTCTGCTAGAACTGGTATGGCTGGAAGTAGAGGTTAATCCCTAACCACAGATTTGTGATCAGATGCTTACATTTACAAAGATAAAAAAGTTGCACTGAACTCAGCCACTGATCAAGTGGTGAAAGATACATTTGTTAAGTAATTTATTAGATAAATACATGCTAGTAGATACCCATAGACTTCCATTCATTGTACTAACTCTATTAGAGGTAATTCCTCGAGCCAATTCTAACTTCCTTCATACTGGACACAGAGACATGAAAAGTATATCCACGAGTTCATCTGACTCATTGCCAAAATCCGAAAGTATCCCTTTTATTAACACGCAAATCAAGATCACTTTAGTAAAACTTTATTTAAAGGGTCCTTAATAACAAAAAGGCATTTATAAATTGTGTTCACCATTTATTAATAATTACTCCCACGTTTATAAACCATTTACTAATCATTAGTAAAGTATTTTTGCAGTCCCTAATCTAAAGTGAACTCTATCTATACTTTATAAATACAGAAATATGAAAGACGGGCATGCCATTGCTAGACATTCCTGTGGTACCTGGTAAAACAATTATCACACAAAACAGGATGTTTAAGGAAATATATATATGTGTGAATAATTAACATACTAATATTTACAAATGTTGGCGTAATGATTTAATAAATGGTGAGCAAACTGTAAATGCCTTATACATGATTTATTATGGACCGTTAAATAAAGTGTTCCCATTCCTTTTGATTATCTTTCTCAATTAGAAAAAACAGTTGTGAATTCAAGTTTGAGTATAGACTGCAGACAGGGGGTCCCAGGACTCGCCCAAACTCCAGTGGAGCTGGAGAAACATGTTTTCAGATAAACATGAACTATTTGCGCAATGTATGCTAGGCCTTTTCAACCATCACACAAAGCAAACATCATTAGCTATAAATAGGAAACGTTTAGTCACAGATATCCCATCTACAGCCATTTAAGAAAACAAGGTGAAACACCAAACCTTCTAATCCATATGGGAGTTATAGACAGTGATTTTTTGTTCATATACAATTATTACAAGAGGACTGGACCTCATGTTAGAAGAAGTTGATACAATTATGGAAATACAACAATGTAAAGTAGTTGTGTGTTGAATTGTTTGCAACATTGTGTTGATTAGACGGTGTGACAAATGTACCTGACAATGCTGTAATTAAGAAGACAATAGTAAACAGTGATTGCATTTCCCCATTGACAAGTAATTGTATGCGTAGACATAAAGGCCACACCCACACTCTCCAGCTTTCTTTGGCACTAGTAGACTGAGGTTTGGACTTGGGATGTTAAGTTCCCATTCCCATATAGCTGATAGCCATTGCTACTAATGCACAGTAATGCAAAAAAGGCTTGTTCACTTTGGAGGTTGACTTTCCCATGCCAACTCTGTCATGAACTACTCTCAGTAGACAGAGGATTGAACTTGAAGCCTTAAAATGTACATTATTAGCCCCCACAATAGTATAGGCATTGGTTGAAGCTCAATGTTAAATTAAATTCTCCCTACCATCATACTTAAGCCAATATGACACCAAGCTTCATGAAAATTTGCAAATCAACTTGACTGGAGGTACACAACACACTCCCTGCATCTCGTCATGAGCCGTCCAGCCGTTCCCGAAAACCACATTACAGATTTTTTTAAAGGGTTGTTAGCAATTGAGCTTTCAGATTATTTTCTGCTCCTACCTCCTAGCTCAACTTCTAAACGTTGGATAAAAACAAGACTATAGTGTCCATAAAGGGACCATTGGACTAATTTCTGTCCATTAAGAACCAACTATGTGCTACCTTTTTGCTCAGACCCCTTGTGAGACCATATGCTGGTGCGGTTGGCCCTGGGTTCCTCCTAATGCAAGACAATGCTAGACCTCATGTGACTGGAGTGTGTCAGCAGTTCCTGCAAGAGGAAGGCATTGATGCTATGGACTGGCCCACCCGTTCCCCAGACCTGAATCCAATTGAGCACATCTGGGACATCATGTCTCGCTCCATCCACCAACATGGACTGTGTTGCACCACAGACTGTCCAGGAGTTGGCGGATGCTTTAGTCCAGGTCTGGGAGGAGATCCCTCAGGAGACCATCCACCACCTCATCAGGAGCATGCCCAGTCGTTGTAGGGAGGTCATACAGGCACGTAGAGGCCACACACACTACTGAGCCTCATTTTGACTTGTTTTAAGGACATTACATCAAAGTTGGATCAGCCTGTAGTGTGGTTTTCCAATTTAATTTTGAGTGTCACTCCAAATCCAGACCTCCATGGGTTGATAAATTTGATTTCCATTGATCATTTGTGTGATTTTGTTGTCAGCACATTCAACTATGTAAAGAAAAAAGTATTTAATAAAAATATTTCATTCAGATCTAGGATGTGTTATTTTAGTGTTACCTTCCCTATTTTTTTGAGCAGTGTATAAAGCGACAGTTGATATTCACCCCATCTCCTATTGAAAGGGAGAATCCATGTTTTGCATAAATGCAAATAGCCATGTCAAATAGCCATGAATTAATAGCCAGGGCCCGGTTTCCCGATAGTGACCGAATTTAAGCTTACAAGTGTTTTAAGGATACATTGTTTCTATAATGACCGAAGAACTCACATGCAAGGAGAACTTTCAATAAGTGCATAGTTAGAGCATGTGACGATACTGGTAGGATTGAAAGAAAGGCAGTGCTGCTCACGGATCAGTGTTGCTATTCAAAATGTAATATTTGGCACATTAATGCACACATGTTGTTAGGCCTACACAACAAATGTAGGCAAAAATTACAGACAGTAGCCTACAATTGGCAAAATAGAACTCAATTGATTGAACATGAAATTGATTTCAATATGATTTAAATATATAGGCCTACAGTATATAACTTGCTGTATTTATCTTTTAATGCAGTCATCTCGGTTTTCATTTGAAGCATCTTTTTAACCGTTGCTTGTTTATAACAATTGCAAAGACATTGGCAACTTTGTATAGTAGTCAACTTCGTTCTGAAGTTATCAGCGGTCACAGATAGAATCATAGATAGAATCAAGATGTTCATGTTTAGCGGAGATCTTCTTTCTATAAAGTGGCATGTAAGTGCATAAAAACTTTTAAAGACCCAGTTAGGTATTCTACGAGTGGTCCGAGGTAGTAGGTAAATAGTGAGTGTTTTCAAGTACAGCTTTAGTAATGATGGTTTTTGGAAACAGCTTTGAGATTTAACAAAGTGCGTACGAAGGTTGTAATGATAAACATACACGACCGTACAAACGTTTGGGTCACTTAGAAATGTCCTTGTTCTTGAAAGAAAAGCACCTTTTTTGTACATTAAAATAACATCAAATTGATTAGAAATACAGTGTAGACATTGTTAATGTTGTAAATGACTGTTGTAGCTGGAAACGGCTGATTTTTTTAAATGGAATATCTACATAGGTGTACAGAGGCCTATTATCAGCAACCATCACTCCTGTATTCAAATGGCACGTTTAGGCTAATTGATCATTAGAGAACCCTTTTGCAATTATGTTTGCACAGTTGAAAACTGTTGTGCTAATTAAATAAGCAATAAAACTGGCCTTCTTTAGACTAGTTGAGTATTTGGAGCATCAACATGTGTGGGTTCGTTTACAGGCTCAAAATGGCAAGAAACAAAGTACTTTCTTCTGAAACTCGTCAGTCGATTCTTGTTCTGAGAAATGAAGGCTATTCTATGCAAGAAATTGCCAAGAAACTGAAGATCTCGTACAACGCTGTGTACTACTCCCTTCACAGAACTGGCTCTAACCAGAATAGAAAGAGGAGTGGGACGCCCCGGTGCACAACTGAGCAAGAGGACAAGTACATTACAGTGTTTAGTTTGAGAAACAGATGCCAAAAAGTCCTCAACTGGCAGCTTCATTAAACAGTACCCGCAAAACACCAGTCTCAACGTCAACAGTGAAGAGGCGACTCCGAGATGCTGGCCTTCTGGGCAGAGTTCCTCTGTCCAGTGTGTGTTATTTTGGCCATCTTAATCTTTTCATTTTATTGGCCAGTCTGAGATATGGCTTTATCTTTGCAACTCTGCCTAGAAGGCCAGCATCTCGGAGTCGCCTCTTCACTGTTGACAATGAGACTGGTGTTTTGCGGGTACTATTTAATAAAGCTGCCAGTTGAGGAATTGTGAGGCGTCTGTTTCTCAAACTAGACACTAGTTTTAAGCCCAGGCCCTGTCCCTGCAGGAGGCCTTTTGCCTTTTGGTAGGCTGTCATTGTAAATAAGTATTTGTTCTTAACTGACTTGCCTAGTTAAATAAAGGTTAAATAAAATAAAAAAATGTAACTTGTGACAACTTCTCACACAGTAACCATGGCTGACATCAGCATGGTTGGTTGGATCATGGTGCTGGCATTTTAGAGGTTAAATTTTAGAGGTTAAAGTCCAACACATATTCAATAAATGTTAACCGTTAGTTTGTCACACCCTGACCATAGTTTGCTTTGTATGTTTCTATGTTTTGGTTGGTCAGGGTGTGATCTGAGTGGGCATTCTATGTTGGATGTCTTGTTTGTCTATTTCTATGTCTGGCCTGATATGGTTCTCAATCAGAGGCAGGTGTTAGTCATTGTCTCTGATTGGGAACCATATTTAGGTAGCCTGGGTTTCACTGTGTGTTTGTGGGTGATTGTTCCTGTCTCTGTGTTTGCACCAGATAGGACTGTTTTTGGTTTTCGCACATTTATTGTTTTGTTAGTTATTTCATGTATAGTTCCTTCATTAAAGAACATGAATAACCACCACGCTGCATTTTGGTCCGCCTCTACTTCACCACAGGAAAACCGTTACATAGTTGCTTTGAACAAATTACCATAATGCAGTAAATCAGTCCCTTGGTACCATTTATGCTTCATCTGCATGTTTACAGTACATTGAAAGTAAACAATCCCTCCAAATCTGATGTGAGGAATCCTCTGAGAAGAACATGGGGGAAAAAAATACAACAAATGTCAAAAACAAATGATGAACAAGCTTGGAAAATTGCAATTACACACTCATGATACTCAAAGAACAAGTAAACATGACATACAGTCTGATCCTTCTACTGTCTGAAGAACATTCTGTGTACAAAGAAAAAAAGAGAACCCTTCATTTGGCTCGGAGATGCTGGAGAGCATCTCTGAATAGGATCCAAGACAGGAACTAAAACAATACCATTCTCTGGTCGACGGAACATGATTTACAGCCGGTAGCCATGCTATAGAGACCAGGCTGCTTGGCAGGGAGGGATATTTGGAGGGCGCACAGAAAACAGAGGCCAGTTTCCTGAATAGGAGAAGGTGCCGTTCCTGTCCCAGACAAACCAGGACCACACCAGTTACATAAACAAGGGCCTTAACATTGTTCTACTGAAATATCAAACTTTCTTGATAACGTTTTCCCCTGAGTTACAAAAACAAAGGTCAAAGAATTAATATTTTGACCAGATTCGTTGAGACTTGCTAACTTGTCTTTGCTCCTTGTGTGCTGTGTTGTCTATAGAACATGTAGGCTATGGATCTAATCTATAGACACCCAGACATCAACAGTGACATATTGGACTATTGACAGATCATTTGTTTGTAGAAATGGAAACTAAAGAGAGGGAAATTGGTTCAGTATGGTTGATAACAGAATGTCATCTGGCATGTTTTCAAGTGGACCATAAAGGGGCACCAAGCAGCTCGTCTTATCTTGATGACATGGTAAACAATACATTTCCCCCAATTTTCCCCGCCTCAGTGGAACAGCAGCACTGTGTCAGGCAGATGGGGGTTGAGAAAAAAAAGCAACATAACTTTCTGTTAGTGGCAGCTCCATCAAAAGCTAACATGTTTGGAAAGTGTTTGTGTGCTCTAGGCAGCAGCATCAGTGGTAACGGATCAGAGACCATGTAAGCATACAAAACCACAAAAGCTTTGTTTTGATTACAGACTTTACTGGAAGCCCAAACTGCCAAAGATGATCGTTTTAATGCAGTTCAAATAAACATGGACCAGTTGGCAGCCGGGCAGTTTGTTTGTTCCATGGACAAATGTTCTATGCTCAGCTTAGGGATGTAATGACCCAAAGAAAGTCTGCCAAGGGAAAACACTGCCATGCAACCCCAATGGCTGGGATGTCATTGTTTTCGTTGTTAGTTGTCACATACAGTTTGTGCTTATATGGAGAGCAATTAGACAGGATTCTATAAAATGGTCCAGATGCGTTAACTATTTGGTCGTAATGAATAAGTGGTACTACAAATGGTGTATTTACATATTAACTATGTACTACATGGTAGTTAGTTAAACTAGCAAATACTTGTAATGTAAAGCGAGGCCAAGTATTTCAACCCTCACATTACGCTCTATCACCAAGATGAATATTCAATAACTGTAATGTTGGCACCAGGGGATCTGAACTTCGGTTACATCATGTGAATGAGGGAATATATTTTATTACCGCGTTATTGATTTCAGTTTGGATGAAATCTGACTTTAATCTTGGTACAATATTTGGAATGCCATTCCAATCACACTTCAGAGAGTAGGCAGAACACCTGCGTGGAAATTGTATAGTACAATAGAACTATTTCTAAAATCACCTCACTTCTAAGGGATCTGAAGAAAGAACAAGTTGTCCAGTTATAATTTCTAAGAACCTTTTCCAAAAATGAAAGAATCGTTCAAATCTCCCATCTCCACTTAACATGACTAATCATGTTGTTATTTGGTCGTTTAAGTGCAAGAAGCCATGGTATTTGCCATAATCACTGGTTTCCTGGGAAATCAGAATATATCAGGCTTCCTGGTGCCAGAGTGTTTGACGAAACAGGAAGGCGAGTGTAATCTCACATTGACATTTCTCCAAAAATACCACAGAGCACCAATCCTGCTGTAATCTCTGTGCTTTGTTATGACTCCTTGAGTGCCTTAGCGCGGCTCTCAGACTGCCCCTCTGACGTTTTACTTCCTCCTTGGCAAAGGTCATCAGCAAGAGAGGCTGATAAAGCAGATTACCATAGAACAAGCATCATCATGGAGGCTGTATGAATGAAACAAATGGAATGGAGACTAGGCTTGATCAATGAAACCAAATGGGAAAAGGATTTAACTGGTCATTTAAGAACATTTGAGCATCTTGGCCATGCTCTGTTATAATCTCCACCCGGCACAGCCAGAAGAGGACTGGCCACCCCACATAGCCTGGTTCCTCTCTAGGTTTCTTCCTAGGTTTTGGCCTCTCTAGGGAGTTTTTCCTAGCCACCGTGCTTCAACACCTGCATTGCTTGCTGTTTGGGGTTTTAGGCTGGGTTTCTGTACAGCACTTTGAGATATCAGCTGATGTACGAAGGGCTATATATAAATACATTTGATTTGATTTGATTTAACCCAACTCCTCTGAATCACGTTGTTATTTCCAATGCTATCTCCACTAATGGCGTAGCACAGTTTAGCAAGGACACCCGCAATTTTCAAGCAGAGAGAAAAATGTACATTTTATAGCTAATCTCATGCTATTTTAGTCATTATGCAATGAGGTCGAGTGAAGATGTTGTTGTTTTAGAGTTATTTTCCTGCTATTCTACACATTTTGCCATGAGTCTAAGAGAAAATGTTGCAGTTTGGAAGTACATTTCCTGTAATAGAATGAATAAAACATACGTGTCGACCCCGGACTGGGGACCCTCTCTGCGGGCCCCAGACTGGGAACCCTCGCTGCGGGCCCCGGACTGGGAACCCTCGCTGCGGGCCCCGGACTGGGAACCCTCGCTGCGGGCCCCGGACTGGGGACTCTCGCTGGGGATTCCGGACTGGAGAGCGTCGATGGAGGCTTCGTGCCATGACTCCTCACTGGAGGCTTCGTGCCATGGATCCTCACTGGAGGCTTCTTGCCATGGATCATCACTGGAGGCTTCTTGCCATGGATCATCACTGGAGGCTTCGTGCCATGGATCATCACTGGAGGCTTCGTGCCATGGATCATCACTGGAGGCTTTGTGCCATGGATAATCACTGGAGGCTTTGTGCCATGCATCATCACTGGAGGCTTTGTGCCATGGATCATCACTGGAGGCTTCGTGCCATGGATCATCACTGGAGTGAGGAGACGTATGGGCAGCCTGGTGTATGGAGCTGCCACAGGGCTTACCAGGCACACAGGAGGCTTGGTTCTTGGCGGAGGCACCGGATACACTGGGCCATGGAGGCGCACTGGAGGTCTCGAGCGTAGAGCCTGCATAACCCGTCCTGACTGGATGGTTATCTTCGCCCTGCAAATGTTGGGCGCTGGCACAGGACGCACTGGGCTGTGCAGACGCACCGGAGACACAGTGCGCAAAACCGGCACAGGATATCCTGGGCTGAAGAGACGCACTGGAGACCAGGCACCCTGAGCCAGCACCATCTGTCCTGGCTGGATGCTCACCCTAGCCCGGCAAAATGCGGGGAGCTGGGATGTAGCACACCGGGTTGTGAACGTGCACTGGAGACACCGTGCGCTCCACCGCATTACATGGTGCCTGACCAGTACCACACTTCTTCCCACGGTAAGCACGAGGACATGGCTCAGGTCTCCAACCTGACTCAGCCAATCTCCTCGTGTGCCCCCACCCAAATATTTTTTTGGGGTTGCCTCTCGGGCTTCCGTGCTAGCCGTGTTCCCTCGTAATGCTGGGACCCTTTACTCGCTGCCTCTGCCTTCCTAGCTGCTTCCACCTGTTCCCATGGAAGACGATCCCTTCTGGCCAGGATCTCCTCCCATGTCCAGTTTCCTTTGCCGTCCAGGATGTCCTCCCATGTCCAGTCCTCCTGAAGACACTGCTCCCCCTTACCAAGCTGCTTGGTCCGTTTGTAGTGGGAAGTTCTGTCACGGCCGTCGTCGGCATGAGACCAAGGTGCAGCGTGGTGAGCGTTCATTTTCTTTTATTTGTTAATGTCGCCAACAAAAACAAGAAATAACAAAAACGACCATGAAGCTTACAAAGGCTATAGTGCCCCTAACAAAGACAACTTCCCACCAAGACAAAAGGAAAAAAGGCTGACTATGTTTGATTCCCAATCAGAGACAACGATAGACAGCTGTCCCTGGTTGAGAACCATACCCAGCCAAAACATAGCAATACAAAAACATAGAAAATAGAACATAGAATGCCCACCCAAATCACACCCTGACCAAACCAAATAGAGACATAAAAAGGCTCTCTAAGGTCAGGGCGTGACACTGAAAAAGATGAAGATGATCATGATGAGCTAAACCAGTGATCTCAACACTTTTAAACTGTTCCAAACTGGACTGGACTTGACCCAGGACAGGCAGGCCTGGATGGATTCCTACAAAGGTGTCATGTTTCTCCAGAATGCTATCACAGGCCAGAAGAGAGAGGAAATTAAATGGCTTTTCCCACAGCACCATTAATTGCTTAGATAAAGGAGGTTTATTTGCAAAGGCTTTTCCGGAGAACCCGCCTGCTTAAAATTATTTGCTTTTAAATTACAATGCCTCTCTCTCTTTCCCATTATGCAAGTGTACCCGAAGCTAAATACAGGCCAGGAGATAAATAGATATGTGAGTTATCATTCCTCTCCTTAGAGAAATAAATGAATCCTCATTGAGAGAAAATTTAGTTTCCACCACAAATGAAAGGACAGTGTCAGTCTAACGGGTTTTAAGTGGCTCTATAAGATCATTTTTATAGAGATGTACAGTGCCTTCGGGAAAGTACTCAGAACCCTTGACTTTTTCCACATTTTGTTACGTTACAGCCTTATTATAAAATGGATGAAGTTATTTTTTCCCCTCATCAATCTACACACAATAGCCAATAATGACAAAGTGAAAACAGGTTTTTAGAAATGTTTGCAAATAAAATCTGAAATACCTTATTTACGTAAGTATTCACACCCTTTTGCTATGAGTCTTGAAATTGAGCTCAGGTGCATCCTGTTTCCATTGATCATCCTTGAGTTCTTTCAACAACTTCATTGGAGTCCACCTGTGGTAAATTCTATTGATTGTATATGATTTGGAAAGGCACACACCTGTCTATCACACCTGTCTATATAAGGTCCCACAGAGCAAAAACCAAGCCATGAGGAATTGTCCGCAGAGCTCCGAGACAGGATTGTGTCGAGCAGTTTGGATCCACCAAGACTCTTCCTAGAGCTGGCCACCCGGCCAAACTCTGACAAAGCTCCATAATTTCTCTGTGGAGATGGGAGAACCATCCAGAAGGACAACCATCTCTGAAGCACTCCACCAATCAGGCCTTTATGGTAGAGAATCCTCTCCTCAGTAGAGAAGCCCGCTTGGAGTTTGCCAAAAGGCACCTAAAGGACTAAGACCATGAGAAACAATATTCTCTTGTCTGATGAAACCAATATTGAACTCTCTGGCCTGAATGCCAAGGGTCACATCTGGAAGAAACCTGGCACCATCCCTACGGTGAAGCATGATGGTAGCAACATGATTCTGTGTGTGTAACGGCTGTCTTGGGTGGAAGAAGGTGAGGACCAATGCGCAGCGTTGTACGTGTTCATCTTTTTAATAAAGTAAACTGAACACTGAATAACAAAACAACAAAGAAACAACCGGAACAGTTCCGTCTGGTGTAGACACACTAAGACTGAAAACAACCACCCACAAAACACAAAACACAATGGAAAACAGGCTACCTAAATATGGTTCTCAATCAGGGACAACGATTGACAGCTGCCTCTGATTGACAACCATACCAGGCCAAACACAGAAATAGAAAATCATAGACAAACTAACATAGACAACCCACCCAACTCACATCCTGACCATACTAAAACAAAAGACAAAACAAAGGAACTAATGTCAGAACGTGACAGTACCCCCCCCCTCCAAAGGGGCGGACTCCGGCCGCAAAACCTAAACCTATAGGGGAGGGTCTGGGTGGGTGTCTGTCCGCGGTGGTGGCTCTGGCGCGGGACGTGGACCCAACTCCACCATAGTCCTTCTCCGCCTCTCTACCCGCCTCCGTGGCCTCATTAACGCGGTGACCCTCGCCACCGACCTCGGACTAAGGATCCAGACCACGGGTCCCGAATGGACGGAAGATTCCGGCAGCACCGGACAGGCGGGAGACTCCGGCAGCACCGGAGTGAAGGGCGATTCTGGCAGCTCCTGGCTGACTGACGGCTCTGGCAGCTCCTGGCTGACCGACTGCTCTGGCAGCTCCTGGCTGACTGACGGCTCTGGCAGCTCCTGGCTGACCGATGGCTCTGGCAGCTCCTGGCTGACTGACGGCTCTGGCAGCTCCTGGCTGACTGACGGTTCTGGCAGCTCCTGGCTGACTGGCGGCTCTGGCAGACCACAGGTCCCGAATGGACGGGAGATTCCGGCAGCACCGGACAGGCAGGAGACTCCGGCAGCACCAGGGCGATTCTGGCAGCTCCTGGCTGACTGACGGGACAGACTGGCGGCTCTGGGAGCTCAGGACAGACAAGAGACTCTAGCAGCCCAGGACAGACGGGAGACTCTGGGAGCCCAGGACAGACGGGAGACTCTGGGAGCCCAGGACAGACGGGAGACTCTGGCAGCCCAGGACAAACGGGAGACTCTGGCATCTCAGGACAGACGGGAGACTCTGGCATCTCAGGACAGACGGGAGACTCTGGCATCTCAGGACAGACGGGAGACTCTGGCATCTCAGGACAGACGGGAGACTCTGGCAGCTCAGGACAGACGGGAGACTCTGGCAGACAGCTCAGGACAGATGGGAGACTCTGGCAGCTAAGGACAGATGGGAGACTCTGGCAGCTCAGGACAGACGGGAGTCTCTGGCAGCTCAGGACAGACGGGAGACTCTGGCAGCGCTGGGCAGGAGGAAGGCTCTAGCAGTGCTGGACAGGCGGGAGCACCTGTAGGAAGGAGACTGAGAGACAGCCTGGTGCGGGGGGCTGCCACCGGAGGGCTGGTGCGTGGAGGCGGCACCGGATAGACCGGACCGTGGAGGCGCACTGGAGGTCTCGAGCACCGAGCCTGCCCAACCCTACCTGGCTGAATGCTCCCCGTAGCCAAGCCAGTGCGGCGAGGTGGAATAGCCCGCACTGGGCTGTGCTGGCGAACCGGGGACACCATGCGTAGGCCTGGTGCCATGTACACCGGCCCGAGGAGACGCACTGGAGACCAGATGCGCTGAGCCGGCTTCATGGCACCTGGCTCGATGCCCACTCTTGCCCGGCCGATACGAGATGCTGCAATGTACTGCACCGGGCTATGCACTCGCACCAGGGACAACGTGCACCTCACGGCATAACATGGTACCTGCCCAGTCCCTCTCTCTCCACAGTAAGCACGGGGAGTTGATTCAGGTCTCCTACCTGACTTAGCCACACTCCCCGTGTGCCCCCCCAATACATTTTTGGGGCTGCCTCTCGGGCTTCCAGCCACGCCGCCGTGCTGCCTCCTCATACCACCGCCTCTCGGCTTTCGCTGCCTCCAGCTCAGCCTTGGGGCGGCGATATTCTCCAGCCTGTGCCCAGGGTCCCTTGCCGTTCAAAATCTCCTCCCATGTCCAGGAGTCTTGCGATTTCAGCCGCTGTTGCTGCTGCTGCCCGTTACCACGCTGCTTGGTCCTTTGGTGGTTAGTGGTTCTGTAGCGGCTGTCTTGGGTGGACGAAGGTGAGGACCAATGCGCAGCGTGGTACGTGTTCATCTTTTTTAATAATAAAATAAACTGAACACTGAAAAACAAAACAACAAAGAAACAACCGGAACAGTTCTGTCTGGTGTAGACACACAAAGACTGAAAACAACCACCCACAAAACACAATGGAAAACAGGCTACCTAAATATGGTTCTCAATCAGGGACAACGATTGACCACTGCCTCTGATTGAGAACCATACCAGGCCAAACACAGAAATAGAAAATCTTAGACAAACTAACATAGACAACCCACCCAACCCACGCCCTGACCATACTAAAACAAAAGACAAAACAAAGGAACTAAGGTCAGAACGTGACAGTGGGGATGTTTTTCAGCAACAGGGACAGGGAGACTAGTCAGTATCGAGGGAAAGATGAACGAAGCAAAGTACAGAGAGATCCTCGATGAAAACCTGCTCCAGAGCAGTCAAATCAAACTTTATTTGACGGTAAGTGTAGAGCTTACAGTGAAATGCTTACTTACAAGCCCTTAACCAACAGTGCAGTTCAAGAAGAGTTAAACAAATATTTACCAAATAAACTAAAGTAAAAAATGATAAAACAATAACACAATAACATAACAATAACGGGGCTATATACAGGGGTACCGGTACCGAGTCAGTGTGCGGATGTACAGGTTAGTTGAGGTAATTTGTACATGTAGGTAGGGGTGAGGTGACTATGCATAGATAATAAACAGTGAGTAGCAGCAGTGTACAAAACATATGGAGGGGTGGGGTCAATGTAATAGTCCGGTGGCCATTTGATTAATTGTTCAGCAGTCTTATGGCTTGGGGGTAGAAGCTGTTAAGGAGCCTTTTGGTCCTACTTGGCGCTCCAGTACCGCTTGCCGGTCCTCAGACTGGGGCGAAGGTTCACCGTCCAACAGGACAACGACCCTAAGCACACAGCCAAGACAACGTAGGAGTGGCTTCGGGAAATGTCTCTGAATGTCCTTGAATGGCCAAGCCAGGGACTTGAACCTGATCGACCATCTCTGGAGACCTGAAAATACCTGTGCAGCGACGCTTCCCATCCATCTTGACAAAGCTTAAGAGCATCTGTAGAGAAGAATGGGAGAAACTCCCCATACACAGGTGTGCCTGTAGTGTCATACCCAAGAAAAATCAAGGCTGTAATCACTGCTAAAGGTGCTTCAACAAAGTAATGAGTAAAGGATCTGAATACTTTCAGTACCAGTCAAAGGTTTGGACACAATTTCTCATCGGATGGACTGTTGTTTATCTTTGCTTATTTGGTTTTGCCATAATAGGACTTGGTCTTTTACCAAATAGGGCTATCTTCTGTATACCACCCCTACCTTGTCACAACACAACTGATTGGCTCAAACACATTAAGGAAATAAATTCCACAAATTTACATTTAACAAGGCATACCTTGCAAAGCATTCCAGGTGACTGCCCCATGAAGCAGGTTGAGAGAATGCCAAGAGTGCGCAAAGCTGTCATCAAGGCAAAGGATGGTTACTTTGAAGAATCTAAAATCTAAAATATACTACTGTTCAAAAGTTTGGGGTCACTTAGAAATGTTCTTGTTTTTGAAAAGAAGCACATTTTTTTTGTCCATTAAAATAACATCAAATTGATCCGAAATACTGTGTAGACATTGTTAATGTTGTAAATGACTATTGTAGCCGGAAATTGCAGAATTTTGTTATGGAATATCTACATATCATTATCAGCAACCATCACTCCTGTGTTCCAATGGCACGTTGTGTTAGCTAATCAAATTAATCATTTGAAAAGGCTAATTGATAAATTATGTTAGCACAGCTGAAAAATGTTGTCCTAATTAAAAAAAGCGATAAATCTGGCCTTCTTTAGACTAGTTGAGTATCTGGAGCATCAGCATTTGTGGGTTCGATTATAGGCTCAAAATGGCCAGAAACAAAGACCTTTCTTCTGAAACTCGATAGTCTATTCTTGTTCTGAGAAATGAAGGCTATCCCATGCGAGAAATTGCCAAGAAACTGAAGATCTCGTACAATACTGTGTACTACTCCCTTCACAGAACAGCGCAAACTGGCACTAACCAGAATAACAAGAGGAGTGCGAGGCCCCGGTGCACAACTGAGCAAGAGGACAAGTACATTATAGTGTCTAGTTTAAGAAACAGACTTCTCACAAGTCCTCAACTGGCAGCTTCATGAACCTTTCAGCGCAGTCTACTTTCCTGAATTTCCGCCTGTCTGACATGCTCAAAGTAAACTGCCTGTTACTCAGGCCCAGAAGCTAGGATATGCATATTAGAGGTCGACCGATTAATTGGAATGGCCGATTAATTAAGGCCGATTTCAAGTTTTCATTCCAATCGGAAATCGGTATTTACATTTTTTTTTACACCTTTATTTAATATTTATTTAACTAGGCAAGTCATTTAAGAACACATTCTTATTTTCAATCACGGCCTAGGAACAGTGGGCAGAACGACAGATTTTCACCTTGTCAGCTCGGGGGATCCAATCAAACATCATTATTTATTTGAGGCTAAATAGATTTTATTGATGAATTATATTAAGTTAAAATAAGTGTTCATTCAGTATTGTTGTAATTGTCATTATTACAAATACATTTCTAAAAATCGGCCGATTAATCGGTATCAGTTTGGGGGGGGGGGTCATCCAATAATCGGTATCGGCGTTGAAAAATCATAATCGGTCGACCTCTAATGCATATAATTGGTATAATTGATAGAAAACACTCTGAAGTTTATAAAACTGTTAAAATAATATCTGTGAGTATAACAGAACTGATATGGCAGGCGAAAACCAGAGAAAAATCCCTCCAGAATGTTTTTATTTTGAGCTCCCAGCCACTTCAAATGTGAAGCTATTGAAAACTATGATTTCGCATCCCAGATTGCAGTTCCTATGGCTTCCATTAGATGTCAATAGTCTTTATACATGGTTTCAGGCTTGTTCTTTGAAAATCCAACGAGGAATAGTAGTTTATCCATGGGTAGCACAAAAGCAAAATCAGTCTCTTTGCGCTCATGAACGAGGGTGCGCTCTTTGTTATTTTCCTTTCCAATTGAACATACTAGTCTCCGTATGAAGTATTAGCATTTATTTAGATATTAGACTACCTGAGGATTAATTAGAAACGTCATTTGACTTGTTTGAACAAACTTTATACCAGTAACCTTTGGGACTTCTTTGTCTGCGTGTTGAACGGGTGGATTACTGAACTCAATGACACCTACTAAACGGACATTTTGGGAAATAAAGGACTTTATCGAACAAACCGACCATTCATTGTGTAGTTGGGACCCTTGGGATCTTCAAAGGTAAGTAATTTATTTTATCGCTATTTATGATTTTGTGACGCCTGTGCTGGTTTGAAAAAATGTTGTTGTGGGGCGCTGTCCTCAGATAATCGAATGCTATGCTTTCGATGTAAAGCCTATTGTAAATCGGACAGTTCGATTACCAAGACTCTAAGCTAAAGAATCATGTATGACACTTGTATTTTCATGAATGTTTAATTTGACAATTTTGTATTTTGAATTTGGCGCGCTCCTATTTCACAGGATGTTGTCGAATTTTATCATGCTAAGTTAAATTGTACCAGCAAAACACCAGTCTCAACGTCAACAGTGAAGAGGCGACTTCGGGATGATGGCCATCTAGGCAGAGTTGCAAAGAAAAATCCAAATCTCAGACTGACCAATAAAATAAAAGATTAAGATGGGCAAAAGAACACAGACACTGGACAAAGGAACTCTGCCTAGAAGGCCAGCATCCTGGAGTCGCCTCTTCACTGTTGACGTTTAGACTGGTGTTTTGCGGGTACTTGTCTCTGGCCATTTTGAGCTTGTAATCGAACCCACAAATGCTGATGCTCCAGATACTCAAGTATTCTAAAGAAGGCCAGTTTTATTGCTTTTTTAAAATTAGGACAACATTTTTCAGCTGTGCTAACATAATTGCAAAATGGTTTTCTAATGCTCATTTAGCCTTTTCAAATGATGAACTTGGATTAGCTATCACAACGTGCCATTGGAACATAGGAGTGATGGTTGCTGATAATGGCCCTCTGTAGGCTTATGTAGATATTCCATAAAAATTCTGCCATTTCCAGCTACAGTAGTCATTTACAACATGAACAATGTCTACACTGTTTTTCTGATCAATTTGATGTTATTTTAAAGGACGAAAAAAATGTGCTTTTCTTTCAAAAACAAGGACATTTCTAAGTCAACCCAAACTTTTGAACGGTAGTGTATTTAGATTTGTTTAACACTTTTTTGGTTACTACATGATTCCATATGTTATTTCATAGTTTTGATGTCTTCACTATTATTCTACAATGTAGAAAATAGTAAAAAATAAAGAAAAACCCTTGAATGAGTATGTGTGTCCTAACTTTTTACCTGTACTGTATGTAAATGTGATATTTCTGTATTTTAAAAACCTGTTTTTGATTTGTAATTTGGGGGTATTATGTGTAGAGTGATGAGGAATAAATGAGGAATAAAAACAATAGAATGTAACGTAACAAAATGTGAAAAAAGTCAAGGGGTCTGAATACTTTCTGAATTCAATGTAAGTAGTTTATAGATGCCATTAGGAGCTATTTGATTTGTTCCGTGGAGCACTTTGTCAGTAGTATAAATATGAACTTTGTTCCACAGGCATAATGTATAAGCGAGTGCATACAGTTGAAGTCGGAAGTTTACGTACTATTAGGTTGGAGTCATTAAAACTCCTTTTTCCACCACTCCACACATTTCTTGTTAACAAACTATAGTTTTGACAAGTCGGTTAGGACATCTACTTTGTGCATGACACAAGTCATTTTTCCAACAATTGTTTATGGACATATTATTTCACTTATAATTCACTGTATCACAACTCCAGTGGGTCAGAAGTTTACATACACTAAGTTGACTGTGCCTTTAAACAGCTTGGAAAATTCCAGAAAATGATGTCATGGCTTTAGAAGCTTCTGATAGGCTAATTGACATAATTTGAGACAATAGAAGATGTACCTGTGGATGTATTTCAAGGCCTACCTTCAACCCCAGTGCCTCTTTGCTTGACATCATGGGAAAATCAAAAGAAATCAGCCAAGACCTCAGAAAAAAAATGTAGACCTCCACAAGTCTGGTTCATCCTTGGGAGCAATTTCCAAATGCCTGAAGGTACCGCGTTCATCTGCACAAACAATAGTATGCAAGTAAACACCATGGGACAAGTAGCCGGCATACCACTCAGGAAGGAGACGCGTTCCGTCTCCTGGAGATGAACATACTTTTATACGAAAAGTACAAATCAATCCCAGAACAACAGCAAAGGACCTTGTGTAGATGCTGGGGGAAACAGGTACAAAATGATCTATATCCACAGTAAAACGAGTCCTATATCGACATAACCTGAAAGGCCGCTAAGCAAGGAAGAAGCCACTGCTCCAAAATCGCCATGAAAAAGCCAGACTACGGTCTGCAACTGCACATGGAGACAAAGATTGTACTTTTTGTAGAAATGTCCTATGTTCTGATGAAACAAAAATTGAACTGTTTGGCCATAATGACCATTGTTATGTTATAAAAAGGGGGATGCTTGCAAGACGAAGAACACCATCCCAACCGTGAAGCACGGGGGTGGTGGCATCATGTTGTGGGGGTGCTTTGCTGCAGGAGGGACTGGTGCACTTCACAAAATAGATGGCTTCATGAGGAAGAAAATTATGTACATATATTGAAGCCACATCTCAAGATATCAGCCAGGAAGTTAAAGCTTGGTCCAAATGGACAATGACCCCAAGCATACTTCCAGTCGTGGCAAAATGGCTTAAGGACAACAGAGTCAAGGTATTCGAAAGCCTTGACCTCAGTCCTATAGAAAATTTGTGGGTAGAACTGAAAAAGTGTGTGCCAGCAAGGAGCCCTACAAACGTGACTCAGTTACACCAGCTCTGTCAGGAGGAATGGGCCAAAATTCATCCAACTTATTGTGGTAAGCTTGTGGAAGGCTACCGGAAACATTTTACCCAAGTTAAACAATTTAAAGGCAATGCTACGAAATACTAATTAAGTGTGTGTAAACTTCTGACCCACTGGGAATGTGATGAAATAAATCATTCTCTCTGCTATTATTCTGACATTTCACATTCTTAAAATAAATTGGTGATCCTAACTGACCTAAGACAGGGATTTTTTACTAGGATTAAATGTCAGGAATTGTGAAAAACGGTGTTTAAATGTATTTGGCTAAGGTCTATGTAAACTTCTGAGTTGAACTGTAATTACTGTATATTTGGTAGGCACTGATGCTGTTTATTGCAGTAGCAATCATGAGCAAGAACCAAAAATGAGCAAGAACCAAAAACCAAGCATACAGTGAAAGAAACAGGAATCGCACCACCTGTATTACTTAAGGAACCTCAACTTCAAACTCAGGAGGCTGAAGAAATTTGGCTTGTCACCAAAAGCACTCACAAACTTCTACAGATCCACAATCGAGAGCATCCTGTCGGGCTGTATCACCGCCTGGTACGGCAACTGCTCCGCCCACAACCGTAAGGCTCTCCAGAGGGTAGTCAGGTCTGCACAACACACACCGGGGGCAAACTACCTGCCCTCCAGGACACCTACACCACCCGATGTGGTGCAGGAAGGCCATAAAGATCATCAAGGACAACAACCACCCGAGCCACTGCCTGTTCACCCCTCTATCATCCAAATCAAATCAAATCAAATGTATTTATATAGCCCTTCGTACATCAGCTGATATCTCAAAGTGCTGTACAGAAACCCAGCCTAAAACCCCAAACAGCAAGCAATGCAGGTGTAGAAGCACGGTGGCTAGGAAAAACTCCCTAGAAAGGCCAAAACCTAGGAAGAAACCTAGAGAGGAACCAGGCTATGTGGGGTGGCCAGTCCTCTTCTGGCTGTGCCGGGTGGAGATTATAACAGAACATGGCCAAGATGTTCAAATGTTCATAAATGACCAGCATGGTCGAATAATAATAAGGCAGAACAGTTGAAACTGGAGCAGCAGCACAGTCAGGTGGAAGTTGAAACTGGAGCAGCAGCATGGCCAGGTGGACTGGGCACAGCAAGGAGTCATCATGTCTGGTAGTCCTGGGGCATGGTCCTACGGCTCAGGTCAGTTGAAACTGGAACAGCAGCATGGCCAGGTGGACTGGGGACAGCAAGGAGTCATCATGTCAGGTAGTCCTGGGGCATGGTCCTAGGGCTCAGGTCCTCCGAGAGAGAGAAAGAAAGAGAGAAGGAGAGAATTAGAGAACGCACACTTAGATTCACACAGGACACCGAATAGGACAGGAGAAGTACTCCAGATATAACAAACTGACCCCAGCCCCCCGACACATAAACTACTGCAGCATAAATACTGGAGGCTGAGACAGGAGGGGTCAGGAGACACTGTGGCCCCATCCGAGGACACCCCCGGACAGGGCCAAACAGGAAGGATATAACCCCACCCACTTTGCCAAAGCACAGCCCCCACACCACTAGAGGGATATCTTCAACCACCAACTTACCATCCTGAGACAAGGCTGAGTATAGCCCACAAAGACCTCCGCCAAGGCACAACCCAAGGGGGGGGAGGGGGGGCGCCAACCCAGACAGGATGACCACAACAGTGAATCAACCCACTCAGGTGACGCACCCCCCCCCCAGGGACGGCATGAGAGAGCCCCAGTAAGCCAGTGACTCAGCCCCTGTAATAGGGTTAGAGGCAGAGAATCCCAGTGGAAAGAGGGGAACCGGCCAGGCAGAGACAGCAAGGGCGGTTCGTTGCTCCAGAGCCTTTCCGTTCACCTTCCCACTCCTGGGCCAGACTACACTCAATCATATGACCCACTGAAGAGATGAGTCTTCAGTAAAGACTTAAAGGTTGAGACCGAGTTTGCGTCTCTGACATGGGTAGGCAGACCGTTCCATAAAAATGGAGCTCTATAGGAGAAAGCCCTGCCTCCAGCTGTTTGCTTAGAAATTCTAGGGACAATTAGGAGGCCTGCGTCTTATGACCGTAGCGTACGTGTAGGTATGTACGGCAGGACCAAATCAGAGAGATAGGTAGGAGCAAGCCCATGTAATGCTTTGTAGGTTAGCAGTAAAACCTTGAAATCAGCCCTTGCTTTGACAGGAAGCCAGTGTAGAGAGGCTAGCACTGGAGTAATATGATCAATTTTTTGGTTCTAGTCAGGATTCTAGCAGCCGTATTTAGCACTAACTGAAGTTTATTTAGTGCTTTATCCGGGTAGCCGGAAAATAGAGCATTGCAGTAGTCTAACCTAGAAGTGACAAAAGCATGGATGAATTTTTCTGCATCATTTTTGGACAGAAAGTTTCTGATTTTTGCAATGTTACGTAGATGGAAAAAAGCTGTCCTCAAAATGGTCTTGATATGTTCTTCAAAAGAGAGATCAGGGTCCAGAGTAACGCCGAGGTCCTTCACAGTTTTATTTGAGACGACTGTACAACCATTAAGATTAATTGTCAGATTCAACAGAAGATCTCTTTGTTTCTTGGGACCTAGAACAAGCATCTCTGTTTTGTCCGAGTTTAATAGTAGAAAGTTTGCAGCCATCCACTTCCTTATGTCTGAAACACATGCTTCTAGCGAGGGCAATTTTGGGGCTTCACCATATTTCATTGAAATGTACAGCTGTGTGTCATCCGCATAGCAGTGAAAGTTAACATTATGTTTTCGAATAACATCCCCAAGAGGTAAAATATATAGTGAAAACAATAGTGGTCCTAAAACGGAACCTTGAGGAACACCGAAATTTACAGTTGATTTGTCAGAGGACAAACCATTCACAGAGACAAACTGATATCTTTCCGACAGATAAGATCTAAACCAGGCCAGAACATGTCCGTGTAGACCAATTTGGGTTTCCAATCTCTCCAAAAGAATGTGGTGATCGATGGTATCAAAAGCAGCACTAAGGTTTAGGAGCACGAGGACAGATGCAGAGCCTCGGTCCGATGCCATTAAAATGTAATTTACCACCTTCACAAGTGCCGTCTCAGTGCTATGATGGGGTCTAATTGTGGCTGTTCCACTGGATGTCATAAGGTGAAAGCACCAATTTGTAAGTCGCTCTGGATAAGAGCGTCTGCTAAATGACTTAAATGTAAATGTAAAACCAGACTGAAGCATTTCGTATACATTGTTTGTCTTCAGGAAGGCAGTGAGTTGCTGCGCAACAGCCTTCTCTAAAATTTTTGAGAGGAATGGAAGATTCGATATAGGCCGATAGTTTTTTATATTTTCTGGGTCAAGGTTTGGCTTTTTCAAGAGAGGCTTTATTACTGCCACTTTTAGTGAGTTTGGTACACATCCAGTGGATAGAGAGCCGTTTATTATGTTCGACATAGGAGGGCCAAGCACAGGAAGCAGCTCTTTCAGTAGTTTAGTTGGAATAGGGTCCAGTATGCAGCTTGAAGGTTTAGAGGCCATGATTATTTTCATCATTGTGTCAAGAGATATAGTACTAAAACACTTGAGCGTCTCTCTTGATCCTAGGTCCTGGCAGAGTTGTGCAGACTCAGGACAACTGAGGTTTGGAGGAATACGCAGGTTTAAAGAGGAGTCCGTAATTTGCTTTCTAATAATCATAATCTTTTCCTCAAAGAAGTTCATGAATTTATCACTGCTAAAGTGAAAGTCATGCTCTCTTGGGGAATGCTGCTTTTTAGTTAGCTTTGCGACAGTATCAAAAAGGAATTTCGGATTGTTCTTATTTTCCTCAATTAAGTTAGAAAAATAGGATGATCGAGCAGCAGTAAGGGCTCTTCGGTACTGCACGGTACCGTCCTTCCAAGCTAGTCGGAAGACTTCCAGTTTGGTGTGGCGCCATTTCCGTTCCAATTTTCTGGAAGCTTGCTTCAGAGCTCGGGTATTTTCTGTGTACCAGGGAGCTAGTTTCTTATGAGAAGTTTTTTTAGTTTTTAGGGGTGCAACTGCATCTAGGATATTGCGCAAGGTTAAATTGAGATCCTCAGTTAGGTGGTTAACTGATTTTTGTCCTCTGGCGTCCTTGGGTAGGCAGAAGGCGAGGTCAGTACAGGTGCATCAAAGCAGGGACCGAGAGACTGAAAAACAGCTTCTATCTCAAGGCCATCAGACTGTCAAACAGCCACCACTAACATTGAGTGGCTGCTGCCAACACACTGACTCAACTCCAGCCACTTTAATAATGGAAATGGATGGAAATTAATGTAAAAATGTATCACTAGCCACTAATATAAACAACCCTACATTACTCATCTTAATATAATGTTTATCATACTGCATCTTGCCATCTTTATTAATACATGTATCACTCTAAAACACTTTATGTTTATATATACTGTACTCGATACCATCTACTGCATCTTGCCTATGCCATTCTGTACCGTCACTCATTCATATATCTTTATGTACATATTCTTTATCCCTTTACACTTGTGTGTATAAGGTAGTAGTTGTGGAATTTTTAGGTTGGATTACTCGTTGGTTATTACTGCATTGTCAGAACTAGAAGCACAAGCATTTCGCTACACTCGCATTAACATCTGCTAACCATGTGTATGTGACAAATAATATTGGTATTCTGCCCTTGAGTTGCGTTCCCATGCAAAACTAGACAGATAGCTAACAACTAAGTCTTCAATAAAACTCCCAAGGCGTGACTTTTCTTGAATGAATATATTGAAAACGTTTATGTTGTGAAACTGCAATATACAGAAAAGAATATACTTTAGTGTTCAATTCACACCGACATACTGTAGCTGTACATTAAACATTTGAAGTTGCATAAATACAAAGCACGCGCTAATGTACCATGCATCTGGCATGATGCCAAACCATATAGCTAATTGTTAACCATATGGTAATTGCTCCTTTCATTACTCTAATAATGTATAACCATCTATGTAGAATAACAAAGCATATTACACTAGAAACAGTAACAAAACTACAGTATTGTATATTTTACAATTCGTTTGCATGACGCATGAGCAAAGTAATACAGCTAACGACATACACAAAAGGCATTGCAATTTGTGAGTAAATGCAACCAACATTGATATGTAAGAAACTCTATCAATAACAAGATTATCATCATTAGCTAAATGCTTGAATCGAATTTACAAACAAATATTTTTCCAAGGCTGAAGCGTGACAAGAAATAACTACATTGAAAGACCTGCACCGTAGCGTTGTTTGTAGCTGCTTCTATGCGTGCAAAACAAATTCTGAACTTCCCGTTTGCGTTGTCTTTCTAAGTACCAGAAAGCGCCACTAGGGAGCAAATAACACCATTGAACACAATGAAAATCCAATTTAACCATTGTAATAAAATAATCTGTTACCTTCTAACAGGATGGCAGCACAATTGGATTGGATTTGATTTGATCAGACTGCTTGACCTTAATGAGGCGAGTTAGAAAACGGCCAAACCAAACTAAAGTTATAATGGAAAATGGCTGCAGTCTGAGATGACCACTTGTGTGATCTTGGAGATGGTGAGGGGAACAGAAGGCTGAGTTGTGCTTGTGAAACATCCCCTTTGTGGAATTTTAAATACCCTGTAGCCTATTGAGCTCACTGTAATCTATAGTGTTTGGCTGGCTGACAGGGAGAGGGAGGAGGGGGTTCACACAGAGGAACACATCTAACAGAAATTTGACTAAATTGACTGTGTGGGCCTGAACTGCATACTTTTTGGATTATGGTAGGTCAGATAAGATCTGAGGTATTGAGCAAAATCATATTTTCACAGGAGAGATTTTGCCCTTTGTTTGGCCTGCAAGACTTGAACACATTAATGTAGTCTCTCGTTATTCTCCCTATTATAGAGACATACAGTACTATAGCTATCAAAGCTAGAAAGCCAGATTCTCCTCTCAATATGGTGTCTTGATTACCAGGACCTCTTGTGTAGAAATATGTCAAGCATTCCCTGGTATCAGAATTGAGCAGATTATGCCTGATTGTTAATTTTCTCAGTCCTATGTGAGTTAAATTCAAACATGGAGCAACATGCAAAGAACGCTGTGATTAATTTCGGAGAGCTAAACAACAAATAACCTGCTGCTTGTTTTGTGCAGTCGCCCAGAAAGCATCAGTCTGTTTCTTACTTCATATTCATCACTATGTTCCTCATCAAGGGTGCCTCTATTCAGAGGGAACAGAATGTTCTCAGAGGAGCGCAGAGTGGATTTCTCACGCAGGTACAGAGTGCAAAGGAGAGGAATAAAAGCAGAGAACGTGAAGGTTGAGGCTCAATTAGTGTTAGTTGATCTTAGGGAGGAGAGGCCAAGTCAAAGCTTTGTTGAGGTCACAGCAGTCCAGTCTCCTGCCACTCTTCATCTAACATTGAGCCCGTGGATTGAGATAAGGTTAGCCAACACGTTCAGGTTAACAAAAATTAAATACACATTTTCTTGAATTAACTATCGGCATTTCTGATGTTGTGAGTGGGCTTATATGGAACACATCTGTGATGAACAGGCACTCAGTAGGAAATCATACATATTTGAGTATTTTCTTTGTCTTATGGTGAGTTGAATGAAATAACAGAGAAATGGCCTATGAGATGGCGTCTGTGATCCACAGAGGATAGAGCATCTAAACCCCATGGAGACCAAGGTCAGGGGATAGCACAGTTTTCCCTTTCCGTTAGGGACACGCAACAAAACATTTCCCACGCTTCGAGTGTCACATGCAGTTGCGTCTCTCTTTTCTCTTGCTCCTTCTCTCACACCCTCTCTCTCTCTCTATCCTCCCTAGTTGAGGTTAGATGTAACCAAATTGGATCTCCATTTAACCTCAGAAGTATTTAAACTCAAGGGACATCAACACCCCCCCCCCCCTCTCCAAAAATCCCTCCCTAGCAGTTATTGGAAATATGGACCCCCCCTCTCTCCCTCCCTCTCTCCATCTCCCCAACATCTCTTTCTCATAACTTATGATAACATACTGTATGTCACCCTGCCAAAATATTATGGAAAGTACAGTATTTGTTGGGGGTTAGAGAGAGTGGTGGGAGGACGACGGCCTCAGAGCTTGGGATGTGAACAGGCAGATGTTTCAACCATAACCACAGGTGGAAGAGGACAAAATCTAATTTTATTGGTCACATACACATATTTAGCAGATGCTATTGCAGGTGTAGCGAAATGCTTGTAAACAACTGTAGCTTAGTCTGATAACAAGTTCCTAGCCCAGGTGTATTTATTTACTAGCCCTTAAATAAAATAAAAACATTTAAATGCTGGCTGGAAAGCATTCTTTTAAAAATAATTTCCCCCCCAGTCTATTAGGGGGGAGGAGAAGGGGGGAAACAGAACTGGGCTCAATGCTTCTTTTTTATTTAGAAGCCTAGTGCCCCCACTGGTGGTTCCCTCATAGAACTTCCGCCTAAGTGGAGAACGACCGCCCCCTATCATTGAAGCCATGGAAGTTCAAGACCAACGGCGTACTGCAGGAGTTGCTTTCAGAAAACAGGATCCCCCATTATAGTGAATGAATAAATGGCAATCTTTGTGTAAATAAAAACATGTGTCCAAGACAATCAAGGTACCAATAATTGCTTCTACTACACCAGATGTATATCCTTGAACCGATTATCTAAAAATCACACAGAAGAAGTTATGAGTATAATTGACTTGCCAATGGCAGCCTGCAGGACCCCGGTTGGCCTTCAACTGGAGTTATTCAATAAGAGGGGCTGCACTGAGCTAGCCTGGAATGTCACTTCCTGGAGTAGCTCAAACTGCACATTTTATGTCTCCATGAGAAGCCATATTAACCAACTTCCTTTGGCTTCAATGCACTAGTGAGTCTTCACATAGGAATGAATGGTGTCACGTGATTGATGGCCTTGTCCATTCATATATACAGACTACAAGTTATTTCTCCCTCGTCCATTGAAATAAACATACATTTATTTTACTAGTTTTACACCGATCTGCATTAGAATGGTTGGCGTCTCCTGCTACCTGACCACCTTGAGTGACCAAAAATTAAGGAACGCTTTGACTATGTACAGACTCAGTGAGCATAGCCTTGCTGTAGGCAGACCTGGCTCTCAAGAGAAGACAGGCAATGTGCACACTGCCCACAAAATGAGGTGGAAACCGAGCTGCACTTCCTAACCTTCTGCCAAATGTATGACCCTATTAGAGACACATATTTCCCCCAGATTACACAGACTACACAATTTGAAAACAAATACAATTTTGATAACTACCATATATATTGGGTCGGTTATTCCCAAACTGGGGAACGCGCAATGTAATTCACATTTTAAAACTGTACAATTAGATTTTCCAACTGGGCTATACATTTGAGTGAGTAGACTCGAGTATACCTGAGTAGACTCGTTTCACTGCCAAAAATCTAATTAAACCATATAGTGTTCAGCGAAATAACAACACAATGTCAAATACAGGAAGCCTAGTCAAATAATTTATTAATAAGACATAGTGGAGTGGTAACGCTTGTGCAGGCAGTTGCTCCCGACGCCAGTTGGGTACACTGCAGCATCCACCGAGAGGCTCTTGCTGCCATGGGAATGCCTGACAGCTTGAAACACGTTTTGGACACTACAGTAAAAATGGTTAACTTTGTTAAAGCAAGGCCCCTGAACTCTTGTGTATTTTCTGCAATATGCAATGATATGGGCAGCGACCATGTAACGCTTTTACAATGGTTATCAATGGGCAAAGTATTGACACATATTTTTTAATTGAGAGACGAGCTTAGTTTTCTTTACTGACCATAATTTTCACTTGTCTGACTGCTTGCATGACGACGAGTTTCTCACACGACTGGATAACCTGGGGGACGATTTTTCTCTCCTGAATTCTCTGAATCAAGGATTACAGGGACAAAATTGAGGTTATGATTAAAGAAGTTGGAGCTCTTCTCTGTCTGCATTAACAAGGACTACACACAGGTCTTCCCATAATTGTATATATTTTGTGTGCAAATTAACTCAAGCTTACGGACAATGTCAAATGTAATATAGCGAAGCACCTGAGTGAGAAATGGACAACCAAAACAACTGGATTCGTTATCCCTTTCATGCCCTGCCTCCAGTCCACTTACCGATATCTGAACAAGAGAGCCTCATCTAAATTGCAACAAGCTGTTCTATGAAAATTGAATTGAATCAGAAGCCGCAGCCAGATTTTTGGATAGGGTTGTGCTCAGAGTATCCTGCCTTGGCAAATGGTGCTGTTAAGACACTGATGCCCTTTGCAACCCCTTACCTATGCGAAAGTGGATTCTCGGCCATCACTAGCATGAAAACTAAATACAGGCATGGACTGTGTGTCGAACATGATTTAAGACTGAGACTCTCCAATAACATGCCCTGGTCCTATAAGAGCTCTTTGTCACATTCCACGAGCCAGGTTTTGACAAAAACCAATTCTTATGTTTAATAAGGCATACAATGATGTCAAAAAACAACATTTGAGAGTGCTCTGAACCTGGTGCTAGAGGGGGTACGCAGCAGGTTAAATGTTTGAAGGGGTACGGGACTATAAAATGTTTGGGAACCACTATATTGGGTGAAATACTGCAGTGTGCGATCACAGCAGCAAGATTTGTGATCTGTTGCCCCTAGAAAAGAGCAACTGGTGAAGAAAAAACACCATTGTAAATACAACCCGTATTTATGTTTATTTATTTGCACATCGTTACAACACTGTACATAGACATAATGACATTTTAAATGTCTCTATTCTTTTGAAACTTGTGTGTAATGTTTACTGTTCCTTTTTGATTGTTTTATTTAACGTTTGTTTATTATCTGTTTTAATTGCTTTGGCAATGTAAACATGTTTCCCATGCCAATAAAGCTCTTTGAATTGAATTGAAAGGATGTTGTGCTGTATCAGTTTATTCCCACATGGTGGCAGTACTCTCCTGTGAATGTTATCCCAGTGGTCGACCTCATGCAGGGGGCTCTTGGTTACATACACTACACAACCAAAAGTATGTGGACACCTGCTCGTCGGACATCTCATTCCAAATCATGGGCATTAATATGTAGTTGGTCACCCCCCTTTGCTGCTATAACAGCCTCCACTTTTCTGGGAAGGAATTCCACTAGATGTTGGAACATTGCTGCAGAGACTTGCTTCAATTCACCAACGAGCATTAGTGAGGTTGGGCATTGATGTTCAGTGATTAGGCCTGGCTCGCAGTCAGCGTTCAAATTCATCCCAAAGGTGTTTGATTGGGTTAAGGTCAGGGCTGTGTGCAGGCCAGTCAAATTCTTTCACACCGATCTCAACAAACCATTTCTGTATGGACCTCACTTTGTAGACAAGGGGCATTGTCATGCTGAAACAGGAAAGGGCCTTCCCCAAACTGTCGCCACAAAGTTGGGAGCACAGAATCGTCTAGAATGTTATTGTATACTGTAGCATTAAAGATTTCACTTCACTGGAACTAAGAGGCTTATCCCAAACCATGAAAAAAAGCCCCAGACCATTATTCCTCCTCCATCAAACTTTACAGTTGGCACTATGCATTGGGACAGGTAGCGTTATCCTGGCAGAAGCGTGATTCATCTCTCCAGAGTATGCGTGTCCACTGCTCCAAAGTCCAATGGCGGCGAGCTTTACACCACTCCGGCCGACTATTGGCATTGCGCATGGTGATCTTAGGCTTGTGTGCGGCTGCTCGGCCATGGAAACCCATTTCATGAAGCTCCCGACGAACAGTTATTGTGCTGACGTTGCTTCCAGAGGAAGTTTGGAACTCGGTAGAATTGGTATTTTTGTATTTATTATGGATCCCCATTAGCTGCCAAAGCATTAGCTACTCTTCCTGGGGTCTAGCAAAATTAAGGCAGTTTATACAATTGTAAAACATTACAATACATTCACAGATTTCACAACACACTGTGTTCCCTCAGGCCCCTACCCCACCACTACAACATATCTACAGTACTAGTGAGAACTACAGTATATGGGCAATAGGTAGGCTGTGAATGTGATTTTCAATTGGGCTGCCCACCTGGGACCAACCTGGGTTTGTTCTCAGTCTCCATGTAGGAGCCAGATACTGCTGCCCAAGCAAGCTTTCTTAAGAGATGACTAAAGCAGTTCTTTGTAAAATAAATACATGTTTATTTATAGTACATGCTCAGATCAAATGCAATGCAGGAACTCTGAGTAAAGCGATAGTTCAATCAAAATTACAAAATGTACACATTGGTTTCCTCACCCTGTATACAATCCCAAAAATGTGCATGTCAGTAGTGAAGTTCTCAAGCTAGAGGACTTTCAGTACACCAGTGTTCCTCAATCCTGGTCCCAAGGGGTGCACATTTTAGTTTTTGCCCTTCCATTCACTTGCCTTATTCAATTCAAAGGTTTGATGATGAGTTGCTTAGTGAAAGGAAGTGTGTGAATGTTAGAACAAAAAACACCACTTTGGGTCCCTAGGACCAGGATTGGGAAACACTGCAGTACAAAGCAAGTGTGATGCAAATCATATAGAACAATCATGTTGGTAATTTGCGTATAATTTGCATCATCACACTTTTTGCCCTGTACTTAAAGTACTCTATCGTGATTGTGTGATTGCTAACATGCAACATTTATATAACATACAATATTACAATAGTTTTTTTTTGCTGTTGTAAAACATCCCTTTCATAGCACCTACCACTCCATTCAGGAAAGCTGTCAAGTAACTTTTGCTCCATCGCCTCCACATTTATGATAGTATTCATAGGGAAATCAGCCCCTCGAGCAGTGCTGCTGTTGCTGTTTTACCAAAGTTATTTAAGTCCTGACTCTTCTTCATCCACGTCTGAGAGTCTGCAGATCAGACGTCTCCTCTGCCTTTTTAAGTTTGATCCAGGCCTGTTCATAGGTAGCTGTGAAAAGAAAACATAACCTATTTAAGGTTACTGATCTAGTGCAACATTTCAATCTTTACCTAAGGGCTCTAAATGGTCATCTTAGCTGGTACTGTAGCTAGTTGGGTTAACCTTTTGGCCAGACATTGATAAGACATGTGGGCTACATGAGCCCCTTTGGCTGAATTTACACAGGTAGCCCAATTCAGTTTCTTCTTTCCACTAATCGGACAATCAGATCAGTTCTTTTGCCAATAATTGGGCAAAAGATTTGAATTGGGCTGCCCGTGTAAACGCAGCCAAAAGAACCCTTTACCACTTATGTGCTTATGATTACATAATCTTAATATTTTTGACCATTGAGATTTCAGAATCAATTCCAAAATCATATTTAATTTCAACTTTTCTGATCAGCCTGTTCTAATAAACTGAGTTTAACATTATTTAATTTAATAATTTAACATTATATTTATTTGATTTTAGTTAGTGTAGGAGGCAAAGTTTCTAATTTCAGTTTTGTTTTGGGTTCGTTTTCTTTTTTTAAATTTTTTTTTTACAACCTTTATCAAATTAAAATCAAAAAAAAAAAAAAAAAGACTTGATTCCTTAAAAATAATACATTCCCAACACATTATAGCATGTGAACCGTGAACATTTCATCAGCATTGTGCAACCAAAATGGCTGCTGCCATTTAATACAGTCTGTCAAATTGTATTTGCCTTGGTACAAACATGACATGGACCGAGTCGGCCAACAGTAGATAAATACAGCGAAGGCCATATAATTAGCTACTGAGAAATGTTCACTCACAAAGAACGACAATCAAACACGAGTTTTTCGTTTACTACTAATGCAAGCTTGTTCAGCAAGCATTCCATGTTAAAGTTTAAAGTTAGGTCCAATGCAAAACTAGCTAGCTAACCAATGTTAACTAGATAATTCAACAATAGCACAGATAGATGATACAGATATTTCATGCATGTATAAATGTGAGACATCTGGTTGGTGTTTCCTCTCACTACCAAATATGGAAGCCCAGTGGACGGCAGTGGGAGAAGATTGAGCTAGATGGATTTTTGCAACACAATCTGCACATTTTCTCATAAATGAAACATTTGATCTCCATACAGTTTTCTGTTTCCAAAAATAGAATCTATAAGAAACAGAGTCCTCTAAGTTAGGTAGACTTGACATACCTAATTGTTTATAGAGATGACTTTGTTAAAAACGTCTTATGGCTGCAATCCCGTTAACGGGATCGATATGACAACAGCTAGTGAAAGTGCAGGGCGCCAAATTCAAAACAACAGAAATCTCATAATTAAAATTCCTCAAACATACATGTTTTAAACATACCGTTTTAAAGGTAATCTTGTTGTTAATCCCACTAGTGTCCGATTTCAAATAGGCTTTACAGCGAAAGCACCACAAACGATTATGTTAGGTCACCACCAACTCACAGAAAAACACAACCATTTTTCCAGCCAAAGAGAGGAGTCACAAAAAGCACAAATAGAGATAAAATGAATCACTACCCTTTGATGATTTTCATAGGACTTCATGTTACACAATACATGTATGTTTTGTTTGATAAAGTTCATATTTCTATAAAAAAATCTGAGTTTACATCATCATAAATGTAGATGATAATACAAGTTATACACATGGAATTATAGATATACCTCTCCTTAACCTGTCTAGGACATTCGGAATGCGGACCCCCCCCAACATTCCGCTGAAAAGGCAGAGCGGGAAATTCAAAAATATTTTTAGAAATATTTAACTCGCACACATTAACAAGACCAATACAGCAAATGAAATAAAAACATCTTGTTAATCTACCCATCGTGTCTGATTTTTTAAATGTTTTACAGCGAAAACATGACATATATTTATGTTAGATCACCACCAAATCCCCAAAAACACACAGCCATTTTTCCCAGCCAAAGATAGAGTTACAAAAGCAGAGATAGAGATGAAATGAATCACTGAACTTTGATCATCTTCATCAGATGACACTCATAGGACATCATGTTACACAATACATTTATGTTTTGTTCGATAATGTGCATAATTATATCCACAAATCTCGGTTTACATTGGCGCCATGTTCAGAAATGCCTCCTAAATATCCGGAGTAATTACAGAGAGCCACGTCATATAACAGAAATACTCATCATAAACTTTGATGAAAGATACATGTTTTACATATGATTAAAGATACACTTGTTCTTAATGCAACCGCTGTCAGATTTTTAAAAAACTTTACGGAAAAAGCATTCCATGCAATAATCTGAGACGGCGCTCAGAGGTACACAACATTTCTGCGCCATGTTGGAGTCAACAGAAATATGAAATTACATCATAAATATTCCCTTACCTTTGATGATCTTTCATCAGAATGCAGTGCCAGGATTCCTACTTCCGCAATACATAATTGTTTTGTTCGATAACGTCCATTACTAGTGTCCAATTAGCTACTTTTGCTAGCACGTTTAGTTCACATGTCCAAACGCTGGTGCCAGTCCAGGCGAACTCGGACGAAAACTTCAAAAAGTTATATTCCAGGTCGAATAAACTGGTCAAATTAAGTAGAGAATCAATCTTCAGGATGTTGTTATCATATATATCCAATAACGTTCCAACCGGAGCATTCGTTTTTGACTACAGAGTAATGGAACGCATGGCGATATCATGAGAAATGCGCATGACCAGGAACTGGCATTCTGCCAGACCACTGACTCAAATAGCTGCCATCCGGCACCACATCACACTAGAGGCTTCATTCCACGTTCTACTGACTGTTGACATCTAGTGGAAGGCGTAGGAAGTGTGAACAGATCCATATCTTACTGGGATGTGAATAGGCGATGAGTTGAAATCAACCAGCCCCAGAATTTCCACTTCCTGTTTGGAAGTTTGCCGGCCATATGAGTTCTGTTATACTCACAGACATAATTCAAAAGGTTTTAGAAACTTCAGAGTGTTTTCTATCCAATAGTAATAATACTATGCATATATTAGCATCTGGAACAGAGTAGGGGGCAGTTCACTATGGGCACGCAATTCATCCAAAGTGAAAATGCTGCCCCATATCCCTAAAAAGGTAATGCAACTGCTGTGTCAGATTTCAAAAAAACTTTACGGAAAAAGCAAACCATGCAATAATCTGAGCCGGCGCTCAGAAAAATAATAAAATTATCCGCCATGTTGGAGTCAACAGAAACCAGAAATCACATTATAAATATTCCCTTACCTTTGATGATCTTCATCAGAATGCACTCCCAGGAATCCTAGTTCCACAATAAATGCTTGATTTGTTCGATAATGGCCATTATTTATGTCCAAGTAGCTACTTTTGTTAGGGCATTAGGTACACATATCCAAACGCTCGTGCAGGTCCAGCATAACTTCGGACAAAAACTTCAAAAAGTTATATTACAGGTTGAAGAAACATTTCAAACTAAGTATAGAATCAATCCCTATCATAAATCTTCAAAAACGAGAATTCCTTTGTTTCTAGAGAAGCCATGGAACGCAGGTCGATATCATGTGAAATGCGCGTGACCAGGAAATGCCTCTCTGCCAGTAACCTGACTCATTCAGTTCTTATTCAGCCCCACAACACAGCAGAAGCCTCATTCAAGTTTCTAAAGATGGTTGACATCTAGTGGAATCCATCGGAAGTGCCACTTCATCCATATCCCACTGTGAATTCAATAGGGCCTGGGTTGAAAATCGACCAACCTCAGATTTCTCACTTCCTGTTTGGATTTCTTCTCAGGTTTTTGCCTGCCATATGAGTTCTGTTAACCTCACAGACATAATTTAAACAGTTTTAGAAACTTCAGAGTGTTTTCGATTGGAGATGTTTGATATGAGTCTGGAAGGAGAGTTTGCAGTCTAGCCAGACACCTAGGTACTTATAGATGTCCACATATTCAAGGTCGGAACCATCCAGGGTGGTGATGCTAGTCGGGCATGCGGGTGCAGGCAGCGATCGGTTGAAAAGCATGCATTTGGTTTTACTAGCGTTTAAGAGCAGTTGGAGGCCACGGAAGGAGTGTTGTATGGCATTGAAGCTCGTTTGGAGGTTAGATAGCACAGTGTCCAATGACGGGCCGAAAGTATATAGAATGGTGTCGTCTGCGTAGAGGTGGATCAGGGAATCACCCGCAGCAAGAGCAACATCATTGATATATACAGAGAAAAGAGTCAGCCCGAGAATTGAACCCTGTGGCACTCCCATAGAGACTGCCAGAGGACCGGACAGCATGCCCTCCGATTTGACACACTGAACTCTGTCTGCAAAGTAATTGGTGAACCAGGCAAGGCAGTCATCCGAAAACCGAGGCTACTGAGTCTGCCGATAAGAATATGGGGATTGACAGAGTCGAAGGTCTTGGCAAGGTCGATGAAGACGGCTGCACAGTACTGTCTTTTATCGATGGCGGTTATGATATCATTTAGTACCTTGAGTGTGGCTGAGGTGCACCCGTGACCGGCTCGGAAACCAGATTGCACAGCGGAGAAGGTACGGTGGGATTCGAGATGGTCAGTGACCTGTTTGTTGACTTGGCTTTCGAAGACCTTAGATAGGCAGGGCAGGATGGATATAGGTCTGTAGCAGTTTGGGTCCAGGGTGTCTCCCCCTTTGAAGAGGGGGATGACTGCGGCAGCTTTCCAATCCTTGGGGATCTCGGACGATATGAAAGAGAGGTTGAACAGGCTGGTAATAGGGGTTGCGACAATGGCGGCGGATAGTTTCAGAAATAGAGGGTCCAGATCGTCAAGCCCAGCTGATTTGTACGGGTCCAGGTTTTGGAGCTCTTTCAGAACATCTGCTATCTGGATTTGGGTAAAGGAGAACCTGGAGAGGCTTGGGCGAGGAGCTGCGGGGGGGGGGGGGCGGAGCTGTTGGCCGAGGTTGGAGAAGCCAGGCGGAAGGCATGGCCAGCCGTTGAGAAATGCTTATTGAAGTTTTCGATAATCATGGATTTATCGGTGGTGACCGTGTTACCTAGCCTCAGTGCAGTGGGCAGCTGGGAGGAGGTGCTCTTGTTCTCCATGGACTTCACAGTGTCCCAGAACTTTTTGGAGTTGGAGCTACAGGATGCAAACTTCTGCCTGAAGAAGCTGGCCTTAGCTTTCCTGACTGACTGCGTGTATTGGTTCCTGACTTCCCTGAACATTTACATTACATTTAAGTCATTTAGCAGACGCTCTTATCCAGAGCGACTTACAAATTGGTGCATTCACCTTGTTCCAGTGGAACAGTAGTGCATCTAAATCTTTTAAGGGGGGTGAGAGGGATTACTTTATCCTATCCTAGGTATTCCTTAAAGAGGTGGGGTTTCAGGTGTCTCCGGAAGGTGGTGATTGACTCCGCTGTCCTGGCGTCGTGAGGGAGTTTGTTCCACCATTGGGGGGCCAGAGCAGCGAACAGTTTTGACTGGGCTGAGCGGGAACTGTACTTCCTCAGTGGTAGGGAGGCGAGCAGGCCAGAGGTGGATGAACGCAGTGCCCTTGTTTGGGTGTAGGGCCTGATCAGAGCCTGGAGGTACTGAGGTGCCGTTCCCCTCACAGCTCCGTAGGCAAGCACCATGGTCTTGTAGCGGATGCGAGCTTCAACTGGAAGCCAGTGGAGAGAGCGGAGGAGCGGGGTGACGTGAGAGAACTTGGGAAGGTTGAACACCAGACGGGCTGCGGCGTTCTGGATGAGTTGTAGGGGTTTAATGGCACAGGCAGGGAGCCCAGCCAACAGCGAGTTGCAGTAATCCAGACGGGAGATGACAAGTGCCTGGATTAGGACCTGCGCTGCTTCCTGTGTGAGGCAGGGTCGTACTCTGCGGATGTTGTAGAGCATGAACCTACAGGAACGGGCCACCGCCTTGATGTTAGTTGAGAACGACAGGGTGTTGTCCAGGATCACGCCAAGGTTCTTAGCGCTCTGGGAGGAGGACACAATGGAGTTGTCAACCGTGATGGCGAGATCATGGAACGGGCAGTCCTTCCCGGGAGGAAGAGCAGCTCCGTCTTGCCGAGGTTCAGCTTGAGGTGGTGATCCGTCATCCACACTGATATGTCTGCCAGACATGCAGAGATGCGATTCGCCACCTGGTCATCAGAAGGGGAAAGGAGAAGATTAATTGTGTGTCGTCTGCATAGCAATGATAGGAGAGACCATGTGAGGTTATGACAGAGCCAAGTGACTTGGTGTATAGCGAGAATAGGAGAGGGCCTAGAACAGAGCCCTGGGGGACACCAGTGGTGAGAGCACGTGGTGTGGAGACGGATTCTCGCCACGCCACCTGGTAGGAGCGACCTGTCAGGTAGGACACAATCCAAGCGTGGGCCGCGCCGGAGATGCCCAACTCGGAGAGGGTGGAGAGGAGGATCTGATGGTTCACAGTATCGAAGGCAGCCGATAGGTCTAGAGGGATGAGAGCAGAGGAGAGAGAGTTAGCTTTAGCAGTGCGGAGCGCCTCCGTGATACAGAGAAGAGCAGTCTCAGTTGAATGACTAGTCTTGAAACCTGACTGATATGGATCAAGAAGGTCATTCTGAGAGGGATACCGGGAGAGCTGGCCAAGGACGGCACGTTCAAGAGTTTTGGAGAGAAAAGAAAGAAGGGATACTGGTCTGTAGTTGTTGACATCGGAGGGATCGAGTGTAGGTTTTTTCAGAAGGGGTGCAACTCTCGCTCTCTTGAAGACGGAAGGGACGTAGCCAGCGGTCAGGGATGAGTTGATGAGCGAGGTGAGGTAAGGGAGAAGGTCTCCGGAAATGGTCTGGAGAAGAGAGGAGGGGATAGGGTCAAGCGGGCAGGTTGTTGGGCGGCCGGCCGTCACAAGACGCGAGATTTCATCTGGAGAGAGAGGGGAGAAAGAGGTCAGAGCACAGGGTAGGGCAGTGTGAGCAGAACCAGCCGTGTCGTTTGACTTAGCAAACGAGGATCGGATGTCGTCGACCTTCTTTTCAAAATGGTTGACGAAGTCATCTGCAGAGAGGGAGGAGGGGGGGGGAGGGGGAGGAGGATTCAGGAGGGAGGAGAAGGTGGCAAAGAGCTTCCTAGGGTTAGAGGCAGATGCTTGGAATTTAGAGTGGTAGAAAGTGGCTTTAGCAGCAGAGAGAGAAGAGGAAAATGTAGAGAGGAGGGAGTGAAAGGATGCCAGGTCCGCAGGGAGGCGAGTTTTCCTCCATTTCCGCTCGGCTGCCCGGAGCCCTGTTCTGTGAGCTCGCAATGAACAGTTGCATATCACGGGGACTCTTCGATGCTATTGCAGTCCGCCACAGGATGTTTTTGTGCTGGTCGAGGGCAGTCAGGTCTGGAGTGAACCAAGGGCTGTATCTGTTCTTGGTTCTGCATTTTTTGAACGGAGCATGCTTATCTAAAATGGAGAGGAAGTTGCTTTTAAAGAATGACCAGGCATCCTCAACTGACGGAATGAGGTCAATGTCCTTCCAGGATACCCGGACGGGGTCGATTAGGAAGGCCTGCTCACAGAAGTGTTTTAGGGAGCGTTTGACAGTGATGAGGGGTGGTCGTTTGACTGCGGCTCCGTAGCGAATACAGGCAATGAGGCAGTGATCGCTGAGATCCTGGTTGAAGACAGCGGAGGTGTATTTGGAGGGCCAGTTGGTCAGGATGACGTCTATGAGGGTGCCCTTGTTTACAGAGTTAGGGTTGTATCTGGTTAAGAAGTTAATTAAGGACGAGTGCACTAGATAGCGGGCGTTTTCCTAATGAACGTCATGCATATTCAGCAAGGCACAAATGGTCTTCATTCTCTTTGGTGGTGGCTAGCTAGCTTGTCCCAAGTAGATATTTGGCTAGCTAATTCACATTTATTTTATTTTTAAATACGCACATTTATTTGCAAATTTTCCCACTAATATTAAGTTACTCCTGTGAATCAGCTTTTTTTCACGATAGAAACATATCTCATCAACAAATACCTTGTTTACTGTAAAATGGAAGGGAGTTACATCCTTTTCCCAGTTTTCAACAGACGTTGAAAGGTATGTAATAAACAATGAGAAGATGCATTTGGAGTAATTGTTGCATGGTGAGTCACGCGTCCTTGGCTGTGTAATCAGTAATGTGCTGTATCCATGACTACCCATCGAATCAATCGGCAAAGCAATGATCACTGATAGATAAAACATGCTAGCTACCAGTAATGAAACACATTTATAGCTGGGTTTAACACAACTAAGTAAACTCACCCCATTCCGTACAAATGTGCGCAACCGCAACATTCAAACGAGGCTACAAAGAAAACTAATGGGACTGTAGCGACTGTGTTGACGTCAAAATCAGGGGTATGAACTAGGTTTCTATTCAAGCGTTGATCAACATGGTAATGTCTCTATAGTATTGGAGAAAACTTGATAAAACTGACCCTCTGTTACATCTTGACGTGTCATGTCGTAACGTACCGCACGCATAAAGCAACTATTTCTGTCTTACAATCTCTCTCCACCAGGTGTAGCACTTCTATCATCGTTTAAAAACAAGAAATGGACAGTGACGGGGGTAAGTGGGTGATACTTAGTAATTTTTTGTCATCATTGCATGCGGTCATCATTCTCAAAGCCGCTGTTTACTTCTAAGATCACTTTAGCACCGCCCTAAAAAACCTGATTCAAATTCGACAAAAACCTTCAAATAGGTATGTAATGACACATTATATAACCTCTTTATAGTGTTTTATTTACTTTTTAGAGGCGATAAGGTGATAAGTTGGACAGATCGAGTGAAAAAAAGCAATTGTCCCACACAAATCTCTCCTTCTCACTATCACGCATTAGTTTCGCTTCCCCACCCGCCATTTTTTTTTTTTTACCGACGGGGCTCATTGCCTGCTTGAATTATGCAGAAACGGGCAATGTGGGGGTCATGTAATTGATTCTGTTGGAAAGGGGAGTAATTGTGCTTTATAATTGTATTGACATTACAGTTGATCTGGAAATATGACGTTTTTGGGGCACTAAAATAAGGGCATTTGTACGGACCAAGGCGATGTAGGAGTTTACGTGAGTTTACGTTAGCATGAGGCAGCATTTACCAATGTGCCCAGCCATATTACTATTCTGTAATGAAACAGGGAGGAACCCATCTGACTGACTTCTGATAGACCAATAAACGCGACATTGAAAAACCCATCTCGACACTTGATCCCACCTACTCGGCTCACTTGCCTTCCATTGAAAACGACAGGATGTAGTCGTTAGATAGGCGTGACTGACACTCCTATCTAGCTAAATCGACAACACACATCAATTCGCTCAACTTCAAGGCTAGCTAGCTAACTGAACAACAAGGTGACTCTTTGAGTGAAGTTGCTAGCTAGCCATTGTATTTCAGCCCGCCTTGAGTTAGCTAACGTTACCAAATAGCGTTAACTAGCAACCATGCCAAACATTAACTAGCTAATGTTAGCTATAACGAGTCTGCAGTCAGGCAGCAGCAGAAGATACAAAAAACGATTAGCTTACAACGCAAGTAAATGTTACATGTAGTCAGTCCCACTTACCGGTTGAATAACTAGATTTCCAGCTCCCGTTGTCTTGCCAGGACATCTCCAACGTGAAGCGCCTGAATGAGAAATTGTGTATTGTGCCCAATATTGAATGCGTATGCGCCCCAGGTGGTATATGCAACTGGGTCCCAGAGACAACCTCTGACCATATTCACGCCAGATAGCCCACTGGGGACCTATGTTGCCAACATGGGTTTGCCTGTGTGTGACCAAATTGGTTAACCCGACTAGGTTCCAATCATAATTCCTGAAAAAATAACACCAGATGACTAAGTTACAGCCCATTAAAAATATATATTTTTTGAGGCCCATTTCTGGCCCAAAATATTAACCAGTTAAGATCATCATTAAACCTTTTACCGCAGTGGGCTAAATAAGGTTCACACAGAGTGTTTATTTGTAGCCTTAAACAAATCTACTTTGAAACAAAAATATACACCTCACACACATGGTTATGGGATTAAAAAAAAGAAGACACCTGTACCATGTCAGATATAGAGTTCAGTTTTTATATTTGTTACTTTTACCTTCGAGGTCAAACAACCATTATCTCTGGTTTGGAACATTGCTTTCCCAGTCAGAACATTGCCTGGTGCCCCACTAAAGGGAATTTACATCTGTGAGTCCATGCTGAAGAGGCTTCATCAAAATAGTCCCGAGTACCCCTCTTCATTATCCCCAATGCATTGAACAGCTCCCAGCATTTGCCTACAAACTAGCTTTATTGATACTCCTCGGCTGGGACTAATGGACATTTAGTTCCAAATAAGATCAGATCTAACTTAAATACAAATTCAGCAGCTCTGAGTTCCACCTGCGCTAGGTCCACTCCTCACTGATGACATTTAAATAACCATGACTTGGACACTTGTCATCAAGACATTGGCTGATTAAAAGACATCTTCAAAATTACATTTTCTAAATCAGATAATCTTTCTTATCACATTTGTAGTGGGTACTATGCAATATTGTGTAGTCTACCAACAAATTCATTACTTGAATAGTTACCATGTCGTTACATTGCATGTATTAGTGACAGTACTTTAAAAGTGTTACCTCAACCTTATCTAAATTAAGTCTTAGCAGGATTATGAACCATTGTGGATATGTTAGATGGCTGACGTGGTTGTAGCAGCTGAGGAGTGTCAATAATGCTAGTTCGGTAGGCATATGATATATGCTGAGAACTGTTCTGCCACAATGCTAGTTTGATTTATATCATTGGTTGCAAACATAGATGACTTGATCAAACAATAATAACTAACAAGGCTTTATGACTCTATATTACGTAGATGCTCTCACACTATCTCTCTTTTATTTCCTGTTTCCAAGAACTAGCTTCCAGTTCACACCATATGAAACAAAAGCTCAGATAGTCTACACAATGCACATACAATGCACAGTTAATAGCTGGCAGGAACATTTGGTGTTCCTGGTGATATGGAATACATCCCAAAACGGTTGCCTTGGTGACCCAATTAGTGTAAAGTTAATGTCACTGCCGATTGGGTTTAATGAAAATAATCCCAGCCTCATAATAATCATAGTAATGATAGAGTATGAGCAAACATGTTCTATCATCATCCGAAGATGACCGTTGTATTGCATGTCTGATATCCTGTTACACTGAAATGGATGTTGTCTAGCTTCGTAAGGAGAGGCTCTGATCGGTATTATGAATAGTAAATATATAGAAAATCATCGCTAAATTACATATTTTGTGCTACTTAGTTATTAACTACAGTATATAGTGAACATTTTATTAAATGGCATGTTGCCAGTGTTGTACTACGCAGGCATAATCATGTACTGATCACCACAGTTGGGTAGGCTACTTTATGAATGTAATCCGTTACATTTTGTTGGTAACGTAACTACTGTAGTTACCTGTCCAAAATTGTAATCAGTACCATAACTTTTGGATTAGCCAAATTTAGTAACGTAATCTGATTACTTTCAGTTTCTTTGGGATTGCTTTCCGTCTAAGAAGTATTAGAAGAAGACTAAAATGATCCATCAAACACATTTGATGTGTCATCACAGTGGTCTGAATTGTGGTCAGACTCGCTGAGGTGGAGAAAACTTAAACTTGTGCCTTCTGTAGGGTGGCAAGTAGCCTAGTGGTTAGAGCATTGGGCAAGTAACCGAAAAGTTGCTAGTTTGAATACCTGAGCCAACAATATAAAAAAATCTCTTTATGTGCCCTTGAGCAAGGCACATAACCCTAATTTTCTCCAGGGGTGCAGTACAACTATGGCTGACCCTGTAAAACAACAACCTATGTGGTGTATGTGACAATAAAGCACAATTTATTTTCAATGCTGAATTGAATGTCATTGAGAAAACATAAAGGTGTTAATGTATTTTTTCCCGCATACATTACCAGCAAAAGTATCTGTAATATGATTACCATAATTTTGCTGGTAACGTAACTGATTACAGTTACAGTTCTTTTGTAGTCTGATTACTCCCAAACCCTGCTGATCACAACCTACTATTCAGTTACCTCATCAATATAGTGAACTGACTCAAAAGTGATATTGGAAGTGATATTATATATGACAGACACTGTTTTAATATTGTGGTTTTGTTTTTTATTCAAATAACTTATAATTTTTTACAGTAAAAAACATCACAAATCAGATAACAGTAGAAATATATTGCACAGTTTTTCATCATTTGTTGGTCTTGTCAAACAGAATATTTAACACAGAGACAACAGAACAGAGTAGAAACAAATCAATAGAATAAATACTCAGTTCCCCAAAACATTAAAAAAACATGTAGAAAACATGCCTAGTCATGAACACAGTGTTAGACATTGATGCAGTAGACTGGGCCACTATAACAGTGTGTCTTTGATTGCAAATGTCCAACTTGTCAATGCATCCTTTATCACCCTTCCTTCAGCCCACTCTGTATCTCTGTACATTCACTGATGATAGTCGACATCATGTGTTGATATTGCCACCACAGTTCTTGTTCAAGTCTCATCTTCCATCCTCATGGGGTATCACTTTTCTCTTTCTCTCCTTCAGAGCTTTATGGTGATTGACTCTCATCATCTTTCAGAGTAGCTGGCACCAGAACCTCTGGTTCATGACGAGACATTCGTCCATCTGTACAATTCCCGTCTTGAGGTTTCACGCACGGTCAATGCTCATGGACGATGCATTCATTTTCTTATTTAAAATTTTAGACGACCACAGTAGGTCCTCTATTACTAATTCACGCCTTCTTGGAGATGGATGTGCACTTTGCACGGAGCTGGCTGATCAGGTCTTTGTAAGCTGGGGAACGAAGGAAGCGAGGGTAGCAGTCCTTGGCCATGAGAAGGTAGATCCTATGCTGGGCCATGTCGAAACAGGATGTAGATGGATCTTTCAGGTTGGCCCTGGTGATGTCACGAGTCTCGTGGTCAATGTTCACCTGGAGAGAGATAATGGAGAGAGGGAGGTTAGTCATCTGCTGCAGTTTGAATGAAGGTTTTTTATTTTCACTTTTGAGTTATAATTAAGATTATTGAACGTGGGATGCTATGCAAATTCCATAGGTGAGGGAGAGTAAAGTAAGCTGTTGAGGGATGCATACCTCTCGGGGTGCGTCGGTGCAGATGAACTCATCATAGATTCTCTGGGCTTTTGCCGCCAGCTTGGCAGCAGACTTAGTGCTCCTGAAGTCCTCACAGGCAACGTAGAATGCAATGTTCTCCTCACTGAACTCTGACACCAGGAAAGCTGTAAAGGCCATCAGTCCGTCTGATGAAGAGAGAGAGAAAGAGCGAGAGAGATTCATATTGGTACAGTGCAATAACAATGACGCTGTGCAGTGGGCTATCCTAACATCTGTGTCCTTGCATTATCTGCTGTGTGTCTGTACACGTGTATGCATGTGTCTATATCTTGTGGTATAGCCACCAGCAGAGTGCCAGCACGTGTGTTCTAATCTACAGTAGCGGCTGTGTGATGTGGTGAGGATCAAGTCTTCTCTTATCTTCGTAATTAGCGAGCTCCCAGTAATACTGGGGCTAAAATCTGGGGCAAAAATCTGGGGCTAAAATTGGACAAAATGTCCCACTCTAATCTTAAAGGATTATTTATGTCAGAACTAGGCTAATCGTGTATATGTTTGCATGTGTTTTTGCAGTGTCTTCAGAGTAAGGTTTACTTACGTTTACTGGACAACAGCTTTTCGAAAGACTCTTTCCACCTCATACATTGTTCCAGAGTAGGTCTAGTTTTGCCTATTTTGCATCTTGCTAGACTCCAGTCGGGTTTTTGCAGAAAGCTGCCCAGCTTTGCTTTTAGTTCCTTGGCCCTAGAGAGAGAGAATAACATCATAGGTTAGATAAATACTCCACAAGCCCTTGAATTGTGTCCTTGTTCAGCACAATATTTTGCTACAAACTAGTCACACAAAAATAGACACGTCTCCGCACTGCAAGGTCTAAATTTAGAATCTACCAAAACCGCCTTCACTTTCACCATTACAGAAGCTACAACACCCAATAATGATCCCCTTTAATCCTCTAATCCAAATGCCAGAGACAGCAACAGTAAACCTGTGGATGGTAAAAAAAAAAGTTCTATATACCTTTCCAGGCAGGTGGTAGGCAGTAATGCTAGTCCTTTGCACATAGTTGCTGTGGATGATAGAGAGCGATAGCAAGATAGGTAGATGTGTAGCAGCTGAACTGATATCAACAGAGTGTGTCTGCATTGAGGGAGCAGAGAGCTTTTATCCTCCAGCCTGTGACTCATCATCAGCCTGCTCAGCCAATGACACGGCCTGAGGACTCTGCGTGTGTGAGAGAGAGAGAGAGAGATAGGGAAGGAGGAAAAGGAATAGGAAGGGATGGAGGGTGGGTGGAAAGGAAGGAAGGGGAGAGAGAACGAGAGAGGGATAGAGAGGAGAGAGGGAGCGAGAGATGGAGGGAGGATGAAGCTGGGAAATGACTGTGTGACCTAATGATAAAAGCTTCTGATATTTTTTTATATATATTTTTCGACATCCCTGAAATCACACGTCCTTCATGTTGTTTGTTTTCTTTCTGCTCCCTGAAAACATGTTATTGTCTAATTGGACAAAATTAATCTCCCACTTACATGGGCCAGTGGGCATTTGTGTGTGTGTCCATTTCAGGGTGTGTGTGCATCCATTCATGTGTGTGCGTGCATGTGTTCAGTTCATGTGTGTATGTGTGGCAGTGCTTACTAACCATAAGGAAGAGGTGCCAACATGTGCACTGTTATATCCGCCACCTGTTGGATGTCAGCACAATTATTATGCACTTCCTTTGTCTGCTGTATTTTTGTTAACCTTTATTTGACTAGGCAAAGTCTGGGGCAGCTGTTTTGTCTGCTGTTAATGATCACTGCTTGGACACAAACACACAGGAGATAACAGGGAAGATAAGATGAGAATACAGTAATAATACTACATCTTACAACGGAGGAATTACCCCTCAACAAAGATGATCTCATAGATATAAAAAGTCCAGGGCCTGTTTCAGGGAAGGAAATGTGGTTTGATTATTTTGTAAAGTTTAATGCTCATCACAACATTTGATTGGATAAACAATACCAGTAAAAATGATTTTTACTAAGCATACCATGGATCATTTTGCTACTTGATTTTGAATTTTTGGACCCCTGTAGGTATCAATTTTTCTTACTTTCTTATTTGATTAAACATTGAATTTGACCTTACTGCTATTAGCCCATAGAAACACATTGAATAACATATTTAGACATGGCAAACAGATAGTCAAAAAATAGATCAGAAAGAAGTTTGTGTGGAAGTGTCTCTCCTATATCTGAGCGATATAAGTCAGGAAACAGACTGCCATAAGACTCCTGAACAGCTAATCAAAGGGCTACCCAGACCCCTCTTTTACGCTGCTGCTACTCTCTGTTTATAATCTATGCATAGTCACTTTAACTCTACCTACATGTACTGTACATATTACCTCAATAACCTCAACTAACCGGTGTCCCCGCATATTGACTCTGTACTGGAACCCCTTGTATACAGCCTCGCTTGTTATTTTACTGCTGCTGTTTAATTATTTGTTGCTTTTATTTTATATTTTCATTTTTTTTTTACTTAACACTTATTAAAAAAACTTCTTAAAGCATTGTTGGTTAAGGGCTTGTAAGTAAGAATTTCAATGTCAGGTCTACGACACCTGTTGTATTTGGTGCATGTGACAAATAAAATTGAAATTTGATTTGATATGTATATAATTCAACCCATGTTTAACCCCTTTTTTTGGGGCACTAAACTACTTCCATATATTATAATTCCATAAATTGTTTTAACTAGTACTAGGCCACCTTGTGAGGCTTGTGGGTGTCTTAGAGCAAAACAACCAACATGTACTGTATGTGTTCATGCGAGTCTCATCTTTCCATAGTGGGGAAAACATATTAGTTTGGAGCGGTTTGGAGCTTCAGACGTTTCCGTGAAAAGACCCATTTTCGGGACATCTCCTGCTCTGACAAACACTGCTGTAGCTCTTGCACCGTCCACTGCAGATGCAGAAGGCCGACATCGGCGGATGCGGTGGATTGAGATGCAGCCCATGCAAATCAACAGATATCTCTAGCTACCTCTTAGATGTAAGGTCCCCTTTTTAGGGGCCCTGCGTGGTTCTGGTACCGGTTCCGACTGACCAACATTTACGCTTACAACTTTGGATTATTAACTGTGGATTATAAATTGATCTGTAGATCGAAATGGTTTGCATTTAGCGATAGCCCTGGTTCCCACAGACTAGTAGTCTATTTTTCTGAGCCTGTGTGACATAGGATGTGACATCTGAAACCACTTGAAGCTGGCATGTCCCTCCTACCATTTTGTTTGCTCTTCCAACTGTCCATCAACTCCTGACTGAACCCTACAACACAGCCACTGACAAAGCACATACCTGCAATCGTTACATCGTAGCAAGAGAGTGTGTTTTCATCAGGATAGCACATTCATGGATCAATTTATAGCCATTAATCAAAAATATTGTAAACACAAAAACGGAAGACGAGTTCCTAACGAGTTCAGGAAGCAAAGCAGGAGTTCTGTGAGACGTCCACAGCGATGGGGAAGATATTTGGATCAAGACGGAGCCTTAAAAAATATGCAGATTTTCTCTAACTAAACATAAAATATGTATTTTACAATTATAAGTAAGGTGAAATCTTATTGTGGTTTTATAATTTGATTATGCTATGTTTAGAAAGTGACTACACCTCAGCAATGTATTACTATTTTTTTTAAATCAGAAAGGTGATATTTTAACCTTTCTTTGAGTATGCAGAATTGCTAGTTATTGTTTATGGCCCTCTCATGATAAATTATTCCTTTTGGGGATTACGTAGATTACATTTTCGATTACATTTAGTTACGTTTAACTGATTTAAAACCGATGGATATAGACGTTTTTTAAAATTATTATGCTAATTAGATATCCACATTGACTTTAGGGGGTTTAAAAAATAATGCTCAGGTACTATTTAAAAGAAAGTAAAAAATATCATAAAAAAGCTTCAGAAGGGTTCTAAGTAGAACCTTCTTGCATTCCAAAAATCATCAAAGAACCCTTTCTTCCTAAAATAGTTCTTAGGATTTTAAAGGTTCTAGGTAAAACCCTTTGCCTTACAAAGAACACTACTCTTCCAAAAAGGGTTCTTCAGATGAAAATCGTTCTTGGTAGAAGCCTAACCCTCTGCAAAGAACCCTTTTGGAAACACTTATTTCTAGGAGTATCTTCATAACGTCGTCAGATAGATGCATCATTTGTATTACCCATCCTTCTTATACGATCGTAGAGAAAATAAACATTTGACTGTGCAATACACAAACATAATGACTGCACAATGCACAAATGCCATTTTTTATTGCAGCATTAATCAAGGTTAGTTTGCATTGATGAGGATGATTCACCTGCATCATCAGTGTATGGCTCATAAAATAGACCATGGGGACTGTATGGGTATACCACGGGGAACATTCTGGTAAAAGACCATTCAATTTCATTTGAGGGAATAAAAGGTCTCTCCGGTTCCTAGAAAAGCCTGGGAGAACCTGTCCACACACAGACACACAGTTATCATTGTGATGTCATCACACACAAAGGCCTGTCTGTTCTAACATCGGAGAACGAAGGAGGAAAGAAGTGTCTGGAAGGAAATAATACTGTGCTTGTTGTGTAAGGTGTGGGAATTACAAAAGGAACTCTCCGGAAGCTGTGAAGAAGCTGTCCTTGAGGTCTGACGCTGTCTTCTCTAAGGTTGGAGTTGCCTGGGTGATGTAAGCTAGGGTACTTTCTTCTATTCTTTACTTGGGAGCTATTTGCTCAAGCAGGAGGTGTGGAGGGAGGACATAGCCCTCTGTATTTTCTTTCCAAATCTCTCTTTCTATCTGTCTTGCTGCAACCTCTCAGACGTATTTTTGTTACAGGTAAATGTGCCACTCACGATTTAATTGGCAATTTAATTGACACTGAAACATCACACTAGGAGAAACTACCAGACAATAAGAGTTATTCTTTCCCCTACAATGCATCTCCTCCTGTAACATACTCTACATAGAAGCCTACAGCACTGGCATATACACAAGTAATTCAAGATTTATGCTAGGATAATGGTTTCTTTATAGAGGTGAAGATCAGTTATTGGAAGGCAAACCATATAAGGGATGCTTTACCCAGGTCCAGTAGCAGTTAGTAGTAGCTTTTCAGTCTTTGGTTGGGATTCTGAAAATATACACAAGCAACTGATACTCTGCAACAGTTAGATGCTCAATATAACACACTCACAAAGATCTGATTTGTTAGAAGATCCCCTGATAAGGACCTATTCTGGGTATACAGTACCCTAACCCTGCAGACAAGCAGAGGAGTAGACAAGATATGACCCAAAGATATACGTTCACAAAACAGACAGTCATTGAGAAGGACTGTCACACATAATTTCATGCCTCCAAAGGGAAATATTAATTGAAAGCATCTTTCTTCTTTTATCAATTCTGTTCTGGTCTTCCATGGAATGTTCTTGATAATCTCCTGACTTAGCTTCTCTGAACAGGTTTGCTGGCGTTTTGTAGTTTTCCTGTGTAGCAGCTGAGGGTGTTATTCTGTGCCAAATAACCATCTGTTTACCTAACTGTATATGGTCATCAATGGATTAATAATGTTTTATCATCCTGAAGTTTTTTGACACCGCAAAGCCGAACAACACTGCATAAAACCTAAATTGACATTTCAGTTCAGGGCGGAATACAGTATCACACAAGTTTTATCTGTGGTAATTATTCTTCTCTCCTTGTGTGACACCATGAGGGGTAGCCGTTGAGGACAAGTACCTTACAGTACCTCTCCATACCTTCTTAGTCACATTTGGTATCAGACCACCTGACCTCACCTTACTTAGGTGCTAGGTATCATCATTCTACATTACGCAGCCCATAGGTATTACAACATATTCTACGTTACCTACCCCTGGGTATCATAATTCTACATTACCTAGCCCCTTGGTATAATTACTCTACCTTATGTAGCCCCTAGGTATTATCAGTCTACCTTATGTAGCTCCTAGGTATCATTACTTTACATTATGCAGCCCAGTTGGGATAATCACTCTACCTTATGTAGCCACTAAGTATCATCACTCTGCCTTATGTAGCCCCTAGGTATCATCACTCTACCTTATGAAGCCACAAGGTATAATCACTCTACCTTATGTAGTTCCTTGGTATAATCACTCTGCCTTATGAAGCCCCAAGGTATAATCACACTACCTTATGTAGTTCCTTGGTATAATCACTCAACCTTATGTAGCCTCCAGGTATTATATACCACATATTATTATTACCTAACACAGCCCCTACATAAAGTATCTCACTCTACCTTATGTAGCCCCTAGGTATAATCACTCTACCTTATGTAGCCCCTAGGTATCATCACTCTACCTTATGAAGCCCCAAGGTATAATCACTCTACCTTATGTAGCCCCTAGGTATCATCACTCTACCTTATGAAGCCCCAAGGTATAATCACTCTACCTTATGTAGTTCCTTGGTATAATCACTCTACCTTATGAAGCCCCAAGGTATAATCACTCTACCTTATGTAGTTCCTTGGTATAATCACTCTACCTTATGTAGTTCCTTGGTATAATCACTCTACCTTATGTAGTTCCTTGGTATAATCACTCTACCTTATGCAGTTCCTTGGTATAATCACTCTACCTTATGAAGCCCCAAGGTATAATCACACTACCTTATGTAGTTCCTTGGTATAATCACTCAACCTTATGTAGCCTCTAGGTATTATACACCACATATTATTATTACCTAGCACAGCCCCTACATAAAGTATCTCACTCTACCTTATGTAGCCCCTAGGTATAATCACTCTACCGTATGTAGCCCCTAGGTATCATCACTCTACCTTATGAAGCCCCAAGGTATAATCACTCTACCTTATGTAGTTCCTTGGTATAATCACTCTACCTTATGTAGTTCCTTGGTATAATCACTCTACCTTATGTAGTTCCTTGGTATAATCACTCTACCTTATGCAGTTCCTTGGTATAATCACCTGAAGCCCCAAGGTATAATCACCTACCTTATGTAGTTCCTTGGTATAATCACTCAACCTTATGTAGCCTCTAGGTATTATACACCACATAGTATTATTACCTAGCACAGCCCCTACATAAAGTATCTCACTCTACCTTATGTAGCCCCAAGGTATAATCACTCTACCTTATGTAGTTCCTTGGTATAATCACTCTACCTTATGCAGTTCCTTGGTATAATCACTCTACCTTATGAAGCCCCAAGGTATAATCACACTACCTTATGTAGTTCCTTGGTATAATCACTCAACCTTATGTAGCCTCTAGGTATTATACACCACATATTATTATTACCTAGCACAGCCCCTACATAAAGTATCTCACTCTACCTTAACTAGCCCCTAGGTATAATCATTCTACCTTACCTAGCCCCTTGGTATCATAATTCACTCCAATGTAGCTCCTTGTATCTCATTCTATCATAGCCTTCTCCAGATCTCCCACTAAGCCTTATATGGCAGCTCCATTTGGATCCAGCTGGGAGGGATGCTTTAGTTATTAGGTATTGGATGGGCGGTCGAGACAAATTGTTTGATCACTGCTAGCTCATTCTGGGTCGCAGCTGAAGACAAGGCTGGAACGTTAAAGCATTTTTTGGTTTATTGGGTCATGAAAATATTATAAATGCTTTTTGGACACAAATGGGGAGTGCTTTCATGAAGTCTAATGTACTTAATGTGTTTGTTACAGTCGAACCCCATTCAATATATATATTTTTCTTAAATTCAAAGTAAAGTTTTTGCTAGCAACATAGGAGAGTTTAGCTCCCTCTCCCTTGGACAACATATTTTTTATTTATGTGGCTCCAAAGGGGCTTCCGCTACACAAACATCAATAATTGATTGCATTGATGTAAACCAATCAGCATTCATCACCAAGAGTACTTTTTGCCTCTTCTCTATCAAGGGTACTTTCTGTCCTCGCATGGCCATTCAAAAAAAAACACTGTCACTCACCTCAGCTAGCAACAGAAACAGTTCAGTGTTTCCATCTTAACACAGATGTAACAAAATCCACAGGCATAATTTTATATAATGGTCTGTCTCTCTGTCTCCTGCAAAATCATGGTTTCCCTAGCAACTTGTGTGAATTTCCCAGTGGTGTGATGAGTGTTCTGAAGGCCAGCAGCAGGCACCATAATGCCTGTGAAATCCGGTAAATAAGAAGTGTGTGTGGGGATATGTGTGTGTGTGTGTGCGTGTGTGGGTGTGTGTGTGTGTGTGCGTGTGCGTGTGTGTGTGTGTGTGTGCTGTGTCCGTGTCCTGGAATATAGTTCTCTTCAGTTCAATGCCACCGGAAAGGCCCACAATGGTTCCCGGCAGCACAGACAATTTTTTAATGTTTGTTCGTTTTTGAGGACTTCTAGTCAACAGCAAGCAAAGGGATGGCTTGGTTAATATCATTGAGGCAGAATGATGATAGGAAAAAGACTAATTGCAATTCTCAAGGTAATTGATGAAAGCAGCCAGCTGAAGGAATCATTGAGAACACAGAAGGCTGCTGAGGGAATGACGGCTCATAATAATGGTTGGAATGGAGTGAATGGAATGGTATCCAAAACATGGTAACCACCTTTGATTTGTTTGATACCATTCTATTTATCCTGTTCCTTACTATGAGGCTGTCCTACCCAATTAATGTGTGACCAGCCGCCAGTGCTTGAGACACACGGGAAGTTGCACCTCCATGAACCCAGAGTTGACGGAGTGGGATCAGCTAACCCTAACCCTAACCCTAACCCTAACCCTATTGCTATAGAGATGCTGGACATGCTCTATGGCTCTGGGGTACATAATGTCAGTTCAAAACCTCTATAATTGCAACGTCCATGAGTAGACAAAGATATTCTATGCAGTTTTTTTTGTGTAAACGTATGAAAGGCATCATTGGTATGCGTATGCTTCTTGTATGTGACAAGTATTGGCGGCTCTAGTGTTGATAAAATCAAATATATGAATGCTGTGAAATCACAATCCACTGTAATTCCAAACTTCTAACTGCACCATTGAGAGCATCCCCGCCTGGTATGGCAACTGCTCAGCATCTGACCGTAAGGTGCTACAGAGGGTAGTGCGTACGGCCCAGCACATCACTGGGGCCAAGCTTCCTGCCATCCAAGACCTATATATACTAGAGGGTGTCACAGGAAAGCCCACAAAATTGTCAAAGACACCAGTCACCCAAGTCATAGACTGTTCTCTCTGCTACTGCAAGGCAAGCGGTACCAGAGTGCCAAGTCTAGGACCAAAAGGCTCCTTAACAGCTTCTACCCCCAAGCCATAATAATGCTGAACAATTAATCAAATGGCCACCCAGACTATTTACATTGACCCCCATTTGTTTTTTACACTGCTGCTACTCGCTGTTTATTATCTATGCATAGTCACTTCACCCTACCTACATGTACAAATTACCTCAACTAACCTGTACCCCCGAACATTGACTCGGTACCGGTATCCCGTGTATATAGCCTCGTAAATTGTTATTTTATTGTGTTACTTTTTACAATTATTTTTTATTTTAGTTTATTTGGTAAGTATTTTCTTAGCTCTTTCTTGAACTGCACTGTTGGTTAAGGGCTTGTAAGTAAGCATTTCACGGTAAGGTCTAAACCTGTTGTATTCGGCCCATGTGACAAATATAGTTTGATTTGATTTTGATTGATTTGAAACTAGTTTTCAATCGAATGCCATGCGATTAGTATCAGTTGAAATTACACATTTTTAGTACCAGAATGTTCCCCTCCATCTGTGGTGGCAACATGGCTCCATGTGGTGAGTTTGGGAGCCTTAGGTTGCTCATCTGTCTGATAGTTCCCAAGTGAAGAGGGGAAGAGCGAAAGGGATGAGGTGGAGGAGGGTTCAGCCCCGAGCCAACAGATGCTGCCCAGGCCTCGTTACACAATATTCACTGTACGACTCCACAGGGACAGGCAATCTAACCTCTCCCTATTGGCTCACAATGATTTGAGGGCCCGCTTCAATCAAACCCACTTTGTAGTGTACAGGAAGTGGCATGTGTAATACATGGTATGGGGTGCTGGTAAATCACCAGGTTGACACCTGTGTATGCTTCCGGTATTTAGAAGATGCATGTCCATATGAATATATATAGACCTGCATTAAGCAGCATTCCCATCATACACACTGAAAAATAACATATTTTATATGTTGACATCACATGAACACTACAGACTTTAATATTACAATCAATCAAAAACCACATGATTTCACATGGAAAGTCACATGATTCCACATTCAATTTCAGATGTAAAATCATGCGAAAAAACACTTCATATGTGATCACGATTTCAGATGTCTAGTTTCATTTTATCACACGTTGCTTTACATGTTGTCACAAGTGATCACATGAAAACATGTACTTTTGGAACACTTCCACGTGTTCACATGTGAAATTCATGTGTTTTTTTCAATAAGGGAGTGGCCGTCAATTTTCCTCGTGTTTTGCTTGTCTCCAACACCTCTTGTTGCTATGTACAGTACTTCCCTTGTGTTTGGCTGGTTCCTTCATAGCATATTGACTGGGCTGAGACAGTTGCTCAGTGACTGCATGTAATGTGATCACTGTTTTGTCTGTTTTATTGCCCTGTGATAAAACCATTTCACAGCTCCTCTGCCTCAGAGGAGGGACTGAGCGTGAATAATGTCCAGTTTATTGAACACTACACTAACAGAACCTTGAGGTGTTGACCACATGCTACCCATTGTTTGACTGGGTTTAACGACTGCATAGAGGTATCTCGCCTTTTGGCCATATGATCAACATAGACTGCTAACTGATTAACTCTAGCATGCTGAGATTTGGTGCTTATCTTTCACTACACAATGGAAGCCTGGGAAATAACATGTTGATCACAGGTGTCTTACTTCACTCACACCAATGTGCCATTTTAAGTGATTTTGGCAATAACAATCAATATGTAAAGTCACCATCTTTTGGATGGAGGCATATGGGTTTCTACTCTCTGGGACTGTTGTTGTTGTTTCTCTGTAAATGTGATGAGTGAGGAGCAATCATAACAGCAGCAGGCTCTGGGCAGGTGATGCGTTTGCTATTGATTAGGAAGCTACAGAGAGAGGAGAGAGAGAGTGTGGCACGTTTGTTAGATTACTCATTAGTGAAGTAGAACAAGTGTTGCCTTGCCAACAGTTTGCTTTGGAAATCTGTGCAGCTTGAGTGGGACATTTGTTTCTCTTTACTGCAAATAAATATAGAAAGATTTGTTACGTGGAAATAACATTCAAAAAAGGATCAGCCAAAAACATGATGTTGATGACTTATTTTATGTAAGAAAGGAGTACCATTACTACTGCTATTAGCAACATGCATGCCCATCATAATCATCACAATTACACAACCATCATCATCAATAATATCCAATGTAGCTGAGTGGGTGTGTTGTTTGTCTATTGACCTACATCGGCCCATGTGCTGCCCGTGTGCTGCCCGTGTACTGCTTGTGTGTTTACGAATGAGAACACTGGCCTACATTTCCCCTGGTCCTCTTCCCCACAGTGACTCAACAACTCACAGATACACAGCAGGCGAACTAAGTGGTGCAGTGGGCGAGACCACTGGGCACCTGGCCTACACATTCAAAGGGCACAGATCCCTCATGGCTGGCACAGCAAACACACATTTTTGACACCTGCACCTGTTTTGAGTTTTTACTAAACCCCCTCCTGAATAACCAGATGCTGTCCCTGTCTTCTTTATCTTTATCTTCCCTCTCGCTCTCGCCCTCTCTCCGGAGGTGTTATGTGTTCGTTGGTTTGTTCTGTATCTGTGTGCATTTTGTCTGTGTATAAAATGCAGCTTGACAACAGGTCATTTCATTTTTATAGAAAAAAACTCAAGAGGACATTACTTTCAAGGTATGCACCACTATGAACAAACCATTGCAAATATGTATATTTTATATTTTACTCATGCAGTTTCACTGATCCACAGTAAGTTTAAATCATATCTTTTAAAGTGTGTATATCATCAATAATTCAAATATACTCTATATTCTATGTATTTTTTAAAGAATAATTATCTAAATATTCATAATCTGAAAGAATATTACAGTATATATAGAACATGACGTGCTGCAAAAGTTGAATAAAATTCCCAGAAACTTATCAACTTCAAAATGAGTATACATTGAGAGGATAAATACACATGAACAAAAACAACATGTTGTCTAATAAGAGTAATACAAGTATACACAGTACAAGGTCTTGTGGTATTTTGTTTTCTAAGTGCAAACTAGCTCGACACAATATCACGATATGTCTAAATTCTATGAATCCCTCTGTTAGAATCCTAAGTTGATACTTAAACTTAATCTTTTAACTTAAACTTTCACATGATTCACTATGTCAATGGGAGACTGAAATTGAGTTACGCACATATATCTCAAGTTAGGACTTGAGGAATAATGGTTACTTGTGTTCTTCTAACTACTGAAGAAGTGTGTGTGTGTGTTTGTGTGTGTGCGTGTTTATACAACGGGTGGGTCTAATCCTGAATTCTGATTGGTTAAAACAGCAATCCAGCCGGTGTCTATTCCACAAGTTACCACTGGCTAAATCTATGAACTTAAAATGCCTATTTACTTTGTTCCATCTGACTGTGCAATCCACTGTCTCATCAGCCCAGCCAAGCAATTTATAAACTTGATCTCCACTATAAAAAAGCATCTAGATATTATCTCACATTTATTTTATACTAACATTTCGTTTTCAACAGAGGAGATTTGTATAAACCTTGCAGCATGTCTCTCTGACATTTACAACATTGTTTCAATATTCAATTTCGATCTCCAGCTGTCTCATAGTAATGAACGTGTCGGGAGTCGGAACGAGACCGACAGGCAAGCTGCGTTTCTCAGCCAGTTGAAATAACGAATCAGCTGGCATAATTTTTATGGATATATACAAAGAAATATCAATTGAAACAAGGTAAAACGAAATGAAGTGCAGCTAGTTTGCAGTCTTTCCAGCTTCAGTTTGAAGTGATTGCATTAGCTGTATTGTTGGCTAGCTCCTCTCAACGACCGTATCCTGACGAGTGAGCAGATGTTATATGCCAGGCGAAATTGCGCCTCACTAGCTCATTGTTATGGCTGTATCCAAATAAATGTCACTAGAAAACAGCTTAAACAAATCCAAATGCTTGCTGTTGTTCTGGCTGCACTTTTTTGATGTGACTGTAAGTTAGCCGTAGTTTGCTAGCTAGCAAGCAAGGGATAAGAACGTTGCTAGCCAGTATGGCAATGGAATATCTAGAAGGAACGACTGTGTCGCCTCCATAGATACAGAACAAAAAATCTGAATGACTGGGTTGCGTCTCTAGCAAACCGAACCGATAGAATGAACAACCAGCCAGCTTGGGTAGCAACCCTAGATTTGGGACAATATATTGTGGAAGGATGAAATAGTATGAATACATTTATCAAATGAATGTTTTTAATTAAAATACGTCAATCATTATTTGAATATGTTGCTAACCCGTTGTATAAAAGTGATAATGCCCAAGAAGCTGATGTTAGGGGATATATTGGCACGGTTTGCCGACCCTCGACTTTGTCTCTGGCCTAGCAACACCCGTGCCAATATATCCTCCAAACACTGGCTTCACGGCATTATTACTTAAGTGTGCGTATATGTATCTGCAGCTGCACGTGTGTGTTCTTCAGACAGAGTTCCGTTGGCAGGGTGTGTACTGCGTTTTGAGTAAGTCCTGGTAGATCTTGGAGCGGAGGAAGCGTGGGTAAGAGTCTTTCTCCATGAGGCTGTGGACCCTGGCCTGGACCTCGTTCAGACTGGAAGGAGTGGGCTCCTCAAGGCTCTGTCTCGTCACCTCCCGTGTACGGAAGTCTATGTTTACCTACATTGACCAAGGGAGTGCAAAATAAACATTAGTTATCTGAATCATCTAAGTGTGTCAATGTTCTATGAAAAACAGTATAAAAAATTGAAGACAGTATCAAAATTACTTTTATTCCATATAATCAAAGTATGTGTATTCATGTGTACCTATGTGTAATATTGCAGAGTTGTGGATTGTTACACATAGTAACTCCAGTTTACAAACAAACAACCCTTAGCATTGATACTTAAAGTAACTGTCCAGGGAAAACAAACTTTTAAAAGTTCATATTCTGTTAACTAGAACCAAAATTATGTTGATGACTCATCCTATACTCGTTTTTGTGGCCAAAGCGTGAATTGGGGAGAATTTTTAATTTTTTTAAATGCTTGCTATTTCCTGATGGAACATAGTGTCATGTTGGCTCATTGGCTGAGCTGGCCAATCAGCGGTCTACTCGCATGAATATGTTAAATGACCGGTATAACCATTCTGTTGGAGGATTAAATCTACACCGTTCCAACACAGAAAAGCTGCTTTATAACATACTTTATGGTGACACGTTATCCCATATAGATGATTTACAGATAGGTTGTTGATAGTATGACTATGTTTTAATAAGCAATTGCCTGCAGAAGTTACAGTTAGGGTTATGTTTAAGAATAATGTACAGTTAGTTAAAATGTTGCTGACAGTTATTGAACATTTACATTTGAGTCATTTAGTAGATGCTCTTATCCAGAGCGGATGCGTATATTTTCATCATGGGAATTGAACGCACAATCATGGTGTTACAAGTGCCATGTTGTACCAACTGAGCCATCTACTGAACATCTACAACAGCTGAACATCTACAAACCATCTAAAAGTCATCTACTTGGGACTGTTCCAATAAAGTGTTATCTACTTTAATACCCTGTTTTGGAAGGAAAACTATTTTACTCATATTGTAATTAATTATAGGTCATATTTCATAGAAATCTGGAAACACTGCACAGTCACAATATAACAGACAAAATGTGTATTTTGCATCATTAGCTGGTTGATCCAACACAAACCTCTCTGGGAGCCTTGACATCGATAAACTCATTGTAGATCTTGTTGGCTTTGGTCACCAGTTTAGCGGGAGTCTTGATTTTTTTATATTCCTCGCAGGCCATCCAGAACTCAATGTTCTCGTCGCTGAACTCCGTCTTGAGAAAAGCCCGGAAGGCAGCCAGGCCATCTACGACACAAAACATCCATCAGCCAGTTAGAGGGGCTAATGGACAGCAAGTGTGTGTGTGTCTGTGCGAGAGAGAGAGTGTGTGTGTCTTTACAAAGATCTATATCGTATCCCAGCACCTATTTCTGAACATGGGCCGTTTTTTTTGGAACTGATGTGTTTTTGCCACAGAGAGCACCTGTAGTTCCTTTGATGCATATAATAACAGGGTTGATTATCATGCATTGATATTGTCTGAGATGAGGAGTGTTGTCACGTCCTGACCTTAGTTCCTTTTTTTTTGTTTCTATTTTAGGCTGATCGGGGCGTGTTTTGGGGTGGGCATTCTACAGTATGTGTTGTTCTAGTTTTGGTTTTCTATGTGTTTGGCCTGGTATGGTTCTCAATCAGAGGCAGCTGTCAATCGTTGTCTCTGATTGAGAACCATACTTAGGCAGCCTGTTTATCCCACTTGAGTTGTGGGTGATTGTTTTCTGTGTCTGTGTTTCCTCCATACAGAACAGAATTTTGTATTTTCGTGTTCAGTGACTCTTCATAAAAAATGACAAACACTTTCATTCTCAGTACATTAAACTGCCCTGCGACTAGAACACAAAAATGTGTCCCACAACCTTCCAATTAACTTTTTGTCTTCATCAATCAAAGATGAGATCAATTTGTCTGACATCAATGATAACATGGAGGGAGGTCTTGTTTTACAATCGGCCGTGTCATGATGACATGTTTTATCCATCCTCTCTCCCTCACTTGCTATTTTCTCTTGCCTGTATTTGCTTAACATTTGCCCAGCAGGAGCACCAGGAGAGTAGGCCATCAGGCCCAATCACCAACATTAGCCACACACTCTTACGAAACAATGGTTTTAGGAAGATCACCAGAAGGACACTTACTGCATGTAGCCTTGTCAACAGACATTGTTAAAAATAAAAATAGATCCCTGAGGCATTGAACCTTTCTTGGAAGAAGATTTTCTCTCGCTGCTTTATTTTTAATCAGTGTCTTTAGGAATAGTCTATGATGTGTTAATGAAGCCAAGGCCTTCTAATGTGTGAATGTAGGTCAGTGTACATTTCAAACCCTGAAAGGATTTTCGATTTTCTTTAAGTAATGTTTACATACACATAAATGTTATAATTAAATATTGAAAAACATATACATGAATGTTGAATTGAGGCTTGTTTAGTTCAGCATAAAATGGACTCCCATAGAAATGAGAAGCAGTCACAAACCACATCATCACAGATAGGTTGCCTAAGGTACCCAGCCAGAAGCAAAGGGCAACCAGATAAATAGGATTAGCTGTGATACAAATGGGCTGTGGTTATATGATTGGCCGGGTGAATGTGATAACTGTGTTCTTCTGTTAGATCCAATAAGTGCTAAATCAGGAGGTGAGGACAGAGCCAATGTGGCCAAGGCATGGGAACAAATAGTACTGCTTCTGTTCCTCTTATGTGATTATAAAGTTGTGTGTGTGCGTGTGTCTTGATTCACTCCTTTATGTTTAGTGAAGCCGGATACTAAAGTCTGTCTCTTTGCCCCCTTGTGTCTGAAGATAATATTTGTCATTTGAAGATAATATTTGCACCTGTACACACTCTACACAGCCCATCTGTAAATAGCCCACCCAACTATCTCATCCCCACATTGTTATTTTTTGCTCCTTTGCACCCCAATATCTCTACTTGCACATTCATCTTCTGCACATCTATCACTCCAGTGTTTAATTGCTCAATTGTAATTTATGGCTTATTTATTGCCTTACCTCCCTAATCGTATTACATTTGCACACACTCTATGTAGACTTTTCTATTGTGTTATTGACTGTACGTTTGTGTTACCCCATGTGTAACTCTGTGTTGTTTGTGTCACACTGCTTTGCTTTATCTTGGCCAGGATACAGTTGTAAATGAGAACTTGTTCTCAACTGGCCTACCTGTTTAAATAAGGTGTGGATGCGACTTCAAACCATCAAGTTCACACCAATTTGTCTATGTTATACAAACTACACCACCTGTTAAACAGTTGGCAGTGGGGTCTACAGGATAATGTATACAATGCTTGATTAACTCATTACTTACAAATACTAACATGAGACATGCACACCTGCAATGTTTTTGCAAATGTCCATTAACATATGACTTGATTTGTGTCCATGTTTATATCTCTAGTTTGGACAACATATTTATTGACCTATTAGGTATCCTAACAAAGGAACAGCACAATAAGACAACAGAAAATGTAAGACATTTAGTTTGCTTTTCAGGAACACTGGAAGAACAAAGCCTGATATAATGATTATGAAGCCAGAATCAGTCAGCGGTTTAGAGGTCAACTTTTTCTAGTGCAAAACCTGCCCCACAACATCCAGGTTCTGGTTTTGGAAGGAACAACTAGTAATATTCAAAAGCAGCTAGGTGGTGTTCATTGATGCACTACAAAATCAAAACAAATATAATACAACCAAAGTCTTCTGTGCAATGTAATTTCCCAATCCCTGTGGAGAGCCTAGTTATCACAGCTATTTCTGCATGTACATGTGTGTGTGTGCACGTGAACATCTGCATGTGTTTGGATGTGTGTATTTGCGGGTGAACATGTGTTTGTATGTGTGTTATTGTGTAATACACAGAGAAGGTCACAACCAAGAGTGTGTCTCATTGTGTGTTGTGGAGTGCTACACATCAATAACCAGACAGACAGGGGATGTTAAATAAGAAGGGTTTAGGGGAAGAGAAATGGGCTGATGTGGAAAGCCATCCTCAGATAGGGAACAGATAAACAATCCTCTTGTCAAAGGAAATACATAGGCAAGCATTTTGTCAAAGGGACAAACAGAAAGAGTACAGAATGGGATGGAGGAGAAAATGTCATCGGTACAGTTGCCTGGTTTGCTTCGAACAGTTTGCTAACAATGACATGGACTCCCAGGTTGGTTGATAAAAGGTGAAATATTTATATCTAACTCTAAAGAGAAGGATCGACTGTTACTTTTTAATATAAAAGGGACTATCCTTTAAATTTCACTTACACTTGTGCGATAGAAGAACATCGAAGGAATCTGCCCATCGAATGACCTCGTCTTTTGTCAGCCTGAAGGAAAGACAGAGATACTGAGACACACGTTTTTAAATGTGTATGCAAATATGCAGTTGCAGGTTTTCAACACACAGATAGTCACAGTTTCAAAAAAAAAAAAGACCCTACACCATCTATTGTGTAGTAGTCCTATTACACATCCCTAGTTTTGGGAGAAATAATATCTAAATACTATATGAATGGGAGAGACTGACACCATGCAATCAGATATAAAGGTCTACTTACTTTAGGCATCTGGTGGTCCTGTCTTGGGCAGGAGGCAGGAACTCAGTGAAGTCGGTGTAGGAGTCCGACTTATTGGACAGGCAGGCTAGTCTGGTCTTCATGGTTCTGCTCAAATGACGGGAAGAATAGAACACAAGCATTTAAGAAAGTACAGTACATTTCTCAATATTGATCACATAACATCAAAACACATGATATCAGATGCAGATCACATTGATTGTCTTTTGATGTATACATTTCTCTTCACAGCTTTTTTCTACAGTAGCTAAAGACTGAGCTATTTCCATGTACACCTACAGCTTGCAGCTCTGAGCATAGTCTTCTCAGAAAGTGCCCGGATCCAACTGAGCCACACGGTTGTCCTGTGTGGCTCAGTTGGTAGAACATGGTGCTTGCAACGCCAGGGTTGTGGGTGCAATTCACATGGGGGACCAGAAGGAAAAGTATGCACTCACTGCAGTAAATAGCTCTGGATAAAAGTGTCTCCTAATGGGTGAACAGGTAACAATGTTAACCTCCTGCCTATAGGCAGTATGTTAATGCATCAGTCATAAGCAAGGCCATGGTCTTCACTCAGTGTACTGACCCTTCGAATGACTGCATAAGAAAATGGATTCAGATGTTGGAGGAGGTGGAGAGCAGGTTCAGGATGTGCCTGATGAAGTTTGCTAAACATCACTTCACATTTGTTTAGTCTGCACCGACCTGATGACGCATGGTCATTTGCTTTCAACATTTTTCTGCTTACTCTCTCACACTACAGTACATATCACACAATCAATCTGATCAATGTTTTGTCTATGGTGTTTCATGCACTCCAGTTGTAGATATAATCAAAAGTGATGTTTAATATCATTACCTATTGGCCAGCTGCTGTAGGATTAGACACATCAGACATACTGATGGGTCTGATAAGAGTCATTGCTCTAAATGCCCAGATAGACATTTACAGCAGGTGTAGCTCCATATGGAGCAGGCAACATACCCATCAGCTAGCCACTAGAGAACATCCAATCTGGGTAGTGAGCCACGAGATTCTCTACCATGCATCTAGTCCCCCTGATAACACACAGACCAAACAAACCAAGCAATGCAGTGAATGCCTAATATGCTGGAATGGAATGAGGGGAATGAGTACTCCCATCAATAGTTGGTTACATAAGGGACACAATCTCCATCCCGCTGGTGGGTAAAGATGTTAGATTACTCACTGTTGCTTTGCCTTTTGGTTTTGTTAGAATGGTCAGTCAAGCTTCAGTAATCCAAGGACTCCTCTAAGATCACTGGTGGTTGCTGGAGTTCTCTGTTGAAGAGAAATAAAGTCATGCATTTTTATAGTGAACAACAGCAAGGTAGTTAGTGTAATTATTACTCCCATTGGTGCTCATTGTCCTAATGCCAGATGCCACCTTAAGTCCCACCACAATATCAACAAACTGATTGGGTCCCTAAAGCTTATCTTATTCAATAAGCTTGATCCCTAAAGGCCACTAGTTTCCAAAACAATTTGTGGTTAAGATGGTTCAGTTGGATGGAGCATGGTGCTGCTAGCAACACTGGGGTTGTTGGTTTGATTCCTGCATGTGCCACACATACTGAATACATGATGTGTAAACTCTAGGTCAATTTGGTTGGAAGTGTCTGCAAAAATGTACTACATTACTGTATTTTAGAATCTATCTGAACAAACACTTCCTCTACAAACATTGATGGGTGTTGAAGGAGGCGATATGGTGGATTGCTTTTCCGTCTGCTGTAATTGGGAACATTGCATGAAACGTACCACTCATGTTTCTAGAGAAAAGCACTTTACTGGAATTAATGGGCTTTCTTATCATGTACTCTTAAGATTCCACTCATAGATTCTATCTAGGCAGAGCTGATTTGTTATGATGCTCGGTGTGTGTTTATGTGTGTGGTGTGTCCGTTAGTCCTTGTATTTGTGTGTGTGTGGTAACTTGATGAAATAGAAAGAGACTGGGTATACAGCTCTTCCGGGAGTCTCTTGAGAAAAATAATTGTTATTTGGAATCAAAATCAACAACAGGGAGATGTGGAATTGATTTCTAAGCTTTTTAAGCATTTCATTTTTTCATTTTTCTGAAGATGTTCTGATGACAATGATATATCTTCTACAATGTTTTGTTGCATTAGTCATATATAGTTTTAGGCGTCAGTGATACGATTTCATTGAAGTATGGAGGTCAAATGATGAAACTACAGTATATAAAACCAAATGATGTCACAAAGTGTGAATTTTGAACCCTTTTGAGACTAATGACATTAATAGCTGCTTGTATTATGAGAAACTAATGATGCTCTACTGATTACTGTGCCATAGATTTTTGAAGATAACTGCAAACGAATTACCACAGATATATCACAAATATTAATGCATTTCAAGATGCATATCTTTTCCAGGTATCAATCTTTTTGGAATATACGTCTGCTAATTGCAGGTTTCAAACCAGTCTGCAGTCTCTCTGCAGTGGAAAGCAGATCTGTGTTTTCCTGTTCTCTTTCTACTCTACTTAGCAGCAGGCGGAATCTTTTTTTGCCTACATGGGGTGGGTACACGTGCCTGCCTGCCTGCCTGCAGAGCTATTTATAAAGTTCTCTGACAAATCCGTGCAGTCAGGGGAAGCCACTTTATGTTTTATTCAGCCATGCAGCAAGCACAGACTCCTGGAGGGGCTGCTATAAAAAGGAGTCTCAATTTTAATGTATCTGAAAAAATGGGGATGTCATGTTGCATCATGAATTTTGAACATGCCAACATGATCAATTCCTCTTCAAAGATGCCTGGTTGCTTTAAAGGGACCCTGAAAGTACTGAGTCTTGAAATTCCTTTGATGTCATTTTGGTGCATTGCGATTTTTCAACTTTTCCTTTGCCCTGGTTTTCTTGTTCTTAGTGTGGAGAATGTAGTTGGAGAGCAGATCCTGGCATGTCCATCTGTCAAGCAAACATCACTCTCAGCAGCCATTTGGCAATGAACATGTATCACTTCAAATCAATCTATTACTTGTTGAAAAAAATTACCCAGCACAGTATAAAATGCTGCATGAATAACAACAACCCTGAATTGATGCAAGCAGTCTCTCACCTTGAAGAGTTTCTCTCTGTTGCTACAGTACAGTATTATCTATCCTAAATGTTGCATTAGAAATGAAGAAAAGCATTTCTTGCATTAAATATCCCAGTGTGTTTATCAGTTAAACAATGGGAACACTGAAGAACTCTGTGTCCTTTTTTGCACCCCCACTTTTTACCAGAGAATGATCATGATCCATTGGGTAAATTGTCATTTTGAATAATTAGTGGTGTTTTCAGCTAGTCGGTATTAAAATAGATATGCACATTTTTTATATAGTATAATTAAAAATTGTATTTTGCACCACCGCCCCCGTCCTTCAAGATGAATGGTTTTGAACTCTGGAAAGTTTTGCTTCACACCCGCACGCCACTGTTTTGGTTCAGTGCATTTAGAAAGCACAAGTTGCACCACTGGTGTTTCAAATGAAAAGGCACCTGCAAAATCAAATTGTTTATGTATTTTGTTGTGCTGTTCTTACATTTGTATCACTGTTTCATGTCAGATGGTGTTGGTCCAATGGTGTTGTTAAATATAATTTGAGATGAGGGCACCACAAGCAAATTCATTGTATTGTTTCACTTTGCCTATAACAACCATGATGCATGGTATTTCTGATTAGGCTTCGCTGTAGCGCAGGCTCTTTATTTTTAATTTTTAATTTCAACTTTATTTAATCAGGTAGGCTAGTTGAGAACAAGTTCTCATTTACAACTGTGACCTGGCCAAGACAAAGCAAAGCAGTGCGACACAAACAACAACACAGCATTACACATGGAAAAACAAACATACAGTCAATAATACAGCAGAAAAAGTATATATACAGTGTATGCAAATGAGGTAGGGTAAGGGAGGTAAGGCAATGAATCGGCCACAGTGGCTAAATAATTACAATATAGCAATTAAACACTTGAGTCATAACATGTGCAGAAGATGAGTGTGCAAGTAGAGATACTGTGGTGCAAGGGAGCAAAATAAATAAAATAAATAACAGTACGGGGATGTAGTTGGATGGGCTGTTAACAGATCGGCTATGTTCAGGTGCAGTGATCTGTGAGTTGCTCTGACAGCTGGTGCTTAAAGCTAGTGAGGGAGATACGAGTCTCCAACTTCAGAGATTTTTGCTGTTTGTTCCAGTCATTGGCAGCAGAGAACTGCAAGGAAAGGCGGCCGAAGGAGGAATTGGCTTTGGGTGTGACCAGTGAAATATACCTGCTGGAGCACGTGCTACGGGTGGGTGCTGTTATGGTGACCAGTGAGCTGAGATAAGACGGGGCTTTACCTAGCAAAGACTTATCGATAACCTGGAGCCAGTGGGTATGGCGACAAATATGAAGCGAGGGCCAGCCAATGAGAACATACAGGTCGCAGTGGTGGGTAGTATATGGGGCTTTGGTGACCAAACGGAAGGCACTGTGATAGACTGCCATTTTCTGAGTAGAGTGTTGGAGGCTGTTTTGTAAATGACATGGCCGAAGTCAAGGATCGGTAGGATAGTCAATTTTACTAGGGTATGTTTGGCAGCATGAGTGAAGGATGTTTTGGAAGCCGATTCTAGATTAAATTTTGTATTGGAGATGCTTAGTGTGAGTCTGGAAGGAGAGTTTACAGTCTAACCAGACACCTATGTATTTTTAGTTGTCCACATATTGTAAGTCAGAACCGTCCAGAGTAGTGATGCTGGACGGGCGGGCAGGATTGGGCAGTGATCTGTTGAAGAGCATGCATTTAGTTTTACTTGCATTTAAGAGCAGTTGGACGCCACGGAAGGAGAGTTGTATGACATTGAAGCTCGTCTGGAGGTTAGTTAAAACATAGTGTCCAAAGAAGGGCCAGAAGTATACAGAGTGGTGTCGTCTGCGTAGAGGTGGATCAGAGAATCACCAGCAGCAAGAGCGACATCATTGATGTATACAGAGAAAAGAGTCGGCCTGAGGATTTAACCCTGTGGCATCCCACAGAGACTGCCAGAGGTCCGGACAACAGTTCCTCAGATTTTACACACTGAACTCTATCTGAGAGGTAGTGAAACCAAGGCTGTTGAGTCTGCCGATAAGGATGCGGTGATTGACAGTGTCGAAAGCCTTGGCCAGGTCGATGAATACAGCTGCGCAGTATTGTCTCTTATCGATGGTGATTATGGTATTGTGTAGGACCTTGAGTGTGGATGAGGTGCACCCATGACCAGCTCGAAAACCAGATTGCATAGCGGAGAAGGTACGGTGGGATTCGAAATGGTCAGGGATCTGTTTGTTAACTTGATCTGTTTGTTAACTTGGCTTTCGAAGACCTTAGAAAGGCAGGGTAGAATAGATATAGGTCTGTAGTAGTTTGGGTCTAGAGTGTCTCCCCCTTTGAAGAGGGGGATGACTCCGGCAGCTTTCCAATCTTTGGGGATCTCCGATGATACAAAAGAGAGGTTGAACAGGCAAGTAATAGGGGTTGCAACAAATTCAGAGCAACATTTTTGAAAACTAGAGCTCCGTAGACTTCCAAATGTTGCACCTTAGCAGAAAACTGCATGTCTGTCATGGATCAGGCTAAGACCAGGTGCAGACACAGGAGGTGGATAATACGAGTCTCAGAGTTTATAACAGTACAAGTGGCAGGCAATCGGTAGGCAAAGAGTTGATATCAAATCAGAGTCCGGCAGGTACAGGACGGCAGGCAGGATCAGGGTCAGGACAGGCAGAAAGGTCAGAATTGAGAAGACTAGTAAACACTAGACCACAGGAAACACAGGAACACATTTACATTTAAGTCATTTAGCAGACGCTCTTATCCAGAGCGACTTACAAATTGGTGCATTCACCTTATGACATCCAGTGGAACAGTAGTGCATCTAAATATTTTAAGGGGGGTGAGAGGGATTACTTTATCCTATCCTAGGTATTCCTTAAAGAGGTGGGGTTTCAGGTGTCTCCGGAAGGTGGTGATTGACTCCGCTGTCCTGGCGTCGTGAGGGAGTTTGTTCCACCATTGGGGGCCAGAGCAGCGAACAGTTTTGACTGGGCTGAGCGGGAACTGTACTTCCTCAGTGGTAGGGAGGCGAGCAGGCCAGAGGTGGATGAACGCAGTGCCCTTGTTTGGGTGTAGGGCCTGATCAGAGCCTGGAGGTACTGAGGTGCCGTTCCCCTCACAGCTCCGTAGGCAAGCACCATGGTCTTGTAGCGGATGCGAGCTTCAACTGGAAGCCAGTGGAGAGAGCGGAGGAGCGGGGTGACGTGAGAGAACTTGGGAAGGTTGAACACCAGACGGGCTGCGGCGTTCTGGATGAGTTGTAGGGGTTTAATGGCACAGGCAGGGAGCCCAGCCAACAGCGAGTTGCAGTAATCCAGACGGGAGATGACAAGTGCCTGGATTAGGACCTGCGCCTTTTCCTGTGTGAGGCAGGGTCGTACTCTGCGGATGTTGTAGAGCATGAACCTACAGGAACGGGCCACCGCCTTGATGTTAGTTGAGAACGACAGGGTGTTGTCCAGGATCACGCCAAGGTTCTTAGCGCTCTGGGAGGAGGACACAATGGAGTTGTCAACCGTGATGGCGAGATCATGGAACGGGCAGTCCTTCCCCGGGAGGAAGAGCAGCTCCGTCTTGCCGAGGTTCAGCTTGAGGTGGTGATCCGTCATCCACACTGATATGTCTGCCAGACATGCAGAGATGCGATTTGCCACCCTGTCATCAGAAGGGGGAAAGGAAAAGATTAATTGTGTGTCGTCTGCATAGCAATGATAGGAGAGACAATGTGAGGTTATGACAGAGCCAAGTGACTTGGTGTATAGCGAGAATAGGAGAGGGCCTAGAACAGAGCCCTGGGGGACACCAGTGGTGAGAGCACGTGGTGTGGAGACGGATTCTCGCCACGCCACCTGGTAGGAGCGACCTGTCAGGTAGGACACAATCCAAGCGTGGGCCGCGCCGGAGATGCCAAACAAGGAGAGGGTGGAGAGGAGGATCTGATGGTTCACAGTATCGAAGGCAGCCGATAGGTCTAGAAGGATGAGAGCAGAGGAGAGAGAGTTAGCTTTAGCAGTGCGGAGCGCCTCCGTGATACAGAGAAGAGCAGTCTCAGTTGAATGACTAGTCTTGAAACCTGACTGATATGGATCAAGAAGGTCATTCTGAGAGAGATAGCGGGAGAGCTGGCCAAGGACGGCACGTTCAAGAGTTTTGGAGAGAAAAGAAAGAAGGGATACTGGTCTGTAGTTGTTGACATCGGAGGGATCGAGTGTAGGTTTTTTCAGAAGGGGTGCAACTCTCGCTCTCTTGAAGACGGAAGGGACATAGCCAGCGGTCAGGGATGAGTTGATGAGCGAGGTGAGGTAAGGCAGAAGGTCTCCGGAAATGGTCTGGAGAAGAGAGGAGGGGATAGGGTCAAGCGGGCAGGTTGTTGGGCGGCCGGCCGTCACAAGACGCGAGATTTCATCTGGAGAGAGAGGGGAGAAAGAGGTCAGAGCACAGGGTAGGGCAGTGTGAGCAGAACCAGCCGTGTCGTTTGACTTAGCAAACGAGGATCGGATGTCGTCGACCTTCTTTTCAAAATGGTTGACGAAGTCATCTGCAGAGAGGGAGGAGGGGGAGGGGGAGGAGGATTCAGGAGGGAGGAGAAGGTGGCAAAGAGCTTCCTAGGGTTAGAGGCAGATGCTTGGAATTTAGAGTGGTAGAAAGTGGCTTTAGCAGCAGAGAGAGAAGAGGAAAATGTAGAGAGGAGGGAGTGAAAGGATGCCAGGTCCGCAGGGAGGCGAGTTTTCCTCCATTTCCGCTCGGCTGCCCGGAGCCCTGTTCTGTGAGCTCGCAATGAGTCGTCGAGCCACGGAGCGGGAGGGGAGGACCGAGCCGGCCTGGAGGATAGGGGACATAGAGAGTCAAAGGATGCAGAAAGGGAGGAGAGGAGGGTTGAGGAGGCAGAATCAGGAGATAGGTTGGAGAAGGTTTGAGCAGAGGGAAGAGATGATAGGATGGAAGAGGCGAGAGTAGCGGGGGAGAGAGAGCGAAGGTTGGGACGGCGCGATACCATCCGAGTAGGGGCAGTGTGGGAAGTGTTGGATGAGTAGGACTTGACTGGACAAGACGAACTGGCAACAGACAAACAGAAAACACAGGTATAAATACACATGATGTACTGGGAGACATTTGGTGGGGGTTGGACACAATCACAAGACAGGTGAAACAAATCAGGGTGTGACAGTAACCCCCCCCACCACCACCAGGCGTCCTTCCCTGGGACAAGCCTGGTTGACCTGGGTGTCAATGGAGGAAGTCTGCCATGAGTGCTGGTCCAGGATATTCCTGGTTGGGATGCAGCACCTTTCCTCCGGGCCATAACCCTCCCAGTCAACCTGTTACATCTGCTCCTGCCACGCCCTCTACTTCTCATCATGGACCTCCCTAACCTGCCACCAGTCCCCCAGTGCCCTCTCTCTCTCCCTCTCTCTCTGTGTGTATGTGATTGTGTGAGGGGAGACAGGTGTGTTGGAAGCAGAGCAGATTCCCACCAGCTGCAACCTGTTCCACAGTCAAGAACGCTACAAATACTCAGCCCTGCCACTTCCACGCTGCCAAATCGTAGCCTCTACTCAGTCAGTCTGCATTTCTCACTGTTTGTGCCTGCATAGATCCTGTTGTGCTTGTTTGCCCTAGCCTCACGCTGCTTTTTCTCTCCACTACAGTCCCGTCTGCTCTGACTCTGGTACCTGTCTCCAGTCCAGAGTCTCCTCAGTCCTGCTTCCCTGCCCTAGGTCCCTGCACTACTGCTTCATTGGATTCTGCTCCAGACCTGCTTTCTTGGTCCTAATCACCTTGCCCCCAGCCTCAGCCTCAGTCCGGTTTCCCTACTACCCGGCCAAGATTTCCCTGGACTGCACCCCATCTCCTCTCCCACTTTTCAATACATACATTGGTTACCTATCCTTATCTCCTCGTCTGAGTCTGCATTTGAGTTCACCTGCTCCACCCCGCATAACACAACCAGGTTCTGGAATCCCCTGCCTGGAGTTTGAACACTCAGGTGGTGCCTCACCGTGTACGCCGAATAGCTGTCGATGAGACTGGGGAGATGGGTGGGCCTGGAAACAGGAGACAAAGGGCTGTGAGAAAGGGGTATAATTCTAGATACATGGAAAGTTTAATATATACGGAGGGTGCGGGGCAACAGAAGATGAACAGCAGAGGGGCTAAGGACCTTAGAGATGGGGAAAGGGCCAATTAAACAGGTGGAAAGTTTGCGGGACTCCACCTGGAAGGGCAGATCCCAAGTGGAAAGCTATGCCCTCTACCCAAGACAGTAGCAGGGATCAGGGGTCTGGTGTCGGTCCACCTGTCATCAATACCTGGAGGTGGTCTTGAGAAGAGCGGCCCAGGCTCTCTTCCAGGTACGGCGACAGCGACAGACAAACATCTGGGCAGAAGGTATGCTGACCTCTTCCTACTTCTCCGGGAAGGCTGATATCCCAGGGAACACTCAATAGGTGAAAGACCAGTAGCAGAACAGGGAAGGGTGTTGTGGGCTCCAGGTGGGTGGAATTGGTGGAGACGAGGCAATGAAGAGTCGTCTCCAGGTCCTGACTGGCTCGCTCCGACTGGCTCTTAGACAGGGGATGAAAACCAGAGGACAAGCTGGCCAATGACTCAATGAGGGTGCAGAAAGCCTTTTAGAATCGGGATGAGAGCTGAGGACCACGATCAGAGACCATGTCAACCAGAAGTCCGTGGATCCGGAAGATGTGTAGCACCATGAGCTGGGCCACCCTTAGCTGAGGGAAACTTAGGAAGGTGGATAAAATGGGCAGATTTGGAAAACCTATCCACCACCGTAAGGATGGTGGTGTTGCCATCTGATGGAGGGAGACCCATGATGAAGTCCAAGGATATCTGGGACCAGGGGTGGTGATGAACAGGGAGCGGTTGAAGGAGGTCAGCCGGAGCTTGCCGCAGTGTCTTGTTCTGCGCACACACAGTTCAGGCGGCAATGAATGCGGAGACATCAGAAACCATAGTGGGCAACCAAAAACGTTGTTGGATAAAAGCCAAGGTCTGACGTGAGCCAGGGTGACAGGTGAGTCTCGAGGAATGTGCCCATTTCAGGACTGGAGCACGGACAGAGTCCGGGACAAACATCCGGTTAACGGGCCCCCGCCTTCCCCCGGGGTCCAATTGGGAACACTGTGCCTTGCAGACCATACTCTCTATTCCCCAGATGATTGCAGCCGGTAGAAAAGAAGTAGGGAGGATGGTCTTGGGGTCTGATGGTGTAGTAGCAGGGCTGTACAGATGTGAGAGTGCGTCAGGATTCACATTCTTGGACCGCGGGCGGTAGGAGATAGTGAAATGGAAATGAGTGAATAACAGGGCCCGTCTTTGCTGAGTTGAGGCGCTTGGCAGTGCGGAGATATTTAAGGTTCTTATGGTCCGTCCACACAAAGAGTGAATGTTCCACCCTTTCTAATTCTCGATTCCCACGTCATAGTTCCTCTCAGCGGGGTTAAGACGATGGGAAAGGAAGGCGCAGTGATGCAGCTTCTGGTCCTGGGCAGAACGCTAGGAAAGGACAGCCCACACTCTGACGTCTGAGGCGTCGACCTCCACTACGATCTGACGGGATGGATCCGGATGGATTAAGATGGGGCTGTAGTGAATCGCTGCTTGAGGTCTGAGAATGCCCGGTCATCTGCTGGAGACCATATGAACATAACCTTGGGAGAGGTGAGTGCAGAGAGGGGGGAAGCAAGGGTGCTTAAACCCAGGACAAAACAACAGTATAAATTAGCAAACCTCAGGAAACGTTGCAGTTGCACTCTGGATGTGGGTTGAGGTCAATCCACCATCGCTATCACCTTGTCAGGGTCCATCTGAATTTTCTCTGCATCGATGACGTATCCTAGGAAGGAGATGGTGGAGTGATGGAACTCACATTTCTCCTCTTTCATGAAAAGCTGGTTCTCCAGGATACACTGGAGGACCTGTCGGACATGGAGGACATGCTCTTGAGCTGACTGGGAATAAATGAGGATGTCATCGAGGTAGACAAACACAAATCGGTTAAACATATCACTGAACACATCATTGACCAGGGCCTGGAACAGTACGAATGTTATCACCATTGTCATCGTAGTGCCTGCTATCCGTATTAAAGGCTGTCTTCCACTCGTCTCCTTTCCATATCCGAACCAAATGGTAGGTGTTCCGAAGATCCAACTTGGAGGAGATGACCGCCCCCTGGAGAGGCTCGAAAGCCAAAGAGATGAGTGGTAACGGGTAACGTTTTTTAACCTTAATGTCATTAAGATCCCGGAAGTCAATACATGGATGCATGGTTTTGTCCTTCTTCTCCACGAAGAAGAACCCGGCACCGGTTGGGGAGGCAGATTTCCAGATCCCTGCTGCGAGAGAGTCCTCAATGTACCCTTCCATTGCTTTGGTCTCCAGACCCAACCGAGAATAAAGTCGCCCCAGAGGCGGTATGGTGACCAGTGGAAGGTCGATAGCACAGTCGTAGCACGGTCGATGTGGAGGAAGAGATGTGACATGGGCAGAAATGAAAACCTCCCTAAGTCCTGGTACTCTGCGGGAACGGGGGAGAGATCTGAGACTTTACCCAAGCTTGCAGGAAGACGTCCTGGGGCAGGTTTCGCTGACTTCAGACAATGTGCATGGCAAAATGGACTCCAAACCACGATGGAACCCGTAGCCCAGTCGATTAGGGGGTTGTGCCTTTGGAGCCATGAAAACCCCATAGATTCACTGCATAGATTTACTGTGGTTGTCTGACACGCAGGTTGATAGGAACAGAATTGTGGGTGACTCTGCCAATAGAGCACCCATCCAGCGCTCTGACGTCCATCGGGAATGAAAGGGGTTGAGTGGAGATGCCCAGCTCCGACACCAGGGTAGTGTCTATAAAGCTCTCGTGAGCACCCGGACGGATTTGGACTGGTCTCCCCACAACAGGGTAGCATAGAGGGGCTTTCGAGTAGTGAGCGATTGGAAAATCCCCATACGGCTCACCAGTGTACTTATACCTACTGATGAGCCTAGCCTTTTAATGGCCAGGTAGATAAGAAATGTCCCAAAGCTCCATAATACAGACAGCTCTTGGTGTTCCATTTGTGTAAGCGCTCAACATGAGACAATCTATCCCTGCCCAGATGCAGGGGCTCCGGAGGAGGCGGGTCGACAGCCCTCTGTGATTTCCAAGGGAACTCGGGTGACACTGGATTCTCTTGGAAAGGGATTCCTTGGAGGCGAGGTGAAATTCGAGGACGAGCAAGGGCAAAAAGGAACAGACCCCTTTCCCTCCTACGTTCCTGTATCCACCCATCGATCCGGACGGTCAAGGCAATGAAGAAGTCAAGGTCCATGGGCAGCTTCCGGGCTGCAAGCTTGTCTTTAATCACCTCCGATAATCCGTGAATAAACGTGTTGAACAGGGCTTCCAGGTTCCAGGCACTCTCAGACCCCCACGTGCAAAAATCCACCGCGTAGTCTGCCACACTACGGGAGTCTTGACGTAGTTGGAGCAGCTTACGTGTGACATCTGCTCCTGCCACGCCCTCTAGTTCTCATCCTGTGTCTCCATAACCTGCCGCCACTCCCCCAGTGCTCTCTCCCTCTCTCTCTCTCTGTGTGTGTGTATGTGATTGTGTGAGTGGAGACAGGTGTGTTGGAGGCAGAGCAGATCCCCACCAGCTGCAACCTGTTCCATAATCAAGGTCTTTACAAATACTCAGCCCTGCCACTTCCACGCTGCCAGTTCATAGCCTCTGCTCAGTCAGTCTGTGTTTCAAGTCATTTGTTCCTGCATAGATCTTATTATCCTATTTGCCTGTTCCCCTAGACTGACGCTGCTTTTCTCTCAACTACAGTTCCGTCCGTACACTCTGGTCCGTGTCTCCAGCCCCGGACCCCCGCTCTACTCCATCTACTGCATCTTTGCATTCCACTCCGGACCTGCTTACCCTGCCCCTACTTCCCTTTCCCCAGCCTCAGCCTCAGTTCCTGGTTCCCTGCTACCCGCCCGAGCTTCCCCTGGCCTGTACCCCCCCACACTTTTCAATAAATACCTTAGTTACCTTATTTCTGTCTCCAAGGTCTGAGTCTGCACTTGGGTTCACCTGCTCCGCCAAGCGTATCATTACGAGCAGTCTCTTTCGGACAATGGAGAATTTAACACTTTTCGTACTTCCGCCACAAACTCCTCCAGACTGAGGCAAATGGTGGACTGTTGCTCCCACACCACCGTAGCCCAGGCGAGTGCCCTCTCAGACATCAGCGTTATCACGTACTCTATCTTTGAGCGGCTTGAGGGGAATGAAAAAGGCTGCAGCTCGAAGATGAGGGAGCACTGGGACAGAAACGACTGGCAGGTTTCAGAAGCTCCAGTGTGAGAAATAATCAATATTCCTATATGAATAAACCTTTGATATAACCCCCCCCAAAAAAGCTGTTTACAGGCATCTAACACCATTGTGCATTTTTGCTATCTATTTTCCCAACTTCAATATGTTAAATCTCATTGTTAAAATGTTTTCATTCAGTTACAAAGTAACAGTCTTGGCTGAGCCTCATTTGCAAACGCAGCAGCATAGCTGTGTCTCTGTTCAAATGGAAAAGCGCAGGATATTTGAGTCTTGATTAAACAGCTCTGCTAAGCCATTTCTAAGCTTGTTGCATCAAATATGTATGCTGCTAAGACAAGTTCATTTTAAACATTGTCATGGTGACAGCGCTTCAAACAACAGCGTCAATTAAAGTCAATGTTGGAGGAAAAGCCGAACGGTCAATTAATATGCTTGCTGAGATAACACTTTTGCTTTCCTCATAGTTTTTATTATTAGTCTGTTTCTTCATGATTTGTTGTCAAATATGTAACCTACTCACTGTGGTTGCTGTTCAAAAGGCTACTATTAAACAGAATTACCATTTTATTGTCTTTCATCTTAACAAGGTAAGATTCTCAAGATAGACTTACAGTAGAATATTTGTTCAAAATGTGTGGTTTTAAAAACCAAAACGCAATTACATTATTTATGCAGTGCTGTTCTTTGTTCTATTCATCAAATTTGGCCTACATAATTTAAAAGAATATGCAGGCTGTATATGAGTAGCTTGCACATTTTCTTGGGTATGAAGTAGCCTTTGAAATAAAGTGTTGGAGACACCTACTCCAAGCCAAACTATACAACTATGACTCATATTAACAGAGCTACATTTGATTCTTTCTATTGCAGATTCAGGGCCTTAATTTATGGATATACAGTGTGTTGGGAAAGTATTTAGATCCCTTGTCTTTCTCCACGTTTTGATACTATATAGCATTATTCTAAAAGTTTTTCCTCGTCAATCTATTCACAATACCCCATAATAAAAACTCAAAAACTTTTTTTTTTAAACTTTTTTTCAAATGTACAAAAAAAAAATGTAAACAGAAAAACCTGATTTACATAAGTATTCAGACCCTTTGTTATCAGACTCAAAATTGAGCTCAGTTTCCATTGATCATCCTTGAGATGTCTGACCAATCGGATTTCATGCTTCAAGATTGCTTCGATCACGTGGACTGGGATATGTTCCGCATAGCGCCGAACAATAACATTGATGAATACGCTGATTCGGTGAGCGAGTTTATTAGCAAGTGCTTCGGTGATGTTGTACTCACAGCATCTATTAAAACCTTCCCCAACCAGAAATCTTGGATAGATGGCAGCATTCGCGCAAAACTAAAAGCACAAACCACTGCTTGAATTAGGGCAAGGTGACCGGAAACATGATCGAATACAAACAGTGTAGCTTTTCCCTCCACATGGCAATCAAACAAGCTAACCATCAGTATAGAGACAAAGTAGAGTCGCAATTCAACGGCTCAGACACGAGAGGTATGTGGCAGGGTCTACAGTCAATCAAGGACTACAAAGGACAACCAGCCCTGTCGTGGACCACGATGTCTTGCTCCCAGACAAACGAAACAACTTCTTTGCTCACTTTGAGGACAATACAGAGCCACTGACACGGCCCGCTACCAAAACCTGCGGGCTCTCTTTCACTGCAGCTAATGTGAGTAAAACATTTGAATGTGTTAACCCTCGCAAGCCTGCTTGCCCAGACTGCATCCCCAGCTGCGTCCGCAGAGCATGCACAGACTAGCTGGCTGGTGTGTTTACGGACATACTCAATCATTCCTTATCCCAGTCTACTGTTCCCACATGCTTCAAGAGGGCCACCATTGTTCCTGTTCCCAAGAAAGCTAAGGTAACTTAGCTAAATGACTATCGCCCTGTAGCACTCACTTCCGTCATCATGAAGTGCTTTGAGAGACTAGTCAAGGACCATATCATCTCCACCCTGCCTGACACCCTAGACCCACGCAATCGCAATAACACTGCACACTGCCCTAACCCATCTGGACAAGAGGAATACCTACGTAAGAATGCTGTTCATCGGCTACAGCTCAGCATTTAACACCATAATACCCTCCAAACTCGTCATTAAATTACTATACATTTTAAACTTTCATGAAAACACAAGTGCAATACATCAGAATAAAGCTTAACTTGTTGTTAATCCAGCTAAGGTGTCAGATTTCAAAAAGGCTTTACGGCGAAAGCAAACCATGCGATTATCTGAGGACAGCATCCAGCACACAAATGCATAACAAATCATTTTCAACCAGGGAGTTGCGACACGAAAGTCAGAAATAGTGTAACCTTTGAAAAAAGGTTTACCTTTGAAGAAAATACCTTACCTTTGAAGATCTTCTTCTGTTGGCAGTCCAAACGGTCTCAGTTACATTAAAACGGTCCTTTTGTTCGATAAATTCCTTCTTTATATCCATAAAAACTCAGTTTAGCTGGCGCGCTTCAGTCAATAATTCACTCGGTTTCCCTTCATCACAATATATACAAAATTAATCCCAAACGTTACCAATAAACTTATCCAAACAAGTCAATCAACGTTTATAATCAATCGTTAGGTACCCTAATACGCAAATAAACAATAACATTTAATACGGAGAATTGTTATTGTCTTTACCGGAGATAAACAAGAAGAACACCTCTCTCGGCCATGCGCTTGGCCGAAATGGGAGCCACTTAGAAAAACTACAACTTGGATAAAAGTAGAGACTCAGAGCTAGACAATTCTGTATCATACACTACAGTTGAGGAACAATGGCAAGGTAATTCTGCTTTGAAAGTTGGAAAACTTGTAACCTCACTTTTGAGAAAATGGCACTTGAATGTTTTGGTACACCCATTCAGCATAATTCACACCCTCATAATCTTTAGCCCCATTGATCTCTTTAAGGATTCACATGTAAGGCCATGTACTAAACAAACAAAAAAATCAAGACTAAAGGCTGGTTTATACTACTGGTGTGTTCATCAATTTAGTCTGGAGTGCCAGAGTGTGCTCTGGGTGTTCATAAACTCAGTGTTGTCAGATTTTCAGTTCATAAAGACAGAGCATTTCTCTCTTGGAGCATTCAGAGTGCACACTGGATGCGCTGGCTGAGGAGTAGGGTTTATCTGAGCGTTTTGACATAAAAACAGCAGTCAAGCACCTAAGCTAACTGGCTAACGTTGGGTAGCTTGCTAGGTACTTCCAGACACAAATGAGAGAACAGCTCACCCTGACCATTTTACTCGCCCTAGCAGAGCTGGTTAGGCTGCTTTTATGTTATCCAGAGTGTTGGTGACTGCAACTGTGCTGCTGGCAACAATGTAATTACTCTTTTTTGGCAACGTTTACTGACACAGGTATTGAGCATTCGTAAATTCGTCAGTTATTCTGGCACAGTCAGATGAGAGTGATCTGAAATCAGAGTAGACAGCCAGAGCAGAGGTTGTCACAGTGACATCGTGAACATTCAACTGAAATGATTACTTGCATAGTGTCTTTTGTTTAGACATGTAGCAAGTTAGCGAAACAATGAACCATAATCCCAACGCATAGCATTTACCACACTGCATGAATCTGCAGGTAGCTAACCAACCAGGTGCAATGTTAGCTAGCTAACATTAGGCTATAACTAGCAATGCAAATGGCTCTGAGATACAAATAATATTACTGCACAGATCATACATATAATGTTAGCTAGCATTTTAACTTCAAATGAAAACAACTTTCTGGCAAAATTAGAAATGTGTAATATTTGAAAATGTAGCTAACTAGACTATCTTACCCATATACATGGATGGATGCTTCTCCCTCTCTGTCATGGATGTCATTGTTGCCCTTAGTTTGAAGATGTAATCTGGAGACAGATGTTTTATACAACAGCCTTCTGTGCGTTCTCTTTTCGACTCTGTCTGCATATTTGCAATCACACGCCATAAATGTCTCAATCTCCTTACCTATCATACTCTAATTCCACTGATTTCAAAACTCCGTCCTCCAAAAAGTGGAGAGCAAAACTTATGTAGTTCTACCAAGTGATTCTTCCAAAAAAGTCTCGTTAGAAAGGGTTACCTACATGGCAGACCAATCTGAACTCATCTCTCGGCATGTCCAGCCCACTCATTTTCTCAGCCATCATGGCTAGCTTGACGGTTCCTTCTTTTTTCCGAGGCAAACACAACTACGGTTGTAATTTAACCATTTTATTGGAATTTACAAATGGCATACAAGTTTGTTATTAAGGCAGATGAAAGTTCACATGTTCCAGAAGGCATTTCTGCATGGTGGCTCTCCTGTGAAGTAGTGAGCCGCGACATACCCATAGTTTCTTGAAAGGAGTCACAAATATGGATTCCCCCAAGAATTGCAGGAAATGCAAAAAACAAAAAATCCCCTGGGAACCACCCCCCTTTTTGCACTTCCACTTTCAGACACATTCAGACGCCTATGTTTGTGTGTTAATGTGTGCACTTGCACCTGCGTGCATTTGGCTACCCTCTATGTCACTGTCTGAAGGAAAAGTGCCTCCTGCGGAAGCCGTGCTGCCCACAGACAGTGTGTCAGGCCATCTGATGTGTAGCCTCCGGCGGGAGGACCGTTTGGGTAATTTCTGGTCTTACAGACCTATGCTGCTCTCCTTTCTCTGTTTCAGCCTGGAGACTGTCTGTCTGTCTAATGTCCACTGTGTCTCTGAGGGGAAAACCTGACTCCGCTTGAACTGATTCTGTCGCTCTCTCTGTACCCCCTCTCCATCTCTCCCTCCATCAGTCTTTTCCTCTTTCTCCATCCCTTCCTCCCTGCCCCTCTCTATCTCTTCTTCCCTCCTTGTTTGTTTACCTGTAGCCACTGCCAACAGCTACCCTCCAACATTGTTATGTGGACCTCCAGCTATCATGATTTATCCACAGAGGCATTGACCTTACCCACTCAGGTAAAAATAGCCCTGTTGTCTGTTCTGCAGCTAGCAGTCTCACTGATGTCCTTGCCTCACGCCAGCTTAGCACTTAGCCTACACTTGTTATTTAAACACTCTCATAGAGTAGGCTTAATCCTGATGAACACATCAGCCCTGATTTATGGCTCATCTAGAGAGGCATGGGGTAAAGCCAGGACAGAAGCCTCTCAGTCTCAGCTCATCAAACGAATACAGTCTATCTATTTTTACTCTTTGCTCTCTTCAGGTACATCGATGTACAGTCCTGTCAATGTCACTTTGTTCCCCCACAGTGGTAGTTTGCTTCTGATTGATTTTAATAGTTACTGCTGCCCAGTAGGCTACAATAAACTCTAAGGCACTCTAAACCAGGACAAATAAGTATGAGTAAGACACACACGCATGCACACATGCATGTGCACCTGCGCATCTCTTGCTAGCACGCACACACACATATGGAGGTGGAAGTTGAGGATTGAGGCATAAGACACAAGGTTTGTGATGACCCTGAGATTGGCCATACCCATCCAGCCCTGAGTGATGAGGATATTACTATTTAAAATAAATATATGCACAGAGTGGTCACGGTAATTGGGACATTCTGCAGAGCATCAGATAATAAGCTTTGGTTTTTGTCTCTGTTTTAGAATCATTGTATGCTTTACAACAAAACTTGTTTAGCATTTTAGCACATCAAAAAATATATACCTAACAAAAATATAAATGCAACATGCAACAATTTCAATGATTTTAATGAGTTACAGTTCATATAAGGAAATCAATCAATTGAAATAAATAAATTAGGCCCTAATCAATTGATTTCACATTACTGGCGCAGCCACTAGGGAGCCAGGCCCACCCACTGGGGAGCCAGGCCCACCCAATGGGGAGTCACGTCCAGCCAATCAGGATGAGTTTTTCCCCACAAAAGGGCATTATTACAGACAGAAATACTCCTCACCAGCTGTCCGGGTAGCTGGTATCAGAAGATCCTGCAGGTGAAGAAGCCGGATGTGGAGGTCCTGGGCTGGCGTGGTTACACTTGGTCTGCGGTTATGATGTCAGATGGACGTACTGCCAAATTCTCTAAAATGACGTTGGAGGTGGCTTATGGTAGAGGAATTACATAAAATTCTCTGCCAACAGCTCGTGTGGACATTCCTGCAGCCAGCATGCCAATTGCACGCTCGGTTAATACTTGAGACATCCGTGGCATTGTGTTTTGTGACAAAACGGCACATTTTAGAGTGCATTTTTATTGTCCCCAGCACAAGGTGTACCTGTGTAATGATCATACTTTTTAATCAGCTTCTTGATATGCCACACCTGTCAGGTGGATGGATTATCTTGGAAAATGAGAAATACTCACTAACAGGGATGTAAACTAATTTGTGCACAACATTTGAGAGAAATCTGTTTTTTGTGCAAAATGAACATTTCTGAGATCATATATTTCAGCTCATGAAATATGGGACTAACAAGTTGCTTTTATATCTTTGTTCAGTGTATGTGTGTGTTTTGGGGTCTGGATTCATGCTCTATGTGGTGATAATAACCACTAGTATAATGATTATCAAGTTTATGATTACAAGTCGGACCATTGCTCTTCTGTTGGAATGATGCTCTTAATCCTGACTTTAGCTTTTTATGTCATCAATTTATTTGGGGGATTAGGTTTGCAGACCACTCCACCCAGAAAGTATAAATTTGACAGCTCATTATGTTTAAAACCTTCACAGTTGCTCACCATCTGTAGGGTCAGTTGTTTTAAAAGTATTGTAGCTGCATCTATGTTTAGGCAGCTGTTTGCTCTTTTAAACCCATCCTGTTCACAGTTTGAATGTAGACTTTCATATAGTGTTTCTGTGTTGAGAGTGGCCACACAGAATCTTTGTTGGATTAGGGGCAAGTGCTTGTGTGAGATATGCAGGAGAGGGAGGAGTACTGAGATAAGGGAAGAGGGAGGGTTAAGGGAAGAGGGAGGAATGGAGAGATGGAAGAGAGGGAGGGAAGAATAGAGGGAGAGATGTTGATTCTCTCTATACACAAGGATGAGACAGTTAGGTCCATAATTATTGCCACCCTTGATAAAGTTGACCAAAAAAGACTGTAAAATAAATAAATAATATATTGAGCTATATTATTGTATGCTCACAAATGCGGAAATGTATATTATTTCATACTAATACAATTGCTCAGCGAAAGAGATAATGTTTAACAAGTAATGAATTCAATTTTTTTTAAGATATGGGAAAAAATGATTATCACCACTGTTTTAATTCTATTGCGCCCTAAAACTCAACTCTGGACCTTGAAGCCAGTTCCCCTGCATTTTTTCATTGTTACCCTCTAATCAGGGACGGATTAAATTCGGCTTGTCACCAAAAGCACTCACAAACTTCTACAGATGCACAATCGAGAGCATCCTGGCGGGCTGTATCACCGCCTGGTACGGCAACTGCTCCGCCCTCAACCGTAAGGCTCTCCAGAGGGTAGTGAGGTCTGCACAACGCATCACCGGGGGCAAACTACCTGCCCTCCAGGACACCTACACCACCCGATGTTACAGGAAGGCCATAAAGATCATCAAGGACATCAACCACCCAAACCACTGCCTGTTCACCCCGCTATCATCCAGAAGGCGAGGTCAGTACAGGTGCATCAAAGCTGGGACCGAGAGACTGAAAAACAGCTTCTATCTCAAGGCCATCAGACTGTTAAACAGCAATCACTAACATTGAGTGGCTGCTGCCAACACACTGTCATTGACACTGACCCAACTCCAGCCACTTTAATAATGGGAATTGATGGGAAATGATGTAAATATATCACTAGCCACTTTAAACAATGCTACCTTATATAATGTTACTTACCCTACACTATTCATCTCATATGCATATGTATATACTGTACTCTAGATCATCGACTGCATTCTTATGTCACTAGCCACTTTAACTATGCCACTTTGTTTACTTTGTCTACATACTCATCTCATATGTATATACTGTACTCGATACCATCTACTGTATGCTGCTCTGTACCATCACTCATTCATATATCCTTATGTACATATTCCTTATCCCCTTACACTGTGTATAAGACAGTAGTTTTGGAATTGTTAGTTAGATTACTTGTTGGTTATCACTGCATTGTCGGAACTAGAAGCACAAGCATTTCGCTACACTCGCATTAACATCTGCTAACCATGTGTATGTGACAAATAAAATTTGATTTGATTTGATTTGATTTGATTTATACCTGGGACACCAGGTGGGTGTATTTTTCTGAAATATTTCATGAAATTGGAGAACATGTTGGGTGGGATCATAGAACATTCCTCCATGCAGAATGTTTACAGATATGGAAATGGGGTTCAAGTCCGGAGACTGAGATGGCCATTGAAAAATGTCAGTTTTGTGGTCAACTAAACATTTCGATGTGGACTTTGCTTAGTGCGTGGAGTTATTCTCTTGCTGAAAGATCCACATAATTTTGATCCCTATCTTTTTAATATATATTTTTAATGACTTAAACATTATCTCTTTCTCTGAGCAATTGCATTAGTATATAAAGTAACATCAATTAGCATTGTTTTTGCATGCAACATAGCTCAGTATTTGTATTATTACTTTTATGCAGTCATTTTTGCATCTTTATCAACATTGCCAAAAATGATTGACCTGTGTGAGAAACTGAATGGAAGAGGGATACCTATTGAGAGAGAAGAGAAGGGAGGAAGGAGAAGAAAAATAAATAGGAAGGAAGAGTTGCTTTGACTTTCTGAGTAGGGGGATGAAAAATCTGAGGGAGAGAGAAAGGGAGAGAGAGACAGAGGTGTGAAACATGTAGGTTGGATGTGTGGGTGCTTCAAAGCCGCCTCTCTCCATCTGTGACTCCTTCACTGTTTGACATTTACACACACACACACACACACACACACACACACACACACACACACACACACACACACACACACACACACACACACACACACACACACACACACACACACACACACACACACACACACACACACACACACACACATTTCAAAACTTGTAAACAGTGCACTGCTGTAGTAAATAATCAATAACCAATTTTACCTAACAAGTAGCAAACACACTCTCCACTTACGTCTCTAACGGTATGTATTTTCCAGATGATGACAGTTGCCTGTCCTGTAAACAAACAGTCTCCATCTTTTATATTCTGATGTCAGTCAAGATCAGACAGACATACAGTACATTAAAACAGCAGATGTACATAACGGCAGCCTGCCTCCCATCCCTTATCCATAGTGGACTTACTTACGTAATGAAACTATCTACTAGCCAGATGAATATGGATGATGCTTTACCTTAGCCCTGTTGTGTATGAGATAAGCGCAGGTGGACACTCTCTCTCTCTCTACCTCCCCAGCGTACGTTTGAGAAGAATAAGCCGATGTTCATCCAACGTTGGTGTGTGTGTGACTGTGTGTGTAGATGTCGGCGATGGCACTCCTCTTGAGTGGCGATATCTCTGCTGTTACTGTTACAGTTGCAGTGATGAGTAGGAGGCTAGGAGCCACACAGCGTGCTCATCGGTTTGAAAACATTGGAGAAAGAGAAACAGAGACAGGCGTATGGAGAGGGGAATATGGAGAAAGGGAGAAACAGAGGGAGGGAGAGGTAGAGAACGCTGTTAATGCTCAGAGAATTCTCAGAGGACAAGCCAAGCTTCAGCAGAGTAGTTGTTTTAAACAATATATGGGCAACAATACAGTGTGTAGAAATATACAGTTGTACACAGGGGCTGTATAGAAATATACAGTTGTACACAGGGGCTGTATAGAAATATACAGTTGTACACAGGGGCTGTATAGAAATATACAGTTGTACACAGGGGCTGTATAGAAATACTGTTCTGGACAGAGAATGTTGAGGCATTTTCAGGATAACCACTGAGGTGAGGTAGGACAGAAACATTATTCAGCTGATAAAAAAGTATAATGATGCTGGCAGATGGACTAAAGCCTTCCTTTCATCCACCTCTCTCTTAGAGGAGGGAGAGGTGAGGAGGGAGAGGAGAGGAAGGAGAGGGAGAGGATAGGAGAGGAGAGAAATTAATTTGATATCTTTCAGCAGAGGGAGATATACACAGCAAGGATGTGACCACTGTGCTGCTTCCACATCGAGAAACATCCAACTGAATATCTAATAACTATGTGGTGTAATGTGGTGTATGCATGTATTTCCTTAAACCTTTATTTTAGCAATACGTGTCATAAAGAAATCATAATGACATAATGTTTTGGCCAGTAGGTGCCCAACATATCAACACAGTAGCTCAGATAGATAGAGCCTGTCTACATTCCGGATTCATGTAACTGCTAGATTACCTGTGTAATATTGACATAAACTCAGAACCCCTTGTGTGTCAAAAATTGTCCTGTTTTATCAATTGCTGTGCTGATCAATTGACAATTCATTACCCCTGTCAAAATAATATGTTGCTTAAAGTTATGTTTGTACTTTAATTTATTTCTGCAATAAAGATGGTGATGTAATGTTAATACACATTTACAATAGGCCTATATCTAAAAATACATACAGCCAAATTATATACAGTGCTTTCAGGAAGTATTCAGACCCCTTGAAGTTTTCCACATTTTGTTGTTAGAGACTTATACTAAAATGCAAAAAAAAGGGTTTAATACATTTTTGCGAATGTCTTACAAATAAAAAACTTAAATATCACATTTACATAAGTATTCAGACCCTGTCTGAGGTCCTGAGCGCTCTGGAGCAGGTTTTCATCAGTAATATCTCTGTACTTTGCTCTGTTCTTCTTTCCCTCAAACCTGACTAGTCCCCCAGTCCCTGCCACCGAAAAACATCCCCACATCATGATGCTGCCACCACCATGCTTCACCGTAGGGATGGTGCCAGGTTACCTCCAGATGTGACTCATGACATTCAGGCCAAAGAGTGCAATCTTGGTTTCATCAGACCAGAGACTCTTGTTTCTAATGGTTTGAGAGTCCTTTAGGTGCCTTTTGGCAAACTCCAAGCAGGCTGTCATGTGCCTTTTACTTAGGAGTGGCTTCCATCTGGACACTTCCATAAAGGCCTGATTGGCAGAGTGCTGCATAGATGATAAAAATCAGCATGTGAGAGTGATAACGACGCCAGGACAGCGGAGTCAATCACCACCTTCCGGAGACACCTGAAACCCCACCTCTTTCAGGAATACCTAGGATAGGATAAAGTAATCCTTCTCACCCCCCCCCCCCTTAAAAGATTTAGATGCACTATTGTAAAGTGGCTGTTCCACTGGATGTCTTAAGGTGAACGCACCAATTTGTAAGTCGCTCTGGATAAGAGCGTCTGCTAAATGACTTAAATGTAAAATGTAAATGTGATAAATTATAAATGTAATCAAAAATGTTGCACCTACAAACTTATTCAGTCCGAAAGGTGTCAAGTCTAATGGTCCCTTTATGGACTCTGTTGCCTTGTTCTTATCCAACGGCAAGATATTGAGCTAGTTCCTGGCTAAAGATTTTGCTAACGAACCTGTAAAAAATTTGGTGTGTAGTTTTTGGCAACGGACGTACGGCTCATGATGAATGGCGCGGAGTGTGTCATCGAGATTGGTGTCATATTGCCCTATATATGATTGTAGCGACATTATAGTAAATTATAGTAAACAAAATTGAAACTGAAATAATAACTAAAAGTGGAAAAACTATTTAGTAGACTGAAATAAAATAAAAAATAAAAACATTTGAAAAAAATAAAACTACCGAAGCTATAATCTTTGACTGCAAAACAAACTAAATTAAAATCAAAACAATCATAAATTATGTTTAGTTAAAAAAAAAATCCCTTCTAAACCTTGGGTTTTAAGCTTTTTTCTAATGGGGTTTTCAAGGTTCTGAATCTGGTGAGTAAAATTGCTGGAAAGTACAAAAGCAAATGCGTTGTAGTGTCAGAAGATGGCAGCTTTAGTAGAACAGAGATAAAAGGGACAATCCCAATCAAACCCAACTTTAATCTGAACAACACCCACAAAACATTTATTGGATAAAGACCTAGGTACGACAGCTATACTGTCCAAATATTTTTTGAATTTGGTAAGGATATAAACACAAATAAGACACACATTTTTTGGGAATTGCAGGGGAAAAAAATTGCTAAATGTTTTGTTTGCTTGATGGCATAATAAGCTTTAAACTGCTAATTTGTCTCTCTGCCAACAAGAAGGGTGTGAACAGTTTGAACAGTTTGGGGTCCTAGGGATTGCGAGGTGGGGGTTTGTTACTACGCCAATAAATCAAAATATCTTTCCGGGCCTTTGCCACCTAGGACATTTGTGTGACTGGACCATCTCAAATACTACTTGAGAACCCCTGCTATAGGCCAACAGCACATAAGTGACTCCTTACCTTCCCAAGCACTAAAACTAAAACTAAAACCAAAACTAAAACAGCTTCATTAAATTGTACCTGCAAAACACCAGTCTCAACGTAAACAGTGAAGAGGCGACTCTGGGATGCTGGCCTTCTAGGCAGTGTTGCAAAGAAAAAGCCGTATCTCAGACTGGTCAATAAAAATAAAAGATTAAGATGGGTAAAAGAACGCAGACACTGGACAGAGGAACTCTGCCTAGAAGGCCAGCATCCCGGAGTCGCCTCTTCACTGTTGACGTTGAGACTGGTGTTTTGTAGGTACAATTTAATGAAGCTGCCAGTTGAGGACTTGTGAGGCGTCTGTTTCTCAAACTAAACACTCTAATGTGCTTGTCCTCTTGCTCAGTTGTGCACCGGGGCCTCCCACTCCTCTTTCTATTCTGGTTAGAGCCAGTTTGTACTTTTCTGTGAAGGGAGTAGTTTACAGCGCTGTATGATATCTTCAGTTCTTGGCAATTTTTCGCATGGAATAGCCTTTATTTCTCAGAACAAGAACAGACTAATGAGTTTCAGAGGAAAAGTTTGTTTCTGTCCATTTTGAGCCTGTAATCAAACCCACAAATGCTCATGTTACAGATACTCAACTAGTTTGAAGAAGGCCAGTTGTATTGCTTCTTTAATCAGGACAACAGTTTTCAGCTGTGCTAACATAATTGCAAAAGGGTTTTCTATTGATCAATTAGCCTTTTAAAATGATAAAATTGGATTAGCTAACACAACATGCCATTGTAACACAGGAGTGATGGTTGCTGATAATGGGCCTCTGTATGCCTATGTAGATATTCCCCCCAAAAACAGCCGATTCCAGCTACAATAGTCATTTACAACATTCACAATGTCTACACTGTATTTCTGATCAATTTGATGCTATTTTAATGGACAAAAAATGTGCTTTTCTTTCAAAAACAAGGTAATTTCTAAGTGACCCCAAACTTTTGAACGGTAGTGTAAATCTAAAAATGAATAGAAATAAAAATGAATAGAAACTCACAAAACTATAATAACCTTGCTCAGAACCCACCAATGTTTAAGTGAATGTGCACACAGACATAGACGGATGCACTTATACACAAACACTACACACACATAACTCAGCCATCCAGTGCTGCGATGCCAAATGGGGAACAGGGACACTCATCCACAGCAGGAAACAACAGGGGGGTGGCTGTAGCGGAGTGAGGTCTCATGGTCAGGGTGTTGGGAGGCAAACACAGCAGCAGCTCAGATACATGTTAGCAGTGTTTTTCTTAGACAGTAGAGAAAGAAGAAAACACATTTCTAAGCATGGGAAATGTTTGGATGTGTTTCTTTTTATTTCACATGGTGGAGCAGAAATACTTCCCATTTTCCAGCAACAGCACAAACGAAGTGCAGAGAGCCAGGGTTGTCTCTTTCTCTAGCGCTTTATTTCTTTCTCCCTTTGCTTCTCTTTCATTGTCCCTTCTCTCTATCTATCTCTCTCTTTATCTGTCTCTTGTTCAGGGGCATAATTGGCACGTGCACTTCACTGCTGAACAACCCTTTCTAGTCTCCTGTCAAATCATTGGGGAGTCGGAAGAATGTAGCTGCCAATTACTGAACAACAATGAACATGCCATCCCTTGATATCACCAATGACAATTGTGACAGTATGCACAAAGAGAAAAAACAGTGCTTTTCATAGCATATTCAATCAGAAATATACATAGCTGTCAGAATGCTCACCCTTAAAAGCCCTGAGCCAAAGTCTTTTTCCTTTAACTTCCCTCCACATCAGGCAACGTCAGACAGAAGCAAAGTTTGTTTGTCACAAGGAGAGAATCAGCCGCAAGCAAATCAAATGGGGCCCTTTTCAATACTAGGAAGAACCGTACAAAAGGAAAGTGATGAGAGATGTCCGCCCACTTGGTACCAAGGACACACACCTTTCATACGGCTACTACAGTCAGAGCTAACTAATGCTGCTGGCATCGCTGATGTCATTCAAATCACACAGACACTTCTTTCTCTCTCAATCGTTCTTTCTCTTTACCTCTGCTGTAGATGACTAATCGACATGGAGAACCTCCCCGGCAATTGTGTGAGAGTGTGTGTGTGTGTGTCATGTGTGTGCACATGTCACCCCCCTTTCTCTTTCTTTAAACATTTAACTAAAGTGAATCCCTGTTATTATTGCTTCCTAACCATTGACCTTTCATCTCTCTGCCGTCTCTTTGTCTGTCTCACGTGGCCGCTGTCTGCTGGAGCTGCACATGTCACATGCTGAGAAGCCTACATTCAGTATTGTAGCTCTGCTCTATCAGGCACACTGCTCCTCACAGCCTCACAGCAAACAGATTATTCTACAGATGTCTGACTTCTGTACCCGTGACCAGCTATGTTCATTCACATAAAGCACACACATTCACTTCACTTCCAGATTACATTATTGGGGAAAGTTAGAAGGCATCATTGGACCAAAATAGCACAATTAAAGTATTTACTCATCATGCACATATTATACAAGTAGGTCAGCTTAGAGTATTGTATATCTAGGATTCAGATGTGGGATCCATGACAAAAAAAGACGTCAAATTTGCAGTTGAAAATAACTGTTTTCACATGTTGATCTTAAATTTCAAATCATATTTTCACGTGTGTTCAATCTAGAGTTTACATGTTAACACCACCTATTCACTTGAGGAGAACAGCATGTTTTTAGATCACATGTGAATTGCAGTTCCCTTTCAGACAGACAACTTCGGTACAACACACTGTGGGGGAGTCCCACAGTACAATCCCGCCTGACAAGGCCAATAAAATCCTTGCCTCGGTGGACACCCCGCCTGTCAAAGGTGATAAGCGCGAGGCTCGGATTTATTCCTTAAATGATTCCGCTCTTCACCTCGGTGTGAAAAGGAACGATTCATACTCCAACTAATCTGTCCCATAGCAGTAGAGCTTGCTCACCCCCTGGACATTGTGTGCTGAAGTTTGTACTTGTTCTCATAAGTTTCCTAATCACAAACAATTTGTTATTCTTCAATTTGCTAACGAAATTAGTAAGATTGCTAAGAAAGCAACAGAGACGACGATGGCTAAGTCTGGTTTGGGGTCGAGATCGTGCCCCCAGTCATGTGGTTATAGAATTTCTCTGAAAGATACTCACAATTTATGTGTAGTTTGTGGAGATGAGGTGAGAGATGGTCCTGCCACAGCACAGGGAAGGAGACAGCCCTAGCTCGGGGATGGGAGGTGGCGCAGGATCGATCGGGTTCTCCCTTGCCAGCCCCCCCAAACACCCATGGTGACAACAGTACCCCCAAGTGGTCTGGTTCACCACCATCGACCTAAAGGATGCATACTTTCACGTGCCCTTGTACCCCAGTCGCAGAAAGTTCCATTATGAAGCGATAGTCTTTGGTCTCATGCGTAAATCACTTTTTCTGCCCAATTTTGATTGGGGCATACCGTACGTTTTCGCCAGTTCCTGTGCTTACTGGGGATAATGGCTTCTATGATAGTGGTCATTCCCCTGGGACTATTTTTAATGCGGGCATTCCAGGCTTTGATGCATCTCGCCACCTAAACCATTCGATTAAGCTATCCCTGATATGCCTTCAGGACTGGCCCAGCGGAGGGATACCCTGTTGCTGTCACAAGGGGTTCTCATGAGTCAGGTGTTCTCCCGCAAGGTGGTCACAACAGACGCATCCCTACAAGGGTGGGGCGCGTTGTGCGAGGGTTAATCAATTCTCGGGGGATGGACGGTGTCACAGAGTGCCAGGAATATCAATTACCTGGAACTTCTGAAGGTGTACTTAGCACTCCTCTCCCATTTCCGGGCCGACATGTGCTGGTTATAACCAACAACATGACGACGGTGGCATATATCCACAGACGGGGGGACTCAGTCCCTCCCACTCCTCACATTGGCTCGCTCCCTGTTGCTGTGGAGCAGTTCACATTTGCCTCAACTCGAGTGCGGATCTGCTATTCGGGGGTGGGGGTGGGGGGGGGGGGGCTCGTCCTCAGGAGTGGGAGGTTGTCCATATATGGGAGAGGTTCGGCAGGGTCAACATAAATCTTTACTCATTGCTGGAAAACAGACAGTGTCGTCTTTTTGTCTTGATAAGGGATTGAATGCCCCATGGTGAACGAACGTTCTGTCATACCAGTGGCCTCAGATCCTCCTTTACGCGTTTCCACCAGTGGTTCCGATTCAGCCTACATTAGAGAGAGTGTGCCGGGAGGACTTATAATTCATTATTGTGGCTCCCCATTGGCCCATGCAGGCTTAATTTGCGAAGATCTGTTGTCCCACGTGAAAGGACAGGTTTGGCACAAGATTCCAGAGATTTGGTTCCCTTGGGCCTGGCCCCTGAGAAGGCCAATCTGCTAGCTAGGGGTTTACCTCTGAATGTTATTTCTACCATGCAGTATGCAAGGGCGCCCTCCACGAAAGGTCTGTATTTGTATAAGTGGCAAGCGCTTGAGCTCTGGTGCCAAAATAAAGACCTGTTCCTTTTCAGTGCTCTGCTAGGGACATCCTTGTGTTCCTAGAGGAGCTTTTTGAGCAAAAAGTGAACATGGCTGCTATCTCAGCTGTCATGTGGGAATTGATGGAGCCTCATCTGGGGATTGCCCCCTGGTAGTGCGGTTCCTGAAAGGTGTACATTGTCTCAGACCAGTATCTAAACCTATTGCGCCCACATGGGACTTGACGCTGGATTTGGAGGCATTGTGTGAGATCCCCTTTGAGCCTCTGGAGTCAGTGGACATGAAGATACTCTCTTACAAAATCTCTCTGCTCATGGCTTTGGCTAAATGGTTAAATGTGTTGGGGACCTCCACCCGTTGTCTGTACACCTTTCCGGTACTCAGTTTGCCTCAGCCGACTCTAAGGTGAGTCACCTTATGCATTGGGGTTGGCTTGGGGAGGGATTATATTTCCCCATAATATGCACCGAAACTGACTGACTGAAAAGGAATGTAACGTTATGACTATAACTACTGGTTCGCTGATGGAAGGAAACGAGGTACAACACATGTTTGACCCGCACTGACAACTCCTGGGCTCTGTAAAGAGAGGTGTTAAATTGAAGGAATGAATCCGAGCCACACGCTTATCACCTGTGGAATGCGGGGCTTGAAGCGAGGCGCAGATTTCATTGGCCTTGTCGAGCGTGATTGTAGATCCTTCAACCTAAGTTACCAGAGTGCGACTCCCCCATAATATGTCGTACCTCGTTTCCCTTCTTCAGGGAACAGTACTTAAAGTCATAACATTACGTTTCACATGTGAAATTTGCAGTTTCCGGTACATCAAGTCTGACACCAAAAGGCTCCTGAACAGTATCCAAAAGTATGTGGACACTGCTTCAAATTTGTGGATTTGGCTAGTTCAGCCACACCGATTACTGACAGATGTATAGAATCGAGCACATAGACATGCAATCTCCATAGACAAACATTAACAGTAGAATGGCCCATACTGAAGAGCTCAGTAACTTTCAATGTTGCACCGTCAAATGATTCCACCATTCTAGCATGTCAGTTAGTCAAATTTCTGCCCTGCAAGAACTGCTGTTATTGTGAAGTGGATGTCTAGGAGCAACAATGGCTCAGCCTCGAAGTGGTAGGCCACACAAACACACAGAATGGGACCACAGAGTGCTGAAGTGGGTATTGTGTAAAAATCGTCTGTCCTCGGTTGCAACACCTACTACTGAGTTCCAAACTGCCTCTGGAAGTGAAATTAGAACAATAACTGTTTTTCTGGAGTTTCATGAAATGGGTTTCCAAGGCCGAGCAGACACACACAAACCTAAGATCACCATGCACAATGCCAAGCTTCGGCCTGTGTGGTGTAAAGCTTGCTGCCATTGGACTCTGGAGCAGTGGAAACGTGTTCTCTGGAGTTATGAATCATGCTTCTACATCTGGCAGTCCAAAGGACGAATCTGGTTTTGGCGAATGCCAGGACAACGCTACCTGCCCCAATGCATAGTACCTCCTGGTGGAGGAGGAATAATGGTCTGGGGCTATTTTTCATGGTTCGGGGTAGTGCCCCTAGTTCTAGCGAAAGGAAATCTTAATGCTACAGCATATAATGACATTCTAGACGATTCTGTATTTCCAACTTTGTGGCAACAGTTTGGGGAAGGCCATTTCCTGTTTCAGCATAACAATTCCCCCATGCACAAAACGAGGTCCATACATAAATGGTTTGTCGAGATCGATGTGGAAGAACTTGATAAGCCTGCACAGAGCCCTGACCTCAACCCCATTGAACACCGTTGGGATGAATTGAAATCCCGACTGAGAGCCAGGCCTGATCGCCGAACATCAATGCCCAACCTCATTAATTAATGCTCTTGTGGCTGAATGGAAAGCCTTCCCAGAAGAGCAAGTGTGCACATACTTTTGTAGTGTAGTTCTGCTATATGAAGGTCACTGCCTGTTATTAAAGGGGCATTCCTTAGTTACTACATCCATTTTTGAACTCATACATTAATGATATTTTCAGTATGTGGGGAAGGGTATAAAACCATTTATAAAGTTTTGAAAGTTTCCAAGAGCACAGTGGTCTCCATCATTGTGAAATATAAAAAAATACAGAACTACCCAGGCTCTGTCTAGAGTTGGCCATTGGATCAAACTGACCAACTGGGCAAGAAGGACCTTGATCAGGGAGGTGACCAAGAACCCAATGACCACTCTGACAGAACTACAGAGTTTATTGGTTGAGATGGGAGAACATGCCAGAAGGCAGCAGTCTCTGCAGCACTTCACCAATCTGGGCTTTATGGCAGAGTGGCCAGACAGAACCCACTCCTGAGAAAAAGGAGCATGACAGCAAGCCTGGCGTTTGCAAAAAGGCACGTGAAAGAGTCTGAAGGCATAAGGCAAAATATTCTGTGGTCTGATGAGACTCTTTGTCCTGAATGCAAAACGCTATGTCTGGAGAAAACCAAGCACAGCTACAGCACCAACTACAGCCAAAGCAACGCTAGAATGGCTTCAGAACAATAATGTGGAGTGGCCCAGCGAAAGCCCAGACTTGACTCCCATAAAACATCTGTGTAAAGACTTGAAGATTGCAGTTAACCGCTGCTATCGATGTAAGTTAATAGAGCCTGAGAAACATTGCAAGGAAGAATGGCAGCTTCATTAAATAGTACCCGCAAAACCCCAGTCTCAACGTCAATAGTGAAGCGGCAACTCCTGCCATTCTAGGTAGAGTTCCTTTGTCCAGTGTCTGTGTTCTTTTGCCCATCTTAATCTTTTATTTTTATTGGCCAGTCTGAGATATGGCTTTTTCTTTGCATCTCTGCCTAGAAGGCCTTCTCACCCCCCCCCCCCCTTAAAAGATTTAGATGCACTATTGTAAAGTGGCTGCTCCACTGGATGTCATAAGGTGAATCCACCAATTTGTAAGTCGCTCTGGATAAGAGCGTCTGCTAAATGACTTAAATGTAATGTAAATGTAAGGCCAGCATCCCGGAGTCGCCTCTTCACTGTTGACGTTGAGACTGGTGTTTTGCGGGTACTATTTAATGAAGCTGCCAAGTTGAGGACTTGTGAGGCGTCTCTTTCTCAAACTAGACACTCGAATGTACTTGTCCTCTTTCTCAGTTGTGCACCAGGGCCTCCCACTCCTCTTTCTATTCTGGTTAGCGCCAGTTTGTGCTGTTCTGTGAAGGGAGTAGTCCACAGCGTTGTATGAGATCTTCAATTTCCTGGCAATTTCTCGCATGGAATAGCATTCATTTCTCAGAACAAGAATAGAATGACAAGTTTCATTAGAAAGTGCTTTCTTTCTGGCCAATTTGAGCCTGTAATCGAACCCACAAATGCTGATGCTCCAGATACTCAACTAGTCTAAAGAAGGACAGTTATATTGCTTCTTTAATCAGCACAACAGTTTTCAGCTGTGCTAACATAATTGCAAAATGGTTTTCTAATGATTAATTAGCCTTTCAAAATGATAAACTTGGATGAGCTAACACAATGTGAAATTGTAATACAGGAGTGATGGTTGTTGATAATGGGCCTCTTGTACGCCTATGTAGATCTTTCAAAAATCAGCTGTTTCCAGCTACAATAGTAATTTACAACATTAACAATGTCTACACTGTATTTCTGATCTATTTATTTTATTGGACAAAAATGTGCTTTTCTTTCAAAAACAAGGACATTTCTAAGTGACCCCAAACTTTTCAACGGTAGTGTATTTTTCAATGAAACATAATTTTATGATAACACTATTAAATAAAACGCCTCCCTCTTCTTGCATGTTTCCCTATCTTTGGTTATGTTACCCTTGCCTTTGTTTTCACTGCGGAAAACGTAACGTGATTTGTTGACACACGTATGTTCACATGTGATTTTTCATGTGTTCTTTTTGTAAGAGTTTGCATTCAGACATACAGACTGTAGGCTCCAGACTAGATAGATCAAGACAGAAAGCTGAGGTCCACTCTAGGACATATGAGACCTCGCACAGTCTCATAACAGTGTCATTATAAGGTTATCACATGGTCTTCTGTACCTCAGCTGGCAGAGCATGGCACTTTCAATGCCAGGATAGAGGGTTTGGTTCCCAGGACCACCATATGCAAAAGAAAATGGATGTACGCATTACTGTAAGTGGCTTTGGATAAAAGCCTCAGATAAATGCCATATACTATAACATGAAGCATTAGATTTATGACCACAGCATCATTCAAATAATACAGGATCCACTGGGTTCTCTCAAGCCAAATACATTTTTTCATGGGCTGGCAAGTGCACTGTCCCTTTTTATAATTTCATGGGTCTCTTTATGAACGTCACAAGCCTCTATCTTTCATAATGCATCATCTTTTTTTATATGCAGAATTTGTTAACTGTTACATCACAAAAATACGTGGGTCAATGGGATGTTTCTCTAAAACACACTTAGACCACAGTGTGTGGATTGTTCCTTTTCTTTTTGCCTGCAGTGACTAAACTAGAGTTCAGCCCTCTTATTCTCAGCCATCATCACCTTTAGGGTACATTGACACACTAACTGCAAAGACTACTGCAGTCATAACATAACACTTACACAACATCGAGGCCTAATACTTTCAGATATAGAAACATTAATGTATTGATTGCAGGGTTGGAAAGTAATGGATTACAAAAAACTGAAACTGTAATCCGTTACGTTACCAACAAAAATATTGTAATCATATTACAGATACTTTTGAAAAACTAGATGTTTATTTCGAGGATTAATTTTATATTCAGAAAAGATGTTTGCGGAAATACATCTTTGACACTTCTCTGTTTTCTCAATGACATTCAAATCAGCATTGAAAAAAGGCACAACTTTAAGTTTGTTCCACCTGAGCAAGTCTGACCACAAGTCAGCGACCACTATGATGACACACCAAATGTGTTTGATCAATCGCAGGAAAAGAGCAAGGATAGGCTTTTGTAGGCTACAGTACAATCTATGTCTTCCAATAGTGTGACTGCTGTCAGCACCCAAAGAATATCCAACTTGAATAAGCACTTGGATGACAGCAGTGGTGTCGTCTACGGTGATACGTATACCACTTATTATTGATATCTACATAGCACATTGATGTGAATCACACTGCTGATCTCTCATTCAGCTATTTGCACCTTACAGATTGTGGTTGTTGAGGATGGCTGTTCACATATATAAATGTGTATTTGAACCCAATAATTGTTGAATTCAAGAAGTTAAGCTGCCTATCAATCATTGTTTTTGAAACCAGTGGAAAGCCAGTAAAAAAATGCGCTCTTGCAACAGCTGCATAGTGCGGAACCCAGCCTATGGAATAAAAGTGGGGCTTTTATTACTCAATGTAATTCATGCTGATAAAATAAATAAATCCATAGGCCTAATGTATAAGGGCACAAGGCAAGACCGAGATGCAGACACGGGAGGCAGATGGTTTGAGTCTTTGATATTTATTACTTCCAAAAGGGGTAGCCAAAAGAATGGTTGTGGACAGACAAAAGGTCCATACCAGTTCAGAGTCCAGGAGGTACAGTGTGGCAGGCAGGCTCGAGGTCAGGGCAGGCAGAATGGTCAGGCAGGCGGGTAAAGAGTCCAGAAAACAGGCAATGGTCAAAACCAGGAGGACTAGTAAAAGAGAATAGGAAAAAGGCAGGAGCACGGGAAAACCACACTGGTTGACTTGAAACAGCCAGCTAGCTAACGTCCACCGTCTACCGATTAGCAGCACAACTATTACACTCAACTGAACGACTTGATTAGTGTAGTGTTAGCTAGCTACATAGTTGTCTTTGCTGTCTTCGTATCCAAGATAATTGTGTAGTTTAGAGTGTGTAGTTTTAGAGTGATTATCTTAATTTACCGAGGTTAGCTAGCCAGCTATTTGTCGTCCTTAACGTAGGAGACACTGCTAGCTAGCCAACAGCTAGCCAACGTCTACCGAACAGAACTTCCGCACTCAACAACCCGGTCGCATTTCGCTTCGCTCCAAAGGTAGTATCACATTTTTCATTTCATTTCATTACAGTACAACGGCTTGATTTGTTTGATCGTAGCTAGCTACATAGCTAGCTACATAGCCGTCTTTGTATCAAAGATAATTGTGTAGTCTAGAGCGATTTCCTAGGTTAGCTAGCCAGCTATTGTCGTTCTTTTAACGCAACGTAACGTAATCAACACTGCTAGCTAGCCAGCTAGCCCCGAATAGCAGCACAGTAGAAACTATTACACTCAACGGAACGACTTGATTAGTGTAGTGTCAACAACGCAGCCACTGCCAGCTAGCCTACATAGTCAACAACGCAGCCTCTGCCAGCTAGCCTACTTCAGCAGTACTGTATCATTTTAATCATTTTAGTCAATAAGATTCTTGCTACGTAAGCTTAACTTTCTGAACACTTGAGACGTGTAGTCCACTTGTCATTCCAATCTCCTTGTCATTCCAATCTCCTTTGCATTAGCGTAGCCTCTTGTGTAGCCTGTCAACTATGTGTCTGTCTATCCCTGTTCTCTCCTCTCTGCACAGACCATACAAACGCTCCACACCGCGTGGCCGCGGCCACCCTAATCTGGTGGTCCCAGCGCGCACGACCCACGTGCGGCCAACAATGCAGAGTTCATCTCAGCCTATGCCTCCCTCCAGTCCCTCGACTTCTTGGCACTGACGGAAACATGGATCACCACAGACAACACTGCTACTCCTACTGCTCTCTCTTCGTCTGCCCACGTGTTCTCGCACACCCCGAGAGCTTCTGGTCAGCGGGGTGGTGGCACCGGGATCCTCATCTCTCCCAAGTGGTCATTCTCTCTTTCTCCCCTTACCCATCTGTCTATCGCCTCCTTTGAATTCCATGCTGTCACAGTTACCAGCCCTTTCAAGCTTAACATCCTTATCATTTAGCGCCCTCCAGGTTCCCTCGGAGAGTTCATCAATGAGCTTGATGCCTCGATAAGCTCCTTTCCTGAGGACGGCTCACCTCTCACAGTTCTGGGCGACTTTAACCTCCCCACGTCTACCTTTGACTCATTCCTCTCTGCCTCCTTCTTTCCACTCCTCTCCCTTTTGACCTCACCTCTCACCTTCCCCCTACTCACAAGGCAGGAAATACGCTCAACCTCATCTTTACTAGATGCTGTTCTTCCACTAACCTCATTTCAACTCCCCTCCAAGTCTCCGACCAATACCTTGTATCCTTTTCCCTCTCGCTCTCATCCAACACTCCCCACACTGCCCCTACTCGGATGGTATCGCGCCGTCCCAACCTTCGCTCTCTCTCCCCCGCTACTCTCTCCTCTTCCATCCTATCATCTCTTCCCTCTGCTCAAACCTTCTCCAACCTATCTCCTGATTCTGCCTCCTCAACCCTCCCTCCTCCCTTTCTGCATCCTTTGACTCTCTATGTCCCCTATCCTCCAGGCCTGCTCGGTCCTCCCCTCCCGCTCCGTGGCTCGACGACTCATTGCGAGCTCACAGAACAGGGCTCCGGGCAGCCGAGCGGAAATGGAGGAAAACTCGCCTCCCTGCGGACCTGGCATCCTTTCACTCCCTCCTCTCTACATTTTCCTCTTCTCTCTCTGCTGCTAAAGCCACTTTCTACCACTCTAAATTCCAAGCATCTGCCTCTAACCCTAGGAAGCTCTTTGCCACCTTCTCCTCCCTCCTGAATCCTCCTCCCCCTCCCCCTCCTCCCCTCTCTGCAGATGACTTCGTCAACCATTTTGAAAAGAAGGTCGACGACATCCGATCCTCGTTTGCTAAGTCAAACGACACCGCTGGTTCTGCTCACACTGCCCTACCCTGTGCTCTGACCTCTTTCTCCCTCTCTCTCCAGATGAAATCTCGCGTCTTGTGACGGCCGGCCGCCCAACAACCTGCCCGCTTGACCCTATCCCCTCCTCTCTTCTCCAGACCATTTCCGGAGACCTTCTCCCTTACCTCACCTCGCTCATCAACTCATCCCTGACCGCTGGCTACGTCCCTTCCGTCTTCAAGAGAGCGAGAGTTGCACCCCTTCTGAAAAAACCTACACTCGATCCCTCCGATGTCAACAACTACAGACCAGTATCCCTTCTTTCTTTTCTCTCCAAAACTCTTGAACGTGCCGTTCTTGGCCAGCTCTCCCGCTATCTCTCTCAGAATGACCTTCTTGATCCATATCAGTCAGGTTTCAAGACTAATCATTCAACTGAGACTGCTCTTCTCTGTATCACGGAGGCGTTCCGCACTGCTAAAGCTAACTCTCTCTCCTCTGCTCTCATCCTTCTAGACCTATCGGCTGCCTTCGATACTGTGAACCATCAGATCCTCCTCTCCACCCTCTCCGAGTTGGGCATCTCCGGCGCGGCCCACACTTGGATTGCGTCCTACCTGACAGGTCGCTCCTACCAGGTGGCGTGGCGAGAATCCATCTCCACACCACGTGCTCTCACCACTGGTGTCCCCCAGGGCTCTGTTCTAGGCCCTCTCCTATTCTCGCTATACACCAAGTCACTTGGCTCTGTCATAACCTCACATGGTCTCTCCTATCATTGCTATGCAGACGACACACAATTAATCTTCTCCTTTCCCCCTTCTGATGACCAGGTGGCGAATCGCATCTCTGCATGTCTGGCAGACATATCAGTGTGGATGACGGATCACCACCTCAAGCTGAACCTCGGCAAGACGGAGCTGCTCTTCCTCCCGGGGAAGGACTGCCCGTTCCATGATCTCGCCATCACGGTTGACAACTCCATTGTGTCCTCCTCCCAGAGCGCTAAGAACCTTGGCGTGATCCTGGACAACACCCTGTCGTTCTCAACTAACATCAAGGCGGTGGCCCGTTCCTGTAGGTTCATGCTCTACAACATCCGCAGAGTACGACCCTGCCTCACACAGGAAGCGGCGCAGGTCCTAATCCAGGCACTTGTCATCTCCCGTCTGGATTACTGCAACTCGCTGTTGGCTGGGCTCCCTGCCTGTGCCATTAAACCCCTACAACTCATCCAGAACGCCGCAGCCCGTCTGGTGTTCAACCTTCCCAAGTTCTCTCACGTCACCCCGCTCCTCCGCTCTCTCCACTGGCTTCCAGTTGAAGCTCGCATCCGCTACAAGACCATGGTGCTTGCCTACGGAGCTGTGAGGGGAACGGCACCTCAGTACCTCCAGGCTCTGATCAGGCCCTACACCCAAACAAGGGCACTGCGTTCATCCACCTCTGGCCTGCTCGCCTCCCTACCACTGAGGAAGTACAGTTCCCGCTCAGCCCAGTCAAAACTGTTCGCTGCTCTGGCCCCCCAATGGTGGAACAATCTCCCTCATGACGCCAGGACAGCGGAGTCAATCACCACCTTCCGGAGACACCTGAAACCCCACCTCTTTAAGGAATACCTAGGATAGGATAAAGTAATCCCTCTCACCCCCCCTTAAAAGATTTAGATGCACTACTGTTCCACTGGATGTCATAAGGTGAATGCACCAATTTGTAAGTCGCTCTGGATAAGAGCGTCTGCTAAATGACTTAAATGTAAATGTAAACATACAAGACGAACTGGCACAGAGAGACAGGAAACACAGGCATATATACACCAGGAATAACAAGCGACACCTGGAGGGGGAGGAGACAATAACAAGGACAGGCGAAACTGATCAGGGTGTGACATAATGGACACATGCTCAAACTCGTACACTTTTGATAGACTTAAAGGGGCATTCTGTAGTTGCTACATACATTTTTGGACTTATACAATATATATATATATAAATATATATATACATATATATCCATTGCTTCTTGAAGAATATAACTTATAAATGCCTCATGAGCTTGGTTCAACTGTCACACTCAACTGTCACAGAACCCAAAATATAAACTTGTTTTTCTCCAATGTTTGTAAACATTGTAAATGTAAACAAACACTCTATAGCTTCATAACATGGTTAAAATAATAATTTTGATATCATTGATGGTCAGCCCATGCATCCGTAGCTCTGTCTATTAATCTGAGAGTGGTTACATTTCTCCAGGCCCATCCCTCAGACTTTTACCAAAACAGAGGCAGGGTGTCCATTTTGTTATTGGATTTGCCCTTTAAACAGCTGCATATTATCAAGATATAAAAGTGTCACCAACAAAAAGTTAAACAATTGGCCTATAGAAAATGCAGCATATGGCATACATTTTTCACATGTAAATAGCACTTTTCAAAAGTGAGCCCAGCATTTATATTTGAACTCGAAGCAATGAGCCCAATCAGTCCTCCATGACAACAAAATCATAAACAACAAAGTAGGGTTGGCTAATAAGTCCTTCATTTTTGGGTTATGCTCAGGTAAAACAATTTGGTTAATATATACTTCTATATTTCAAAGTCCTATTCTTGAAGATCAAGGGGTTTAAGATTTATTGGAATGACTGGAATAGACTGACTGTGGTTTTTAATGTAAATATATAATTTAATCGTATTATATGTAGTAGAAAGTGATGGGTTAGAAGAAACCTACTTAACCAACCCATAAAGTAAAATTGAACATCCATATATGGTCAGCTACAGTATGTAAACGTTAACATTGATTTATCCTGCAATAGATGTCGTTCAATTGGTAACATACATTTTTGTCTTCTTCTAATGCCTCTTAAAAAGGAAAGTAATCTAAAAGTAACTAAACGTAATCACATTACTTTACTGAGTTTGTTTCCCTGACACCCAAAAGTACTTGTTACATTTTGAATGCTTAGCAGGACAGGAAAATGGTCCAATTCATGTACTTATCAAGAGAACATCCTTGGTCATACCTACTGCATCTGATCTGGCGGACTCAATAAACACAAATGCTTAATTTGTAAATTATGTCTGAGTTGTTGGAGTGTGTTTCTAGCTATCTTTTTAACAAATTGTGCCATCTGGTTTGCTTAATATAAGGATTTTTTAAAATGATTTATACTTGTACTTTTGATACTTAAGTATACTATCAATTACATTTACTTTTGATACTTAAATATATTTCAAATTAAATACTCTTAGACTTTTACTCAAGTGGTATTTTACTCTGTAACTTTTACTTGAGTAATTTTCTATGAAGGTATCTTTACTCTTACTCAAATATGACAATTGGGTACTGTTTCGACCCCTACTGGCGAGTCCTAAAATAGCCCAGGGGATGAAGGTAACTGAGACACTAACCAGTTTTCCTTCCAACCTTTTTATGCGAGTAAAGTACATGTTGGATAAAAAATGTAATGACAGGCCTGATGGAAACAGAAACACTTTCGGTAAACTTTCCAAATGTCGATAAAACAAAATACACAAGACTAGGTGGAATCTTTTTGTGTTGGTAAAGTGAATTATGCCAGAAATATCGGTGGAAATGCTTTTATTCGCAAAATGTGATGACATGTTGTGTGGTCCTCCCACTACGACTCCTGGGAATGCATGCAGTTTGTTAGGCTACAGATTAAATAAATGATGATGAACTTCACAGGGTGGTGAAAGTGCATGGTGATGAGCTTGATGCTCCTTTCCAATACATTTCGAGGTTCTTACTCTGGTGACACAATCATCTTGGCTGCCGTTTGACAAATAAAAATAATCGTTCTCTTTTGTCCATAATAATCTCACAATGTAGGCAATACGTGGCTCTAGACAACAGCACAAGGGCTGCGCTGTCGGCTAGAGTGCACGTGTCAATACCAGAGTGGGCACAGTCGCTACATAACGCTCTATTTTGTGTGTGCAAACCATCAATAGAGTTTAAAATGCGATTGAAACCCATTTAATTTGTATTTTATATTCGGTACATGGGTATTTTTATGTACACTATGTCATCACGCGAAGCCTTTTATCTGCAACAAGTCAATTTGATCAAAACACATCTCTGGTGTGAAAATGAACATATTGTTTTATGCAGATTTGAGGATATTCACATGAAAATCTGTCGCCGATTAGATGGAAACCTGGCTGCTTTCTATCTTTGGAGCACTTTTGTTATCTATTGGGCAGGCACTGTACCCCTACCTCTACTTCCAATCAGTTTAGTGTCAGCTGGATTGGCTGTCTAGGCTTTCAACCACACTACCAGGCTTTCACCTACACTACCAGACTTTCAACCACACTACCAGGGTTTCATCACTAGACCCTTAAGGTATGATACAGTGAACTTTTTTGATACTAAGAATTTCAGGAAATACACATCTGTTGATATGTTTATTATATGCATAGTGTATATTACGGTTTAATCTTCTTTCTTAGAATATGTACTAGTTGTACATATAAATCAGATGATCACTACAGTATATGAGAGAAAACATACTGGGGGATTTACATTTCTTTTAGGACAAAGTCAGCTCTATGTTGTATGCTTCCCCACATTGTAAGCAGTTGCGGTAACACGTTACATTAAGTTTCCCCTATTAACATGTAACTACACAGTCATGACTATAGTACCAACATAGGAGTTAACTAGAGGTTACTATGTAATTACATAGTAATAAGGTTGTAGCGCAATCAGTTATTATACAATTGGGACAAGGACTGTGTAATTACACATCCACTTGCTGAAAGTTATTCCAGATGTATAAGTAATGATGTTATTGCACATTTTATTGATCCACAATGTAACTGTTTTGTGAGTCACCTGTTAATTACCATGTTAATAACTCAAACAAAAATCGGACCTTGTTACGTGTAACTGCAAGGTGCCACTACCTTTGAATTCACATGTAATACCAGGGTTGATAAATAGGCTAGGACCTGGCAATGACAATTGTAACAAGGCACACCCTGTCATTAACTACCGGTCATTTTCTATTTGTTTATTTCGATGTTATGACCTAGCGCAAAGGCTATACCGAATCAGGTGTAATGTAAGAACAATGTAGTTACATAACTTGTAGTTATCATTAACCAACCCAGGAGCAAGCAACAATGTAAACCCAGAAGGGTATAACCTTTATAATTACTAGGTAGTTACAATGTAACAACCTTTGCAGAAGAAATTTATCACCAACTCTGTAATTACAATGTTGTTACAAGGGAAATGCGCAGAGGTCATGTTTCGGGGTTGACCTCATTATGCACAAATGTGTAATGGGTTAGAGTTAAAGTTACATAACATTGAGTATACTGGGTTATTATGATGATCTGATGAAGTAACAATATGAAAATGATCCACTCGTTTTTAATCTGATTCAGAGAAGGATACAGGAGAACATTTTTCAATTTGATATTATTTTATGGATTTGACAAAGATTCGTATTCAAACCATTCAAATGCAATTCCCCATTGCAGACACATTGCAATCATTTTGGAAAATGTACTAACTAGTAGAACATACTAACACAGGGTGGTAAAAGCTAGTGTAGCTAGAAAATGTGTAATAACATCAGTAATTACACATGTGGAATAACCTTTAGCAAGTTTTTGACATTTCGTCTGCTCCTAGTGAACGCGCTTTGTGATTTTGGATTTGTTTACAAAACGTGCTAACAAAAGTAGCTATTTGGACATAAATGATGGACATTATCGAACAAAACAAACATTTATTGTGGAACTGGGATTCCTGGGAGTGCATTCTGATGAAGATCATCAAAGGTAAGTGAATATTTATAATGTTATTTCTGACTTCTGTTGACTGCACAATATGGCGGATATCTTTTTGGCTTGTTGGTAATCTGTACTCAGATTATTGCATGGTTTGCTTTTTCCGTAAAGCTTTTTTAAAATCTGACACAGGAGTTGCATTAAGGAAAAGTTTATCTGAAGTTCTATGTAAAAACACTTGTATTTTCATCAACATTTATAATGAGTATTTCTGTAAATTGATGTGGTTCTCTGCAAAATCACTGGATGTTTTTGGAACTACTAAACATAACGCGCCAATGTATAGTGAGATTTTTTTTATATAAATATGAACTTTATCGAACAAATCAAACATGTATTGTTTAACACGAAGTCCTATGTGTCATCTGATGAAGATCATCAAAGGTTAGTGATTAATTCTATCTCTATTTCTGATTTTTGTGACTCCACTATCTGGCTGGAAAAATGGCTGTGTTTTTCTGTGACTCTGACCTAACATAATCGTTTGCTGTGCTTTCGCTGTAAAGCCTATTTGAAATCGGACACTGTGGTGGGATGAAAAAAAGGTTACCTTTAAAATGGTATGAGATACTTGTATGTTTGAGGAATTTTAATTATGAGATTTCTGTTGTTTGAATTTGGCACCCTGCACTTTCACTGGCTGTTGTCATACCGATCCCATTAATGGGATCTCAGCCCTAAGAAGTTTTAATTAACAAACTATAGTTTTGGCAAGTTGGTTAGGAAATCTACTTTGTGCATGACACAAGGCATTTTCCAACCATTGTTTACAGACAGATTATTTCACTTATAATTCACTGGGTCAGACGTTGACATACACTAAGTTGATTGTGCATTTCAACAGCTTGGAAAATTCCAGAAAATTATGTCATGGCTTTAGAAGCTTCTGATAGGCTAATTGACATCATTTGAGACAATTGAGGTATACCTGTGGATGTATCCCAATCCCATAGAAAATGTGTGGAAAGAACAGAAAAAGCGAGTGCGAGCAAGGAGGCCTACAAACCTGACTCAGTTACACCAGCTCTGTCAGGAGGAATGGGCCAAAATTCACCCAACTTATTGTGGGAAGCTTGTGGAAGGCTACCAGAACAGTTTAACCCAAGTTAAACAATTTAAAGGCAATTCTACCAAATACTAATTGAGTGTATGTAAACTTCTGACCCACTGGGAATGTGATGAAAGAAATAAAAGATTTTCTCTACTATTATTCTGACATTTCACATTCTTAAAATAAAGTGGTGATTCTAACTTACCTAAAACAGGGAATTATTACTAGGATTAAATGTCAGGAATTGTGAAAAACTGAGTTTAACCCATTTAATCCCAAATTTTTCCCAGACATGAAAATATCCAAATCAAGTCTCATTAGAAACCCTTTGAAGTAATCAATCATTCTTTAAAAAAAATTATAATAATGGAAAAGTAGGCGAAAAGGTGTGTTTTATGGCCGGTCACAATTGTGACCAGTGGGATAATGTTACGTATACTGAATTAACATATTTCTCCTATGCAGTTATCAAAGTTCTTATATATCCCGACCCAGTTTTTAACACATTTAAAACTCTGTCGCTAGCAGTCCCCAGCATTGCTACTAGAATGCCCATCACATTCTAGTGTGACTATTTTACACATCAAAAACCCTTATACAACACGATATGAATACTGAGAGCAAAGACAAAAAGACAACAACCATGGGGAAGGGGGGGTGGGGAAGGTTGTTCCCGTCATGATCTGTTTGCATAGGTTCAGCATATGCATTTAACAGCCTGGCTGGCACATGGCCTGTCCATAGTCCATATCTGACCCATCACTATCACATTCACTCAGGACAGCATCTTTCTCATTTTGAGGGATAACTGTAATGTTGCATGCCTTGTCTGGGCAGTCACCTAGATCCAACATATCCAGAACTTGACTCAAAGTGAAACTAAAAGAAAGAACAGAGTAGAAAGTTAGGTAAAACAAGAACTATGTATGTGTATATCTATGTCTATACCTAGATGCAGTGTGTTATCCTGCCGGTCACTATTGTTGCCGTCAACATGTTTACACATTCTGTGACCACACTGAACAAAGTTGAGTAATTGCAAATGCATATATCAATACAATTTACAATAAACATGTGACACTGCACATATTTCATTGAGACTCTTTACTATTTCAATATTTTATGGAAATGCATTGATGTATCATTCAGTACAATTCTTAGAGCCTTATAACTGAACAGTTTTTTATGGTCACTATTATGACCGATGGGATTAAATAGGTTAAATGTATTTGGCTAAGGTGTATGTAAACTTCCGACTTCAACTGTACATATGAGATGTGAGACATGTTATCCTCTACCTGTAGATCCAACGGCGGTGTTGGACAGAAGCCTAGATAATGTTACAGATCGACAAACTCAGCTCACAGAACTGGTTGCGGCATTCATTCACCTCTTTCACTCATGAGCTAGTCCCCTGATAGCTCTCATTCACTCAGTAATTTATAGCTCAATTTCAATCCACTTATTATCCACATTTTAATCCGCTTATTATCCATATTTCACTGTTAATAGTAATCATTTCAAATTTCAATCTTTCTCATCCCATATCTCACAATCACACAACCTTCACATCCACATTCACTTAGTACTATTCCCAAACAAACACACTCGGTAATCTCTTCGTTACCCCATGTGCATCGTCAACGATTATCACTCGTCGTTACTTGCTAAGCATATAAATAACACCCCGTGTTCAAAAATACCATGTGTTATTTTTTAGTGATTGCAGACCACATAGACATTTCTTCTAAATGCCTACAGACAGCTGTCAGCGGGGCTTTCCACGGTACCATTACGCCCTCGCTCTAGTCTTCTCATAAAACGAGTGACTATGGGTACCTTTTTATGAGTTACTAGCCTTGATTTCCTTTTTTTATAATTGTTTTTCTTTTTATACAGATTCATTTAAATTGACTTACGGAAATCAGTTGACATCCCTCAATTGTTTGCAGATGATGTGTCTCCTCCTGGGCAGCTCACAGTAAGGGTCTGTTCTGGGCAGGTCTTCTCGTCTTTTGGTGAGATGGGAATTTGGGAATTTCTCTCAATTTCTCTCGCAGACCCCACTGGAAAGCTCCGCAGGCAGAATCAATCATGCTAGAGAGGTTCCAACCAACTCAATGCATCATAGTACACACGTCAATCAGGAGCTCTGCTTGTTTAGTCCCAGCAGTTGTCTTATATACAGCTACACATAGATAAGTTATATTTGCATGATTTAGCATAATTATTTAATCATTACCGTTTGGTATCATTCATGTGACCGACCAATACTGGTCCATAACATTCGACAGACCAATACCTCACGAGGCTTCTTCTCTCTAAGCGGATACCTTGAAACTGAGATATCTTTCATTCTCATAACAAGGTCTGGGTGTACTGCCAAATTGCAGCTACTGATAGTGAGGTCTCGTTACAACAGTCACTTGCATGAACACTGAAATTGGTTTATAGAACAGCACATGAATAGAACACAGAAATTAGTTATAAGAAAAGCACAGACATGAAAATTCCCATTACATTCCATCCTCTTATCACTTGTGCGATAATAATCATTACAATGTAATGTAAGCCAAATATTCTATACTCCTATTAAAGTAAGGGAAACCAGTTCTGTGTGAGCTGTTTTCCAGTTCTGTGTGACCTGATCTGTAACGTTATCTAGAGGTCTGTCCAATACTGCTGTTGGATCTACAGGTAGAGGATAACGTCTCAGGAATCTCATACGTAACATGTCTCAGAGGATAACATGTCTCGTTCTATTTCAGAATATGCTGTTAACTAGAACTAGTGTAATTGTCTAAACCCCTGTATGAATATAACACTAGTCTAAAAGAGGAATTTGTGATGTAACACAAATTTATAATGGGTTAGAGTTAACCTTTTTGGGATAGGGGGCAGCATTTTCACTTTTAGATGAATAGCGTGCCCAGACTGAACTGCCTCCTACTCTGTCCCAGATGCTAATATATGCATATTATTATTAGTATTGGATAGAAAACACTCTGACGTTTCTAAAACTGTTTGAATGATGTCTGTGAGTATAACAGAACTCATATGGCAGGTGAAAACCTGAGAAAAGTCCAACCAGGAAGTGGGACATCTGAGGTTTGTAGTTTTTCAAAGCTTGGCCTGTACACATTGAGATATGGATGAGGTTGCACTTCCCAGGGCTTCCACTAGATGTCAAACGTCTTTAGAAACTGGTTATAGGATTCTACTATAAAGGAGAGGCTAATAATAGCTCTATGAGTGAGTGGTCTGGCAGAGAGCCTCGGTCTCATGACACGCGCTCCCTACAGAGTTTGCTCTCATTCCAATGCTTTTCTTCAGATAATGAAATTCTCCGGGTTGGAACTTTTTTGATGGTTTATGTTAAAAACATCTTAAAGATTGATTGCATACATCATTTGACTTGTTTCTACGGACTGTAACAGAACTATTCAAGTTTTTTTCTTTGGCTGGAAAATGGCTGTGTGTGTTTTTGTGACTTGACTCTGACCTAACATAATCATATGTTGTGCTTCAGCTGTAAAGCATTTTTTGAAATCGGACACGACGGGTAGATTAACAAGATGTTTATCTTTCAATTGCTGTATTGGACTTGTTAATGTGTGAAAGTTACATATTTCAAAAAAATATTTTTGAATTTCGCGAGCTGCCTTTTCAGAATAATGTTGTCGAGGGGTTCCGCAGTTAAAGTAACATAATTTTGAGTGTAATGGGTTATTATGACGATCTGATGAAGTAACAATAGAAAAAAAGAATAATATACAACATGCACACCCACACGTAGACTTACGTAAAGTGGTATAAAAGATCAAGTTCAGAGTGGTCCCTTTATGGATAATATGAGGTACAGTGCCTTGCGAAAGTATTCGGCCCCCTTGAACTTTGCGACCTTTTGCCACATTTCAGGCTTCAAACAAAGATATAAAACTGTATTTTTTTGTGAAGAATCAACAACAAGTGGGACACAATCATGAAGTGGAACGACATTTATTCGATATTTCAAACCTTTTTAACAAATCAAAAACTGAAAAATTGGGCGTGCAAAATTATTCAGCCCCTTTACTTTCAGTGCAGCAAACTCTCTCCAGAAGTTCAGTGAGGATCTCTGAATGATCCAATGTTGACCTAAATGACTAATGATGATAAATACAATCCACCTGTGTGTAATCAAGTCTCCGTATAAATGCACCTGCACTGTGATAGTCTCAGAGGTCCGTTAAAAGCGCAGAGAGCGTCATGAAGAACAAGGAACACACCAGGCAGGTCCGAGATACTGTTGTGAAGAAGTTTAAAGCCGGATTTGGATACAAAAAGATTTCCCAAGCTTTAAACATCCCAAGGAGCACTGTGCAAGCGATAATATTGAAATGGAAGGAGTATCAGACCACTGCAAATCTACCAAGACCTGGCCGTCCCTCTAAACTTTCAGCTCATACAAGGAGAAGACTGATCAGAGATGCAGCCAAGAGGCCCATGATCACTCTGGATGACCTGCAGAGATCTACAGCTGAGGTGGGACACTCTGTCCATAGGACAACAATCAGTCGTATATTGCACAAATCTGGCCTTTATGGAAGAGTGGCAAGAAGAAAGCCATTTCTTAAAGATATCCATAAAAAGTGTCGTTTAAAGTTTGCCACAAGCCACCTGGGAGACACACCAAACATGTGGAAGAAGGTGCTCTGGTCAGATGAAACAAAAATTGAACTTTTTGGCAACAATGCAAAACGTTATGTTTGGCGTAAAAGCAACACAGCACATCACCCTGAACACACCATCCCCACTGTCAAACATGGTGGTGGCAGCATCATGGTTTGGGCCTGCTTTTCTTTAGCAGGGACAGGGAAGATGGTTAAAATTGATGGGAAGATGGATGGAGCCAAATACAGGACCATTCTGGAAGAAAACCTGATGGAGTCTGCAAAAGACCTGAGACTGGGACGGAGATTTGTCTTCCAACAAGACAATGATCCAAAACATAAAGCAAAATCTACAATGGAATGGTTCAAAAATAAACATATCCAGGTGTTAGAATGGCCAAGTCAAAGTCCAGACCTGAATCCAATCGAGAATCTGTGGAAAGAACTGAAAACTGCTGTTCACAAATGCTCTCAATCCAACCTCACTGAGCTCGAGCTGTTTTGCAAGGAGGAATGGGAAAAAATGTCAGTCTCTCGATGTGCAAAACTGATAGAGACATACCCCAAGCGACTTACAGCTGTAATCGCAGCAAAAGGTGGCGCTACAAAGTATTAACTTAAGGGGGCTGAATAATTTTGCACGCCCAATTTTTCAGTTTTTGATTTGTTAAAAAAGTTTGAAATATCCAATAAATGTCGTTCCACTTCATGATTGTGTCCCACTTGTTGTTGATTCTTCACAAAAAAATACAGTTTTATATCTTTATGTTTGAAGCCTGAAATGTGGCAAAAGGTCGCAAAGTTCAAGGGGGCCGAATACTTTCGCAAGGCACTGTATGATAAGGTTAAAGCATTGTACAGGACTTGACTTTCCTCTAACCAATAGAACTGATGAATGCTTAGAAGATTTCCTTCACCCTGGCATTTTGAAATGAACCCCACACCCTGTTAAATAGAACTAATAAATGCCGAACATAGTTTTTGTTGATATCCCAAATGATGACATTCTAAACCAATTCGTGAGTAGGCAAATTGGAGACTGTATCTGTTTCCCTGCTGCCTCAGGTGCCAGACTTATTATGGATGGAGAGTGACATCTACTAGGGACTGAGACAGTGCCAACCCAGTTAATACATACTGATCCCTCCAAAGCATTACGTATGAATCTTAAAATGATAGACATTTAAAAAATATTGAAGCAGAAAGTGAATATCCAACAGATATTATAATAAAAATATAGAGTAACTTCATGAAGGTATACTGAAATGAAAACAATGCCTTCCAATATGGAGAACGTTATCATGTTTGTTATGTTTTGTTTTACACCTTGCGTTAGGGGGGAAAGCAGAATGTTGTTTGTGTCACGGCTGACTAGGTGTGTAGATAGGAATCAGGCGCAGAGAGCAGAGAGTTCCAGGGGAAAGATGCACTTTATTCCGGTACCAAAAGTAAATACCCAAACACACAGGGCGCAAAACACTGACCAACCCAAAACAACGGGTAACACCTCTGGAGCACAAACAACACCAACGACACAAACACCAAAATAATCCCACACAACAAAGGGGCGGGTTCCACACGCTAAATAGGGAAGCAAATCAAGAACACACAAACTAGGAACAGATGTAACTAATGAGACAAAACTAACCGAAAGGAAAAAGGGATCGGTGGCAGCTAGTAGGCCGGTGACGGAAAGATATTATGGAGACTAGTGAAAGTAACAAAGTGAATGGTAATTGGCTTTCAGATAGCAATCTAATAATACAATATTTTAGTAATTTGATGAAGATTGAGCATTGGGACTGATAATAAATTAGAGGCTGCTCACTCTTCAAGGCCTGGTCCACTGCTCTTGTGTTTAAGTAATCTGTTGTTTGTGATTTAAAGTGAGCTTCCTATGGAACACTACATAGCTGCCAGTACACACTGACCTCAAACAGGCTGTGAGAGTCACAGTGGGGAAATTTGTGACAGTTTGTACAGAATTGTATGTCAATGCAACAGGTTAAAAAATATTAAGATTACAAGAGAGTTGTTTGCTTTAGAAGGTGCCCAATTCAGCTTTACAGGACACCATATCATCTGATGTGTCTGTCTGAAGTATAAATGTGTCTGAAGTGTAATTCTGTATACGCATGCGTTTATTAAGGCTTCCTGCCCAACATGCAGTTAACTCAATTAATGATTAAGAATGTTTAGGACTGAATAAAATGTAGCATAGTGAAAACTAAATACAAGTTTATTTTCTTTCTTCCAGGACTGATAGAATGTCCGCTACCAAGTTTAAAAAATATATTTATCAATTATTATGCATCTCTCCCTTTGAAAGGCTTCCTGAGGCAGGTGCCTTGGGAGAGCAGTTAAAAGTACCTGGCCATTTTGTTTGTGTTTACCCTATGATTGTTGCTACACACACGCTGGCACCCACACACAACCCACCTGTTAATGAATACTTGTTAGTGGTTAACATTCTGTTTAATTTAAAAGTGTGGGGTCTTTTTATTTGGTTTTAGTGGGTTTTTCACAGGTTTGAAAGGATGCTGTACATAAATGAATGTTTTTATTGTTAGAGTTGTGGTTACACACATGTAAATTCTCTTGATTAGAAGAAATTAATTGGAAAACCCAACGTAAACCTGATACTCAAAATGTTTGAAATGTTCTTTAAATATCTTTAAATAATGTCTGAGGTAGAGGAAAAAAACACTCACTTAATAGGGCTGACTGACCTCTGACCTCTATTCTGATTTCCTGGTGAGTTCTAATCACACTCACTAGAAAGACAGGAGACATTGTTTTTTTTTATGGGCTATGCTTACGGGATACAATTATTTATAGAGATTTATTGCAATCTGTTTATTTTAGATTTAACAGGCAGTGTTGTTGGTTTTTGTGGACGCATGAATCACGATGTGAGTCATGTGTCCACAGGGGGAATTACTGGTCCCCTGGGGCCCTTTGGTAAATAAGCAAACATTTTCTTCACGTTTGCCTGTAAAAGGAAAAAAGAGATGTTGGTAACGAATGACAGTTACTTCAGTTTTTGAAGTTTCCTCCACCTCTACTTTTATATGAAGAAGTGTTGTTGTTGTTGTTTAAAAGTCTGGATTTCCTGAATCAGGTAGTCATAATAATTTGTCATGCAGTGAATTAGAAATACCCTAAACTACTTTTGTTCTGGTCTATCCTCTATCGAGGCTTTGGCAAAGGTCACCACAGATGGTATATGGAAGATCATTTGGCCAAAAACAGTGTGAACCTCAACACCCCCTCTAACTGGATGAAATAATGGCAAAAATGGCATTCAATAGGGTCCTTCACCACTTCTACCATGAGACCTGAGTCCGAGACAGCAACCTGTACACAGCATCCAGTCGAAGTTATCAACTGCTTTTTCTCTCATGCTTTTTCTCTCAAGAGTGTGACATGGGTCCATGTGGAGTGAGCATGGAGAGTGATCCCATCCACATTTTTCTCATGCTGTTGGTGTACTGGTAGGTGAAATTGACAAAGACAGAATGGACTGTAAAGGACATTGGTGGCTCAGGTGAGAGACATTATCAAGGGCCATCCAATTTGAACACGTGCCATTAAAAAGGACGAACTGAAACAATATCTGAAGAAGAACACCAGGAAGGATGAGTGCCGGGGATGGAGTGTTGTGGTCAGCCATGCCCGTAATTTATTTAGGCTTATCCAAAATGGTTTATTTGGGGTATCAGATTGATTGTGGAGGTCTGCACACTGCAAAATGTACTATAATTTAGACAAGAATGTATTGAGATACAATCTGTCAATACTACAAATGGGGGCCATGATGAGAAAAGATAAGATGCTAGAAAAATACGTGAAATGTAAATGTACATTCTGCTAGTATCAATGTGTGCTAAGTTGAGGGTCTTAAATTAAAGTGAAAGAAACAACGTGTAGCACTAAGGACTGTCATTCAACATTTGGGTTGGATAATTTATCAATAGTTATAATTATGATTTGGAAAGGCTTCTAGAGACAGAGCTGTGCCCTAAAAGGTGAGGAAAGCCACTAGATTGTAGCTTGGGCTAATCTTGCACCAAATCTAATTCTTAGCAAGGTTGGTGTGAAACTGTTATAACGTGTTCTCTCTCTCGTCCCTGTGAAATGTTATTAACATGCTGTAAGGAGATCTGTGCCTCTCTGGCTGATAAGATTTCAGCAGCAATCATGTTTTCTGCTCCTCCAGAGGATGGTGAAACTAATGAGCTGCCAACTCTGGATGAGTCCCCATATCCCCATGTAGATAGGGACGATGAGTAATGATTGAAGGTTGTTTTCTTTTAACAAGTTGAGGGAAATGTAAACCCTTAACCTGTTTCTATTATGTGGAACTTCCTATTATGTGTACTTTCCTATTTATGCTATTTTATTCCTCTGACAGTTTTGATCCTTTATATTGGGCAGACAGACCAGTTCCCTACCTCTTCCCGCTGCAACCTGCCTCCTCTATTTTTGGGGTAATGCTGTAATCAATTGTTTGTACTCTTGAATTGAGCAGACCTTCCTGTACAATTCCATGAAATACATAACTCTACCATTCCAATTTACAATATAATTTAAGAACAAAATACCCTTTTTAAACATCTTTCCCATAAATACAGGTATTTTATCAACCAGCATATTTGAGTACAGCCATAACATTTGTTGTAATATTTGTTCTACCTTTTCAGGGGGATGAAATTGAAATTGTAGCCAGCTCTGCAATGCTTGGAGGTCCCACACCTGGATCTTTTGCACAGATTCTGTCAGACCTGGTGTTCAAAAAAGGTCCAGTTGCCAGGACCACAAACACAAATTCCATCTAGATACCGTTGCCCTAGAGCACACAAAAAACTGTACATAACTTGGCCTAAACCTCAGCACCATAGGTACACTACCGTTCAAAAGTTTGGGGTCCTTGTTTTTTAAAGAAAAGCAAATTTGCTGTCCATTAAAATAACATCAAATTGATCAGAAATACAGTGTAGACATTGTGAATGTTGTAAATGACTAATGTAGCTGGAAACGGCAGATTTGTTAATGGAATATGGACATAGGCGTACAGAGGCCCATGATAGAGGAATTCTAAATTACTCTATGCTTTAATTGCCAAAACCAATTTCACACTCGTTTCTATTCATTAATGAGGTGTAAGTTCATTAATTATGCATGAAGTAGATCGAGACCAGTCTTAAAAGCCAGGTAAAGAGTGTTTAATTCCAGAGAGTACTAAATGCTTACACACATTACCACAGGTTATAAACTGAAAATGACGTCAGCGTTTTCCAAACGTTCCGTTTCACAAACAGAGGGCCCCTCTAATTCTCAAGCCTCCGCGTTATCAGCACGAAGTCAAGGCCAGTCAGCATAAATCAACATTCCCGACCATTTTGGAGATGGCCCGTTCCCACCACCTGGAGATTTGTACAACTGAATGAACTTAAAGAACAGACCTTCATTGTTACTAAACTTCCTGACTACATTATATACAATTGTGAAAGGGAGCAAGAGGGACAGTACATTATAGCATTTGGACTAGTCAGTTTCTGATTGGAATGTATACATAATTAGTCATTTCAAACATATTTTCCTCTATCAGCCCATTATCAGTAACCAGCACACCTGTGTTACAATGGCACATTGTGTTAGCTAATCCAAGTTTATAATTTTAAAAGGCTAATAGATCAATAGAAAACCCTTTTGCAATTATGTTAGCACAGCTGAAAACTGTTGTCCTGATTAAAATAAGCAATAAACTTTCCTTCTTTAGACTAGTTGAGTATCTGGAGCATCAGCATTTGTGGGTTCGAATACAGGCTCAAAATGGCCAAAAACAAAGCACTTTCTAATGAAATTCGTCAGTTTATTCTTCTTCTGAGAAATGTAGGCTATTCCATGCGAGAAATTGCCAAGAAACTGAAGATCTCGTACAACGCTGTATACTACTCCCTTCACAGAACAGCGCAAACTGGCCCTAACCAGAATAGAAAGAGGAGTGAGAGGCCCCGGTGCACAACTAAGCAAGAGGACAAGTACATTAAAGAGTTTGAGAAACAGACGCCTCACAAGTCCTCTACTGACAGCTTTACTAACTAGTACCTGCAAAACACCAGTCTCAACGTCAACAGTGAAGAGGTGACTCCGGGATGCTGGCCTTCTAGGCAGAGTTGCAAAGAAACAGCCATATCTCAGACTGGCCAATAAAAATAAAAGATTATGGGCAAAAGACCACAGACACTGGACAGAGGAACTCTTTCTATAAGGCCAGCATCCCGGAGTCGACCTCTTCACTGTTGACGTTGAGACTGGTGTTTTAACAACACTGTACATAGCCATAATATCACATTTGAAATGCCTCTTTTCCTTTGAAACTTTTGTGACTAATGTTTGCTGTTCATTTTTGTTTATTTTACTTTTGTTTATTGTATATTTCACTTGCTTTGGAAATGTAAACATGTGTTTCCCATTCCAAAAAATCTCTTTGAACTAAATGTTATTGAAGTGAGCAAGAGAGAGAGAGAGCGAGATGAGAGGTTGCATCTCCACTGTAGTTGGACAAACAAAAGCATAGGGGACACTAGTCTCTATACTGATTGGGTTTTTCCAATGAGACTTACCCCCACACCATTGGGTCACCAGTGTTTTAGCTCTAGTCTAGTTGTGTTTCCATCAGGAGTGTGACACAAAGGACTTGGGGCGAGTAGAATCAACCTCTGCATCATGAAAGACATTTGCTTTGTGAGGTGTTCAATTTCAAAGTTAGCCATTGTTATGTCAATACAAACTGAAGGGGTCCCAGGGTCTGGGCTTTGCCCCAAGTCAGGGCACGTCAAACGTAACCATGGCCCAGTGAGACATGGGTGCCGTTCTGCGTAGATGGAAAAATGAAGGTATTTTGGGTTAAACACCAGGGTAAATTGTCAATGGAAAATCGCCATGTAGATACTTTAGTTGAATTCTGTGTGACAGATCTTGTTCTTTACCTCCCGTCACGACTCTCCTCCCTCTGGTATTAATCTGGTCACAGGCCGTGACTAATATACACTGCTTCCTCTTTCTTCCCAATTAGGTGCCCAGTGACATTTCAGACTCTGCTCCCTGGCATTAAATGGTAGCACTGATGGGAACAATATATCTTGGGGTGAAGCGAGGCATGGGTGTAATATCTCTGGTGGTTGGATCGATGATAGTCAGTGGCATTCTGTGGCTTCCTCTGGGAGTAATGTCACATATTTATGCGGAGAGGCAAAGGAAGACCCTGTATGCGTCAGAGTGATGTACTGGGGCTGGGCAAGTGGTGGGTGGGTGGAAAAGACCAGCCTGAATTAATGCCCCCCCACACACATATCAAATCTTCCACAACACAGGGATGGACTAATATGGGTTATTTACTTACTATATACAGTGGGGCAAAAAAGTATTTAGTCAGCCACCAATTGTGCAAGTTCTTCCACTTAAAAAGATGAGAGAGGCCTGTCATTTTCATCATAGGTACACTTCAATTATAACAGACAAAATGAGAAAAAAAAATCCATAAAATCACATTGTAGGATTTTAAATGAATTTATTTGCAAATTATGGTGGAAAATAAGTATTTGGTCACCTACAAACAAGCAAGATTCCTGGCTCTCACAGACCTGTAACTCATTCTTTAAGAGGCTCCTCTGTCCTCCACTCGTTACCTGTATTAATGGCACCTTTTTGAACTTGTTATCAGTATAAAAGACACCTGTCCACAACCTCAAACAGTCACACTCCAAACTCCACTATGGCCAAGACCAAAGAGCTGTCAAAGGACACCAGAAACAAAATTGTAGACCTGCACCAGGCTGTGAAGACTGAATCTGCAATAGGTAAGCAGCTTGGTTTGAAGAAATCAACTGTGGGAGCAATTATTAGGAAATGGAAGACATACAAGACCAATGATAATCTCCCTCGATCTGGGGCTCCACGCAAGATCTCACCCCGTGGGGTCAAAATGATCACAAGAACGGTGAGCAAAAATCCCAGAACCACACAGGGGGACCTAGTGAATGACCTGCAGAGAGCTGGGACCAAAGTAACAAAGCCTACCATCAGTAACACACTAACACACACCAGGGACTCAAATCCTGCAGTGCCAGACGTGTCCTCCTGCTTAAGCCAGTACATGTCCAGGCCCGTCTGAAGTTTGCTAGAGAGCATGTGGATGATCCAGAAGAAGATTGGGAGAATGTCATATGGTCAGATAAAACCAAAATATTACTTTTTGGTAAAAACACAACTCGTCGTGTTTGGAGGACAAAGAATGCTGAGTTGCATCCAAAGAACACCATACCTACTGTGAAGCATGGGGGTGGAAACATCATGCTCTGGGGCTGTTTTTCTGCAAAGGGACCAGGATGACTGATCCGTGTGAAGGAAAGAATGAATGGGGCCATGTATCGTGAAATTTTGAGTGAAAACCTCCTTTCACCAGCAAGGGCATTGAAGATGAATCGTGGCTGGGTCTTTCAGCATGACAATGATCCCAAACACACCGCCCGGGCAACGAAGGAGTGGCTTCGTAAGAAGCATTTCAAGGTCCTCGAGTGGCCTAGCCAGTCTCCAGATCTCAACCCCATAGAAAATCTTTGGAGGGAGTTGAAAGTCCGTGTTGCCCAGCAACAGCCCCAAAACATCACTGCTCTAGAGGAGATCTGCATGGAGGAATGGGCCAAAATACTAGCAACAGTGTGTGAAAACCTTGTGAAGACTTACAGAAAACGTTTGACCTCTGTAATTGCCAACAAAGGGTATTTAACAAAGTATTGAGATAAACTTTTGTTATTGACCAAATACTTATTTTCCACCATAATCTGCAAAATAATTCATTAAAAATCCTACAATGTGATTTTCTGGATTTTTTTTCTCATTTTGTCTGTCATAGTTGAAGTGTACCTATGATGAAAATTACAGGCCTCTCTCATTTTTGTAAGTGGGAGAACTTGCACAATTCGTGGCTGACTAAATACTTTTTTCCCCCACTGTAGCTATTGATTATATACTGACAGTGTGTCTGTGTGTGTACAGATGTAGGATCTTAATCTAATCACCCTGTTGCAGGATAACCTTCCTGCAATGCAGTTTAAAAAAGCTTCTGAAATTAATACATTAGTTTCCATTACGAAAAATGTATAAACCACTATAAAAATGTGCATTAATCATTAATCATTTTTTACTGTTATCAGGTATTTTATTAAATAAGTGACAGAGCAAAAGCCAAAGAAAGAGAGAGTAGAGAAGGAAATCAGACACTCAGATACATCATCTTTGTGACATGCACATTTAAGGTTGTCATTTCCTGTCCAGAGGAAGCAGTATGGTATGATGATGATAGAGAGAATAGGATGTGTACATAGTCTGTTTGCACAGTACCCTACTCCGCCCTCTAGTCTCTGTGAACACCTGTTGCAGACAAATGGGCACATAAAGGTAGACTTAGCAATGTGTCAACATAATACAACAGGGTAAATTCCTTGAAATTGACATCAACTGCCAACAACAAGTACAAATATCATATTATCTGCAAAATAGACATTCAAATTTAACCGAACACTAGAATAACATCTCCCAAATATGTACAAACCAATCACCCACCAATCATCTCATCCTATCATAAACAACCTGAATCATTTTGACTGATTGATCAGAACAGGTAAACAAGACTCTTCATCTAAAATATTAGCTCCAGGATATACTCGGATGTTATTTATAATGAACAGAGAACCAGAGAATGGACAGAGAACCAGAGAATGGACAGAGAACGGACTGAGAACCAGAGAATGTACAGAGAAAGGACTGAGAACCAGAGAATGGCCAGAGAATGGACTGAGAACCAGAGAATGACCAGAGAACGGACTGAGAACCAGAGAATGGCCAGAGAATGCACTGAGAACCAGAGAATGGACAGAGAATGGACTGAGAACCAGAGAATCGCCAGAGAATGGACAGAGAACCAGAGAATGGCCAGAGAATGGACTGAGAACCAGAGAATGGCCAGAGAACGGACTGAGAACCAGAGAATGGCCAGAGAACGGACTGAGAACCAGAGAATGGACAGAGAACGGACTGAGAACCAGAGAATGGACTGAGAACGGACTGAGAACCAGAGAATGGACAGAGAACGGACTGAGAACCAGAGAATGGACAGAGAACGGACTGAGAACAAGAGAATGTACAGAGAACGGACTGAGAACCAGAGAATGGACAGAGAACGGACTGAGAACCAGAGAATGGACAGAGAATGCACTGAGAACCAGAGAATGGACAGAGAATGGACTGAGAACCAGAGAATCGCCAGAGAATGGACAGAGAACCAGAGAATGGCCAGAGAATGGACTGAGAACCAGAGAATGGACAGAGAACGGACTGAGAACCAGAGAATGGCCAGAGAACGGACTGAGAACCAGAGAATGGACAGAGAACGGACTGAGAACCAGAGAATGGACAGAGAACGGACTGAGAACCAGAGAATGGACAGAGAACGGACTGAGAACCAGAGAATGAAAGAACAGAGAACGGACTGAGAACCAGAGAATGGACAGAGAACGGACTGAGAACCAGAGAATGGACAGAGAACAGACTGAGAACCAGAGAATGTACGGACTGAGAACAGAGAATGAGAACGGACAGAGAATGGACAGAGAACGGACTGAGAACCAGAGAATGTAGAGAGAACAGACTGAGAACCAGAGAATGTAGAGAGAACGGACTGAGAACCAGAGAATGGACAGAGAACGGACTGAGAACCAGAGAATGGACAGAGAACGGACTGAGAACCAGAGAATGGAGAGAGAACGGACTGAGAACCAGAGAATGGAGAGAGAACGGACTGAGAACCAGAGACGGACTGAGAACCAGAGAAGAGAGAACGGACTGAGAACCAGAGAATGGACAGAGAACGGACTGAGAACCAGAGAATGGACAGAGAACGGACTGAGAACCAGAGAATGGACAGAGAACGGACTGAGAACCAGAGAATGGACAGAGAACGGACTGAGAACCAGAGAATGGACAGAGAACGGACTGAGACAAAGAATGAGAACCAGAGAATGGACAGAGAACGGACTGAGAACCAGAGAATGGACAGAGAACGGACTGAGAACCAGAGAATGGCCAGAGAATGGACTGAGAACCAGAGAATGGCCAGAGAACGGACTGAGAACCAGAGAATGGCCAGAGAACGGACTGAGAACCAGAGAATGGACAGAGAACGGACTGAGAACCAGAGAACGGACTGAGAACCAGAGAATGGACAGAGAACGGACTGAGAACCAGAGAATGGACAGAGAACGGACTGAGAACCAGAGAATGTACAGAGAACGGACTGAGAACCAGAGAATGGACAGAGAACGGACTGAGAACCAGAGAATGTAGAGAGAACGGACTGAGAACCAGAGAATGTAGAGAGAACGGACTGAGAACCAGAGAATGGACAGAGAACGGACTGAGAACCAAAGAATGGACAGAGAACGGACTGAGAACCAGAGAATGGACAGAGAACGGACTGAGAACCAGAGAATGTAGAGAGAACGGACTGAGAACCAGAGAATGGACAGAGAACGGACTGAGAACCAGAGAATGGACAGAGAACGGACTGAGAACCAGAGAACGGACTGAGAACCAGAGAATGGACAGAGAACGGACTGAGAACCAGAGAATGGACAGAGAACGGACTGAGAACCAGAGAATGTACAGAGAACGGACTGAGAACCAGAGAATGGACAGAGAACGGACTGAGAACCAGAGAATGTAGAGAGAACGGACTGAGAACCAGAGAATGTAGAGAGAACGGACTGAGAACCAGAGAATGGACAGAGAACGGACTGAGAACCAAAGAATGGACAGAGAACGGACTGAGAACCAGAGAATGGACAGAGAACGGACTGAGAACCAGAGAATGTAGAGAGAACGGACTGAGAACCAGAGAATGTAGAGAGAACGGACTGAGAACCAGAGAATGGACAGAGAACGGACTGAGAACCAGAGAATGGACAGAGAACGGACTGAGAACCAGAGAATGGACAGAGAACGGACTGAGAACCAGAGAATGGACAGAGAACCGACTGAGAACCAGAGAATGGACAGAGAACGGACTGAGAACCAGAGAATGGACAGAGAACGGACTGAGAACCAGAGAATGGACAGAGAACGGACTGAGAACCAGAGAATGGACAGAGAACGGACTGAGAACCAGAGAATGTACAGAGAACGGACTGAGAACCAGAGAATGGACAGAGAACGGACTGAGAACCAAAGAATGGACAGAGAACGGACTGAGAACCAGAGAATGGACAGAGAATGGACTGAGAACCAGAGAATGTAGAGAGAACGGACTGAGAACCAGAGAATGGAGAACGGAGAGAACAGAGAATGGGACTGAGAACCAGAGAATGGACAGAGAACGGACTGAGAACCAGAGAATGGACAGAGAACGGACTGAGAACCAGAGAATGGACAGAGAACGGACTGAGAACCAGAGAATGGACAGAGAATGGACTGAGAACCAGAGAATGGACAGAGAACGGACTGAGAACCAGAGAATGGACAGAGAACGGACTGAGAACCAGAGAATGGACAGAGAACGGACTGAGAACCAGAGAATGGACAGAGAACGGACTGAGAACCAGAGAATGGACAGAGAACGGACTGAGAACCAGAGAATGGACAGAGAACGGACTGAGAACCTGAGAAGAGAATGGACAGAGAACGGACTGAGAACCAGAGAATGGACAGAGAACGGAGAACAGAGAATGGACAGAGAACGGACAGAGAATGGACAGAGAACCGACTGAGAACCAGAGAATGGACAGAGAACGGACTGAGAACCAGAGAATGGACAGAGAACGGACTGAGAACCAGAGAATGGACAGAGAACGGACTGAGAACCAGAGAATGGACAGAGAACGGACTGAGAACCAGAGAATGGACAGAGAACGGACTGAGAACCAGAGAATGGACAGAGAACGGACTGAGAACCAGAGAATGGACAGAGAACGGACTGAGAACCAGAGAATGTACAGAGAACGGACTGAGAACCAGAGAATGGACAGAGAATTGAGAAAATGGACAGAGAACGGACTGAGAACCAGAGAATGGACAGAGAACGGACTGAGAACCAGAGAATGGACAGAGAACGGACTGAGAACCAGAGAATGGACAGAGAACGGACTGAGAACCAGAGAATGTACAGAGAACGGACTGAGAACCAGAGAATGGACAGAGAACGGACTGAGAACCAGAGAATGGACAGAGAATTGAGAAAATGGACAGAGAACGGACTGAGAACCAGAGAATGGACAGAGAACGGACTGAGAACCAGAGAATGGACAGAGAACGGACTGAGAACCAGAGAAT